>NC_081410.1:448334442-449041942 GCF_030272615.1 Cryptomeria japonica | reverse complement strand
AAATGAGTTTCAAGGGTTAAGACATCAAGGATACCCTCTTTTGTCAAGAATATAGATAGAATGATTGAACTAGAAATGCATGTAAAGTAGGAAAGATTTGCTTATAAACAGAGATAGGGATACGGGATGATGCTGCGGACCTGGAATTAGCAGTAAAATGTCATGACGATGCCGTTCTGCAAATTTGAACGAAAGTTGACGGGACGATGGCGCCCGGAGTGCACACGGTCCTCCGAAAAATCTGCGAAACGAAGGGGGATCTGTTTGTCTCTGCACAAGGATTCTAGATCTTCAATTACAGCCGCGTACCTGCAACCTGCACACAAAAAAAAAAGGATGATTGGGGGGTTAGGGATTAGGGGTTTGCCTTTAGGTCAAACCCCGGTTTTGGAATTAACCAAGAAATGAGAATGTTGTAAATGTAAATGTTTGTAATGTAAACAAGTACTGATACCTTGTTGTAAGAATGTTTGTATTCTTACATGCGAAGGTGTAATGATGTTGTATGTCGTATGTTGTAAGTGATCTCCTCTTCAATGGTTGAATCCTTGTCTTTGAATGCAACACCTAGCCTTGAATGGAGACTTAGAATACTCAATTGCTTGAAGGAATGCTTGAATGCTTGAATGTTTGAATGTTGCTTTCACCTCTTGCCCTTGCTTATTTCCTTTCTCCTCTTTCTAGGAGAGGAAAAGTAGTTTATATACTTCTCAATTAGGGTTGAGAGACTGATTTTTCTAACCTTAGGCCGACCTAGAAACATTATTTTCCGAATTGCAAACTTAAAGACCCGATGCCCAACAAGAGACCGGGCCCAAAATAGGGCCAGGGACCAGGGCACTGGGCGCCATGGTCCTGGGGGACCAGGGCGCTGGGTGCCATGGTCCTGAAGGACCAAGGCGCTGGGCACCATGGTCCCACCTCCCGGGACAGTAGGGTGCAAGGAAGGATCAGGCCAAGGTGCAGAAATATGTAGTTTTTGATGTTGTAAACAAGTTTCGGGGTCTCCATTCAGGTTCAACGTTGTGCCACCATCGTGAAGACCCAAATGCAATCAAAATTGCAAGTGTCACAATTTTAGGACGCTACATTTAGCCCCCACTTTAGCAGGAGTAAAAGCGTATGCCCATACTTCCGGTAAAGTACAAGGAAACAATGTTGAAAGACTTTCACCACGTCAAGGAGGCAAGATACACCAAGCCCCTAGTGGACTAAGGATCTTACGACTTTGATTGACAAAGTAAAAGGGAAGATCATGAGGGAGAACCATGACTGTCAGTAGTAAGGTTCCCTCACTATGAGTCATGCAAGAAAGATATCAAAATTTTTGAGGCAAAGCTAAGTTTGCCAAGAAACTTTCAAGTATCTTGAAAAGATATGAACGGGATGTATGCCCCCCTACGTTAAAGCGATCGCACACGCCTCACCAGGGGTGATTGCTTTAAGGTAGTGATACATATAAGAAATGAGAAAGGAGCACGTTACCACAAGGATTTAGCCCCCAAGTGTGAGATAAGCCCAAGGATAATAGACACAAAACACAAAGCACAAGGTGACTTCACTTTCCTCGGGGTCAGTATGCTGTATGATAATTCATGTATATCATATGTATGTATGCATAATTGTTCTTCATTCCCCAATCAAGGAAGGTCACCTAGAAGAAGGGAACACATGTGTCTTTTGAGTCAACATGAGAGAGACCAAAAGAGATCTCAATGCTTTGCATCGTCCTCAAGTAGACAACACTAAGGACAACAAATAGAAGAATAAGAATAACACATAGAAGAAGTAACAAAAGAGATCAAGAGAGGAGGAGAGAGTCTGCTATGCTAATGCAACTAGTCTAGCATGTCATCTACCCCCCGATCTTGCTGATTAATATTTCGGGAAGGCAGGAAACACGCTAGAGGAGGAACATCCAACATAGCAGATGGAGCTATCACAAGATCCAAACAAGGGCTATGTTCATGTTCCAAGACACGTTGTTCTTGTCTAGGAGCTAGGATAAGTGCTTTAGAAAATTCGTTAGATAAATGGTTATCAACGTCAACGTATTCATATTCACTATCAGAATGAAGAGGAGTAACATTTTCATCATGCATAACATTTTCATCATGAATAAAATTTTCATCTATATCATCATCAAGATTTATAAAAATAGGATCTTTAACTCGCACAGGATCAAGACCATCATGCACCTTATGTTTAGGAGATTTTGGCTCAATTTTCGGCTGAGAAGAAAATGGAATAATACTAGCTGAAGGTGTTTTTGGGGATTGCAAAGTTTGAGAAGCAACTGCCTGAGCTCTAAGACGACGCTTTCGTCGGCGTTCACGTGCAAAACGATTTCATCTAGTCTTAGCAGGAAGTTGAGAAGATTGAGGAGGAGGAATGTTCTCATCCTTATCACTTGGGTGTTTAGGTTGTGGTCTCTTAGGTTGAACAATAGGAGAAGAGGAAGGTCTCTTCTCTCTATAAGAAGAAGGAGGAGCAACTACTCCATATAAGGGAGGAGTATTTGGTTTAGGAAGGAGACCAAACCATTCATGACGAGGAGGTATAGGTCTACTTTTAGGAAGTTTATTAGTCATAGGCATAGTCACATTCATAGGGATGGGTTGGGAATCTTCTTGAGGAAAGAAATTAGTTTTATCTTTCAAAGGAAGAACTTCCTTCTCAAGAACGATAGGAATATCAAGTTTGGGTGTTCTAGGTTCAATTAGAGATAGGATCATATCTTTTTTCCACTTTTGATAAGATTTGAAAAGATGATCACTCTGCGGTGGAAGAGATTGGAATTGTTTAGGCCAAAAATAATCAATAGGAACGCTAGAAGTTCTTTCAGCTAGTTTAAAGAGACTATGATTGATAGTAACAACTTCACCATTATGGGGAAATTTCAAACACTTGTGAATAGGAGAAGCAATAGCTTTCATGGAAGATAGCCAAGGATAGCCTAACTTCACACGAAATTGTTCGGACGACGAAATAATAGCAAAGTCCACATCAAGGGGTTTGTTATGGACCTCAATAGGTAATGTAATAGAACCAATTGCAAGAGAAGAAAATGCATCAAATAGTTTCACAACCACATTTGTTTCATCATAGATCACTTGATTCAATTGCAAAGTAAAAAGAAATTCTTTAGTAATGACATTAACCATGCAAGAAGGATCAATAAGCACTCCACGGCAAGGTGTATTCTTGACTTTTGCAACTATATATAAAGGACCATCAAGTGCCCTGATAGTTTCACTGGAATCAAATGTGATGGAAGGTTCTTTAGGGATTTTCTGCTGTTCCACAAAGTTAATCACATTCGGAGTCATAGACACAAGATCATCGGGTGAGACAGAGGAATCATTAGTATCAATCACATTAGAGGTATGAGAAGGTAATGGATCGGTAAAAATCTTAAGATTTTGGTTAGGAGGAGCTACAGATGTGTTGCCTTTATCATTCACACCAGAAACAGAGATAGTATTATTATCAATCAAATCTTCAATTTTACCCTTTAAAGCAAAACATTTTTCAGTATCATGCCCAGGATGACGATGAAATTGACAAAAAGATTTGTTATCAAAATAGGGTGAGTTAATCTTTGCAGGATCTATTTGCTTTATAGGAGGGAGAGTAAGCACATTTTGTTCCAATAACTTATTCATAATACTATGCAATGATTCATTCAAAGGAGTAAACTTTCTTTCTTTCTTGAAAAACTTAGAAATAGGAGGCACACCTGATGCTGCATTCACATTGTTGTTGATGATGTTTTCATTAAACTTAATGGACTCTCTGTTCGGTTTAAACTTCCCAAACGGTTGTTGACTACTATCACCCTTATCACTCGGAGCCATAGGATTTGCTTGTTCCATTTGACTCACAGTCAATTGATAATTGTGAAGAGTTGCGCACAATTGTTGGAAAGAAGTAAACTTAGAAAATAGAAGTTTTTCTCTAATATATTTTTGTAAATTAGAAATAGAGATTCTTTGAATATCATTGTCAGGCACTGGAAAAGAAATTTGAGCATACAAATGCTTATATCTACCAATGAAATCAGTCACTTTTTCTTTAACACCTTGTTTACAATGCATTAAATCAATCAAAGTAACTTTAGGACTTATATTGTTTTGAAATTGTTGAATAAAAGCATTTGCAAGTTGTTCGAAAGAAGAAATAGAATAAGAAGGCAATGAGAAATACCATTGTAGGGCTTTATCTCTTAATGTTCTAGTAAACAATTTTGCAAGCAAACTTTGGTCATAAGCAAAATCGGTACATATTGTTTGAAATGTCTTAACATGTGTTAGAGGATCACCCTTACCATTATAAAGCTCCAAATGCGGGATTTCAACATGTTTAGGGGGGATAGCTCGAACAATGTCAAGAGAAAGTGGGCTCGCAACATCAAATGTGGGCACACTAAACTTAGATTGATTCATAGAGGCAATTTGTTGTTGTAAAGAAGAGACAGTTTGTGCAATATTGTTAATGGTCGCTTCAATCAAAGAGTTCATATTAGACGTGTTAGATTGTGATGGAGGTGTTATGTTATTGAAATAAGGTATTGATTGAGAGTAAGGTGGTGGGACGCTATGATAGTTAGTCATAGGAGATGATTGGAAAGGAGAAACACTACAAGGAGGAATGGAATGGTTAAATGAATTGCCCCCTTGCGTCATGTTCATTTGTGAAGATCTAATAGGAACACTTATTGAAGGAATGAATGAAGAAGTTGGATTGAATGAAGGAAGAGGGTTGATTGAAGAACAAGGATTGCCCCCATGACTGGTGATCATAGGAGGAATGTCTTGTATTGAAGTAGTCATTATGTTTGATGTAAAAGTAGGTATACTAGCAATAGGAGTTGTCAAAGGAATAGAATGATTAAATTGAGCAGGAAGTTGTGTATAACCTAAAGTTTCGGCATAACTCTTCATAGGCATCACATTCGAATCCACAATGTGTGCAATACCATGCAAAATATCAATTCCATTCTTATCACTTTGAACCATACATTTTAGACCCTCAATTAAGGAAAGAGCTTGACTATCAGGGTATTCTTGAGACATCCATTGTCGAAAATCATCAAATTGGTTATCCAATTTCGAAAGTTTTTCTACAGAAACCTCATGGAGAGCTTCTTCATCATTAAGAGGATTAGAGGAATTACCTGTGTCCTCGTTAAAAAGGCCATTCAAATTAGGTTCCATCTCCTCAGTAATTAAATCTTGGAAAGACTTAATTCTAAGGCTTCGTCTAACGGGAATAGTGTAAGTAGGGCTTATTGTTGTAAAACTCATGCACTAAAGAGAGAGGGAAGATTTTGAATTTTATGGGAAGCAAATTTCAATAAAATTAGCCAATCTTCTAGATTTAAGCTGTTAAATACAATCAGGACAAACTCCCAAAATTTTGAAAAAAATGTCAGGGACTGTGGCGAACGGAGTGCACACAGTCCTTGCAACTTTTTTTGAAATTTTCAGGGATGAAAGTTATGATGATTTTAAAGCCAATCTGAAAAAATTGAGTGATTTTACGATCTGTAGATAGGCCAAATTAAAGTTGCAATCTCAAAATTGAATCCTACCAAGATTGTTGAAAAATGCAAAATTTGAATTTTGAAAAAGAGAGGGAAACTGAAATTTTGAATTTTATGATTTTAGAGGGAATACTGAAAGCAATGCATGCTTTGAAATTTAAAAGTTGACTCGATTTCATGCAAAATTCAAATTTGAAAGCGGAAATCAAGGTTGTTGTAATTAAGCACTTAATTTCAAAAGTCACAAATTGTAAAAATTTGAATAAAGCACTGAAATTTCGAATGAATGCCAACACACTTTTCAGATTTAGGACAGTAAGAAACACAATTTTGACAAGAATTTTAATTTCAACAATTTTTGAATGATTATAAGCCTTTATCCGAGCAATCACTAGACCAACTTTGACTTTAATTTTGAAAGTGTTAGAATTGATAAAATCAGCCAAAATTCTGGATTTTAGCAGAAAAATACAGTAAGATCTAGCTCCCGAAATTTCGGAAAAAATGTCGGGGACGATGGCGCTCGGGGTGCACACGGTCCTCGCAACTTTTTTCCAAATTTTCAGGGATGAAAGATATTGTGATTTTATTGCGGAATCCAAAGTTACAGCCGATTTGGAGGTGTTTTGATTAGTGAAATTATCAGTCAAAGGTTGAATCAAGAAGGTTTTAAAAATTAAGGTTTTGACACTTAACCACTTAATTTTCAAAATTAAGGCACAAATATGAATTGACAATTTGCAATAGAAGGGTAGATCTGAAACAAGCATTAACAATTAAACATTTCACAAGCTCAATTACTAAAAAGAAAATTTTAGGGTTTTTATGCAATTAGCCTCTAAAATTTGCAAAAGATCAAACATGGAAGTGTAATTAAGGAAGCAAATTTTTCAGATCTAATCATGAATAATAAGAATTAGGATGTTCACGTCGGGTTCACCAAAATGTAAAGCGGAAAAATTGAACCCTAGTTGTTCTCCCCCCCCTAACTCCAAGGAGAGAGAAGGGAGGTCACTAGGGTTGACGGTTTTCACTTAGGAGAGACTTTACATTCAAAAGAGGGGTTGAAACCCACAAGATCCAATCCCACACAATGCAGGATTGGATTCTAAATGAGTTTCAAGGGTTAAGACATCAAGGATACCCTCTTTTGTAAAGAATATAGATAGAATGATTGAACTAGGAATGCATGTAAAGTAGGAAAGATTCACTTATAAACAGAGATAGGGATACGGGATGATACTGCGGACCTGGAATTAGCAATAAAATGTCGAGACGATGCCGTTCTGCAAATTTGAGTGAAAGTTGACGGATGATGGCACCCGAAGTGCACACGGTCCTCCAAAAAATCCGCGAAACGAAGGGGGATCTGTTCGTCTCTGCACAAGGATTCCAGATCTTCAATTATAGCCGCGTACTTGCAACCTACACACAAAAAAGAGAGGATGATTGGGGGGTTAGGGATTAGGGGTTTGCCTTTAGGTCAAACCCCGGTTTTGGAATTAACCAAGAAATGAGAATGTTGTAAATGTAAATGTTTGTAATGTAAACAAGTATTGATACCTTGTTGTAAGAATGTTTGTATTCTTACATGCGAAGGTGTAATGATGTTGTATGTTGTATGTTGTAAGTGATCTCCTCTTCAATGGTTGAATCCTTGTCTTTGAATGCAACACCTAGCCTTGAATGGAAACTTAGAATACTCAATTGCTTGAAGGAATGCTTGAATGCTTGAATGTTTGAATGTTGCTTTCACCTCTTGTCCTTGCTTATTTCCTATTCTCCTCTTTCTAGGAGAGGAAAAGTAGTTTATATACTTGTCAATTAGGGTTGAGAGACTGATTTTCCCAACCTTAGGCCGACCTAGAAACATTATTTTCTGAATTGCAAACTTAAAGACCCAATGCCCAACAAGAGACCGGGCCCAAAATAGGGCCAGGGACCAGGGCGTTGGGCGCCATGGTCCTGGGGGACCAGGGCACTGGGCGCCATGGTCCTAAAGGACCAGGGCGCTAGGCGCCATGGTCCCACCTCCCGGGACAGCAGGGTGCAAGGAAGGATTAGGCCAAGGTGCAGAAATATGCAGTTTTTGATGTTGTAAACAAGTTTCAGGGTCTCTATTCAGGTTCAACATTGCACCGCCATCGTGAAGACCCAAATGCAGTCGAAATTGCAAGTGCCACAATTTTAGGACGCTACAACATGTATATATATGTATGTACTGATTATTACATTGGTGTGAATTTGTGATTTTTTTAAAGTTAAATAGGCTCCAAACGGTAGAACCCCAATTCCTTGCCAATGGTTCTCCACCCTCCACTGCTGATTGGAGCAAATGTGGATCCCATACACATACACATACACATACACATACAGACACACACACACATATATATATGCATGTTTGAATGTATATATGAATGTATGTATGTATGTATGTTTTATTTATAATTGGATTGAACAGAAGGAAATATTGCATGTTAGCTAAATGTACAATGATGAAGAATTACTTGTGGAGGCTTGTGAACATGCACCAACGAAATGCCTAATGGTGAAGAATTACTTTCGCTGGGTTGTGAACGTGTATCGATATATATACATATATATATATGTGCATGTGTGTGTGTACATGTGTGTGTGTGTATATGTTTGTGTGTGTGGGCATGTATATATGGTTCTATGGCTTTATGTATGAATGGATGTGTGTATGTATATGTGTGTGTGTATGTCTATATGTATGTTTGTATGTATGTGTGTATGTATGTATATAGATACACATGTACAGACATATAAACACACATAGAGACAGGCAGACATATATGTTTATAGCTATTTATATATGTTTGCACACAGAGGTACACATAGGCACAAACAAAAATTCACAGAAGAATATAAATATACAGACACACACATACACAATCACAAACACATGCACATGTATATATATGTATGTACTGATTATTGCATTAGTGTGAATTTGTGATTTTTCTTAGGTTAAGGTATCGTATACAAAATCTAAAGAAGCAGGGCAGGTAAGAACTTTGTATTCGGAAACAATTTTTTTAATAGGGAAAGGTGGAAATTGTAGTTGGCTTTTTTGTTGTGTAAGGGCAGTGAGCGAATACTGTAGAAGTATATATAGAAGCACATATGTTTGTAAACATATAGAAGAAAAAGGGTAGATATAGATGTAGAGATCCATGCATATTGTTACATTAGTTTAAATGAAGAGACGTTAGTATAGTTGTCTATTTTTGTGATGGGCAAAGTTATTTGCAGTTGTACACATGAAGACAAGGAAAGAAAATGTTGTGCTTAGCAAAGAACATAATAGGGAGCAATGTTTTTGTTCAATATTATTAAGTTGCAACCATACAAAGACATAATGATTTTCTGCGATATATTCAAAGAGTTAGAACAACACAGAAACACATATTTCAGCATAAATGACTTCAAAGAAAGATATAGAAAGAATTTGGTATATATAGTCATAAACAAAGTTAAGTATAGTTAAACATAAGTAGGAGTTTGTAGGCGAGGACACAACAAGTAGATATATGTGTTTAGATTGACAATGGACAATAATAGAAAGTCTGTTTTTTTTTTTTGCAACATATTATAAATATCGATGTATGAATCAATAATATTTTAAAACCATAGAAGTTGGAAAAGAACATAAAGATAGGGAAAAGAATAACAACATAGGGGTGAGATGGGTAGAAGGAAGAAAAAGTGTGTTAACATATAAACAATCAAAATCACAAACAAGTATTTTAGCAGTACAAAAGGAAATACAAAATCGTAAAGTTTTCCATAGCCAAGAGGAGATGAGTTGCGATAGTAATTATATAATCCACATTTGATAATATTGTATTGCTTGTCCAAGGTGGGGAATAGCACTGCCTAGGTATCTATACATTGAAGATCAGAAGCTGCATGAAAAGGATTGTATCTAATCGGTGTGAAATTCTACAACTGCACTCATCTGAGTAATGTCTGCAAGCAAAAGAGCACATTCACCTTGAAAATCAATAGGCATTGCTTTGGTGATTATCATTTTAAGCCTACTCTGTGAGTTGTAGATGTCTATTGTAATAGATAGTGTGAAAACAAAGGAGGAGGAGACTACATCGTTGATAATAGATTGATGAGTTTTGTTTGCAGTCAAATTGTACAACAACATGTAAAGATCCTTGGTAGACATGTTCAACAAATTTGTGCCAATTTCATCAAAGGTAGTAGCCCAAAGAGAGCCTCTATGGTCTTGAAGCATGATCTGCAATAAGTATTTGTAATTGCATTATGGTACATGAGTTTGGCATCTAGAACAGAACCATACATTATCATTTTGTTGGATGCATTTTTTTTTACATTCTTTGCCATTAAACTACAAAGGACAGGCTGGATAGCAAAAAGAATCAATTTTTATGATTCTCACAATAGCCCTAATAGTAGTTTCAACCATTTCAGAGAGGACACTCAAACGTTCTAAGATAGACGTAATTGTCATCCTGCTGTATTGTGAGTTAAGCTAACTAGCAACACAAGGTAGTGGCAAAAGGTCAATTAGAATGTTTCCTCTTGAGATAAGTGCATCTGCTTTTGGGATAGAAGGATTTTTATTCAGAGTGGTTGTCGTGGTTGTGTTGATCACCTTTCCATTGAAATAGCCAACACAAGCATTAGTGACCTGAAGGATGACAATTGTTTGGGTTACATGCATATTCTTCAAATCGTCACCTAATGCTTCCCAAGCTACCCCCATAAATTAACATCGATAGTAAAAGTTGACATATCATTTATTTTAACAATCCTTTTTTTCACTTTGCTTCCATCTTTTCTGCAGATTATTGAGGTCTCTTGAACATCAACGACAACACCAATAACATCTACTAAAGTGTTGTTGCTGCAGTATGTAATTTAATTGATTGGTGTGAATCGAGAAGTGTTACATTCACCATTAACAGGTGCATCACAACAGTTCAATATTGAATTATGGTCCAAAGTAATCTCAAGATGACTGTTAAGTTTATTCCATTTTGTGTTGGCACCCTTAATGCAACCTTTTCATAGATAGTAATATGCTCCTGGTTCAACTCTATTATAATGCATCTCAGCTATATCACCAAAGCAAGTTATTCTAATTTCAGTACCTTCAACATCTATCATGTCAAAGTTAAATACTTGCCCAGAGGATTTTGGTGTATTATAGTGATGCATCTTCCTCTTGTTTATCACATGGACTTTTATTGACTGTTTATTTTGAAAGGGGATCAAGACTTTTATAGGGCTGATATTATCAAAGGTTTCGGGTTGTGCAACCAAGACATGTATTCCAAACTTAAGGGAATGCTAAGATTTGGGAGTTGGATCGCGAGCTAACATTTGTTGTTCCTGCTCTTTAAATAGGTATTTAGGTTTTCCAAGCAATGGCAAATTTGTAAATTTGTCAGCCTTGGCAAATTTGTAAATTTGTCAGCAAGGGCGAATATAATTATAACCCTGTGAAACGGGAAAAAGAAGAGGATTAAGAATCAACATAGTGTGCAAAGCAACATTTCAAAAGCCTATAATTATCTATAAGAACATATAGAAGACCCTACCTTGAGTCCCAAACATTTCTACAAGCATAAGTTGTCAACGATAGCACATAACCTATCTTTAATGTGTCTGAAAGCAGCAGATCACTATAATTTGGTGGTAGCATTGACAATTGCATGTGCGTACCATCAGACAAAACAATCCTATATCAGGCATCCTCATCTTCCGTGTCTGTCAATTTTTCAAAAGATAAAAGCTGAAGTATTGGAGAGGGCACGTCATCCCTAGCATTAAAGGAAAGGATTGCATGTGGGGTCAATTGTATTTTTGGGTCCATATCCTATATGGATAGTTAAGAAAAACTAAATATAAATACAAGGCAATGTATATGTGTATGCATCGGTATGGCTATGTGGGGGCTTTTTTTTTTGTTGGCAATTTTGTAAATTTGCATGAAAGGGCAATATACATGTTTATGTGTACATAGTAGAGCAGACATGAATATTTGAATGTATATGTGTCGATGCATAGCCTAAAAGTGGAAAAGTGAAATGCAGACATGTGGAGGGATCCACATATAGGGTAAGGTGCATCCATATTTGTGTATTCATTTGTATCAATGGGGAGCAATGTTTTCTAAAATGAGAAGAAAAATAGGCAATATATGATAGCAAATCAAATAAATATGGGAAAATATATGAATAGACAAGCTCACTAGAGTTTCTGCGAGAGCAGTTTTTGAGGCATCAGAAGAGTGAGGAGTTGAAGACATAGTGGAATTATTTTGCAGAGGTGAGGAATGGATGTTTTTTGTTTGGGGAAATATAAAGTGCATGTTAGAACAATCAAGGAAAATGAATAAACATAATGTACTTTAGGAGGAAAGAAAAGAGCTAAAAAAAACCAACACAACACTAGTTCGAGCCGAGCCAATTTGGAATAGAAAAATAGGTAGATGCATGCATGCAAAAGATATCAGTTTTAGATGCATGAACAGGAAGAAGAAAATAAATGGATATATACATTCGAAGAAAGGAACAATTTTGAATATCCATACATATTAATGTAGTTGTACATGGACACACATTAAATATATACAGATGTATATACATGTATATAGACAGAGTGGCAAATATTCACATGATGTGATAGATAGATCACTTTATGCATGCATATATGTGTATATATATACAAGTTCAATTTCAGAACAAAGGCATATGCATGTAGACGAAGAGATATATATATTTTTTGCATGTGTTTGTATTGGTTGTATGCAGATATAGGAACATACAGGTATATAGATAGACAAGGCATGTATCCACAAATGTCCAAGCATATGTATATATATGTACATGTTCAATATTAAAACAAAGGCATTTGCATGTAAACATATGAATACATAGTCTCTGTATGTCTTTGCATTGCCTGCATCTACATATAGAAATATTCATGTATATACATAAACAACACGCATGCATAGATAAAAGATCAGAGATGAATATATGAATGTATATGTGCATACACATAGCCTAAAAGTTGAACAACGGAATCCATCCATACATATGGAGACATGTATATACAAAGCAATGTGTATTGTTATTCGTGAATTGGTGTGTCTTGATGGAGGACAATTCTTTCCAAAATACAAAGGGCAAATAGACAATATCTGACTGTAAAAAAAAATGAACACAGGAAAACATATGAACAAATTAAATAGTCAAATACATAATTATTCATTTACAATGGAAAATAAGCTATTAAAATATTGATTATTTATATATTCAAATTAAACAGTAATCAACTTAAAAAGTAATATTAATTATATTGTTCTGCACATTATATAGGGGCAATGATATTTTATAATAGTCAAAACATAAAACGATTTTTATAAAACTCAAGATATAATAAAAAATGTTCAAGTTGGAAAATAAAATGAATCCCGCATCAACAATATTTTTCTTGAAATGGAGGAACATCACCATTCTCCTAGAAATGGATGTTAAAAATAGAAAGAATGCTCTGGGCAATTTTTATCAACGAATAAAGGCCTCTTGTTTTCTTTTCTGCGCTTGAATGTGTCATGGTTATTGTTTTTCATAGGGACTATTTCGAGCACTTTTAAAATTATGAATAAGGATAAATCACTGTTTTATTGAATGTTCTAAGCATGAACAAGATATCTAAATATCAAAGCAGTTGTATCTGTGGAGTTACAGATTATAATAGAAGTGACTTGTTTTTCAATAACAATGTTTGAGTAATCGATGAGAAGGAACACTGTTTTGGTTAAGGAAGTGTGGAGGAAGTTGTAAACTAATTATCAACTTCCAATCCAATTAGTTATATCTGGCTGCTACTGTTAAGTGTTGGGAATGTATGCCTTTGTATTGTTTGTATGCAGATATAGGAACATACATGTATAAACAAAATAAATACAACAGTCCAAACTAGAGGATTAAATGTCCACTAAGCTCAATATTTTCACAATTATTATTTTAACAGTAAATAGAAAATATATTGGACAAAGGGTAAAAGAAGAGAGGAAACAAACAATTACAACCAACCTAATGGATAGATACATTGCGTGAAGTGGGCACCTGTGAAAATGTGCATATATACACATTCTCTCTCTCTATATATATAGTTTGTACATGCATAGTATACGCGAATTTCACGCAACTTGAAGGATTGGATGCAAATATTTGTTTGCTTCTAACATAAAATACTGTGAGAGATGTCTTCTAAGGTGAAGGATTAATTTTGTGGGTTTTCTTTATGTAGAGATGAAATTCATTCCAATGCTAGCAGATGTAGGAAATGCACCGCATAGAAGGCATGGCCTCTATTGACACATCACCGAGCCACATTTTTCACACTGGACTAGTTGATATGAATGTTGCAGTTGGTGGCCGTGATACCAAGACCACCTCTATTCTGGCATTCAACTTATGCATACAAATCGGGAAGAACTTTTCAAAACAGCATTGAATGTGTTGTGAAAGAAATACACAACCACATAAAATGAAGAAATTTCACCCGCTCAAAGGTGTTTTTTGTTTTTTGAACGCACAGAGGAACAAAAGCACACAATGCTTTTCTCGAACAAGAAACCCAGCTGCAGGAACAATGCGATCTTCTCACAAAGAATACCATATCCCTAACCCAAATTTTCAAATTTTGTTTTAAACCCAGAATACAAAGATTGCATGAGGCACAACAAATTGAATAGAACTTTGAAAACCAGATGCATATTACGTACAAACCTTGCAACCTTGCTCCAATCACTGCATAACCTTCTCCCAACAAAAACTCTGCTAAAAAAAAACATTCGCCTCTACAAAAAAATTCCCAAATGTCAGCCTATGCACATTTAAGTTTTCTATTATGCCAAACACTGAAAATACCAAACACACTATTAATGCTATTAACATCCTTTGTGTCCGTCGTATGCCAACGCAACACAAGCGGAATTAACACACACACACACATACACACACACACATATACATATATATATACACATATATACACATATGTATGTATACATATATATATACATATATGTATATATATGTATATCTATATGTATATATGTATATATATAGTTTGTACATGCACAGTATACACGAATTTCACACGAGTTGGAGGATTGGATGCAAATATTTGTTTCTTTCTAACATAAAATACTGTGAGAGATGCCTTCTAAGGCGACGGATTAATTTTGAGGGTTTTCTTTACGCAGAGCTAGAATTCATTCCAATCCCAGCAGATGCAGGAAATGCACCGCATAGAAGGCATCGCCTGTATTGACACATCACTGAGTCACATTTTTTTAATATTGGATCAGTTGATATGCATGTTACAGTGGGTGATCGTGATACCGATATCACCCCTATTCTGGCAATCATATCAGGGCTCTATATGACCATTTGGTTTTCATAGTTCTATTTGATTTGTTGTGCTATTACGATACAATTCCCGTCAACTAGGATTTGGCACTAAAGATATTTCAGATTCAACACGCTAAACCTTTGAGTGTAAATGTCCATGTGAAATTGCATTTTCTTTGCTTCAAGCATATTTCGAAGCAAGAAGTGATTTCTGGAAAAATCCTGACAGATTAGGTTTTTTGTATTTCTTCTCCCTATTTTTCCAATTGGGTATCAACTTATGCATAGAAATCGGAAAGAACTTTTGAAAACAACATTGAATATGTTGCAAAAGAAACACATAACCACATAAGATGAAGAAAATTTACCCGTTGAAAGACGTTTTTTATTTTCTGAACTCCAGAAGGAACAAAATCACACAATGGTTTTCTCAAACAAGAAATCCAGTTGTAGGCACAACATGATCTTCTCACAAAGAAAACCCTATCCCTAGGCCAAATTTTCCATTTTTTTTTTTAAACCCAGAATACAAAGATTGCATGAGGCACAACAAACCGAATAGAACTATGAAAACCAAATGGAACTAAGAAAATTTACCCATTCAAAGACATTTTTTTTGTTTTCTGAACTCTAGAAGGAACAAAAGCACACAATTCTTTTCTTGAACAAGAAACCCAGTTGCAGGCACAACGTGATTTTCTCACAAATAAAACCCTATCCCTAGCCGAAATTTTCAAATTTTGTTTTAAACCCAGAATACAAAGACTGCATGAGGCACAACAAATCGAACAAAATTACGAAAAACCAGATGCATATCACATACAAACCTTGCAACCTTGCTCCAATCACTGCATAACCTTCTCCCAACAAAAGTTCTGCTCAAAAAAACATTCGCTTCCACAAAAAAATTCCCAAGTGTCAGCCTATGCACTTTTAACTTTTTTATTATGCTAAACACCGAAAATACCAAACATGCTATAATTGCTATTAACATCCTTTGCGTCCATCGTATGCCTTTAACATCCTCTGCATCCATCGTATGCCAACGCAACACAAGCGGTATCAACATTCTCTGCATTTGTCGTATGCTATTAACATCCTCTGCATCCATCGTATGCCAATGCAACACAAGTTCTATTAACATCCTCTGCCTCTGCCGTATGCCAATGCAACACAAGTTGCTCACCAAGGAAAATGGTGGCCAAAAAATGTGACTGGTGGGAATTTACCGGGATACTGACACTTTTTCGGAAAAAAAACCCCATACAAAAGCCTAATATAAGCACATGCACAAACTATATACATATATACAGTTTGTACATGCATAGTATGTACAAACTGCATAGTTTGTACATAGCACATGCACATATAGCTATTTATATATGTGCGCATGCACATGCACATACAATCACAAATAAAAATACACACAGGAACATATATATATATATATATATATATATATATATATATATATATATATATATATATATATATATATATATATATATATATATATATATATATATATATATATATATATATATATATATATATATATATATATATATATATATATATATATATACAGACATACTCAAACTTACACACATGCATATGTGTAGTTGAGTCGTGCCAACTAAATTTTTTTTTAAATATCTTTGTTGTGTTTTGTGTAACAATGATGGTTTTGTTGATTTCTTTTAGCTTTCTGTAGATTGAATTCTTTTTCAGCAGGGTGCATTTCTTTTTGCATATATTTTGAATGGGCAAAGTGTATTAGATTTTGAATGGAGAATTAAGAATGAGAATATCGGATGTGTATACATATGTATAAAGGAGTACATAGAATGGAATGAAGAGATATTTGTATGTACATACAACTATTTGTATGTTTATGAAATAAGCTAGACATGCAAATTAAAAAGAGGTTGTATGACACATTGTAACAATATCTATCTGTATATATATCAACATGGCCATTGGTGGGCTTGGGGAAAATCAAAAAATCCTTATGCTGACCATGCATGGTGAAATGGGAGGAACAATGGGTTTATTAATCGTAAGCAGTACAAGGAAATTTTGCATGTGAAGCAAGCAAGCAATTTTAAAGAAGTATGATTGGCATTTTATCTGTGTGGCGATTTAATAATTTGAAGATGCAGAATGCTATATATTGGTGCATGCATAGATGTATGTATGAATGTGTATATATACATAGAGATATATATCATTACACCAAGGATATTGGTGATTGAATATATGATTCCTTGGCACATTGTAGGAACAAATGCAAGTAGTGATATGTAGGTAGCAGTATATGTGAATATATGTTTGAATTGGGATGGTGTTGCACATGTGGCGGATAGTGGACGTTTTGTGTGTGCTTAAATAGGCTCCAAATGGTAGAACCCCAATTCCCTGCCAATGGTTCTCCACCCTCCACCACCAATTGGAGCAAATGTTGGATTCCATACACATACACATACACACACACACACACACAAACATATATATGTATGTATGTTTGATTTATAATTAGACGAATAGAAGGAAATTGTGCATGTCGGCTAAATGTACAACAATGAAGAATTGCTTCTGGTGGCTTGTGAACGTGCACTAGTGAAATGCCCAATGGCGAAGAATTACTTCTGGTGGGTTGTGAACATGTATTGATATATATACATATATATGTGTGTGTGAGTGTGTGTGAATATATATTTGTGTGTGTGTGTGTGTGTGTGTGTGTGTGTGTGGGCATGTATGTATGGTTCTATGGCTCTATGTATGAATATATGTGTGTATGTATATGTCTGTGTGTATGTCTGTATGTATGTTTGTATTTATGTGTGTATGTATGTATATAAATACACATGTACAGACATATAAACACACATAGAGACATGCAGACATATATGTTTATAACTATTTATATATGTTTGCACATACATGTACACACAGGCACAAACAAAAATACAAAAAAGAATATAAATATACAGACACACACATACAGAATCACAAACATATGCACATGTGTAAAGTGGAAAAATCGAACCCTAGTTGTTCTCCCCCCCCTAACTCCAAGGAGAGAGAAGGGAGGTCACTAGGGTTGACGGTTTTCACTTAGGAGAGACTTTACATTCAAAAGAGGGGTTGAAACCCACAAGATCCAATCCCACACAATGCAGGATTGGATTCTAAATGAGTTTCAAGGGTTAAGACATCAAGGATACCCTCTTTTGTCAAGAATATAGATAGAATGATTGAACTAGAAATGCATGTAAAGTAGGAAAGATTTGCTTATAAACAGAGATAGGGATACGGGATGATGCTGCGGACCTGGAATTAGCAGTAAAATGTCATGACGATGCCGTTCATCAAATTTGAACGAAAGTTGACGGGACGATGGCGCCCGGAGTGCACACGGTCCTCCGAAAAATCTGCGAAACGAAGGGGGATCTGTTTGTCTCTGCACAAGGATTCTAGATCTTCAATTACAGCCGCGTACCTGCAACCTGCACACAAAAAAAAAAGGATGATTGGGGGGTTAGGGATTAGGGGTTTGCCTTTAGGTCAAACCCCGGTTTTGGAATTAACCAAGAAATGAGAATGTTGTAAATGTAAATGTTTGTAATGTAAACAAGTACTGATACCTTGTTGTAAGAATGTTTGTATTCTTACATGCGAAGGTGTAATGATGTTGTATGTCGTATGTTGTAAGTGATCTCCTCTTCAATGGTTGAATCCTTGTCTTTGAATGCAACACCTAGCCTTGAATGGAGACTTAGAATACTCAATTGCTTGAAGGAATGCTTGAATGCTTGAATGTTTGAATGTTGCTTTCACCTCTTGCCCTTGCTTATTTCCTTTCTCCTCTTTCTAGGAGAGGAAAAGTAGTTTATATACTTCTCAATTAGGGTTGAGAGACTGATTTTTCTAACCTTAGGCCGACCTAGAAACATTATTTTCCGAATTGCAAACTTAAAGACCCGATGCCCAACAAGAGACCGGGCCCAAAATAGGGCCAGGGACCAGGGCACTGGGCGCCATGGTCCTGGGGGACCAGGGCGCTGGGTGCCATGGTCCTGAAGGACCAAGGCGCTGGGCACCATGGTCCCACCTCCCGGGACAGTAGGGTGCAAGGAAGGATCAGGCCAAGGTGCAGAAATATGTAGTTTTTGATGTTGTAAACAAGTTTCGGGGTCTCCATTCAGGTTCAACGTTGTGCCACCATCGTGAAGACCCAAATGCAATCAAAATTGCAAGTGTCACAATTTTAGGACGCTACATTTAGCCCCCACTTTAGCAGGAGTAAAAGCGTATGCCCATACTTCCGGTAAAGTACAAGGAAACAATGTTGAAAGACTTTCACCACGTCAAGGAGGCAAGATACACCAAGCCCCTAGTGGACTAAGGATCTTACGACTTTGATTGACAAAGTAAAAGGGAAGATCATGAGGGAGAACCATGACTGTCAGTAGTAAGGTTCCCTCACTATGAGTCATGCAAGAAAGATATCAAAATTTTTGAGGCAAAGCTAAGTTTGCCAAGAAACTTTCAAGTATCTTGAAAAGATATGAACGGGATGTATGCCCCCCTACGTTAAAGCGATCGCACACGCCTCACCAGGGGTGATTGCTTTAAGGTAGTGATACATATAAGAAATGAGAAAGGAGCACGTTACCACAAGGATTTAGCCCCCAAGTGTGAGATAAGCCCAAGGATAATAGACACAAAACACAAAGCACAAGGTGACTTCACTTTCCTCGGGGTCAGTATGCTGTATGATAATTCATGTATATCATATGTATGTATGCATAATTGTTCTTCATTCCCCAATCAAGGAAGGTCACCTAGAAGAAGGGAACACATGTGTCTTTTGAGTCAACATGAGAGAGACCAAAAGAGATCTCAATGCTTTGCATCGTCCTCAAGTAGACAACACTAAGGACAACAAATAGAAGAATAAGAATAACACATAGAAGAAGTAACAAAAGAGATCAAGAGAGGAGGAGAGAGTCTGCTATGCTAATGCAACTAGTCTAGCATGTCATCTACCCCCCGATCTTGCTGATTAATATTTCGGGAAGGCAGGAAACACGCTAGAGGAGGAACATCCAACATAGCAGATGGAGCTATCACAAGATCCAAACAAGGGCTATGTTCATGTTCCAAGACACGTTGTTCTTGTCTAGGAGCTAGGATAAGTGCTTTAGAAAATTCGTTAGATAAATGGTTATCAACGTCAACGTATTCATATTCACTATCAGAATGAAGAGGAGTAACATTTTCATCATGCATAACATTTTCATCATGAATAAAATTTTCATCTATATCATCATCAAGATTTATAAAAATAGGATCTTTAACTCGCACAGGATCAAGACCATCATGCACCTTATGTTTAGGAGATTTTGGCTCAATTTTCGGCTGAGAAGAAAATGGAATAATACTAGCTGAAGGTGTTTTTGGGGATTGCAAAGTTTGAGAAGCAACTGCCTGAGCTCTAAGACGACGCTTTCGTCGGCGTTCACGTGCAAAACGATTTCATCTAGTCTTAGCAGGAAGTTGAGAAGATTGAGGAGGAGGAATGTTCTCATCCTTATCACTTGGGTGTTTAGGTTGTGGTCTCTTAGGTTGAACAATAGGAGAAGAGGAAGGTCTCTTCTCTCTATAAGAAGAAGGAGGAGCAACTACTCCATATAAGGGAGGAGTATTTGGTTTAGGAAGGAGACCAAACCATTCATGACGAGGAGGTATAGGTCTACTTTTAGGAAGTTTATTAGTCATAGGCATAGTCACATTCATAGGGATGGGTTGGGAATCTTCTTGAGGAAAGAAATTAGTTTTATCTTTCAAAGGAAGAACTTCCTTCTCAAGAACGATAGGAATATCAAGTTTGGGTGTTCTAGGTTCAATTAGAGATAGGATCATATCTTTTTTCCACTTTTGATAAGATTTGAAAAGATGATCACTCTGCGGTGGAAGAGATTGGAATTGTTTAGGCCAAAAATAATCAATAGGAACGCTAGAAGTTCTTTCAGCTAGTTTAAAGAGACTATGATTGATAGTAACAACTTCACCATTATGGGGAAATTTCAAACACTTGTGAATAGGAGAAGCAATAGCTTTCATGGAAGATAGCCAAGGATAGCCTAACTTCACACGAAATTGTTCGGACGACGAAATAATAGCAAAGTCCACATCAAGGGGTTTGTTATGGACCTCAATAGGTAATGTAATAGAACCAATTGCAAGAGAAGAAAATGCATCAAATAGTTTCACAACCACATTTGTTTCATCATAGATCACTTGATTCAATTGCAAAGTAAAAAGAAATTCTTTAGTAATGACATTAACCATGCAAGAAGGATCAATAAGCACTCCACGGCAAGGTGTATTCTTGACTTTTGCAACTATATATAAAGGACCATCAAGTGCCCTGATAGTTTCACTGGAATCAAATGTGATGGAAGGTTCTTTAGGGATTTTCTGCTGTTCCACAAAGTTAATCACATTCGGAGTCATAGACACAAGATCATCGGGTGAGACAGAGGAATCATTAGTATCAATCACATTAGAGGTATGAGAAGGTAATGGATCGGTAAAAATCTTAAGATTTTGGTTAGGAGGAGCTACAGATGTGTTGCCTTTATCATTCACACCAGAAACAGAGATAGTATTATTATCAATCAAATCTTCAATTTTACCCTTTAAAGCAAAACATTTTTCAGTATCATGCCCAGGATGACGATGAAATTGACAAAAAGATTTGTTATCAAAATAGGGTGAGTTAATCTTTGCAGGATCTATTTGCTTTATAGGAGGGAGAGTAAGCACATTTTGTTCCAATAACTTATTCATAATACTATGCAATGATTCATTCAAAGGAGTAAACTTTCTTTCTTTCTTGAAAAACTTAGAAATAGGAGGCACACCTGATGCTGCATTCACATTGTTGTTGATGATGTTTTCATTAAACTTAATGGACTCTCTGTTCGGTTTAAACTTCCCAAACGGTTGTTGACTACTATCACCCTTATCACTCGGAGCCATAGGATTTGCTTGTTCCATTTGACTCACAGTCAATTGATAATTGTGAAGAGTTGCGCACAATTGTTGGAAAGAAGTAAACTTAGAAAATAGAAGTTTTTCTCTAATATATTTTTGTAAATTAGAAATAGAGATTCTTTGAATATCATTGTCAGGCACTGGAAAAGAAATTTGAGCATACAAATGCTTATATCTACCAATGAAATCAGTCACTTTTTCTTTAACACCTTGTTTACAATGCATTAAATCAATCAAAGTAACTTTAGGACTTATATTGTTTTGAAATTGTTGAATAAAAGCATTTGCAAGTTGTTCGAAAGAAGAAATAGAATAAGAAGGCAATGAGAAATACCATTGTAGGGCTTTATCTCTTAATGTTCTAGTAAACAATTTTGCAAGCAAACTTTGGTCATAAGCAAAATCGGTACATATTGTTTGAAATGTCTTAACATGTGTTAGAGGATCACCCTTACCATTATAAAGCTCCAAATGCGGGATTTCAACATGTTTAGGGGGGATAGCTCGAACAATGTCAAGAGAAAGTGGGCTCGCAACATCAAATGTGGGCACACTAAACTTAGATTGATTCATAGAGGCAATTTGTTGTTGTAAAGAAGAGACAGTTTGTGCAATATTGTTAATGGTCGCTTCAATCAAAGAGTTCATATTAGACGTGTTAGATTGTGATGGAGGTGTTATGTTATTGAAATAAGGTATTGATTGAGAGTAAGGTGGTGGGACGCTATGATAGTTAGTCATAGGAGATGATTGGAAAGGAGAAACACTACAAGGAGGAATGGAATGGTTAAATGAATTGCCCCCTTGCGTCATGTTCATTTGTGAAGATCTAATAGGAACACTTATTGAAGGAATGAATGAAGAAGTTGGATTGAATGAAGGAAGAGGGTTGATTGAAGAACAAGGATTGCCCCCATGACTGGTGATCATAGGAGGAATGTCTTGTATTGAAGTAGTCATTATGTTTGATGTAAAAGTAGGTATACTAGCAATAGGAGTTGTCAAAGGAATAGAATGATTAAATTGAGCAGGAAGTTGTGTATAACCTAAAGTTTCGGCATAACTCTTCATAGGCATCACATTCGAATCCACAATGTGTGCAATACCATGCAAAATATCAATTCCATTCTTATCACTTTGAACCATACATTTTAGACCCTCAATTAAGGAAAGAGCTTGACTATCAGGGTATTCTTGAGACATCCATTGTCGAAAATCATCAAATTGGTTATCCAATTTCGAAAGTTTTTCTACAGAAACCTCATGGAGAGCTTCTTCATCATTAAGAGGATTAGAGGAATTACCTGTGTCCTCGTTAAAAAGGCCATTCAAATTAGGTTCCATCTCCTCAGTAATTAAATCTTGGAAAGACTTAATTCTAAGGCTTCGTCTAACGGGAATAGTGTAAGTAGGGCTTATTGTTGTAAAACTCATGCACTAAAGAGAGAGGGAAGATTTTGAATTTTATGGGAAGCAAATTTCAATAAAATTAGCCAATCTTCTAGATTTAAGCTGTTAAATACAATCAGGACAAACTCCCAAAATTTTGAAAAAAATGTCAGGGACTGTGGCGAACGGAGTGCACACAGTCCTTGCAACTTTTTTTGAAATTTTCAGGGATGAAAGTTATGATGATTTTAAAGCCAACCTGAAAAAATTGAGTGATTTTACGATCTGTAGATAGGCCAAATTAAAGTTGCAATCTCAAAATTGAATCCTACCAAGATTGTTGAAAAATGCAAAATTTGAATTTTGAAAAAGAGAGGGAAACTGAAATTTTGAATTTTATGATTTTAGAGGGAATACTGAAAGCAATGCATGCTTTGAAATTTAAAAGTTGACTCGATTTCATGCAAAATTCAAATTTGAAAGCGGAAATCAAGGTTGTTGTAATTAAGCACTTAATTTCAAAAGTCACAAATTGTAAAAATTTGAATAAAGCACTGAAATTTCGAATGAATGCCAACACACTTTTCAGATTTAGGACAGTAAGAAACACAATTTTGACAAGAATTTTAATTTCAACAATTTTTGAATGATTATAAGCCTTTATCCGAGCAATCACTAGACCAACTTTGACTTTAATTTTGAAAGTGTTAGAATTGATAAAATCAGCCAAAATTCTGGATTTTAGCAGAAAAATACAGTAAGATCTAGCTCCCGAAATTTCGGAAAAAATGTCGGGGACGATGGCGCTCGGGGTGCACACGGTCCTCGCAACTTTTTTCCAAATTTTCAGGGATGAAAGATATTGTGATTTTATTGCGGAATCCAAAGTTACAGCCGATTTGGAGGTGTTTTGATTAGTGAAATTATCAGTCAAAGGTTGAATCAAGAAGGTTTTAAAAATTAAGGTTTTGACACTTAACCACTTAATTTTCAAAATTAAGGCACAAATATGAATTGACAATTTGCAATAGAAGGGTAGATCTGAAACAAGCATTAACAATTAAACATTTCACAAGCTCAATTACTAAAAAGAAAATTTTAGGGTTTTTATGCAATTAGCCTCTAAAATTTGCAAAAGATCAAACATGGAAGTGTAATTAAGGAAGCAAATTTTTCAGATCTAATCATGAATAATAAGAATTAGGATGTTCACGTCGGGTTCACCAAAATGTAAAGCGGAAAAATTGAACCCTAGTTGTTCTCCCCCCCCTAACTCCAAGGAGAGAGAAGGGAGGTCACTAGGGTTGACGGTTTTCACTTAGGAGAGACTTTACATTCAAAAGAGGGGTTGAAACCCACAAGATCCAATCCCACACAATGCAGGATTGGATTCTAAATGAGTTTCAAGGGTTAAGACATCAAGGATACCCTCTTTTGTAAAGAATATAGATAGAATGATTGAACTAGGAATGCATGTAAAGTAGGAAAGATTCACTTATAAACAGAGATAGGGATACGGGATGATACTGCGGACCTGGAATTAGCAATAAAATGTCGAGACGATGCCGTTCTGCAAATTTGAGTGAAAGTTGACGGATGATGGCACCCGAAGTGCACACGGTCCTCCAAAAAATCCGCGAAACGAAGGGGGATCTGTTCGTCTCTGCACAAGGATTCCAGATCTTCAATTATAGCCGCGTACTTGCAACCTACACACAAAAAAGAGAGGATGATTGGGGGGTTAGGGATTAGGGGTTTGCCTTTAGGTCAAACCCCGGTTTTGGAATTAACCAAGAAATGAGAATGTTGTAAATGTAAATGTAAATGTTTGTAATGTAAACAAGTATTGATACCTTGTTGTAAGAATGTTTGTATTCTTACATGCGAAGGTGTAATGATGTTGTATGTTGTATGTTGTAAGTGATCTCCTCTTCAATGGTTGAATCCTTGTCTTTGAATGCAACACCTAGCCTTGAATGGAAACTTAGAATACTCAATTGCTTGAAGGAATGCTTGAATGCTTGAATGTTTGAATGTTGCTTTCACCTCTTGTCCTTGCTTATTTCCTATTCTCCTCTTTCTAGGAGAGGAAAAGTAGTTTATATACTTGTCAATTAGGGTTGAGAGACTGATTTTCCCAACCTTAGGCCGACCTAGAAACATTATTTTCTGAATTGCAAACTTAAAGACCCAATGCCCAACAAGAGACCGGGCCCAAAATAGGGCCAGGGACCAGGGCGTTGGGCGCCATGGTCCTGGGGGACCAGGGCACTGGGCGCCATGGTCCTAAAGGACCAGGGCGCTAGGCGCCATGGTCCCACCTCCCGGGACAGCAGGGTGCAAGGAAGGATTAGGCCAAGGTGCAGAAATATGCAGTTTTTGATGTTGTAAACAAGTTTCAGGGTCTCTATTCAGGTTCAACATTGCACCGCCATCGTGAAGACCCAAATGCAGTCGAAATTGCAAGTGCCACAATTTTAGGACGCTACAACATGTATATATATGTATGTACTGATTATTACATTGGTGTGAATTTGTGATTTTTTTAAAGTTAAATAGGCTCCAAACGGTAGAACCCCAATTCCTTGCCAATGGTTCTCCACCCTCCACTGCTGATTGGAGCAAATGTGGATCCCATACACATACACATACACATACACATACAGACACACACACACATATATATATGCATGTTTGAATGTATATATGAATGTATGTATGTATGTATGTTTTATTTATAATTGGATTGAACAGAAGGAAATATTGCATGTTAGCTAAATGTACAATGATGAAGAATTACTTGTGGAGGCTTGTGAACATGCACCAACGAAATGCCTAATGGTGAAGAATTACTTTCGCTGGGTTGTGAACGTGTATCGATATATATACATATATATATATGTGCATGTGTGTGTGTACATGTGTGTGTGTGTATATGTTTGTGTGTGTGGGCATGTATATATGGTTCTATGGCTTTATGTATGAATGGATGTGTGTATGTATATGTGTGTGTGTATGTCTATATGTATGTTTGTATGTATGTGTGTATGTATGTATATAGATACACATGTACAGACATATAAACACACATAGAGACAGGCAGACATATATGTTTATAGCTATTTATATATGTTTGCACACAGAGGTACACATAGGCACAAACAAAAATTCACAGAAGAATATAAATATACAGACACACACATACACAATCACAAACACATGCACATGTATATATATGTATGTACTGATTATTGCATTAGTGTGAATTTGTGATTTTTCTTAGGTTAAGGTATCGTATACAAAATCTAAAGAAGCAGGGCAGGTAAGAACTTTGTATTCGGAAACAATTTTTTTAATAGGGAAAGGTGGAAATTGTAGTTGGCTTTTTTGTTGTGTAAGGGCAGTGAGCGAATACTGTAGAAGTATATATAGAAGCACATATGTTTGTAAACATATAGAAGAAAAAGGGTAGATATAGATGTAGAGATCCATGCATATTGTTACATTAGTTTAAATGAAGAGACGTTAGTATAGTTGTCTATTTTTGTGATGGGCAAAGTTATTTGCAGTTGTACACATGAAGACAAGGAAAGAAAATGTTGTGCTTAGCAAAGAACATAATAGGGAGCAATGTTTTTGTTCAATATTATTAAGTTGCAACCATACAAAGACATAATGATTTTCTGCGATATATTCAAAGAGTTAGAACAACACAGAAACACATATTTCAGCATAAATGACTTCAAAGAAAGATATAGAAAGAATTTGGTATATATAGTCATAAACAAAGTTAAGTATAGTTAAACATAAGTAGGAGTTTGTAGGCGAGGACACAACAAGTAGATATATGTGTTTAGATTGACAATGGACAATAATAGAAAGTCTGTTTTTTTTTTTTGCAACATATTATAAATATCGATGTATGAATCAATAATATTTTAAAACCATAGAAGTTGGAAAAGAACATAAAGATAGGGAAAAGAATAACAACATAGGGGTGAGATGGGTAGAAGGAAGAAAAAGTGTGTTAACATATAAACAATCAAAATCACAAACAAGTATTTTAGCAGTACAAAAGGAAATACAAAATCGTAAAGTTTTCCATAGCCAAGAGGAGATGAGTTGCGATAGTAATTATATAATCCACATTTGATAATATTGTATTGCTTGTCCAAGGTGGGGAATAGCACTGCCTAGGTATCTATACATTGAAGATCAGAAGCTGCATGAAAAGGATTGTATCTAATCGGTGTGAAATTCTACAACTGCACTCATCTGAGTAATGTCTGCAAGCAAAAGAGCACATTCACCTTGAAAATCAATAGGCATTGCTTTGGTGATTATCATTTTAAGCCTACTCTGTGAGTTGTAGATGTCTATTGTAATAGATAGTGTGAAAACAAAGGAGGAGGAGACTACATCGTTGATAATAGATTGATGAGTTTTGTTTGCAGTCAAATTGTACAACAACATGTAAAGATCCTTGGTAGACATGTTCAACAAATTTGTGCCAATTTCATCAAAGGTAGTAGCCCAAAGAGAGCCTCTATGGTCTTGAAGCATGATCTGCAATAAGTATTTGTAATTGCATTATGGTACATGAGTTTGGCATCTAGAACAGAACCATACATTATCATTTTGTTGGATGCATTTTTTTTTACATTCTTTGCCATTAAACTACAAAGGACAGGCTGGATAGCAAAAAGAATCAATTTTTATGATTCTCACAATAGCCCTAATAGTAGTTTCAACCATTTCAGAGAGGACACTCAAACGTTCTAAGATAGACGTAATTGTCATCCTGCTGTATTGTGAGTTAAGCTAACTAGCAACACAAGGTAGTGGCAAAAGGTCAATTAGAATGTTTCCTCTTGAGATAAGTGCATCTGCTTTTGGGATAGAAGGATTTTTATTCAGAGTGGTTGTCGTGGTTGTGTTGATCACCTTTCCATTGAAATAGCCAACACAAGCATTAGTGACCTGAAGGATGACAATTGTTTGGGTTACATGCATATTCTTCAAATCGTCACCTAATGCTTCCCAAGCTACCCCCATAAATTAACATCGATAGTAAAAGTTGACATATCATTTATTTTAACAATCCTTTTTTTCACTTTGCTTCCATCTTTTCTGCAGATTATTGAGGTCTCTTGAACATCAACGACAACACCAATAACATCTACTAAAGTGTTGTTGCTGCAGTATGTAATTTAATTGATTGGTGTGAATCGAGAAGTGTTACATTCACCATTAACAGGTGCATCACAACAGTTCAATATTGAATTATGGTCCAAAGTAATCTCAAGATGACTGTTAAGTTTATTCCATTTTGTGTTGGCACCCTTAATGCAACCTTTTCATAGATAGTAATATGCTCCTGGTTCAACTCTATTATAATGCATCTCAGCTATATCACCAAAGCAAGTTATTCTAATTTCAGTACCTTCAACATCTATCATGTCAAAGTTAAATACTTGCCCAGAGGATTTTGGTGTATTATAGTGATGCATCTTCCTCTTGTTTATCACATGGACTTTTATTGACTGTTTATTTTGAAAGGGGATCAAGACTTTTATAGGGCTGATATTATCAAAGGTTTCGGGTTGTGCAACCAAGACATGTATTCCAAACTTAAGGGAATGCTAAGATTTGGGAGTTGGATCGCGAGCTAACATTTGTTGTTCCTGCTCTTTAAATAGGTATTTAGGTTTTCCAAGCAATGGCAAATTTGTAAATTTGTCAGCCTTGGCAAATTTGTAAATTTGTCAGCAAGGGCGAATATAATTATAACCCTGTGAAACGGGAAAAAGAAGAGGATTAAGAATCAACATAGTGTGCAAAGCAACATTTCAAAAGCCTATAATTATCTATAAGAACATATAGAAGACCCTACCTTGAGTCCCAAACATTTCTACAAGCATAAGTTGTCAACGATAGCACATAACCTATCTTTAATGTGTCTGAAAGCAGCAGATCACTATAATTTGGTGGTAGCATTGACAATTGCATGTGCGTACCATCAGACAAAACAATCCTATATCAGGCATCCTCATCTTCCGTGTCTGTCAATTTTTCAAAAGATAAAAGCTGAAGTATTGGAGAGGGCACGTCATCCCTAGCATTAAAGGAAAGGATTGCATGTGGGGTCAATTGTATTTTTGGGTCCATATCCTATATGGATAGTTAAGAAAAACTAAATATAAATACAAGGCAATGTATATGTGTATGCATCGGTATGGCTATGTGGGGGCTTTTTTTTTTGTTGGCAATTTTGTAAATTTGCATGAAAGGGCAATATACATGTTTATGTGTACATAGTAGAGCAGACATGAATATTTGAATGTATATGTGTCGATGCATAGCCTAAAAGTGGAAAAGTGAAATGCAGACATGTGGAGGGATCCACATATAGGGTAAGGTGCATCCATATTTGTGTATTCATTTGTATCAATGGGGAGCAATGTTTTCTAAAATGAGAAGAAAAATAGGCAATATATGATAGCAAATCAAATAAATATGGGAAAATATATGAATAGACAAGCTCACTAGAGTTTCTGCGAGAGCAGTTTTTGAGGCATCAGAAGAGTGAGGAGTTGAAGACATAGTGGAATTATTTTGCAGAGGTGAGGAATGGATGTTTTTTGTTTGGGGAAATATAAAGTGCATGTTAGAACAATCAAGGAAAATGAATAAACATAATGTACTTTAGGAGGAAAGAAAAGAGCTAAAAAAAACCAACACAACACTAGTTCGAGCCGAGCCAATTTGGAATAGAAAAATAGGTAGATGCATGCATGCAAAAGATATCAGTTTTAGATGCATGAACAGGAAGAAGAAAATAAATGGATATATACATTCGAAGAAAGGAACAATTTTGAATATCCATACATATTAATGTAGTTGTACATGGACACACATTAAATATATACAGATGTATATACATGTATATAGACAGAGTGGCAAATATTCACATGATGTGATAGATAGATCACTTTATGCATGCATATATGTGTATATATATACAAGTTCAATTTCAGAACAAAGGCATATGCATGTAGACGAAGAGATATATATATTTTTTGCATGTGTTTGTATTGGTTGTATGCAGATATAGGAACATACAGGTATATAGATAGACAAGGCATGTATCCACAAATGTCCAAGCATATGTATATATATGTACATGTTCAATATTAAAACAAAGGCATTTGCATGTAAACATATGAATACATAGTCTCTGTATGTCTTTGCATTGCCTGCATCTACATATAGAAATATTCATGTATATACATAAACAACACGCATGCATAGATAAAAGATCAGAGATGAATATATGAATGTATATGTGCATACACATAGCCTAAAAGTTGAACAACGGAATCCATCCATACATATGGAGACATGTATATACAAAGCAATGTGTATTGTTATTCGTGAATTGGTGTGTCTTGATGGAGGACAATTCTTTCCAAAATACAAAGGGCAAATAGACAATATCTGACTGTAAAAAAAAATGAACACAGGAAAACATATGAACAAATTAAATAGTCAAATACATAATTATTCATTTACAATGGAAAATAAGCTATTAAAATATTGATTATTTATATATTCAAATTAAACAGTAATCAACTTAAAAAGTAATATTAATTATATTGTTCTGCACATTATATAGGGGCAATGATATTTTATAATAGTCAAAACATAAAACGATTTTTATAAAACTCAAGATATAATAAAAAATGTTCAAGTTGGAAAATAAAATGAATCCCGCATCAACAATATTTTTCTTGAAATGGAGGAACATCACCATTCTCCTAGAAATGGATGTTAAAAATAGAAAGAATGCTCTGGGCAATTTTTATCAACGAATAAAGGCCTCTTGTTTTCTTTTCTGCGCTTGAATGTGTCATGGTTATTGTTTTTCATAGGGACTATTTCGAGCACTTTTAAAATTATGAATAAGGATAAATCACTGTTTTATTGAATGTTCTAAGCATGAACAAGATATCTAAATATCAAAGCAGTTGTATCTGTGGAGTTACAGATTATAATAGAAGTGACTTGTTTTTCAATAACAATGTTTGAGTAATCGATGAGAAGGAACACTGTTTTGGTTAAGGAAGTGTGGAGGAAGTTGTAAACTAATTATCAACTTCCAATCCAATTAGTTATATCTGGCTGCTACTGTTAAGTGTTGGGAATGTATGCCTTTGTATTGTTTGTATGCAGATATAGGAACATACATGTATAAACAAAATAAATACAACAGTCCAAACTAGAGGATTAAATGTCCACTAAGCTCAATATTTTCACAATTATTATTTTAACAGTAAATAGAAAATATATTGGACAAAGGGTAAAAGAAGAGAGGAAACAAACAATTACAACCAACCTAATGGATAGATACATTGCGTGAAGTGGGCACCTGTGAAAATGTGCATATATACACATTCTCTCTCTCTATATATATAGTTTGTACATGCATAGTATACGCGAATTTCACGCAACTTGAAGGATTGGATGCAAATATTTGTTTGCTTCTAACATAAAATACTGTGAGAGATGTCTTCTAAGGTGAAGGATTAATTTTGTGGGTTTTCTTTATGTAGAGATGAAATTCATTCCAATGCTAGCAGATGTAGGAAATGCACCGCATAGAAGGCATGGCCTCTATTGACACATCACCGAGCCACATTTTTCACACTGGACTAGTTGATATGAATGTTGCAGTTGGTGGCCGTGATACCAAGACCACCTCTATTCTGGCATTCAACTTATGCATACAAATCGGGAAGAACTTTTCAAAACAGCATTGAATGTGTTGTGAAAGAAATACACAACCACATAAAATGAAGAAATTTCACCCGCTCAAAGGTGTTTTTTGTTTTTTGAACGCACAGAGGAACAAAAGCACACAATGCTTTTCTCGAACAAGAAACCCAGCTGCAGGAACAATGCGATCTTCTCACAAAGAATACCATATCCCTAACCCAAATTTTCAAATTTTGTTTTAAACCCAGAATACAAAGATTGCATGAGGCACAACAAATTGAATAGAACTTTGAAAACCAGATGCATATTACGTACAAACCTTGCAACCTTGCTCCAATCACTGCATAACCTTCTCCCAACAAAAACTCTGCTAAAAAAAAACATTCGCCTCTACAAAAAAATTCCCAAATGTCAGCCTATGCACATTTAAGTTTTCTATTATGCCAAACACTGAAAATACCAAACACACTATTAATGCTATTAACATCCTTTGTGTCCGTCGTATGCCAACGCAACACAAGCGGAATTAACACACACACACACATACACACACACACATATACATATATATATACACATATATACACATATGTATGTATACATATATATATACATATATGTATATATATGTATATCTATATGTATATATGTATATATATAGTTTGTACATGCACAGTATACACGAATTTCACACGAGTTGGAGGATTGGATGCAAATATTTGTTTCTTTCTAACATAAAATACTGTGAGAGATGCCTTCTAAGGCGACGGATTAATTTTGAGGGTTTTCTTTACGCAGAGCTAGAATTCATTCCAATCCCAGCAGATGCAGGAAATGCACCGCATAGAAGGCATCGCCTGTATTGACACATCACTGAGTCACATTTTTTTAATATTGGATCAGTTGATATGCATGTTACAGTGGGTGATCGTGATACCGATATCACCCCTATTCTGGCAATCATATCAGGGCTCTATATGACCATTTGGTTTTCATAGTTCTATTTGATTTGTTGTGCTATTACGATACAATTCCCGTCAACTAGGATTTGGCACTAAAGATATTTCAGATTCAACACGCTAAACCTTTGAGTGTAAATGTCCATGTGAAATTGCATTTTCTTTGCTTCAAGCATATTTCGAAGCAAGAAGTGATTTCTGGAAAAATCCTGACAGATTAGGTTTTTTGTATTTCTTCTCCCTATTTTTCCAATTGGGTATCAACTTATGCATAGAAATCGGAAAGAACTTTTGAAAACAACATTGAATATGTTGCAAAAGAAACACATAACCACATAAGATGAAGAAAATTTACCCGTTGAAAGACGTTTTTTATTTTCTGAACTCCAGAAGGAACAAAATCACACAATGGTTTTCTCAAACAAGAAATCCAGTTGTAGGCACAACATGATCTTCTCACAAAGAAAACCCTATCCCTAGGCCAAATTTTCCATTTTTTTTTTTAAACCCAGAATACAAAGATTGCATGAGGCACAACAAACCGAATAGAACTATGAAAACCAAATGGAACTAAGAAAATTTACCCATTCAAAGACATTTTTTTTGTTTTCTGAACTCTAGAAGGAACAAAAGCACACAATTCTTTTCTTGAACAAGAAACCCAGTTGCAGGCACAACGTGATTTTCTCACAAATAAAACCCTATCCCTAGCCGAAATTTTCAAATTTTGTTTTAAACCCAGAATACAAAGACTGCATGAGGCACAACAAATCGAACAAAATTACGAAAAACCAGATGCATATCACATACAAACCTTGCAACCTTGCTCCAATCACTGCATAACCTTCTCCCAACAAAAGTTCTGCTCAAAAAAACATTCGCTTCCACAAAAAAATTCCCAAGTGTCAGCCTATGCACTTTTAACTTTTTTATTATGCTAAACACCGAAAATACCAAACATGCTATAATTGCTATTAACATCCTTTGCGTCCATCGTATGCCTTTAACATCCTCTGCATCCATCGTATGCCAACGCAACACAAGCGGTATCAACATTCTCTGCATTTGTCGTATGCTATTAACATCCTCTGCATCCATCGTATGCCAATGCAACACAAGTTCTATTAACATCCTCTGCCTCTGCCGTATGCCAATGCAACACAAGTTGCTCACCAAGGAAAATGGTGGCCAAAAAATGTGACTGGTGGGAATTTACCGGGATACTGACACTTTTTCGGAAAAAAAACCCCATACAAAAGCCTAATATAAGCACATGCACAAACTATATACATATATACAGTTTGTACATGCATAGTATACGCGAATTTCACGCGACTGGAAGGATTGGATGCAAATATTTGTTTCCTTCTAACATAAAATACTGCGAGAAACATCTTCTAAGGTGAAGGATTAATTTTGTGGGTTTTCTTTATGCAGAGCTAGAATTCATTCCAATGTCAGTGGATGTAAGAAATGCACCGCATAGAAGGCATGGCCTCTATTGACACATCACCGAGCCACATTATTCACATTGGATCGGCTGATATGAATGTTGTAGTGGGTGGCCGTGATACCGAGACCACCTCTATTCATGCATTCAACTTATGCATATAAATCAAGAAGAACTTTTCAAAACAGCATTGAATGTGTTGTGAAAGAAATACACAACCACATAAAATGAAGAAATTTCACCTGCTCAAAGGCATTTTTTTGTTTTTTGAATTCGTGGAGGAACAAAAGAAAACAATGCTTTTCTCGAACAAGAAACCCAGTTGCAGGCACAACGCGATCTTATCACAAAGAAAACCCTATCCCTAGCCCAAATTTTCAAATTTTATTTTAAACCCAGAATACAAAGATTGCATAAGGCACAACAAATGGAATAGAACCCTGAAAACTAGATGCATATTACATACAAACCTTGCAACCTTGCTCCAATCACTGCATAACCTTCTCCCAACAAAAGCTCTACTTAAAAAAAACATTCGCCTCCACAAAAAAATTCCCAAATGTCAGCCTATGCACATTTAACTTTTCTATATTATGCCAAACACCGAAAATACCAAACACGCTATTAATGCTATTAACATCCTCTATGTCCACCGTATGCCAATGCAACACAAGTGGAATTAACACACACACACACACACACACAGATATATATATATATATATATATATATATATATATATATATATATATATATATATATATATATATATATATATATATATATATATGTATGCATATGTATACATACATGTATGCATATGTATACATACATGTATGCATATGTATACATATATGTATGTATGTATGTATATATATATATATAGCTTTTACATGCACAGCATATGTGAATTTCATGCGAGTTGGAGGATTAGATGCAAATATTTGTTTCTTTCTAACATAAAATACAGTGAGAGATGCCTTCTAAGGCGAAGGATTAATTTTGAGGGTTTTCTTTATGCAGAGCTGGAATTCATTCCAATGCCAATGGATGCAGGAAATGCACTGCATAGAAGGCATCGCCTGTATTGACACATCACCGAGCCACATTTTTTTAATATTGGATTGGTTGATATGCACGTTATAGTGGGAGACCGTGATATCGATACCACCCCTATTCTGGCAATCATATCAGGGCTCTATATGACCATTTGGCTTTCATAGTTCTATTCGATTTGTTGTGGTATTACGATACGGTTCTTGTCAACTAGGATTTGGCACTAAAGTCATTTTAGATTCACCACACTAACCCTCTGAGCGTAAATGTCCATGCGAAATTGCATTTTCTTTGCTTCAAGCATATTTCGAAGCAACAAGTGATTTCTGGAAAAATCCTTACCGATTAAAGTTTTTTGTATTTCTTCTCCCTATTTTTCCAATTGGGTATCAACTTATGCATAGAAATCGGAAAAAACTTTTGAAAACAACATTGAATATGTTGTGAAAGAAACACATAACCACATAAGATGAAGAAAATTTGCTCATTGAAAGACATTTTTTGTTTTCTGAACTCCAGAAGGAAGAAAAGCACACAATGGTTTTCTCGAACAAGAAACCCAATTTTAGGCACAACGTGATCTTCTCACAAAGAAAACTCTATCCCTAGGTCAAATTTTCAATTTTTTGTTTTAAACCCAGAATACAAAGATTGCATGAGGCACAACAAACCGAATAGAACTATGAAAACCAGATGGAACTAAGAAAATTTACCCATTGAAAGATGTTTTTTTTGTTTTCTAAACTCTAGAAGGAACAAAAGCACACAATGCTTTTCTCGAAGAAGAAACCCAGTTGCAAGCACAACGTGATCTTATCACAAAGAAAACCCTATCCCTAGCTCAAATTTCAAATTTTGTTTTAAACCCAGAGTACAAAGACTGCATGAGGCACAACAAATCGAACAGAACTATGAAAACTAGATGCATATCACATACAAACCTTGCAACCTTGCTCCAATCACTGCATAACTTCTCCCAACAAAAGCTCTGCTCAAAAGAACATTCGCTTCCACAAAAAAATTCCCAAATGTCAGCCTATGCACATTTAACTTTTCTATTATGCTAAACACCAAAAATCCCAAACACGCTATCAATGCTATTAATATCCTCTACATCCGTCATATGCCATTAACATCCTCTGCGTCCGTTGTATGCCAACGCAACACAAGCGGTATTAACATTCTCTGTGTCCGTCATATGCTATTAACATCCTCTGCGTTCGTTGTATGCCAATGCAACACAAGTGCTATTAACGTCCTCTGACTTCGCCATATGCCAACGCAACACAAGTTGCTCACCAAAGAAAACGGTGGCCGGAAAATGTGACTAGCAGGAATTTACCGGGATACTGACACTTTTCCGGTAAAAAAAACCCATACAAAAAGCCTATCGACTTAAAAACAAATTTCAAACTTAAATTAGAATTAAAAACAAAATAAAATGGTAAATGTAAAATTTAAATATTAAACAATTATTTATATATATATATATATAAATTTATTATTGATAATTTATTATTTGCACATATATTTAAAAAGTAAATAATAATATTATTTAACTTTTCATATAATATATATTAAAAATCAATAATATATTATAATATAATAATTTATTTAAAAATTTATATTTTATTATTTACATATTATATTTATTATATATTATTTTATATAATAATTATTAAAATTTTAAAAATTTGTAAAAATTAAAATAATTTATACGTTAAATTTATTATTTTTATATATATCATAATTAAAATAAATAAGAAATCTGAGTTTTTAAAGTTGCAAATTTAATGAAACATATTCTTAAAGTATTGATAGGTATTAAAATAAAATGCCTGGTTCATGGTTAGTAGACAGCGTGGAAATATATCAATGAAATAATTTATCTACGAGGAAGATAAATAAATATTAAAAATTCTAAACGTTTCATCATCTTAAGACCACCAAATCAGCGCTATCTAAATAATTTATTTAAGAAGAAGATAAAGAAATATTAAATTTCTTAAATGATTTTCATTCAACGTCATGTCAATGCTCTTACCACTTGCATAAAAGTAGGTACGAAAATTTGTAATCGTTGTTGTCGATTTCGTTTATGAGGACGTCCATCACATATAATGAGATGCTTTCAACGTAACTAGCAATTGCATCTTGGTGTGCAATAGGTACATCGAATAGATATGGAATGATTATTAAAAAAAAAATGATCTTTTTTTCATACATTTGTTCAACATATGAAATCAATTAGTAAATGATATTGTTTATTCAATAAAGATCAACTATTTATCCACTTAAATGGACAAATACCACTAGCAATCGCACCTTAGTGTGCAATGGGCACGCCAAGGATATCTTTGATATTTAAGTTAGTTTTGGACGTTGAAAAATATATGCAATTAACACTATAATCTTCCTTTATTTGTACAAATTATTTTTGCAAACTCTTTTGAATTGGAAGTAACTAATAATATAATGGTGTTACGAATAAGGGAAATTATCATATTGTAAAACTTGTACCTGTAGAGTATGAAAACGAGATATAATTAGAAAGTCAAAAATTGTACAACTTTCGTTACATGCTTGATTGTTTAACATTGATTATTGAATATTTGTAGATTTAGTAATTAATAGTTTTTTAAAGGAACTATTTGTTGAATTGTTTGTAAGTTGAAAAAGTCTAGATTTAATGTATACATTATAAAGATACAAAAACAAGTGATTTATTGAACAAACCTCAAGACCTTTTCACTTGTAGTAATAATAGAATAGTATTACGAATAAGTGTTCAATTATCCTTTTGTAGAATTTGTACCTGTAGAGTATGGAAAAGGGATATAATTTGAATTTGAATATTGTACAACTTTTGTTACATGCTTGTTTGTTTAACATGGATTATCAAATATTTGTAGATCTAGTAATTCAAACAAAATTAAAGGAAGAATTTGTTAAATACTTTGCAAGTTTAAAAAGTATGGTTTTAATGTATACATTTTAAAGTTATGAAAACAAGTTCTTGAGTGAACAAACCTGGAGATATTTTAACTTGTGTTTGTAGAACTAGTATTTTTGTTAAAAATCATCTTGAAATTAAAAATATATTTCCTATATTTTGGAACAAAGATGTCTGGGATGTTGGTGGGGGTGCCGTCATTATCAGACTGCACTTGGGGGGGTGGAGACATCGGGTTGGGGTTAGCATCCTTGGGTTTAGAGGGAGTTTTCTTCGAGTAAGGCTTAGTCGATTTCTTAGTGATAATAGGGCAGTTCTTGTGGATTTGTATATCTTCTTTACATAGAAATAATGTATTAAGTCCTCCTAAAAATTCCAGAGGGCAAGAGAAAACTTCACCTTCAATATTGATACCAAGGGCATCTAGGAGATCAATGCCAGGTTTTATGGAAATCAAAACTCTAGCATCAAGATGGGGAACAAGCCAAGTGGAGTCATCCATGCGAATGAATTTGCCAATGGGTTCAACGATATGTGGAATAAATAATTCTTGAACCTAAATAGATAATACAATTTATAACAAATTTCTTTAAAAACTAATTATATCACGCATTCATCTTTATTAAAAAACTATTTTTAATTTCAATAGGTCATACAATTTATAACAAATTTAAAAAAGAATCTAAATATATCATGCATTCATTTTATCAAAATATAGCACGTGTCAAATTCAAAATCTTCAAGAAAATTTTAAATGTTCTCAAAAGAGAGTAACTTCTTAAGTGATAGTTGCTAAGACAATTAAATTTGTTTTTATTAATCAATTATTAAGAATATTTTTTATAAGATATGTGCATACACATTTATGTGAAATCATTTTTTCTATTTTATTAAAAAATCATTTTTAAATCTAAATAGATGATACAATTTATGTCAAATTAAAAAACTTAAATATATTATGCATTCATGTTTATAAAAAAGAAAACTGAATTTATTTTTAGTAATCACTTATTAAAAATATTCTCATATTTTATGTGCACACACATTTACTATTGAATGAATTATTAAAATAATATAATCCTACTATTAATGATCGAGTAACTAACTACGAGTTAACTAGTCTTTCATTGATCGTCGTAACTAACTCACTCTAGTGCAAAAGTATTTTTACAATTTAAAAAAATTGAAGCTTTATTGTTAATTTCATGTATTTCTAGATGAGAAGTTGCACACACATGGGTAACTATTTAACTGTAAATCAGGGCACATAGTGTATGGTGTAGTTAATGTTTTATTGGATTTGAACAAGAGACACATTTGCATCAGGTTCTGGCTAGTGTTGTTGTTGTTTTTGTTGTTATTTTTTGTTATGGTAAAAGCAAGTTTTGAAGGGACCCAAAACCCTTTACAAAAAGATTACAAAAGATGTATCATAGAAAGCCCAACATAAAAAAAACCAACCAAAAAAATAGCACAGGGCTGAGAGACAGCAGATACAACAAAAAAACACCCCAACCCAACCATACAACAAAAAGCCAACAGACTGCCAACAAAGAAATAGAAACACAAATAAAGAACTTAACCCAGATTGTTTAGGGTTTCAACAGCTTCAGCCTTGAGCTGATGCATCTTTTTAGCAGCATCCTTTAGGTCCATGATGTCCTGAGGTACACCAGAGAATTTCTTCTTCATACTTGCTCTTGCGCATTTTCCAGGGGGACCCGAATCATCAATCACATCAACATTATCCTTGTCCAAATCTATAATATTCTTCTCCATATAAATCTTTTCCAATTTAGCTACCACAGTGGACATATTCTTTGTAGTTGCTTTGAGAATGCTATGGCTACTCTCCATGATGTTACGAAGAGTGGACTCACACTTGCTAAGACTCTCCTCAGTATCAGTGAATTTCTTGTCATAGATCTCCTTATTTTTTTGGGTAGCTTTCATACTTTTGGCCAAACGGTCAGACATAACCTTTTTTTCACTCTCAGTCCAGAAAGCACCAACTCCAAATCCTTCAGGAACCTCCTTCCCAATGTCTATAGGCTGATCATCACCAACCATCTGCATCTTTTCCCCCACATCCACATTGACCTAAACAACATACAACCTGGAGGAGAGAGACCGCTAATTTAGATTGATATTCTTGATTTAAAAAAAGACCCACCTGAAAAGCTGAAAGACCTCCAATGAACTATTCTTGGAAATATTCAAAACATCAAATGGGATTTCCTAGTTAGGGTGAAAGTATTGGAAATCAAAATCAATAGAATCCTGGGAATTGCGTACCGTCCCATGAGATGAGGAAGAAGCTTCATCTTGTGGAGGCTGAACAGGGGAGTCCTACTCATGGGAGCTATCTGATACAACAAAAGTAGTCTTTTTACCCCTCCCCTTAAGTCATTTACTAGATCCCTCACCGCCAATATTAGAGGACTTAACATCCTTACTAGTACCAAGAGAAACCAAATAAAACTCTTTCATAGCCTTTTTGCTAGGAGGGGGGGAAATCCTCATCATCAACCACATCTTTCGCAAAAATGGAAGAGGGCTTACTAGGATTCTCAGAATCCCTAGCTTTGAGGTACTCATAGATGAGCACAATTAACCCTTGTTGCAACACTGGGTTAATGTGAGGGTTCTCCTTATAATCATAAATACTGGAACTCAATGAAGATGACAAATAGAACATGGAATAAATTTTATAATTGTGGCAAAAATGGTTTAGCAACACAAAATGATACTCGTAAATTTTACTGAACCTCTCATCCAGGGTAAAGAACTCCATAATCTCCCTCAAAAGTTATCTCCAAATCAACTTAATTTGATGAGGCTCGAAGTGGGTTTTATTTACCTTAACCAACCTGGTTTTCTCCTTGTCGTTCTTCGGGAATTTCTTGACGTTGGCATCTGAAATCTTCCTATCTCTATAGAATTTGCTTGCCTCTAGGGATAGGCCTGACACTTTTGCAATAAGCCCCTTGTCAATAACTATAACCCTACTAAACAATTTCACTTTACCATTCGTCTATCCCTTAACAAACTGCTTGGTGATATTATGATTGTGTCCATGCAATCTCCAAGAGGGGCATAACTCCCTCTTGTTGCAGACAACGCTAAATAGTAGAATTCTTCCTCCAAGTATCACTTCTAGACAGCTCCACTTTGTGTCTCTTACCCCCCATAGTGTCAAGCTTAAACAAATTGATAGAGAACTTGATGGAAACAAAGCAGCTAACAAAATACCCAGCGCCAACTTCCTAAGCAAGAACCACCCATAAAACGTGTGAGGGCATCTGACAATAATGAGAAAGGAAGGCGCTCTGACAGAGAGCCAACCAAATAATAATAGAAACTTTAATTACCCTCATCATCGAGATTAGTATCTATCACACCAAATCTTCCATGTGTCTGATCATACATTAGAAGGGATCTCACCTCAGCATCTAGTGTGTCCTCATTATAGCATATCTTTCTCACCTCAAACTTAACCTCCACATTAGCAAAATAATCAGCCACAAAATTCACTTCCTTATAAGAATGGGAAATAAATAATTTATCAAAGGTTCTAATAATACTAATAGAAGCTTTGATTAAGTTCTCAATAGCCCATGAGGCTATACTTTTTCCTTTTACGCATTGAATTATATTATTCGAATCACCCTCATTCCAAACCTTCTTGCAATTTGATTGTCTAACAATTTGCAACATTTGAAAGGCTCACATGGCTTCAGCTAGGTGGTTTGTCTAGCTACCCATGGGGAGTTCCACCACTACAATACACCTACCATAATCATCTCTTATCATTCCCCCACACCCACCCGAACCCAGATTGCCCTTAGCCACCCTATCAAAGTTAATCTTGACCCAACCTGAAGGAGGAAAGCACCACACCAATCCAACTCTAGACTATCTACTCTGTCCACCTAGTATATAAATATCAACAACAATCCTCCACTCTTTAGAGACAACAATATCCTAATATTTTCTCAGAACAAAACACAATTTGGAAGTAGCACTAGCCACTAAATTAATGTTCTTAATGATTGCCCTATAAATCTTTTCAAAAACCACCTTGGGGGGAAGAGAGTCATCCTTGAAAATATGATTATTCCTCTACTTCCAGATACCCCAAGAAACATGAGGGAAGGTAAAATACCACAACACCTTAATAAAAAAATTAGAAGAAGGGCATCACCATTCAATAAAAAAATCTAGAACATGTTGACGAAACACCCAACATAGATTCCACATATGAAGAATTCTACTCCACACTTCAAAAGCATAAGGCCAATAGAAGACAATATAGAAAATTGATTCCTCATCCTGCAAACAAAGATAACATCTATTGGGGAGCACAAATCCTCTCCAACAGAGATTATTAGTTGTAAGAATTTTATTTTGGAGGAGCCCAATAAAGATATTAACTTTAGGGATATTATCTTTCACCCAAGCTCTCGCCCAAAAGGGGGGAGGAAACGTAATAGGAGACAACAAAGAGACAGCAGAGGCCATTGAAAAGTGACCAGAAGAAGTCCCTTTCCAAATCAAGGAATCCTAAGCATCCAAAATAGGAAGGCAAGAGAAAAGAGATAGATGAATAGGAAGAAGAGAAGGGATAACATTAGATAACTTAACCCAACCAAAATCCTTCCAATAATCAGCAACAAAAAATGAAATCTATCTTTACAAGATTCCATAAAAGGAAAAAAATCGGGTTTGTCACATAACAGGCCAAAAGAGAGCCAAGAATCCTCCCAGAATCTAACTTTCTTACCATTCCCAGTCTTACAAATTTCCTTGAGTGCAGCCACATCTTTAGATTTGAGCACATTATTCCAAAGATGACACCCAGTAGGGAGAGACACTGAGTAAAGGAAATCCTTCAAAGAAGAAAAATTAAACAAATATTCGCTAAGCCAAATCGAGTTCCACCCCCTTTTATCTTCATAAATACTATAGATCTTCTTAGCCAGAAGAGCTTTATTAAAAGAGGGAATACTTCTAATTCCCAAGCCTCCCAAAGCCTTAGGTTTACAAACATTCTCCCAAGCAATTAAAGGCAGATGCTTTCTCTCCTCCACCCCACACCAAAGGAACTATTTTTGAATCCTCTCAATAACTTCCTCATATTTAAAAGGGATTTTCAATAAAATTAAATCATAGACAGGAAGATTTTCAAGAGAAGATTTAAGACGTTGGATTTTTCCAGCCTAGCTCATTAGCTCTCCTTTCCACCTTGCCAATTTTTTATTGAATCTATCAGTCAGAGACAACCAGAAAGAATTTGGTGGCTTCAAACAAAGAGGAAGACCAAGATAAGTTGAAGGGATAGAACCAATGTCATAACCAAGAATATCAACAATCCTTCTCTGCCTTACCTCAAGGGTGTTAAAGAAAAAGAGGGAGCTCTTCCTCCAGTTAATCAACTGACCAGAAGCCCTACCATAAAGATTGAGAGAATTCTTCAACATCCTCGCTTCCCTAATAGTAGAGCTCCCCAAAAGGATAGTATCATAAATAAAATGTTGATGGGAGCACACAAGATTAGACGAAGAAGGATACAAACCTTGAAAAACACCCTTTGAAACAAGCTTCAACAAATATCTACATTAGACATTCAACATATTAAAAAATGATGAAAACATCACCATGTGGGTGGTATAAAATTGAATAGTAAACATTTATACTTGGAATTACTGAGGCCTCAATCAGAGAACTAGTTTTGACAAATGTCATCTTCTTGCGAGCATTGCCCCATTTCCAGAAACTATCATATGACTTTTGCATCATCTACAAAATCTCTTAATACAGATGAAATTAAATGCATTGAAAGGATGCCAATAGTAGCAATGGAGAAGTGGAAAAATGCATAAGTGAATCAATGCAGAAGTGGATCAAACTCAATTCAGGTGATCACAGCTCGAGCAAAACAAACGTGCTAGCTTAAGCTAAATAAAAAGCAAAAAACTTAATCGGTGCTAAATTAGACAAGACCATGCTCCTTAAATTCATCTGATTTTGTATTTTTAGATTGTCCCATGGTTCTCTACATGCATGCATAACACTTTATATTAATTTTATTTTTTAATTTAAAATCCTTTACATGCATGCAGTAACATTTTATATTTATTTAATTTCCTATTTAAAATCTTAAAACATCAAACGTGAAAATAAATTTAGAATTGTAAGAAAAATATATTTTTTGTATTTTGTATTTATATAGTTTTAATTTAAAATATTCAAACATGAAAAATAAAAATAAATGTTTATTGTATATGGAAAGTAATTTAAATTTAGAATTCTAACCAAAATATATATTTTTAATTTCAAGATGATATTTTTTAAATTTCTATTAAAATTTCAATTTTGAATCTAAATTGATCTTATAATTTATAACAAATTAAAAAATCTGAATAATAAATAAAAAATTCATAAAAAAATTGCTCTGCAATGTCGTTACCTTTTAATGGCAGAAAGGGAGGGCACGCAGAGGATGTGCGAATAGACTTCACTAAAGAATTGAAGGAGGACTCGGTGTTTTGGGAGGATTATGCAGTTATAGCCAAAATAATAGGACTGAACTGGCCAAGAAAGGAAATAAGAAACTGGGTTGAATGGAATTGGGGGAAAAAAAATGTAACCAAATTCATTGCAAAAGGCTTTTTTCGTAGTTCTGTTTGAAGAGAAGGAGGAGAGAAACAGAGCCCTCACAGACAGAAACTAGTTCATCAAATTGCATGTTGTTTACATTCAATCATGGATGCCTCATTTTGACCCCATCCCTTTGGCGGTTTATTCCGAGCCGGTTTGGATTCACTTATATAGCCTCCCGACAGAATATTGGAGTGAGGAACTATGGGAAAAAATTGGTAGAACTTTGGGTGCATTACTGGAAACAGACTACGACGATGAAGAAGACATATGTAAATGTGTCCGGTTAAGAATAGCAGTAGTCAAAAGAATTCCCAAGCGAATTACCTTGATATCAGATCATTGGGAATGGTCTCAAAAAGTGGAGATTGATAAAGAAATACCAAGATGCCCTAGATGTGATAGTAAACTCCATGGAGAATAGGATTGTAAGATGTTTGTCAGAAAGGCCAATAAAACATTTAGAAAACTAGTACAGATTTGGAGGAAAATATCAGATGAAAAAAAGAAAACGATTGAATATCAAGATAAGTTTCAATATGCGAAAGATGAATAGTTTCTTGAGAAAGAAAGAACAAAAACAGTTACTTCGCAGAAGGAAACCATTGGTGGTTCGGAAAACAAGATGGAAATCATGGAGGAGGCAACATTGGAAGATGGCAAGATTAATCAGAAGGATTTCAATGTTGGAACTAGTGTAGAAAATTTTAAGGGAAGTAGTATCAATATAGAGGAGGTCCTCCGAGATTCAAATACAATTTTGAAAGGGTTGTCAGATACTGAATTCGAATACGAAAGGGGCTTAGAAGATGAAATATATCAAATTAACGAATTGGAGAATATTGATCCTAGAAGCATCAGTCAATTAGCTAATGTATTGTTGGGGAAGACAAAAGGAGTAAGGGGCAGAAGAAGCAACAAACATAAGAGAGAGGATAGAGCCAAAGAGAAGGGTATAATCGGTGTGCTGGATTACATAAAGAAAACCAAGGGAGGAGGAATCTCCCTTGGTAATCAATGAAAATAACAACATGGAATGTCAGGGGTCTATCAGCCCCTGACAAAAAACGCTTGGTCAAGAGCACTTTCCAAAGAGTTTTAGGAGATATCATTATGTTGCAAGAGACCAAGCTTAATGAAGAAAAAGCCTCCTTTTTCAAATCTTTGAGTAGGATGTGGGATGGTGTTTATCAAGAGGCGAAAGGTTCCATGGGGGGATTGGCAGTTCTATGGAATCCAAATAAAGTGGCTGTAGACTTGATCAATAAGTAAGAAAATTGGATGCACTGTAAAGTAAGATTATTGCAGGAAGATTTGAAATTCTCCCTACTCAATGTTTATGGACTGACAAAGATAGAGGAAAAGAAAAAGGTTTGGAAAGAAATCACAGATCAGTTCAAAATGGTTGAGTCGGAGAAAGCAATTTTGGCAGAAGACTTCAATGCAATACTCAACAATGATGAAAAATTTGGAGGTTTAAGAATGAATGCCAGAGTGATGGAAGATTTCAGGGATTTTGTAGTAGACAATAACCTTTTTGATGTTGTCCCTAATTCTAGAAAATTTACATGGACCAATAAGAGGGCAAATTTTTGTATTATTTCTGAGAGATTGGACAGAATATTTGTTGGTTCATTTTGGTTAAGAGGCAAGTTTGATTTGGAATCAATTATCCAGCCCATAACTCTTTCAGACCACTACCCAGTTCAGTTAAATTGCACAATACCATTGATGAAAGTGAAAGGCAATTTTAAGTTTTTGAGCATGTGGTGGAGAGATCCAAGCTTCGAAGTAAACATTGAAAAGTGGTGGAAAGAATGCTCGGATATTAAAGGCACTTCAAGTTTTTGTTTTGTCTAAAAGTTGAAATACCTCAAAAACAAAATCAAAACATGGAATGCGGCATCCTTGAAGAACATTTTTGCTGAAAAAATCAGGGTAGAAGAGGAACTAAATAGGATCAATAACTTGGTGATCGAGAAGGGGATGACGAATGAAGAATTCCATGCTGAGAATTCCCTGAAAGCGGAACTGGCAGAAATTCTCCTGAGAGAAGAAATGTTTTGGCAAGACAAATCCAGAGAATTATGGATAGATGCAGGGGACTCAAATTCTAAATTTTTTCATGCCTCTTTTAAAGAAAAAAGGAATAAAAATAGAATTAATCATTTGAAAGATATCTCGGGTAAAATGGTTGGTAGAGCTGAAGAGTTGGAGAACATAGCAGTCAAATATTTTGAAGACATCTTGGGAACTTCAGGAGGGGAGAGAAATGAAACAGTATATTATCTTTTGGACATCATTGACAAACAGATTTTGGAGGAGGATAACGCTGCTCTTTTGGCCCCAATTTCAAAAGATGAAGTTATAAAGGCAACATTTGAGCTGCATTCGCACAAAGCTCTGGGACCAGATGGGATGACAATGGAGGTGTATCAGAGGTGCTGGAAATTTATGGGAGAGGATATTTGGAAGGTGGTGGAGGAATTTAGAAGGAAAGGCAAATTTGTTAGAGAAATAAATAATACTCTTATAGCCTCGATCCCAAAAAAGCAAAATTACCTAAGTATTGCAGATTACAAGCCAATATCTCTGTGTAATTCTATATACAAAATTATATCCAAAGTCCTAGTTAATAGATTGAAGATGGTTTTGGAGAAGATAGTATCTCGAGAACAACATGGTTTTACTCTTGGGAGAGAAATTGTTGATAGCATAATCACTATTGCTGAAACTTTGCACTCGATGAAAAGGAGTAAGACGCAGGGGATAGTAGTTAAGTTGGATGTTAGTAAGGCATACGATCGAGTAAATTGGCTTTTCCTCTTTTCAGTTCTTGAAAGATTTGGATTTGATTCTAATTGGATAAATTGTATAAAACATTGTGTCTCGTCAGTACCATACTCCATCATTGTAAATGGATCTATAGTAGGTTTTTTTCAAGCTTCTAAAGGTATTAGATAAGGTGATCCTTTGTCTCCTTTTTTGTTTGTATTAATGGCTGAGATTTTGGGTAGAAATATCAAGAATCTAGTAAAAATGAGATTTTGGAAAGGTGCATTCATTCACAATTGTATTGATCCTATCTCCCACTCCCAATTTGCTGATGATACAATTCTTTTTGGGGAAGCCACTGAGAAGGAAGCAATGGTAATTAAGAAGCTTTTAAATGACTACAAAAAAGGTTCGGGGTAGAGTATGAACCAGGAGAAATCAATGATATATTTCCTCAATACTAATGTGAGAATGCAATACAAAATTGGGGAAATCATGGGTTATCCATAGGGCAATTTTCCTCTGAAGTACTTAGGGGTTCAGTTAGATCCGGGTAGACATCAAAATAGAATGTGGGAGGATATGATCAATAAATGTCAAGTAAAGGCCTCCTCTTGGAAGAACAAGTGGTTAACTCAGGCAGGTAGAATTCAGATGATTAAATCTATTCTTTCAGTGATTCCCATTTATCAAATGTCATGTTTTAGGCTATCATTTAAAGCAGCCAAAGAGTTAGATAGTCTCTTCAAAAAGTTTTTGTGGGAAGGATCACAGGAGAAGAAGAAAATTCCTCTCATCAATTGGGATACAACTTGCTTAATAAGATTGGAGGGAGGAGCGGGTCTAAGAAAAATGGATTTGCACAATCTAGCTCTTGGGGCCAAATTAGCATGGAAAATGTATGGTCAACCTCATAAATCCTGGTGTAAGATTATGGCTGCTAAGGATCTGGATTCAACCGAAGCAGAAAGGATTTTTATAGTGGCTAAATCAATTAAGGGCTCTCCAATTTGGAAACATATTTGGGAAAGTAGAAGTATATTAACAGAGCATCTGACATGGAAAATAGGTAATGGTGGAAAGGCTAAATTTTGGAGAGACTCATGGAATGGTGACATTTCTTTAGTTGAAGAAATAGACGACATGGTATGGATTAATGAAGTGGAAGAAGTGGTAGGTTCTTATGTGGTGGATTATATTTTGGAAGGGCAGAAGGAATCAGAGTGAATTAAATGGAAATCAGTTGGAGAATGGAATATGGAGAAGAATGCGCAGTTAAAGGACATTCTAAACAGAAAAAAAATCATCTTTCTCAACAAAATGGACAAGTTATTATGGAGTGTCTCTAAAATTGGAAAATATAAGGTCAATTTGGGATACGAGATCCTTAGAAGTAGAATACAGAATGTGGAATGGGCCTTGGAGTTGTGTTGGCATAAATTGGTATTGCCCAAGGCAGGGGCATTCCTATGGACAACTTTGCACGGTCGCATCTTAATAGGGGATAGGTTGAGAACTATTGGAATTGCTGGTCTGAGCGTATGCCTCCTATGCAAGGAAAATGAAGAGACAACAGACCATCTATTATTTTGGTGCTCGTATTCTAAAAAATTTTGGCTTTGGCTATTGGGCAATTTGCAGCTTGGGTTGGTGAGAAATCTAACATTTAAAAGTTTTTTATTAACATGGTCGTCCAGTATCAATAAGTCAAAATGGAGTATTATGTGGGTGGTGAGTCCAGCACTGCTTGTTTGGCATGTATGGAAGGAAAGAAACAAAAGAGTATTTAATGAGGAAGCTCTGTCTTATGATATGCTAATTCCTAAAATAAAAGGAGCCAAAGAAGAAGTCATCAAAGTGAAAGTAGTGGGTAGAAAGTATAGTTCGTATTCTTCTTGGGACAAAGAGATGGAAAGACACTAGAACTTAACGAAAATTAGTGGATACAAGCTAATGGATAAGAAGTAGAATAGAGCCAATATAGTCTAGACACCTCCAATATCAGGAAACTTCAAGATTAATTTTGACAGAGCTAACCGAGTTTATCCGGGTAAATCTGGATATGGTGCCATTATAAGGAATGAATTTGACAACTTTGTTGGGGCAAATTATGGCCCACTGGGAATCAATACAAACAACATGGCAGAAATGGCGGGGTTGTTGGCTAGGTGGGAATGGTGTGTGGCCCATGGCTTTTAGGATGTAGAAGTTGAGGGAGATTCGCAAACTATCCTGAATGGGATTTCAAAATAGAATTTTGAAAATTGGAAATTCGAGGTGGTACGTCCCAAAATCCAAAGAATATGCGAAAGTTTAAACAAGTTCACCCTTAAACACATCTACCGAGAGGGCAACTTGGCAGCGGACTGGCTGGCTAACAGTGGTATCAACTATGATGGCCCAACATAGTTGACAGAAAAGGAGGAGCTACCGGATGGATTGGTAGAGATCCTTGCTGCAGACAAAATCAGATTTCCTAAAACTGGAATTGAATGATAGAGATTTTCTGAGGCAAGCAGGGTGCATCGAGGATAAGCATTAAGGACTCAATAATGTCATGATAGCACATAGAATTAGTGGCTTGTCACATCTGAGAACATTTCTCAATGAAAGCTGATAGACAGAGACTAAATGTAGAGATATGTGAGAAAAGATATTGTTTGGGTACTAATAATAGGTGAAAATTGAAACTGAGGGCTCTAGGAAGGGATTAATGGTTGGGTCACATGGCTCCCAAGTTGCTCAGTTAGTTCAGAAAAGGAACACTCCGAAAAAGATTTGATATTAGAGAGAAAGATTTTAGCAAGTTTCGGACAAAGATTGAAATTACCAATTCATTCTCCATCTCTTTAAGGTGAATGTGAAGGACTTTTTGCCAAGTAGTTATTTGGGTGAGGTCTCAGGGGAGATTAGTAGGTTTAGTGCTAAACATGGCTTTTTTTGGAAGGATCAGCTGTGTTAACTATGAAAATGCATTGATCGCATAGTTGAGAAACTTGTTCAATACCAAAGAGTATGTTTATGATTCCATTAGGGGGCTTGTGGGCATTACCTTAAATTCTGACAGACAGTGGTGTGATGCTCTGGTGTTGGAAGCCATCCTCCTTCCTTTGGCAGACATCATTGAAACAAAGGAGTGAGTGGTCGAATTATTAGCAGGTTTCATAAAACCCTTCATAGCAGACACGGTTGCAGAAGCCATTCTGGATTTGGAGGAAGAAGTCAGAGTTAGTATACTAAAGGTTTATTTTCAATTTGAAAATTACCTTCGTTCAAACTTAGAGGAAGAAGAGAACAAAGGTGATGACACTGTGAAAGGAGATGACATTGAGAGCAGTGAAGGAGGAGAGGAGGCCTCTATAAATAGTGAGGAGATTCGTGATATGGCCCGCATAGAAGTGTGGAGGGAAGAGCGGGAGAGACTGAAGACATTTGGGGATGAGGCATGGGAAATATTTAGATGCATTGTCTTCAATGGAAACATGGAACCATTTCGTAGGATTACTGAGTCAGATGATTGGTGGCTTCCGGAGAGCTCCACCCGCAAAGCAATTGTGATTGGTGAGTATGCTGTTGTGATATATCAAGCCATAGGGGGACAAATGTAACCCCAGGGTTGTGAAGGTCCTTTTGTGGAAATTTTTGGCTGAAGTGGAAGGAATAACATTATGTGTCTATTATGCAAAGTATATTATATATGTATTTGGATAGATGTAGTTGGTGTTTTGGGTCCATGAATGTCAAAGTCAATCTAATCTCTAAAATTTTCAAGTAATATCGGGATCTATCCCCATAAATGATAGCACTTATCGATTAAAAAATTAAAAATTAAAAAATTAAAAAATCGTAAATAAATCAAACATAAAAAATTGTAACAAAAATAAATATTTTTTAATTTAAACATAAATATTTTTCTATTTTGTTAAAAATAATTCTTGAACCTGAATAGATAATACAATTTATAACAAATTTCATAAAAAATCTAAATATATCTTGCATTCATCTTTATAAAAATATAGCACACGTCAAATTCAAAATTTTCAAAGAAATTTATAAATGTTCTCATTTGTGTCTTAACATGTTTTAATTTTGATGTTTGCTATATTTTTTCTTTTGTTTCAAATTCATTGTGATTGAATAATTCCAATTGTAAAATTAATGAACAAGTAGTATGTATTTAAATTTAATTTAATTATTAATTAAAATTAAAATATTTTTAATTTTTATAATATTTTTTAGATTTATTTTATTTATTTCAGATCAAATCTAGTACATAGAAATATTTTTTAGTCAATATCAAATGTTCATTCAATATTTAAAAATAAATGCACAAATAATTTAAATTTAGAATTGCAACAAAAAATATTTTTTTAATTTCAGGGTGAATTTTTTCAAAATTTGTTGAAAAAATATTATTTTTATCTAAATAAGTCATGCAATTTATAACAAATTAAAAAAAAAAATTAAATTATAACAAATTATCAAAAAAAATTGAATTGCAACAAATACACACATATATTGCAACATGAACATTTTTTAATTTTGTTAAAAAAACATTTTATAATCTTAATATTTCATACAATTTATAACAAAAAAATAAATCTAAATATACCAAGTGTCAATATAACAAGTGTCAAATTCAAAATCTTCTAAATTTTTTTTAAAATTTTCTAAAAAGGGGCAACTTCTTAAGTGATAGTTTAAGACAATTAAATTTGTGGTAGATTACTTATGCATTCATTATGTTTTCAAATAGTTTAAATAGTTATTAATTATTATATGATTAAATTTTTTAAATTTTTACTATATATGATAACTAATTTAAATTTAGAATTCCAACAAAAATATATATTTTTAATTTCAAGATGATTTTTTTTCAAATTCTTAAAAATTATTTTTTAATCTAAATTGATCTTATAATTTATAATAAATTAAAAAATATTAAATAAATCAAATATAAAAAATTGCAAAACAAATACATATTTTTTAATTTAAACATGATTTTTTTTCTATTTTGTTAAAAGTAATTTTAAACCTAAATAGATAATACAATTTATAAATCAATTTATAACAAATTTCAAAAAAATCTAATTATATCATGCATTCATCTATATGAAAATATAGCACATGTCAAATTCAAAATTTTCAAGGAAATTTATAAATGTTCTCATTTGTGTCTTAACATATTTTAATTTGATGCTTGCTCTATTTTTTCTTTTAAAAATAAGATAATTTTAATTTATATAATATTTTTAGATTTACTTTGTTTATTTCGTCAAATATAGTACGTAGAAATATTTTTTAATCAATATGATATGTTCATCTCATATTTATAAGCAAATGTACAAATAATTTAAATTTATAATTGCAACAAAAATAAATTTTAAATTTAAAGGTGAATTTTTTATGTAAATATATGTATAGAAGTGTATGGGTGTATAAATTGATCAATAGTCTTTAAAAGATTGAAGTGAATAATATGTGACAACATGATGTATACATAATTTAAATACTTAATATAAATATATATATAATAAAATTAAAATAATTAACACCACATAATCTATGACCTTGTTATATGATTTGGTTAATTTTTATTCAAAACAAAATATTAACTACACATGGAACATGAAATTAAGAATAAAGCTTAAATGAAAATTATTTTCTATAAATTATTTGGCGCTATGCTATGGGGAAGAAAGAGTGAGTTAGTTATAGCAATCAATGGAAGACTACTTAACTCTTACTTAGTTATGGCGATCCTTAATAGTAGGATTATATTATTTTAGTAATTCATTTAATAATAAATGCATGCAAATACATGAAATTAACAATAAAGCTTAGATCAAAAATTATTTGTATAAATTATTTTATGCTAGAGCCAGTTAATTACAATCATCAATGGAAGACTAGTTAACTCCTAGTTAGTTAGGATGATTATATTTATATATTATTTTAGTAATTCATTCAATAGTAAATGTCTATTGTAGTACCCCTGTCCTAAATAGATTCTAATTTTGGTTTGACCTTGGTTAGTTTACCATGTTATAATGTTATAGTCAAATGTTTTGATTATTGTGCGTACTGGTTAATGTGGTTTTCACATCCATTTGTTTGTAAGCTTATTAGTTCTCCTGATTCATGTTATTAATCTTGGGCTAACACTTTTATTAAATAAATATATGTATGCATGTGTGATTCATGGTTGTAGGAGATTGTAGGTATAGTACCGCATGGGTGCGAGGTTCGTCTCCACCTGGATTTGCAGGTTTGAGTGTTCCTCATTGACCATTAGAAATTGGATTAGGTAGTCATCGGACCCTCATTTGACCATAGCCGTGCTCAAGTGAGCATCATTAGTCATCCGTCAGTATCCCCTTTGGTGGGGTATGCAAGTCATCTATCTATTTGGCTTTCTTGGGTTGCATGTTTTGTGTATGGTTAAATTGAGTAATCAATTCTTCAATTTTAAAATTTATTTAATGTGTGTTTACCAAGGATAACTTTAAGAAACCCCCCTTGGACAACTGTGTAAAATCTTGGCGAATCAGACATTATTTTCGGGGGGGAAATTTTCATATCGATGGCGAAATTTTTTTTGTAAATAAGGAAAAAATTATTTTGTAATGGCGAATTTTTTTCTAGGGTACGAAATGCCAGAAATTTCTAGCAAATAATACCTTGTTCTATGGGGAAAATATTTATTGTGGGAGGCGAATAATTATTGTTAAAAGGACCAAATATATAATTGTATGAGCAAAAAATTTTACTCCGAAGGAAAAATTATTTAAATGTATTGGCAATTTTTATCCACCGCTTGAAAATTATTTAATTTGTTTTGGCGAATATTTTGTTATTTATGGCACAATATATAATTCATTGGTGATTTCATAAATTCATTGCCATTAATAGACAAGGCACATCACATCACATCACATCAGTACATCACATCACATAATACATTGAGTCCGGACTCTGCACGATGTATCAATAAGTGCGGCCTCTTTGACACATAAAGGGTCACACATACCTAAAATCTACCAATGATTTTAAACCATTCGATGATCATAAATCAATGGCTGAAGTTTTATTTCGGCCCAATTTTCTGAAGAGAACATAGCTCACCAGAAAGTGCTTGGAATGGAATTGGATTCAATAGACACGTATAAAATGTCACAAATCACGATCAATAATTTTGTTCATTTAATATATATCTATTCACTTATGGCAATCCACTCTGTCCCCATGACTTTCAATGTGATACTTGCCAATTTGGTACTAGTTCATAGCTGTTTCCAATTTCGCACACTTGTGCATTTATGGGAAAGATTTGTAGAGAACGAAAGATTTAAATTTTTGTATAGAAGTTAATACTATTAAAGAAGTAATTATACAATCAAGAGCTTCAACAATTTATATACAATCTCTACTTCTTTCATCTTCAATTAGCCTTTGCCATTTGGTAGATAAATCATCAGAGCTCATGGTATTTTAGGTTTATAGGCTCACTACTCAGGTTGTTTAATTTGTTAATCTATTTTCTCAAGATGGACACTCCCATCCGCTTGAGAAGTATTTCTGCAGAGGACCAGAGGGCCTTTCTAGGCTCCATTAGAGACCCAACCCTCCAATCAGTCTACAAGGAGGTTGGGTCGTTCACCAATGAGGCTGTGCAGATGGTGATGGGTAGAGAATTTCTGTGAAACAAAAAATAGGTACCGTGTTAACATAGACCTTACATCCCGCTTCTTAGCGTCTCTTCTGGACTTGGGAGGAGACAAGGTGGATATGCTAATGCTATTGAGGAAGGTTTTTAAGGAAGACTTCCTTGTAGATGACATTACTCTTGTCGTTCTTGCAGAAGTAGGGGTGGGGAACCCTTGGGCGAGTGATTTATCCAAGTTTCTCCTCCCTGACCAAACACTGCCAGTGGCCAGGCAACCATTTCTCCTAAACCTGAATGCAGAGTAGCTGACGCGTCATAGAAAATGGGTGCAGATTGGCAGGGACTTCCGTCGGAAATGGTTCCTCCTGGACGACTTTCCAAACTACATGTGGCTTGAAGAATTCTCTTAGCTTATGTTGTCTAAAGAATTCTACATGGAAGGATGGCTAGATTCTTAGGGAAAAATTGTTAACAATTCCACTACTTGCAGTTTTTTTTTCCTATGTCCTTGAACCCTAACAGGCTGAGTGCCAGTGGGTCACTCATTTTGGCTTTTAAGTTTTTGGGGGACTCAAGTCTCTGAAGAAAAAATTGTAAATTTCAAAAGCATAAATATTAATGATAATTTTTCAAATTCTAGTTTGTTTCAGTTTGCCTCTTACAGTCTTATGGATATAAAAATGTTTTCTTTAATTCTATTTCATTTTTATTAATTAATTTCTTTCAAATGCTTTTTGTATATGAGCTACATTATTTCAATTATTTGTTAAACAATAGAAATAAATTTAATACCGTGATCTTTTTTAAGTAATTCTATAAAAATAAAAAATTCAATTCGTTCCATTAATTATTTGTACATTGATTATGGTTGATTATAATTTTATAAATATATGCTATATAGTCATTCAAAATACAAAATTTCAAAAGTATCAAGATACAAAAGTTTATTGGTAAAGTTTTTTTCATTTTATTAATTCAAAAGTTTCAAGATACAAAATTCGCCCACAGCTTATAGCAAGCAGACAAAAAACTAGTTCATTGCCGATAGGCTGCTCACTCAGTCTCACTATCCCCTTGGGTTGCCTCCTCCCAGTCCCTTCCCTCCTTGGAGGTCGATGCTTTGGCTTTCCCTTTTTCTACTTCATCTTTCATTTTTGGAATGCAATTTAGGCACCCGAAGTCGAGGTCACCCTCCAAGCTTTCCAGTAGCTGTATGGCCCTTCCTTCTTCAACCCTATCTCTCAATGCCCTACCAACCTCCATCCTTCCCACCACATGCAAAGCCTTCAGGACTTCATCCACCCTCATTAATTTCACAAAGAGTTTCATCGCTTCCCACCCCACTTGTTCTCATTCACGACACTGGTATTTGATTTCATCCTCTGGGCCACGAATAAAAGGAATCGATTCCTCCTAGTCATCCCCTTCCTTAATTTGAATGCCAACAACCAGCACCACCCACTCCAAGATTGAATCCAGGTTAATCAAAAACTCCCCATCAATCAATTTGACCAATGTGAGTTTTACCTTTTCCACCTCCGATTCGAATTCACAGGCCCACGCCATAATCAGAGAGTAAACCTCCATGTTAGTTCGATATCGGTGACTGATATGTGCCACCTCCTCTGCAAGCATCAGTCAAGCTACCGCCCACAACTTCTCCTCCTTAAACCTGAATAGTCCTTGCATTCATTTATCAGATACTTTGCCCAAAAAGGGCACCAACTTCTTGTCTGTTCGAAGTGTGAAATTGGCCTCCATTGTGACCTGCAATTTCAAAATCACTTCCTACAAAAAATGTCTTATAGAAGGTATGATTCTACGAACTACAAATTTGTTCTGCAGCTGCTTCAAAGCAAAAAGTGGTACAGAAATCAAAAGGTAAAAAAATCTGCCTCCGTCTTATAGGCCGGGTAATGAATGTGCACGATAAGACATTAATGCCATGAGATTAGGAAAAATATTTCCTGACATCCTCCCCTTCCTCCGTTCATGCGACATGCCACAGGGAACTCCTTCTACAACAATTAATAGCCACCTTGGCATTTATACTTTCCAAATTTGCTCGCCTTAACAGGTTGAGGACTGCAGTTGCACATTTTTTAAAAATTAATACACTAAATTTATGTTGAACTTTTATATATATTTTTAAACTATTTTTGAAAATTATATATCGTAAACATATTTTCAAAGAATTTTGTTAAAATTTAAATTAATATTTTAGATTTAATATTGAATGTTTTCTTTTTAATATTAACATTTTACCTTTCAAATTGTATATCAAAATTTATCTTTTATTTAGTTATTTGTTTTATTCTAGAAACTAAGTTTCATGTTTTATACTATTTTTGAATTTCAATTTTTTACAAATAATATTAACATTATATTTAATAGTTATCTCAAACTATTGCCCGAAATTGAACATTTTAAATTTAATTAAATAGAATTAAGTCTATAGTCTATAGACTATAAATCTCTTTTTCGGGCGAAATTTTAAAATGATTAAATAGACTTTAAAAATAGACCCGAAAAGTAACACGAGTATGGTGACGTGCCAGAATAATGGCAGAAGTTGTGGGACCCACTTCATCTTAAAATAGGGACCATGGACCATTGGATGAACAAAGATCAACAACTAGGGTGGATTTCAGCCCGAATGTGGGAAGTAAAAACCTTTTTGAGAACTTCACCCAGAATTGGACATTTTAAATGTAATTAAATATAATTAAGTCTATAGACTAAATTATATTTAATTATTTTTCGGACAGAGGTTTAAAATGATTAAATAGACTACAAATCAAACCTGAAAAGTGACACGATTATGGTGACATGCCAGAAAAAAGGTAGAAGTCGTGGGACCCACTACATCTTAAAACAGGTACCATCGACCATCGGATGAACAAAGATCAATGGTTTAGGATGGATTTTGGGGTGAATGTGGGAAGTGAACAGGTTTCTGAGAACTTTGCCTAGAAAAGTGACACAAGTATGGTGAAGTGCTTGAAAACTGGCAAAAGTCATGGGACCCACGACAACTGACAACAGGTACCATCATCCGTTGGATGAGCAAAGATCAACGGCTTAGGGTGGAATTTGGTCTGAATGTGGGAAGTGAACACATTTGGGAGAACTTTGCCCAGAATTGAAATGTTTTAAATTTAATTAAATATAATTAAGTCATTAAAGCACTTTTTCGGGCGGAAGTTTAAAATTATTAAACAGACTTAAAAAACAAACCCGTAAAGTTACAACAAGTACCTTGGTCCCTCGTCCATTGGATGAGAAAAGATCAATGACTTAAGGTGGATTTCGGCTTGAATGTGGGAAGTGAACACATTTGGGAGAACCTCACCTGGAATTGAAACATTTTAAATTTAATAAAATATAAGTAACTCTATAAAGCACTTTTTCGAGCAGAAGTTTAAAATTATTAAACAGGCTTAAAAAATAGACCCGTAAAGTCACAATAGGTACCTTGGTCCCTCGTCTGTTGGATGAGCAAAGATCAATTGCTTAGGGTGGATTTCGGCCCGAATGTGGGAAGTGAACACATTTGGGAGAACTTCGCCCGGAATTGAATGTATTACATTTAATGTCCTCAGAATTTATACTAAAGTAGTGAATGTTTTGTCCTTTGGCATCGAATAGTTATTAATAATAATTAATAAAATTACAACATGATTCTTAATGTCCTCAGAATTTATATGGAAGTAATGAATGTTTTTTCCTCCGGCATCGAATAGTTATTAATAGTAATTAATAAAATTACAACATGATTCTAGATATTTTTCCCTTTAGGTTTTACTTTTCTACTTTTCAGAGTTTTCAAAATAAGAGACTCGTAAATCATAATCATCTTTAATTTATTGGACAAACCTATAAATCGAGGGAGATTCAGAAACAACTACTAGATTGAGGAATGCAAGTTGCAACAGAGACTGTCTGCGCCAATCTAGTGAACTAGAAATTCCAAATTTTGGGTAAAATCTAGAACACCTACATTTGAGGGTTAGCATTTTTTGCTTTTGGTAATCTCATGGTCCAATTTGAGGGTTCGAATTTTCAGTTATTTATCAAGCATTATTTTAAATTATTAACAATAATAGTAATGGGGAAAATGGGAAGCAGTAGTTCAACAAGAAGCCAAGTGAAAAACAAAATGCACCTAACTGAACTGGTTAAAACACCAGGTTTCACTGATGAATACCATGATATTTATGACCTTGCTATCAATGGTGAAAAGTGTATCATAGATATTAGATATACATTGTCTAGTAAGGTGGCAGATGCATCCAGTTCAAAATTTACTGTTTTCAACCCAATGTTAAAACAAAAAATAAATAAAATCACATCATGGGAAGTTGGATTGGGAAACATGGTGTTACCTGAAGTATTCCCTTGCCCTAATTTTGTCATAGTCTGCACCGAAAATTATGATGAAGATAGAAAAGCAATTGTCAATAAAAATACAAAAGAGGAAATTCTATCCATAAACGAGGGAGAATTTCTCATTTGTTGAACCTAGGATTTGAAGCCCAAAACTCAAACATCCAAATTGACCTTGAAAAGCTGGCAGGGAATTATGAGAGTCTCGATCCAAGTCGTAGAGATTCATTTATCAAAGGTCTAATAAAGATTGGTACTGGTATTGTGTTGGATCAGAATCATAAGGAGGCTTATGATTCTAACATTTTTGTTCCATGGGTTAGGGATACTATTTCCTTGTTGTCATTTTGCCTAGGATTGGAAAATGATAGGGAAGTGGGTGCAAGCCTTCTTGAAATGATTTATAATATCCATTGTGCAGGTCAGCCAGTGAGATATAATTTTATTGAGCACATTATAAAATCCATGCAAAAACAATTACTGATGATCAAAAAAGGCTCCTATAAGACATTTAGGTTCTCATCCTACTTGTGTTATCTCCTCCTATCCAAGTATCATGCAATATTTGAGACAAACAAGATTCAAATTGTGAGCTATAAGATTGATGAGAAGACTGGGAAGAGAATAGAGTGTCCGATATATGATTGGACCCAAAAGATAAGGATGCATGATAACAGAAAGAACTACAACCATTTTGTAGACTTCTTTTTGGCACCAATGTATAATGAAATTACAAGCACTCCAAAGCCTAGGTTTCCTATGCCTTGTAGAGATTGCATTCAACTCGGAAGTTAAATAGAATTGGCTGACTAGTTCTTCATGGAAGAATTCACTGTGTTAAGGTTTTACGGATTGGTAGTAAAACCATATAGACTTCCAATACATGTGACAGACAGGGTATTTGCATTAGAGTATGCATGGCAATTGGAGAGCATAGATAGGCACTTCCATGGTGAGCAAAAGAAGAGCATATTTCCCTCCTTTCCTTTCTCATGTGGAGGGTTCACATTTGAAAGAAAAGCATTCAATGTGGCACATGATTTTTTGACAGTTTTTAACTTTGGTGATGAGGGTCTCTGGCAATATGATCCAATCGGTGTAGTTCAAGCAAGGCTTAAGAAAAATGGGAACTCTTCAGCATTATGTCAACATGAAAGTAAACCATTGCTAGAAAAGCTTAGAAACATGGACTCCTGGGATGAGGTTAAAAAAGAGATGGAGAAAGTTGCAACTGACAAAAACATTTCAACAGAAGAAATTTCATCACAAATTATGGCATTGCAAATGCACACAGAGAGGACAACACTAACAGAGGAGGGCCAAGGCATCAAAAATAGGAGGTCCTACAATTTCTACCTAAAATCTGCTAATCCTGTTAGGCCCAATATGGAAAGCTAATGTACTGAGAGGGGAGGGGTGAATCAATACTCCAAAACTTTTCTTCAATAATAACTTTACTGTTTTACATAAACCGAATTGTGCAGTAACATAATATAAAGCTAAAACAAATAGATAACAATCATACATGATTCACTCCATAACACATATATTTAGGTTACGTAGAAACTCTTGGTTAGAGAGAAAAACTACGGTGGGGATGGCACCCACAACTTCACTACTGCAATATTAATAAAGAGTGCTTGGTTAGAGCTACATGTTTAGCTATTTCTAATAGCTTACCCTGTTAGGAGTAAAAAGATCTATTAGATCTACCTTGCTAAAGGATTTCACAACACTTCATCTAAATGTTGCACCTAGTTAGAGGCTTTACAATTTATAGACTTGATTAGAGTCTTTTACCCTGTTAAAGGTTTCTCTTACAACTTCAAAATATTACAATAAAATCGTCACAAATATCTGCAACTTTACATCTAGAATGTTATAGCAGATTCTATGTGCTCAGAATAAGCTACCTTGCTTATAGCATACCTCAGTAACCCATATAGTAACTTGGTAAACCCTTTTCTTTACTTTGTTCTTTGACTATTCTCTAAAAACCTTCTCGGTGACCTCTGTGTCTCTGTAACAATCTTCTTACACTCATGCACACACCCCGTTAATTCTTAACTCATACTATATAAATATATCTCTTATAATGGTGATCCATTCATTGCTTCGATCTTACAAATATGATTTATTGAATGAATAACCATGCAAGATATTTCATTGGTTAGATGACCTCAAAATCATACACAATCTTTAAGTGCAATTTCCAATGTGATAACGGTTAGATGTGCCTCGATTTTGTAACACGTTTTCATATGTATGTCCAGGTTCAATGAATCTGGTAACACGTTTCACTCGGTGTATATCAACTCGCTGTGTCATCTTTGCTACTTTGTAGACATGAAATGATACTCGGTAGACAGCTCGGTGTATACTACATTTTGAGACTACTTTCTTTTGTAACTGACTTGACTGTGCATACCGACTGAATATCTCGATAAAGATAACCAACTAGAGTATATAGTATAACTTTGACATGAAACTAATGACAACTTGATAAGTAGTAACAAATCCATCTAACAAATCTATTCCCAAATCAATTCTACATGAATGTAAAGAGAATTATTTCACTCAAACCAAAATAAATGATTTTTGGACTATGAGGAGGAATCTCGGTGAACCAAAGACAAGTGTAGAATTTGAGAGCATCGACAAGGATGCAAAGTTTAGAAAATTGTGGGATATGGAGCATGGCATGACTGAAGGTGATGATGATGAGAATGAGGTTGTCATTGATCCCCTTCCAACAACTACTATAGTCCCAAAAATATTAGGTTGAGTCAGTGAGTCCATGAAAGAAAAATATAGCAAAGGGGAAAACCTTGTGGAAAAAATGGGTTTTGAAGGTGGTGGTCTAGGTCCCAAAGGAGAGGGAATTTGGTATCCACTTCAAGTACAACTTCCATCATAGTCAAAATCAAAAGGTCTTTATAAACCAGTCATTGGACTTGATTCTTCAGATTCATCACAGATAGGTACTACTCATTACCCTTAGGGTCCACCTACATTTGTTTCAAGTTCAAATCCACAACCACCACCACATCATGGTATTCCCATTGGTGGTGAATCAAATGCCACTACCACTGGTGGGGAATCTGGGGACAGTATTCCTATTATTGTTCACTCAAGTGCCGCTACGATTGGTGGGGTTGGCATGGGTACTACTACTGATACTAGTTGTCTTGGTGTTGGACAAGAGCAACAACAAAATATCTCTCACAAGAGGCCACTAGAGGTAGATACTCAATCTCATACTATTGAGAATCTTATATCAAGTGCCACTAACACTACAAATCAATCATTTGCAGCTTCAGTTCACACACCTCAAAAGACTATGAAAACTACACATGAAAGTGTTAGTGGGAGTGGGATAGCATCAGGAACTGTTGTTGGTAATCCTAGTCAAGCATTAGTTAAAACCACAGGAATAAGTGGAACTGGAGCCTATGGTATTCCTATGTCACCTTTCAAAATAAGGGGGGGGTGAATTAGTTAAAACCACAGCAAGCCCAGATTTTCAATTTCATGATTACTATGAAAAATATGAACACACTAATGAATACTAAGAGGGGGGGGTGAATTAGTATACCAAAAAATCTTGCACTTAAACACTTAAATAGTCTAAAGATAAACCGGTAAAACAGTTTAACAGACAGACCAGTTATCACACATGCAAACCAAAATGCAAGTAACACATTCACCCACAAAAGAAATACAACCATAACACAAGATATTTGACGTGGAAACCCAAATGGGAAAAGCCACGGTGAGATGGAACTCAAAAGTCACTATCTGCAGAATAGAAACAAGACCGGTTAAGGTCTTACAATGTTCTTCAGCAAAACAGATCCTGTTAGGAATCTCAATCTCTGTTAGGAGATAAGTCCGATCAAGGACTACCTTGCTAGAGGATTTTAGATTCATAGAGGTGAACCACCTTGTTAGAGGATTTTACAAAAGGCTTTTGGGCCTACTCGGTTAAGGGCTATAGACTTGTCTAAGATGTGAGTAATCAACAAGTGTTTGATCTATCTAATAGCACAGACTACTTAGTTAGATCCTTGATAGCTCGTTCTTAATGCACTCCTACATTACTTTAGTCTTCTACATATTCATATTCTTTTCAACTCCTCAACCACCTCAAACCCTAGTCACAACATAAACCCTTTCAGCAACAACCTAAAACCCTAGACATGATGTCCTTTTAAAGGAATCTGATTTCATGTCAGTCCAATAGGATTAGATTTCAATTTCCTAGGTTCAATGAATCTAGACATACTTAGTAACATGACACAAAAAGCACCGCCAGTGTGTTGACACCGTCAAACAATCGGTGGATTGATAACTTATCACAAAATGTCAGTTGGTAACTCATCACAGAGTATTACCGGTTCATGCAAAATACTGGTTGCCGGTTTGCCAAAAATGAAGAGTGGTAAAAATGTGTTATGCTGCTTTAATCCCTTATACCGCTTGAGGTCAACATGCCTCTTTAGATTGGTAAACACATTCTGCAAAATGTTAATAGTCTAATGACTATAATACAACATGCTTGCAACATACCGGTTGTGCTCTAACTCATACATATAAAGAGGATCTTAATGCAAGTGTGTGTCCATCAATGACAATCACAACATAAACATCAAAAATGCCAACAATCTCCCCCTTTGGCATTGATGGCAACATTTAGGAAATAAAATTTTGACATCTAAGTGTTTTACAACAAAATCATGCCATTAGCAAAATTGCTCCCCCTAAGCATATACACTCTCCCTTTAACAATACAATGAATAGCAATTTTGCATACAGAGCATAAACATTGAGATATCAGATCATATATCAAAGCATATAGAAAAATTTTAAAACCTGATACTTCTCCCCTATACTTCTCCAAAATAGAGTACTTCTCCCCCTTTGCCAACAATGACAAAGTACCGTTGAACAACCCTATTTCCATTTGATATTAAAACAATAAAAGTTTATGACAATAAGGAGTAGTACTTGTCAAAAATAGATTTATAGTCCTGCAAGAATTGCTTCATTGATAGAGACCAAGACTCAAGTAGGGAGGTGGCCACTTCTTTCTCTGTTTGCATTTGGGAGACCTGTTCTTCCATGGCATCAACTATGCTCATCTCCTGTGTAATTGTTAAGTCATCCAGGTTCAGATAACACTTCTGAAGAATTTGCAGACATGGAAGTAAAACTAGTTGAAGTTCTTGCAAATCTCTAGACTGTGTGTTGATTTCTTGCTCCATTCTGGCTGACTGGATATGAAACCGGTGAATGGTTTGCCCATAAGTTGTGAAGGAATCATAGGGTAGCTTGAATGTGCTCAAGTAGGACTGCAAGTCCTGTTCAAGTTTTTACTTCTGAGCTAGCACATCATCATAGAATAAATGGGGTTGACAGATTTTGTTGAGTAGCATATTCCCCTCATCTAGAGCGTCCCTTATATCCTTTTGTTCTTTCTTTAGTTCAGACCGGAGCTCATTCAACTTTTTCACTAGAGCTATATTAAGAGCCTTTTGATGCTCCTTCTTGACATTAGCCTTTGCTGCCTCTTCAAGACTTTGCACTTGATCATCTACTACTATGCATAGGAGCTTTAGTCTAGCTAATGAATAATCAGTGTTTGGAAGATTTGTACCGAGTATCAAACCGGTAAGAGTATCCACAACAGCTTGGATTACATCTTGCTCCTTCTTCCGTCGAATATTTTCAAGGCACTCTTGAGCTACCTTGATGCTCTGCATTAGTTCCGATTCACTTGTGGACTGGAGATCAATAGGACTAGTGATATCAACTGGTTTGGCTTGATTCCTGGTTGCCTTCAGAGTCTCCATCTATGTGCTCTTCTCCGCTTCTCATGTCTTGTCCTTTTCCACTTTCTTTTTCTCCGCTTCTCTATCTTCTTCTTCCTTCTTCTTTTTCTTTGCTTCCTTCTTCTTTTCCTGTTCCTTGTCTTCCTCTTCCTTCTTTTTCCTCTCAACTTCCTTCCTCTTCTCCTCTTCTTTCTCTTCCTCTTCCTTCTTCTTCTTTTCTTCTTCCTTCTGCTTCTTTTCTTCTTCCTTCCACTTTTCCTCTTCTTTATCTTCTTCTTGTTTCTTTTTCCTCTCATCTTCTTTCCTCTTCTTCTCTTTACCTTTTATTTTCTCCTCTTCCTCTTTTCTCTTCTCTTCCTCTTTCCGCTTTTCCTCATCTTCATCCCTCTTCTTCTTCTTTGCCTGTTTCCTAGCTGCTTCCTATCTATCCTTGGCTTGCTCATTGCCTTGTTTGGCTTGATGCTCCTATCCTATTCCCTCAGAAGGTATGTCCTGAGTGACATCTTCTATGTCCAGGGAATCGACATCAATAGTGTCAATTGGTTCTACAACCAAATTTCCTTCATCATCAAATGCTTCATCCGGTTTGGATATAACTGGTTCTTCTTCTGCTTGCCGGTTGGCCAAATGTGCTTTCTGAGTTTGGACAATAATTTGCATAAATAGATGGGTGTCCTTTTCGACATCAGCACTACCTTCTAACAGCCAGAGTCTTCTTTTTCTAGTGAAGAAGAGTCCTTTATTTAGATCAATAACATCATATAATTCAGAATTTGATAGGTCGGGAAAGTATTGTGCAAAAACCTTCTCTCTAATTTCATGTTCTTTCTCTATGGCACTACGCCATCTATTATCTAATGACATATATAAAGAATCCGATGTCTGAGACTTAATCTCTGAGGGCGACCAGTCATTACTACATAGATACTGAATTATTTCCTTTTCAACCGCTTCCTTTTCATCCTCATTGAAGTCATCGAAACACTCAAGTAAATCATTTAACACTTTTCTCCTAATATTCTTTATTGTTCTTTGACAATGTGTCAAAGGTTTATAGGAGGAGATATCTATATTTACTGGTGCTGAAGATGTCGGTTCACTTTGTGTCTTCTTTCTTGTCTATCTTGCCTTTTTGGGCTGCTCCTCAGACACAATTTCTTCTGAGTCTGGAGAGTTGCTTCTCATCTTCCTCTTTCTCTGGAACACTTTAGCCAGTGCAACTTCTGGTTTCTTCTTAACTGGTGACTGCTTGGTCACTTTTGGAGTTGCAGTAGTAACTGGTGCCGATGCTGTAGGCACTGCCTTTGCCTTCTTCACTATCGGTCCTTTCTCTTTCATTGCTAGTGGTTCCTTAGCTGATGCTATCCTCTCCAAGTAGGTGTCGATTCTCTTCACCTTAGGATCAAGTGGTGAGGCAATAAGGGTAGAGGCATACCCTTCTAGCATTTTGTACATCACCTCATAGCCCGTTGGCTCCACTTCTTCCATTCTAGGATCAACAGCCTCCATCATACATTTCTCTACTTGGATGGTGAAGTAGATATCATCTTCATATTTCTTGATGATGTCTCTTGATATCCTCACTCTTTGGCTCATCTTCCTTCTGAACTCATCAAAATACTTGTTCAGAATATCAGGGTAACCGGTTCCAAGTGCTTCAATTCTTTCCTTGATTTGCTTGGTTATCGGTTGGTCACTAGACCACTGAATGTCTCCTACTCCTGGGAAGTGTCCTTGAAAGTAAAAGAACAACCCAACCAATAGTTGTCCAAACTTGAACCTCAGTGCATTATCTTGTTTGATTGATTTCAAGTTCAATAGGAGTTACCTCTGCATACCGGTGCATAGGTCAAATGATGCATCCTCCTTTATCATTCGGTAAGCAGCATTTACCGTTGCAGCAGATACAAAGTTGATTTTGCTAGCTGAGAATGTCAGATAGCCTATCACCATGTAGGCGTACTTAACCAAATCATCCTTGATTGAATTTACAGTCATACCCCGTGAGTCACTCACTGAACCAGTGAGCTTGGACATCTCAGTTTTGCTAACTGTCCTTAGGGCTAGTACTTCCCCTGTATTGCAGAAACTAGTGACTACATGAATTGCCTACGGCATGATATCATGCGTCCTCTCCAAGTACATTTTGTCACCATGGACACTGCTCAGAATAATCCTTATATGATCTTCTATGAAATCCTCCAGGAAGTAAACAACATTGTGGAGTTTCTTCTTCTCCAGAATACTATACTCTGGTTTGATCATCTTATCTTGTCCACAAAACAGACCTAGTTGGGTATGGATAGCTAGAGACCCTAGGTCTTCGAGTTTACAATCAATATAATCTGAGATTCCCTCTTCTACTATCACTCTAGCCAGAACTTGTGATAGGGCATTATACTTTGACTTCCGTTGAATAAAACTTTCAGACTCAATAGATGCACTAGAACTGGTATGAGATGCTGAAGCCATTGTAGAAATTTTAAGAACTCGAGAAATACCTTTCAAAACACGCGAATTTAGGGCCTTCCAATTCTCAATAACTCCTCACTTCGTCGGTAGCTGAATCACCACTTTGTGTTCTCTACTTGACTGTTTGCTATTTGAATTTGAATCTCCTTTGTGATTTCTCAATTTCTCCAAATCTCTGCTCAAATCGCCTTTTCGTCGCCCTACTCTTTGAAAAAAATTTCTTCGCTCGAAAACTGATAGTGAGAAATGATTTCAAAAATGGTTTTAAACATAGTCCTCACCTACCATCATTAATGCTCCTCCATTAGGGCCTAAACCCTAATTTTCCTTTTTACCATTTCCGGTCTTCTGCCAAGCGATAGGTATCATATACCGGTTAAGGTCTTTTGCCGGTTTAAATCAAGGGTTCGAAAACATTTGGCCGTTTGCTCCCCCTAAGCCTTTTGAAGCTTAGTTTGTTAGTTCTGATATTTCCACACTAGGTGCAAAAACCGGTTCCTCTTCCAACATTACTAGTTTCTTCTTCTAGGTTTTGTTCATGTCTACTTGAACTTTTTCAACATCAATTCCTTCTTCCTGAGTGATCGGTATATCATCAGATATACTCTTTTTGCTTCTACAGAATCTTGCAATGTGACCCAATTTGTTGCAGTGATAGCAAACCAATCCAGGTGCTCTCCAAGGTCCATTGTTCATGTTTCCATTCTTCCTTCTGCATCTTGCAGAAGTGTGACCATGAACATGACAGATCATACAATTTTCTCTCCATCTGGTTGCCGCTTGATAGTCACCGCTTCTTGGCTGATGATTGAAGACATTAAACCAGTTATGATTTCAGTTCACAAAAGGTTCAGGACCAACTCCTTGGGTCCTCTGAGGATATCTTCCAGTATCATTCATGACAGACCTACATTCAAATGCTCTATGTCCATACTTGTTTCATGCATAACAATGACCATTGAACTTATTGGATCTAGGTACATTGTTAATAAAGTAAGGAAAATTATTGTAGGCTTTGCTCCTACATACATTGGCAGTGTGTCCTTCTTTAAGACAATTAAAGCAAATAGGTTTGAATTTTTGTTTACCTTTACCTTTGAATGCCAGTTGCTTCTTTGATGCTTCAGCATTTGTTCCTGAGGATTCTCCTTCTTCATGTCCAGAGAAACCAAGTCCATTGGTGTTCTTTACTAGTCTAGCCGACTCAAGATTTTGCTCTAGCTTGACAGTACTTTTGCTGAACTTAGCAAGTATTTCCTTTGACTCAGAGAGTTCTTTGGAAATAGCAGCATTTGTTTCCAACAAATTTTCATTCTCAGAGATGGCAGTGTTTAGTTCTCCTTGCATGTCTTCCTTTTCCACCTTGCTTGCATGGAGTTGAGTATTTAGGGCACTCATCTCTTGTTTCAACTTGGAGATCTCACAATCTCTTTCTTTCACTAGGTCTTCAGTTTTTCTTCGGTTCTCAAGCTCTTGACACATCTGGATAGTCGGTCCTTCCAACTCCTTTCTTAGGTTGGAGTTTGATTCATTCAACTTATTTACTTCTGCAATTAGGGCTTCCATGTCTTCTTCATCTGCAGAACTATTTTTAGATAGCTCCATCAGCTTTTCTGCATGTTCTCTCCTTTTTGCTTGAGATGCCTTGTATTTGACCATAAGATCATCATAGGCTTGCTCAGACTAAGTGAGTCATTGAGTAAGTTCCCTCAATGTGTATTCCCCCATATCTCTTTCCAAGTGGTTAAACTTATAGAAAGGTTGGCTTTGATACCAATTCATGAATACTAAGAGGGGGGTGAATTAGTATACCAAAAAATCTTGCACCTAAACACTTAAACAGTCTAAAGATAAATAGGTAAAATAGTTTAATAGACAGACCGGTTATCACACATGCAAACCAAAATGCAAATAACACATTCACCCACAAAAGCAATACAACCATAACACAAGATATTTGACGTGGAAACCAAAATGGGAAAAACCATGGTGAGATGGAACTCACAAGTCACTATCTACAGAATAGAAACTAGACCGGTTAAGGTCAGACCGGTTAAGGTCTTACAATGTTCTTCACCCGAACAAATCCTGTTAGGAATCTCAATCTCTGTTAGGAGATAAGTCCGATCAAGGACTACCTTGCTAGATGATTTTAGATTCATAGAGGTGAACCACCTTGTTAGAAGATTTTACAAAAGGATTTTGGGCCTACCCGATTAAGGGCTATAGACTTGTCAAAGATGTGAGTAATCAACAAGTGTTTGATCTATCTAATAGCACAGACTGCTCAGTTAGATCCTTGATAGCTCATTCTTAATGCACTCCTACATTACTTCAGTCTTCTACACATTCATATTCTTTTCAACTCCTCAACCACCTTAAACCCTAGTCACAACATAAACCCTTTCAGCAACAACCTAAAACTCTAGACATGATGTCCTTTTAAAGGAATCTGATTTCACGTCGGTCCAATAGGATTACATTTCAATTTCCTAAGTTTAACGAATCTAGACATACTCAATAACATGACACAAAAAGCACCACCAGTGTGTTGGCACCGTCAAACAATTAGTGGATTGATAACTTATCACAAAATGCTGGTTGGCAACTCATCACAGAGTATTATTGGCTCATGCAAAATACCAGTTGCCAGTTCGCCAAAAATGAAGAGTGGTAAAAATATGTTATGCTGCTTTAATCCCTCGTACCGCTTGAGGTCAACAAGCCGCTTTAGATCGGTAAACACATTCTGCAAAACATCAATAGTCTAATGACTATAATACAACATACTTGCAACATATCAGTTGAAACAAATACTGGTTGTGCTCTAGCTCATACATATAAAGAGGATCTTAATGCAAGTGTGTGTCCATCAACGACAATCACAACATAAACATCAAAAATGCCAACACACACAACAAAAGCAAATAAAGAAAAAAAGAAAGCATTTCATAGGAATTCCGTGTCTGAAGTTGTAAATGAACAACCTGCAAGGAACAGGGTATTTCCAACATATGACCCACAGAAATATATGATGGAGTTCATGGTTGTTATGCCCCCGGGCCCATCTAAAGAAAAAAATCCACCACATAGTTAGATAGCTCCCTCTCAATTTCATGTTAGCACCCTCCAAATGGATTTTTCCAAAGTACATAATGTGGACAAAATTAGTGTGTCAAAAAGGACTAACGAAGTGGTCTACACTTCACTACTAAAGGTGGAGAGAGAAAAAAATAAACTGGAGAAACAAATAGAAAAGTTATAAGCAGACCTGGAAAATGAAAAAATCAAGGAGGAAAGCAGCAGATAGCAAGTGCAATGATTTATAGAAAAGGATAAAAAATGCGGGCTCTGCAGTAGAAATTGCAGAGCGGGAGAAGAAGGGTGCAGAATTGAAGGACCCGACAGAAAAACTGGCTAAAAGCAATAAAAAAATTGTTGAGGAAAAAACCAATTTTCAAAATTATACAAAAGTTATGAGTCTGCTGCCGTCAAAATGAGAAAATTATAGGACCTATTGGATCATGGGAAGGAAAAAAAAAAACATTTGCAAGAGGAAGTAGAGGAAGAAAGAAAAAATTTGCACAAATGAAAGAAGATATGCACAATGCAAATGATAAAAAAAAAACTTTGGAGGATAGATTGAAAGATAATATGAAAAATACAACAAAGTATATACAAGAAAATTTTTGGCGGCAAATAATGCAAAGGAGTGAGAAGTTATGTGAATGGTTTCAATTGACTGAAAGTATGAGACAATTTTTTTATAAAATCAAAGGGCACTATGAGAAGAGCACACATGTTTATTCAAAAGAGGAAATGGCAAAAATGATTTTGAAAGTAGTCTACAGTTTTAGTGACAGGTACTTGGCATCCAAGGGAACTAAGAGCTACATTGATCCCATAGTTATGACATCATCTATCATTCAAAAATACCAGAAGCTAAGGGAAACATTAGAAGTTATGGATAGTTGTAGAAAAAAGATAGTGAAGCTACAAGAAAAGAAAAATAATTTGATTAAACTTGGTTTGCCTAAGCCTGTTGACACATCAAATAAATTAATTGGAGAAGAAGCTTACAAAAAAAGCATGGAGATAAAATTGAAGTCTGATTTAGACTTGCTTCCAAAGGACACAACTCCCAAAAGCTTTCTGGAATTCATCCAACCATTTACAACTCTAAATTCAGTATTGGATGAAACAGTGATGTCAAGTAAATCTTCTAAATATGGAATGTTGACAAAGTTGGATTTGACTTTCCATAGTTTACAGAATATTGACCTTCCATCAGACGAAGAGTGGAGCACCCTACAAAAACTGGCACAAAATTCTTAAGAATCATAGTATGTATTGCACAATTTTCTTCTTTTATTCTTAATTTCAAGGTTTTATGTTTTTTGTATTTGCTATTTTTCTATTTCAGCCTATGAATCTATGATGCACTCACTATTGCTAGTTTCCTAATCTAGCCTATGAATCTATTTTATGAATAGGAAAAAAACAACACTCGCTATTGCTATTTTGCTAATCCAACCTATGAATCTATGATGCACAATGCAAAACTTTAGCCAATAAATTTGTATTCTCAAATTCTCCCTTGCTTTAACATTTATGCATTTCTCTATTTCTGATTAGTAGGTTTTAGGCACTGCTATTATCTATGTTTAATTTGTCATGGTGTGAATTAATATTTAATTTTGAACTCTGCTTTTTGAACAGGAGGCATCAAACATGTAGCAGATGTTAAATTGCTAATATGGCATGTGATGGCCATATAAATATGTGTTGAGTTTGTGATTTTGATGTTCAGTGTTCACATGTTGAAAACTTGCAATTCGACTTGAAGTTGTTGTTGCTCCCTTGTTTCTATAAAAGGGAATTCAAGGTCATTTGCAATTTTGCAAAGGGTTCTGAAACTTTGTATTCACTTTTTCAATTGGCATGGAGAATCACACAGATTGGTGTATTACTATTGAATGAATTGTATCTTATGGCTATATTTTGAACGAATTAATGAAAATCTAAGTTCTCGACATGTGTATTACTATTGAATGAATTGTATCATATGGTTCTGAAATGTATCACACAGATTTGAGACTCAAACATGTATAAATAAAAATAAGCATCTCTGTATCAATAAACACATTATGTTTTTTTTTTTATTATGCTATTTTAAATTTGGAAATAGAAAGTTGAAAAATATAATTACAAATCAATATTAAATTCTAATTGCAAAAAGTAATATGCTTTTGTAATATGAATGATGAGATACAGTAATAAGATTAATAAATACCAATCTCTTACAGTTGCCATTCATCCTCATCAAATTCAGTGCTTTCTTGATTCTCGTCTATGATTTCTTCACTCTGAGTCTGAGTCTGCATATCTTCGCCAAACTGCATCTCGATGCTACCAGTACGTCTAGTAGTCCCACTGGCACTTTGGTTTGAAGTGTTGCCCAAACCTCTTCTTTCACATTTGGACCTCCAGATTTGCAGTGCCCTATCGTATGGAAATGTGTGGACATCATACCTAGATGTATAGAGCCTCAAGCAATTTTCCAAATTTTTGTCTAGTTTGTTTCTTAGCTTTGATTTTAGGAACCCCAAAGCACTGAAAACTCTCTCATCTTCCATTGAACCCAATATCATGGTAAGACAAAAATCAACAAGCTTCACATATTCTAGCATTGAATCACACAAGGATGTGTTCTTAGCTATATATTTCCAAAGTCTTGTTACTTATCCCTCTTCATAGGGGTTCTCCATTTTGTCATATTGTTCTTTCATAGTGTATGCAAAATGAGATGATTTCTCTCGAAGATGAGTTTTGTCTAATATTCCATTTATAGTTGCTCCATTAAATTCTTTGGATATGCAAAATTGTTTTACCAAAGTTAGTAGCTTACTTCGAAAATCAGATGCACTGTTGAGGCTCCAATAATGAGGAAACACAATAGACATGGCTTCAAGTAGGTTGTCAGGAGATAATCTACTTCTAATTTGTGAGGAAAGATCATATGCAACTTTCTTCATAGAAGTAGTTATAGTGTCAACAATCTTGTTGAATTCTTCTTTTATAACTCTTACTATTTTCTTCCTGGGGTGCTTTCCTGGCTCCTCAGGATCGACCGTGGCATAGAAGTGCGTTGGTATCTCAACTCCCCATACATTGGCATATACCTCCCTGTCTGCACTGATTTGTAAAAAGTTATCAGGATTGATCAAATCTGTGAGTGTTGGCCACTTAACAAATTTTTCATTAGATAGTGTTGGTTGATTTCGATAGAGATTGTTGAGGGTCATGCATGTCATCTTATGCAGCGTAGCATATTTTGCAATATACAAAGCTCTTTTTTGGGTAGGCTTCATAATATTCCTCATTTCCTCTAGCATGGGTAGAAGAGATACTATAGTTAAGAGTGTCTCTAAATTACTTAACCTGCCAAGAAGTTCAGGAAATTTTGGTTGATCTGATTCGTCGCGAGTTGTGTGAAATAGTCCAATCAAGGATGGATATTCTGAAAACACTCGATGCACTGGACCATCCAAAGAGATCCATCTGGTATCATTATTCTTGAGAAGCTTGTTCCCATCAGTTAATTCATCAACAAAGTGTTGAAATTCCATAAATCGCTTGGGACTTCGACAGAAGTGTGAGTAGAGCTCTCTGATTAAAATTTTGATTTTTTTAACCGAAGCAAACTTGTTCACAATTCCAAAAGCTAGATTCATTCTATGAGCCATGCAGTGAATTGCAGTAATGTACGGTGCAAATGAAGTTTCAATCTTTGTACAAAAGACCATTCCTGTGACCTTGCATTACTGAAGCTCCATCTGCTCCAACACAAACCAATTTTTTGGCTACTGTCATGTCATCCATACTTCCATATTCAATTAAACTTCTATTTACTAGTTGAAATAAATTTTCCGTTGTCGCACTCTCCTTCATTTTAGCAACAGATAGTAGATGAGGTTGGCGAGTATGATTCTCTATAGTATAAACATGCATGCATACCCATGAAGTATTGTCTACTGCTGTAACTTCATCTAAAGAAAATGCAATGAAGTTTGACTCTCTTATTTTTTCCTGTACATCTTCTTTTTCAACCTTAACAAGACAACTTGCCCATTCCCATCCACTATTTACTGACCAGTTTCTATTAGGATAGTTAGGAACTTTCAAAAACTGTAATAAACCACTAATTGAGGGGAAATTTGTCATAGCACACCCTCTACTCAAAATATGAAAAACAATGCTTAACTGAACAGCTTTTCCTAGATGTTCTATTTGCATTGCTTTTCCAAAAACAACTTCAATAGAACCTTTAACTTCAGCAGGCTTTGTCTATAATTTCTCATGAAAATAATACTCTTCGACATTCCTCACATGCTTACATTCATCCTTTGTTTTCCATCTTATCGCTGATTTTTCAACCCCGTCTATCATTTGCTTTTCATAAACTTTACCCATATGCTTTTCTATGGTGTCAAATTTTAGTTGCAACCTAATTTTCTTATTATGTTTCCAAGTGCAAATCTTACACCTACATACTATTGGAGGCTTTCCTTCAATTGGATTCTCCACTAGTTCAATGAATGGATACTTTGATGCCCAATTAATTTGAAAATTCCTCACTGACATATCCCACTCCCGATCCTTTTTTGATTGTGGTTCACCCTTTTTTGATATGGCTTTTCTTTTCCCCTTTTGTGCATTATCATCAATGGCATTATCACCCAAGTCGATTATATCATTCCGGCTAACTTGGATATCTACCAGATAATCTTCTTCAAGATCATCCTAATCTAAGATATCAAGTTTGCCACCATCTTCAACATGCGGTGCAGGTGGCAAATTTTCTACTTGTACTTGTGATGATGTACCTTCCTAATTTTCACCAATACCACAATCTTTTCCAATGCCAAAGTACAAAGACAACGTTCTGCTTTTTGTTGGCCTCTCCTGGCCTTCCCCACATTCAGGTTTCCTACCCCTCTTCCTGTTCGACATCTCCAATGAAATAAAGGCTGCCAAAAATATATCAATTTGCTGAAGAAGCAATAATAGACTATAATGTATAATATACCACTTCAAAAATATGATCACTCACCTTTAGGCTTTAGGTCACTAGCAGTCGCCAATATAGTCAACAACAATGATTTTCCTTGGTCTGAAACTTTGCTATTGATCAGAATTCAAAGCCTAGAACCCACCAGATTGTGTTGAGATAGAGCTAATCTTTGCATGTATTTATACCAATCCTTATGTGGCGAATTCTGCGGGAATTTTATATGGTATACAAATATTTGGCGAATCCCACGTAACTATAACATGACTTATGTAATTTTTGAGGCAATTATAGGTCATCCAAATAATAGGTGAATACAATATAGCTGGCAAAAGTTGGGGTGAATGGAGACACGCGTCAGCAAGATGTCAGGCAAATTGGGTTCCCTTGGCTAACAAATCTTCACATGCCTATAGGCGAATTAAGGTCATCTATTAAGGCAACCTCGGAGAGTGTAGGTAAAACAATTAAATTTACCATGTGTCCACCATATATTATATTGGTGAAATCATCGCATAGAAACATTTAATTGCATAAAAAATATGGCGATCAGGCTGTGACTTTGACGGAAATTGATAATGTTCCGCCGACATGCCCCCCCCCAATCGGTACAAAATATTTGTCATTTCCGACATGGCCGATGTGAAAAATTTGCCATTGGCAAATATTTGCCACTAAACTAATCTCTGGTGTTTACACATTAGTACTTAAGGGACTAAATTAAATAGGTTCCCTTCATGCAATTAATCGTTAATTAGAATTACTCAATTCAAGTTGGTAGCAAGTTCAATTAAATGGTTAATTGTAAATGATAAATTTATTATGTTTATGCTTTTGGAAAGGAAAGATTTAAATTTATTTGAAATAGAATTAATTTAATTTCTTTACCCTTTTTAAAAAATAAAAAAATAGAGTTAAAACTATTGCCTTAATTACTTTTAGAAAAGTTAATTAAATGTCATGAGAAAAGAGAAATAAAAGAAATGATTTTCACAAATAACTTTCCCATTTACTTTTTGGAAATTACAAAAATAATTTCTTTTATTATTAAATATTATGATTTATTAGAAAACATTTTTCAACCTAACAGTTTAGGTTGAATATTTTTTCTACATTATGCCTGTGAGGTCATGAGAGAGAAAAAATGCATTATTTTGGAGAAATTTTGGAGGCCAAATTGGAAACCAGAACTGGAGCTTGGAGGTTTGATTCAGATTGTTTGCAGAGTATTCATCCAGTATTGCTATCATAGGAAGTATCTTTTTTAGGAAAAGGATAAAATAATGTATTATTTAGAAACATTGGAAATTTAGTAATGTATCATTTGGAAAATTGGCAAGTAAATGATATTTTCATTTAGTAAAATAAATTATTTAATTTATATTTCTCTCTATATTGGGAAATAGGCAAAATTGTACTATTTCAATTGTGGTATTGAATTTATCTTGTATGCTGATTTTCTGTTATTGTTTTTTGAAAACTTAAATCCTTTAGAAAACTAGATCGATTATTGTGTGAAAACAATCGGAAAGAAGATTGTCTTTTCCAATCTATTCCTATGCATGTTTAATTTTTTGTATTCGCATATTCTTAAGAAATGGCAAGTCTTTGATTTTGTTTGTTGGAGCCTGTCGTAAGTTTGAATTGTGTACCTATTTTTGTCCTCGATCTCGAGCTTTGACTGTTATCTTGTGGTGGTGGTGTAATCAGTCATGTCCCTTATGCGGGTATTGAATGTTGGTTTGTGGTTGACCATAGCTGGTCAAGTCTCTAGTTAAAGTACCATTAGCCAGTACACCTCGTATGAAGTCTTGTTTTACCAAGTAGGTATTCTTACCGTGTTGAACTTCGTTTACTTGACCTTGTGTATTCCTTGGTTTAGGAGTTCGTTTGAGTATAGTCTAGTGTCATTTGGGAAAGTGGATTTCGATTGGGGGCCGTGCCCAAAGTGGTTTCTAGGTAAACCAGCAAAAGTGTGTCTAAATAAGTGATAATCTAATAGCATATTAGAGAGCTAGTTAATGAATCACTAAGTAAGATAATTGTGCCTCATGCATGGGATGAGTGCTAGCATAGACTCGACATGCAGTGAGAAGGCCTCAAATGGCAAACCATCAACCTTGTCTTCATGAAAGGCTATGTTGGGTCCACATGAGGCTTGGATGGGCCAGAGGTTCAGAATAGGTTGTTAGGGTAAACCAGTGGATGGGGTCGGAACCTATGAATACCTACCATGGTAACCATACCAGGTTATGTGATGACATTTGTCCCTTATGTTTGCTAGTGTGTTGTTTTGTTGTCTTGATAGGAGCATTGTTGAGGAGTCATCCTGATGTTTATGCCCTCGTGAGAACCTGATATCATGTTAGACCTTGCATTGTGAAGATTTAGTTTTGTTGATTCTCCAGTTGATCTTTTGTAATTGCTTCTTATTATGTTCAGTTGGATCCTTTCCTATTGAGGGATCATTCATTTATTTATTTGACCAATGGGGTCGTATGTATTATTGGTTATGTTTGCCTTGATGGCAGGATTTTAAATGATGCAAACCTTATGTATTCTTCTCTATTATTTAATTATCAGAGGGGTCTTGTAGTTGAGCTAACCCGGAGATGTAGCCCACTAGGGGTGAACTCTGAGATCATTTTGGTGTTATGTGGTGTTTTACATTCTTATGTTTCCTTTTAGTTTAGCATGTATGGATGGATTAGATAAAGTTAATATTAAATGCATGTATGTAGTCATCTTATTAAATGCAATAAATTGGATCATGAAGAATGTAGATTTGAATGATGTAATGTATTCAGTTATTGATTATGTAATTAAGTATGCACGAAAAGTACTCATTAGTTTATGATGAAATTAAAGTACGTTATGAAATTAGATGCATGGCATATGTTTAATGTAAGATTGTACATAATGCTTGGTTAAATTTTATTGGATGAACTTAATCATGTCACCTATACTTTTAACCTCAATGGATGAACCTTATCATGTGATCTATATTTTTATCTTACCAAAATAAATTATCTTTGTTTAAGTATTATCTTGTCATTAAGTTAGTCAGCTTAATTGGATTAATTAACATGAGTTGAGTTAAATGTTGAATTAAGTAATCATGTTGGAAAACTCTTTAGGTGTTATTTAGTCTTCTGTTGTAGTATCTAAACTTATGATAACTCATTGTACCATTGTGTTGTGTTTAATTTTTAAAACAAATTATTTGCACTCTATTCTTGTGTTTTAGCTTAATCCCTTCAGGATTTCCTAGCGGGGCATTACATCTATGTACATCTTATAAGAAATATTCTTGGTCAGTGAATAATAAAAAAAAAAAAAATTCTTTTCATATAATGAATGTATGATATGTTTATATTTTTTTTAATTTATTATAAATTGTATGATTTATTTATATTAAAAACATGTAAAAAATATTCAAAATAAATGTGTATGCACATATCTTAAAATAAGCATTTTTAATAAGTGACCAATAAAAACAAATTTAATTGTCTTAGCAACTATCATTTAAGATGCTACCCTCTTTTGAGAATATTTAATATTTTTTTGAAGATCTTGAATTTGGCACATGCTATCTTTTTATAAAGATGAATGCATGATATATTTAGATTTTTTTTTTAAATGTTATAAATTGTATGACCTATTGAAAATAAAGATGACTTTTTAACAAAATGAAAAAAAAAAGTTCATGTTGCAATCAATATATTTGTTGTAATTCTTTTATTTTTAATTTGTTATAAATTACATGACCTATTTAGATAAAAAATAATAATCTTTTAACAAATTTTAGAAAAATTCATCCTCAAAATAAAAATATATTTTTGTTACAATTCTAAATTTAAATTATTTTCTCTATATGACAACAATTTGTTTTAAATTTTTATGTTTGAAGATTTTAAATAGAAAACTAAATAAATATAAATTGTTAATGCCTATAAAGAATTGTCTAGAATTTCGCCTAATTTAGCATTTGATATGAATTAAGAAAGTTTTCTATGTACTAGATTTGATTTAAAATAAATAAAGTAAATATAAAAATATTGTACAAATTGAAATTAAGATAATTTCAATTTATAATCAAATTAAATTTAAAAACATACTACTTGTTTATTAATTTTTACATTAGAAATGATTTAATTATAATGAATCTAAAACAAAGAAAAATTTGTATGAGTTTTTTCATATAGATGAATGCATGATATTTTAGATTTTTATAAAATTTGTTAGAAATTGTATGATCTATTTAGGTTCAAGAATTAATTTTAATAAAATGGGAAAAAGATTCATGTTTAAATTAAAAAATATTTAATTTTCTTGCAATTTTTAATGTTTGATTTATTTAGGATTTTTTAATTTTTAATAAATTATAAGACCAATTTAGATTCAAAAATGAATTTTCAACAAGATTTGAAAAACAATCTTGGATTAAATAATATATATTTCTATTATGATTCTAAATTTAAATTACTTGTTCTATACAATAAGATTTTTATTTTTATTTTTCATGTTTGAAAACTTTAAATAGAAAACTAAATAAATGTAAAGTATTAAAATAGATTTTTGTTACAATTCTAAATTTAGTTTCATTTTTTATTTTTAAATACTTTAAATATAAAATGTTACTTCCTATTTAAAGATTTTAAATAGGAAGTAAATGCATTTCTTAAATGATTAAAATGCAAGAAATTAAATGTATTTATGCGAATTATATGTAGAAATAAAAAATACATATTGATATCATTCATTCATTCAAAAAAAGTATCAAATCACAAATTCATTTCTCAAGTGATGATTTTCATTAATAATTAAATATACTTATCTTTATTCAATGTGTAGGAAGATCTACTGTTTGTTCAGAGTGAATCCCTAGTTCAACCTCTTTCATCTATGGGCAATCTAGGAGGAATAAGCATACTTTGTCATTACACAAATGTTGTTTCTATATGCCTTTCCCTTCAATGTCCATAGTCTACTAACAAGAGATCTGGTCCTAATAAATCCTTTTTCCTATTCTATGTATCTCTCTATATAATTTATGAGTTTTAATAGTACTGCAAGGGTGGTAACAAAAGTCGCATCCTTTCATAAGATTTTCCTTTAATAATTATTTAATAACTCATTATTTGTCTCCTTTTTTAAGGGATTGTAATAACTTGTCTTTAATAATCTTGCTTTTAACCTTAGCATCATAGTTTCCTTTACTTTTATCTCCCTTTTAATTCTAAAGAATATTTCATAACTTCATCCTCTCTTGGAGAAAAAGTCACATAACAATAAAGTATGCACATATTTGTTTGTATCCTCACTTTACCAAAATGTTTCTAGAGATATGAAATTGTGATATATGTTTTCTATAAAAATGGGAAGAGCTCATAATGTGAACTATTGTAGTTTAATTTCTATTCTTTCCCCTTCCATGCATCAAACTATTCTTGATAATTTATTTTTTTAACAAACATAAAAGTTATAATTCATTCTATTAGGAAAAAATTTTATGCAAAAATATGTATCTAAGTGTATGGGTGTATAAATTGGCCTATATGTTATTTTTGAGGATTTAGTAATTAATAAGAGGGGGGTGAGTTAGTAATCACAAGAGACGTTGACAACTTTAACAATCAGCAAAAACTTCTTAAAAAAAAACTCATAAATAGTACCGGTAATAACTAAAATCATACTGTTAATCAGATTTATCAAACTGTTCTTTTAAGTGTTCATCAATATGCATTGACTAGAAAGATATCAACTCAACACATAATAAATCAATCAACACATGAACACCAAGATTTTCATGTGGAAACCCAAATGGGAAAAACCACGGTGGGAATTGGTACCCACAAGAATTTGCACTCTTTCAGAATGCACCCTATTAGGAGCCTAGCCTGGTTAGGAGCTTACAAATATGCCCGGTTAGAAGAAGACCTTGTTAGGAGTCCCTCGATTAAGGGATTTACCTCAACACTGTAAGGAGCTTTACTCTATTAGGAGTAACCTTGTGAAAGAATTTAGAAACCAAGCTAATGAGTCACCCAGTGAAGGGATTTATACAATCAGGACTGTCAGGACCTACTTGATTAAGGGATTTTGAGTCTGTTACAACTGTTAGGGAACAATAGATGTATGATCTGAAAATAACACTCTCTGCTTGCTTGTACATATCCTTTTCAGCTCTAATCTACTTCTCTCTTGTAGACACTCACATTGGTTTGGTCACACACTCTTCTTTTGATCACTGACATAGTAAATCATCACAAACTTACCCTAAAATAGACTTTACAACTTAGTCGGTTACAAAACCCTAACCTCATACTAAGATTTACATCATAGATCGTCAAGAATCTTTACAAATCATTACAGATCCTCATATGGATCATTACAACATATTACAAATCAATTACAACCGTTGAATTATCATAAATCATCACTGCACTTTGATGTGATAAGGAATCAAGCCTTTACAACATTATTCTATGCTCTTTATTATTTCCCAAGAGATTCCATCTTTAATCGTGCCAAAACAACATTTTAACACTTCACGTGGATTCAGCCATGTCATCACCAACTTACAAACATAATGTAATACACCACCAAACTCAAAATCATTACTGATTATAAGATTTGAATACCGGTTCTTAAACCTTACTAAAACCCTACATAAAATACACCAGTCAATCACAAACATGACTTCTAGTAACCAAAACATGATGTGGTTCAAGTCATAACCTTATTACAATGTTACAAACACATATTCCAAACCGTAACACCAAATTCTTCATCAATCTCCAGATCCAATTACTTAAGCATAACAAAATTTCATATTTACTAGTTAAAGTCCTATTTGTCAGTTTAAATGTCAAATCCATTCCATAGCTTTTTGGCCAATCATAGATGGCTTAGATAAAATGATAAAATAAGGTAACCATAGTTGCCACCAATGACAACACAAACTGATCATCAAGTAATCAAACAACATCTCGGCTATATCATCACCAATAGTCCTTATACCAGTTCATAAATATCATCAATAGTTATACCATTATCGATTCACATTATCAGTTATACCAATATGACAATATTCTCCCCCTTTGGCATTGATGGCAATACTGAAAATCTCATCATGCTGAACTGAACTAATCCATTATTTACTTGCTCTTTTTCTCTTCTCCTCCTTTGTATTTCTTATTCTGCTTATCTAGTTCTTCTTCTCATGGCTGATCTTCAACTTATTCTTCTTCCTCTCAACTAGTTTTTCTCCCCCTTTGATAGAAATTCCAAAGGTGGAAATATCTCTTATATCTTCATCTCTGTTTATCTCATCATAGTGTCTCCCCCTGAGGAGTAGCCCACTTCAAATCAATCCAAAACTAGAAGATATTCAATGAATTCACCGGATTGATGCATCACCAACATCTTAGTTATTTTTATGCAGGGGTACAACCCCTAATCTACCTCTAAGATATTCAAAGTTTGTCTTGGGCAAAGGTTTAGTGAATATATCTACTAACTGCTCTTTTCTAGACACATGCTCCATTCTTACTTTCATTTCTTGTACTTTTCCCTCAAAAAGTGATACGTCAACTCAATGTGCTTTGTTCTTGCATGTAATATACAATTTTTTGAAATATTAATCGTACTTATGTTATCACAATGAATAGTCACCAGTTGAGACATGTCTTCCTTAAAACCTTCTGGAATATGTCTCAACCATATGGCCTAACTACAATTTATTGATGTTGCCACATATTCTGCTTCAACTGTAGATTATGAAATACAAGATTGTTTCTTTCTTATCTAGGACACCAATCTTTCTCCTAAAAAGAAATCTCCATGGCTTGTGCTTTTCTGGTCTGTAATGGTGGTGAAAAAGGGTGATGAAGAAATCAAGAGGAAAGCTTTTCTCTCCTCAAGAGAAGGAGTGAAAGTTTCACAAAAGATACTCCTTAGCCTTTTCCAACACATTAAATTTAAAGGAGGGGGGATAATTCACTAGATCCAATCTCAATAGCAAGAGATTGAATGCTAAGTGAGTTGATAAAGAGTTTGAAAAGTAAAAGTGACCCTCCTTTAGAATATAATAGATTGAATTATGGAATTTAAGACCAAATGTAAATATGACAAAGAGATGCTTGTAACTTGAGATAGAAATGTGGGATGAAGTTGTGCACCTAGAATTGGTAGTAAAATGTCAAGATGAATCTCTCCTACAAATTTGGGCAAAAGTTGTCGGGATGGTGTTGAAAGTGCACATGATCCTCCAAAAAATCTGCATGCCAATTTTTCTGCCTTTGAAAATGGAGTCCAAATTGTGAGATTTTGCCAAGATCAAGAGCTCAATGAAGCGTACAAAATAGAGACACAATATAGGACAAGAATAAACTGTATTCTCATCAATAGAAAATGATCAATAATCAATTACATACAATGTAGATGAGCTTGCTTATATAGGCAAGGCTAGGGATATGTGAGCACACAAACATGACACGTGGCTCAATAAGAAACAAGGGTAGGTAGGAGAAATAATATAATAGTCCACATGAGGTGGATCACCCACTGAATGTGGAGTGTAACAACAAGATCAACACCATAAAAGGTGGAATTTCTCCTACACACACTATCCCAATGTGGCACAAACACCCAAGTGTCTCATACCCAAACTACTATGAAATGCATTTCCTAAGTAAACTTAAGTAAGTGTAATAATATCCATGATGAATAATTATTTACACCAACACCCCCCCTTAAGTGCAACTTAGGGGAATGCACTTAAGTCTACAATGCAACTAAGCAATGCAAGATGGGTCCCGGCTACTAGGCCATGTTAGGTACCCATGTACAAATGCAAATGCATGCAAACCAATGCAATGAAAACTCTCACAAAGTGGGGAAAGAGAGAAAAACCCAATGGGAAAAAACCCTCCCCCAAAAGAGAGATGAAAAACATATAAGAGAACTCTCATAGAAGAATGTGAAGGACAAAACCCCATGTGAGGAAAAAGTCCCCCCCATATGAGAGAAGAAGAGAAGCTAGGAAGCCCCCCCTCAATGTGGAATCTGCACCAATGATAGAAGCTCGATGTATGAAGAAACTGCTCCACGAACGTCGAACAAAATTCCTCCCCTTAGGAAGAAACAAAACCAAAGGTATATCCATGAAGTCTCCCCAATCATGAAGGGAAGATGTATGAAGAAAACTCATGATGAAAGGAATCTCTGAAAACTACTCAAGTGTCCCCATGTCGATGCTGAAAGATACCCCCTCCAAAGGTGGTAAACTGTGCCACACTGCTGAAAAAGGTACTCCAAGATCTAGTGGAGATGGATGTAGAACATGTCCCAAAGACTCACATGTCTCCTCAAAAAATAAAGAGACCTCCTCCAACTGATGTACATAAGTATCCACAATCATGTCAACCTCGAAAGAATGATCATGTAGAGAATGAAAAAGAGCGTCAGAGTGTTCTCTCGCAACAATCGAAGAAGGATCACCTTCATCAAAGAGAAGATGAATGTCATCAATGATGTCTCCCAAATCTGCAATGTAGGATTCCATAAATAAACCTGTAATATCTGTCAAGTAATCATCCCATGAATCTGAAGCTGGAAGACAATGAATATCCTACTGCACTGAATCACATGAAGGCAAAACTATTGCACTATCTGTATCATCAGGTGCAATAGGTGATGTGATATCAATATGAGGAGATGAAATAAAAGGCTCAAGAATGGGGTCACATGTGAGAATCCCCATGTTCAAGTGTCCAAAGTTCTCCTCAAAATCTGAACCATCACAAGAAGTGTGATCATCATGTATAGAATCATCAAATGTGAAATCATCATCATCAACAAAATCTGAAAAGGAGTATAACCGAGATGCATGATCAACCACCCCAATCGCAATGATAGCTCTAGTCTCCAAGTCTCTAATGAAAACTAAGTCAGGTGTGAACTCCACAACTCTCTTAGTTGCACCATGTGTGATTTGATAGATAGAAAGGAGATTGTTTGTCAAGTGCGGTACACACAACACATCATTGAAGGAGTTGTCCCCAATGTCAATAGATCCTTTCCCAATCACATCCATGTATGTATGATTGCCCATCAAAATCTGTGGCATGGTGCAAGGCTCAAATATAGAGAACATAGACTGCGAAGATGCCATATGATGAGAAGCCCCTGAATCTAGAAGCCATCTCTCTGAATCATGATTGATAGTAGCACATAGAGCTTTTCCTTTTCTTGTTCCAAAAGAGTGAGTCTTCCCACTTGTAGAAGCCATGAATGCTTGCCCTTTTCCTTTTGAATGTGAGGAAGTGGAAGTTGATGAATCATCCTTCTTGTAGACTTTAGGCAAATCAATGTTATGCTTTTTGATGATACGAGTGAGTTCATCAATCTTCTTAGAATGGCAATGATGTTCCTCATGACCAATCTTTTTACAATAGGCACAAGTAGGCCTCTCCCTCTTTGATGAATTATCTCTCTTAGAAGAGGATGAATCTCCTTGTTGTGGAGAAGATGGTGCTTTTTCTTTAGGCTTTGATTGCCATTTCTTCTTGTTTGAGTTGTCCTTTCCTTGATTTCCTTTGTTCCCTTGATTTGCCACTAATGCTTGAGACTTAGAAGCCTTAAGAATGCCCATGCTTATCAACTTAGTTTGTTCCATCATCAACATTTCATTGAAAGCATCAAATGTAGGCATTTTGTAGCTTGAACCCATTGTCATCCTATGGGTTTGGAAACTAGAGACAAATGCTGCATATTCTTGTGGAAGCTTGCCTATCAAGTTGAATATCAATTGAGTATCCTTCTTATCAATGCCACAATCTTTGAGTTGTGCCCTCAACTCATTTGCCTTAGTGACATAATCTTGTATAGTATCAAAGTTCTTGGGATCTAACATGGTGAGATCACTATCAATTTGATATCCTCTAATCTCATCAACTTGACCATACAAGTCTTGAAACTTTTTCCAAGCATCCTTGATTAGAGTACATTTCTCAATATGAAAAATGAGATCCTTTGATTCATACTTTCTTAAGGTACCAATTGCCATGATATTTTTAGTGAGCCAATCTAAGTGACCAACTAGATCAACCTTAGGATCAGCGGGAGCAACAATAGTTCCATCAATGTAATGAGTGAGTCCTTTCTCCATAAGTTTACTCCATGCATCAATTTTCCAAGTAGCATAATTATGAGGAGTTAAGAGAGGAAACTTAGAAGAACCCATAGCAGCAAAAAGGAAGGAACACAAGAGCACAAAAGCATAAGAGACACCCCCCCAAATTCACTCAATCAAAGTACCCCCCCCCAAAGTGATGATTTTGGCACTTTATACTTAGTGCGATTACAATGAGCCAATTGCAAAACAAGGCAAAGTGGACTTATGATGCAAATTTTACAACTTTTTGAATGAGATACAAGAGACTTCAATCAATAGTGCAATGAATCTAACTGAGATTCAAGCAAATATACAAGTACCAAGAGAGCCAAAAATGGCCAAAGTCTGAAAGTACAATTTCTACTTACAATGGCATCAATCTGATAGGATCATGTGAAATTAGACAAAAAAATACGCACTTTCAAAAAAAAGGGCACCTGAAAAGGAGGTCGTATGACCCCAAACGAAGCCTCTGAAGTTGCAAAAACTGGGATTACTCAGGTATAGTCACCAAAAACTGCATTTTCTGAAAAATCAGTGCATCAAAATCAAAAAATTTCTTCACCACTACGAAGAGCACAAAATTCTAGCCCATTTCAAAAAAAATTGCACCCAAAAAGGAGCAAAAAAGAGCAAGTTATGGCCATTTGAAGTTGAACTGCAAAATCAAAAAACTCAATGAGAGGGGCCTGCAAAATTTTTGAAAAATGATGACGTGGCACTGATGTCAGCAAGTCACTAGGTTAAATTTAATGGCTGTATGACTGTCACAAAAACTTTGCCTCCCTGCTAACTGGGCATCTATACTGTACGGATTGATGACGTGGCAGATGACTGTGCAGGTGATTGTATGGGTCGTGCCGTACGGATTTGCTGACTGGGCAGCTCTGCATGGCAGATGACGTGGTAGACGTATGGATGTCTGTGTGGTGCAGGCAGTGACGTGTCACTGTGTACGGAGGTGACGTGTCATGGGTTGTACTCGCGAGCCAATGGCCACCTGCCATGTGGCAGACGCAGGTCCTCCTGTCTGGGTTGACTGCCGGCAGGAGGAGGTTGCCGGAGGCGGACCGAAAGCCCAGGATAGCGGCGGTGGCTGAGGTAGTGGGTGTCGGAGAGGAGGTAGCGGGCGCTGGGCAGAGCTGCTGCCGAGGAGCTGGGGATGGCGACGACATCGGCGGCGTACACAGTGCGGGCAACGGCGGCAGATGCAGAGCGGCCGGCGGGAGAGTCTGGCGTGGCGGCAGTGGTAATGGTCTACGAGTACAGGTCGTGGCGGCTGTGGTAGGTCCAGACTTGCAGAGTCCGGTAGGTAGGTACGCAGCGAATGACAGAGACACAGCGCGGGTTGGTTCCGACAAACGGCAGGTCCAGACTGACAGCGATAGGTCTGGATGGTGTTGCAGACCTTCAATCTACAAACTGCAGGTACGGGGGTCATGGGGGGGTCCGCGGACCCCCCAAAAACTTGCTTTTTTTTTTTATTTATTTATTTTTATTTTTTTTAATTGATTTTTGATTTTTTGAAAGAAATTTCAAAAAATGAAATTTTTTTTTTTTTTTGAAAAATATATAAAAAAATTTCGAAATCCGTACGATTATAGCAAAATTGGTGAAAAAAAATTTCTCACCAAAATAGGCCGACTTTATAACCAAAATTCATGGAAACAGCCTTCTGGACGTAATGGCGGGGTCGGATCTGATCTAGGATGCCTCCAAAAGATGCTGCTCCTTAGATCTGCCTCTTGACGTCGCTATAATGCCTCTTCAAGACAAATCAATGAAGCCCCAATAGCTCTGATACCATGTGAGATTTTGCCAAGATCAAGAGCTCAATGAAATGTACAAAATAGAGACATAATATAGGACAAGAATAAACTGTATTCTCATCAATAGAAAATGATCAATAATCAATTACATACAATGTAGATGAGCTTGCTTATATAGGCAAGGCTAGGGATATGTGAGCACACAAACATGACATGTGGCTCAATAAGAAACAAGGGTAGGTAGGAAATAGGTGTGGGTAGGTAGGAGAAATAATATAATAGTCCACATGAGGTGGATCACCCACTGAATGTGGAGTGTAACAACAAGATCAACACCATAAAAGGTGGAATTTCTCCTACACACACTATCCCAATGTGGCACAAACACCCAAGTGTCTCATACCCAAACTACTATGAAATGCATTTCCTAAGTAAACTTAAGTAAGTGTAATAATATCCATGATGAATAATTATTTACACCAACACAAATCTATAAATATAGCTATGCACCTGCAACCTAAACATAGAAAAGAGAGAAAAAGGGGTTGGGATTGGGGGTGTGCCTTCAGTTCAAACCCCATTTTTGGAAGTAACCAAATGATGGAAAAGTACTTGCAAGCAAATGTAAATGAAAGACTAAAATAGAATTCACCTCAAGGGAGGATGCAATTGAAATTTAGATATAATTGCTTGTAGGATATGTAGAATTGAATGTCACGAGAGATCTCTACTTCAATGGTTGAATCCTTGTCTTGAATGCAACACCTAGCCTTGAAAGGAGACTTGAGAATGCTTAATGCTTGAAAGGAATGCTTGAATGCTTAGGATCACAATTTCTATGTCATGTATGCTTATTGAACTTATCTTATCTTATCTCAATAGCAGAGAGGAATGTATCTTATATATTCATCAATTAGGGTTAATTGACTGATTTTTTGTCATACGCCGACATAGGAAACTTTTACGGCTTCAAGGTTGCAAATCTCAATGCAAGGGTTGAGTGGAGAGGGCCCAAAATGTCCTTCCCTTATCCAGGATAGAAAGAAGGGCTTAGGTAGTGCGAGATGTGAGAAAGTAAAGTTTTGGGGGATTGAGAAAGTCTCAGGTCTCGAATTAGGCTTGGAGATTCAGTTCGCTAATGTGAAGCCCCAAATATGGTTGAAAATTGCAAGGTCACAATTTTATGATGCTACATTTAGCCCCCACTTTAGCTAGAGTATAAGCATACGTCAATACTTCTGGTAAATTACAAGGAAACAAGATTGAAATACTTTCACCACGCCAAGGAGGCAAGATACACCAAGCCCCCAGTGGACTAAGGATCTTACAAAATCGATTGACAAAGTAAAAGGGAAAATCAAGAGAGAGATTCATGACTGCAATTAGCAAGGTTCCCCTCATTATGAGTCAAGAAAAGAAAGGATACCAAAATTTACACAGCAAAGCCAAGTTCACTAAGTAAATTTAAGTAACAAGAAGGAAAATATGAGTGAAGTGTATGCCCTCAAGTTAAAGCGATCATGTATGCCTTATCGGGAGCGATTGCTTTAAGGTAGGATACACCCAAAAGAAAAAGAGAGAACATCTTTTCGCAAGGATTTAGCTCTCAATCGAGTAATAAACCCAAGAATAATGAGGTAGCTTTGCTTTCCTCAGGGTCAGTATGATGTATGATAACTCATCTATATCATATGTATATGTGTATAGAATAGTTGTCATTCCCCAAAGAAAGGAAACTACCTTGGAAGAAAGGGAATAGAAGGTGTCTTTTGAGTCAACATGAAAGAGACCAAAAGAGATCTCAATGCTTTGCATCATCCTCAAGTAGACATTACTAGGGAACATAGAAGAACACGGATACACATAGAAGAATGATCACAAAAGCGCAAGAATAGAGAGAGAGAGAGATAGAGGATCTACAGTGCTAATGAGGCTAATCTAGCATGTCATACACCTCCTGATCTTGCTGATCACTATTTTGGGAAGGCGGGAAACATGCTAGAGGAGTGACATCAAGAACAGCAATATCACAAGATCCAAACAAGGACTATGCTCATGTGCTAAGTCACTTTGTTCATTTCTAGGAGCTAGGATTAAGGATTTTGAAAATTCTACATATAAATGTTTCTCCACATCAAAATATTCATAGTCACTATCAAAAGCATTAGGAGTTGTATTGTCATCATGAATAAAATTTTCACTTATTTCTTCATCAATATTTATAGAAAGAGGAGCGTGAATACGAATACGTGTAAAACCATCACATGTTTTTTGTAACATGATTTGGAGATGTAGGTTCAACATCTTGTTTAGGAGAAAAGGGAATCATGTCAACTATTGGAGTTTTGGGAGATTGAATGTTTTGAGGAACAACTTCACAAGCTCGAGCACGACGCTTTTATCGCATTCTCTCGCACAATGATTCCATCGAGTCTTAGTGGAAGACTAAGAAGGAGGAGGAATATCCTCATCTCTAGTAGTTAGAGGTTTAGGTTGAGGTGTTTTAGGTTTGACAAGAGGAGAGACAGGTCTCTTCTCTCTATAAGAGAAAGGAGGTGGAACTGCACCATATAAAGGATGAATGTTTGGTGTAGGAAGGAGACCAGGTCCATCATGAGGAGGAGGTACAGGTCTAACCTTAGGAGGAATATTGTTGTTCTCCTTAGGAGAAGGCATAGTTTCATCCATAGGAATAGGTTGGGAATATTCCTTAGGAGGAAGAATTAGTTCTATCCATCAAGGGAAGAACCTTATCTTCAAGAAGGATGGGAATATCAAGTGTTGGAGTTCTAGGTTGGCTCAAAGATAGGATCATGTCTTTCTTCCACTTTTGATAAGATTTAAAGAGAATGTTGCTTCTTGATGGAAGAGATTGGAATTTTTTAGGCCAAAATAAATCAATGGGAACACCAGGGTTTCTTTCGGTTGGTTGAAATAAGCTATGGCTAGTAGTTATGATTTGTCCATTATGGGGAAATTTCAAACACTTATGGATTGGAGAATCAATAGCCTTCATGGAAGATAGCCAAAGATAGCCCAACTTCACACAGGATTGCTCAGAAGAAAGAATGATAAGAAAGATGACATCCATAGATTTAGTGTGAACCTCAATAGGAAGTGTAATAGAACCAATGGTAGGACAAGAGAATCCATCAAATAACTTAACAACCACATTAGTATCATCATAGATTGGTTTATACAAATGTAAAGTGAAAAGATACTCCTCAGTGATGACATTAACTATGCGAGAGGGATGTATGAGAACACCATGATAAGGCATGTCTTTAATCTTCACAACTATGTATAAAGGCCCATTAGGTGCTCTAATGGTATCACTAGGGTCAAATGTGATACATATGTCCTTAGTTTTCTTTTGTTTCTCTACCATATTCACCAAATTTTGAACCGTAGTAGTCACATCAGAAGGAGAGAAAGAGGTATGTTCAGTCTCAATCACGTTAGATGTATGAGAAGGTAAAGGATCTGTAAAAATCTTAAGATTTTGATTAGGAGGAGCTACTTATTTGTTTCCCTTATCGTTCACACCTACCACAGATATAGTATTATTATCAATAAAATCTTGAATCTTACTTTTTAATGAAAAACACTTCTAGATAATTTTCCTCCATAGCTTGGTCCTACTTGGGAACCCCTAATGCTTCCTAAAATGTATGTGGATTGGAAGTGATAGCAGTGTATGCATGTGGAAACTCTTAATGTTGTGATCAATTTATCTGTGTGTTTGAAGGAACCCCAACAAGAGAACTTGCTAACTCAAGTGTTTGTCGAGCCCAACAAGGTCTAGGTGGAGATGGAGGATGAGGTGCCTCAACTACAAGTGGACCCTGCAAAGGTGCAACCCTATGAGTCAGAGTTGAAGGAGTTCAATCATCTGAATCAGTGGCATTACTATCCACAATGGAGGAATGTCAAGGAGGAAGTGGGGCCAAGCTAGGAGATCTTTCCTCAAAGTGAACACTCCTCTCAATAAATATGTCATGTGTCTTTGGATCCATCAATTGATATGCCTTAACACCCTAGAGATATCCAACAAATATGCAAGGCCTACTCTGAGGTTCCAATGCCTTGCATTTCTGCAGAGGAATGCGAGCCCATGTTGGACACCCAAAGACTCTAAATGTCTCACAACTAGTTTTCTACTAACCCACACCTCAAAAGAAGTGATATTCTTCAAAGCTTTGTGAGGAACCCAATTTTGGATGTGTGCAACACAACTAATAGCCTCTTTCCAAAAGACGAGATCAAGAGAATGTGCATGTATCATAAAACTAGCCATGTCCTTGAGAGTTCTATTCTTCCTTTCTATGACTTCATTCTGCTATGGAGTATAGGCAATGAAATGTTGAAGATCAATACCCTCAAGTGTAGAATACTCCTCAAAGTCTATTGTTCACATATTCCCTTTCATTATCTATGTGAAGGATCTTGACCACTTTCCTTGAATGCTTCTCCACATGATATTTGAAGGCTAGAAATCTATCAAACACTTCACTCTTCTGAACAAGAAAGTAGACCCAAGTGAAGCAGGAGTATTCATCAATGAAGGTGAGGACATAGCAAGCCTTCACAAATGAAGGTGATGGAAATGGACCTACTACATTTATATAAAAAAGTTGAAGAACTTCCAAAGCTCTTCAAGATTTCCCCTTATCAAACTTATCTTCAAGATGCTTTCCCATGGAACACCCTAAACATACACCCTTTGAAAAACTGATTTGAGGTAGACCTATGACCATGTCTTTAGTGCTCATTTAGTGAAGATAGCGGTAGTTGAGGTGACCAAACCGCTCATGCCATAGCTTAACTTTTGAATTTGAATGAGTAAGCAAGGCCATAGAAGAAGATATTGGCACAAAGTGGGATAATGAATAAAGTCATGAATTGTGATTGACTTGTCCCACTACTACCAAGGCATCATTATCAATTTCTTTGACCAAAACTGAATTAGGTGTAAACTCAACCTTTTCCCCATTTCCATAGTGAGTGATTTGATAGATAGAGAGAAGGTTGGTGGTCAAGTTAGGAACATAAAGAACATTCTCAAATGTTCCCTCATCCATGACAACTGAACCTTTCCCTTCTACCTCAACTTGTGTATCATAACCTATGTAAATGTGAGGTATTTTGGATGGCTCCAATGAATAAAACTACTCCTTTGTAGAACCCATGTGATAAGAGGCACTCAAGTCAAATATCCACTACCGTGAAGAAATTTCTTTAACCACAAATGCTTTCCCTTTTCCCTTGGATTGTGAGGGAGTGGAAGGAGATGATTCTTCTTCTTGTAGGCAGATGTAAAATTGATGTTGTTCTTCTTAAGGAGATTTATCAACTCATTAATCTTCTTGGTGCGGAAATTATGCTCATCATGACCATACTTCTTGCAATAAGCACAAGTTGGTTTCTCCTTCTTGGGTGTATTCCCTTCCTTGGAAGAGGATGAATAATTGCCTTGTGATGGAGAGGATGATTTTCCTTTTCCTACTGTGGCCTTGACTTAGATTTCTTCTTCTTTTTATTGGAACCTTTGCCTTGATTCCCTTGATTAGCCACCAAAGCCTTGGACTTTGAAGACTTGAAAATCCCCATGTTCAACTACTTAGATTATTCCAACATCACCATTTCTGTGAAAGTATACAATGTAGGCATAGTGTAGCAAATTGTCACTATCAAGCGATGGGTTTGGAAGCTATAAACAAATGTTGCATATTCGGATGGAAGCTTATCCAATAAGTTGAACATCAAGTGAGCATACTTTTTGTCAATGCTAAAATCCTTAAACTTTACTCTTAGCTCATTTTCCTTAGTGACATAATCTTTGATTGTATCAAAATTCTTGGGATCCAAGTTGGTGAGGTCATTCTCAATCTTGTAATCTCTAGTTTCATCAACTTGACAATATAATTTTTGAAAGATATGCTAAGCCTCTTTGATTGTGGTATACTTCTCAATGTGAAAAATGGGGTGAAAAATTTTTAGTGGTCCATTCGAATTGAGCATTAGGATCTATTGGTGTTGTTACTTTTCCATCTATGTAATGCATGAGTCCTTTTTACTTTAGTTTACTCCATGCTTTAATTTTCCATGATGCATAATTATGTGGAGTTAAAAGTGGAAATTTATGAGGACCCATAGCAACAAAAACGAAAGACCACAAGGAAAGAGAGGCAAAATCACACAAGACACCCCCCAAAATCACTCAATCAAGGAAACCCCCCCCCCCCCCCACCGAAAAAAAAAAAGATGATTTGCCACTTTATACTTAGTGCATCTACAATGGGCCACTTGCAAAAAATGGCAAAGTGGACTTCTGATTTCAACTTTACAACTACCTCAAATAGGCCAAAAGAGACTCAAATTGACAATGCAAGAGATCTAAACTAAGATCCAAGAAAATTACAAGTACCAAGTAGGCCAAAAAAGACCAATTTCTACCCAATTTGGTGAAAAACTAATAGCACGACATGAAACTAGATAAAAAATTATGCACTTTCATAAGAAACAACACCTGAAAAAGAGGTCATATGAGTTTGAACAAAGCCTTTGAAGTTACAAAATTGAGGATTGGACAAGTACACTTGTGGGAAACTGGAAATTCTAAAAAATCTATCCACCAAAATCAGAAAATAACCACACCACTATGGAGAGTACAAAAATTTATCCCAAATTAAAAAAAATTGCATTGAAAAAGGGCTCAAAATGACCAAGTTAGGAGCTTTCAAAGTTGGACTGCAAATTCAAAAACTCAAATGGATAGTGGGTCTAAATTTTTCAAAAAGTGCTGATGTAGTACTAACATCAACAATTTGATGTGTTTAATTTAATGGTTGTATGGTCATCACTAGACTATCACACCCCCTTTGTTGACAATACAGTTGCTAACTTGGTAGATGATGTTGTGTGTTGACTAAGCATTTGTATAGCTGATGTGGTAGGTTGACTGTGGACATCGTACGCCTACCTGGTAGTAAAGATAGTGAGGTGGCAACTGACTAGACAGATTGTTGAGCAGATGATTTAGATCTGCATGAGCAAATAATGATCGACTATGTGGTAGAAGTTGTTGATTGTGTGCATGATGATGATATGTGTGGCAAGGCACATGTGTTGCAGAGGATCCATGTGGCGGTTGATGTATAGGATCCATGTGGCGGTTGATGTATAGGATCCATGTGGCGGTTGATGTGGTGCTGCATGGGGAGCTATGTGGCACTCACATGGGAGCTAATGTGGCACTGCGTGGGAGCCCATGTAGCAGTGACAGAGCCCACGTGCTTAGTGGAAGAATGACGGACAATGAAGCCCAAGGTGGTAGAATGACGCAGTGGCCTGAGGTGGAGGCGATTTAGTTGCAGTGGCGAGAGAGCACTAGGCAAAGGAGAGTGGGATGTCAGTGGCTCCCAAAAAAAAAGGGCAGTAGATAGGAGTACGAACCTACAGTCAGTGCAGGGTACGACTCCTGCAATAAACTCTGCAGTATGGTGCTACAGGGGTGGCTGTGAAATACACCTAATGACACCATATGACCCCTTAGGACATCATATAACCCCTAACGACACCACATGACCCCTTAGGATAGTATATGATCCCTCATGAAACCATATGACCCCTTAAGACACTATATGACCCCTCAGGACACCATATGACCCATTTAACATCCTAGTAGAAGACATGGCCCTTAGGACACCATATGACCCTTTAAGACAATATGATGTCCTATGGGGTCATATGGTGTTTAAAGGAGTCATATGGTGTTCTAAAACATGTGTGGCCCCTTAGGACCCCACATGACCCCTAACGACACCATATGACCCCTTAGGACCCCATATGACCCTTAACAACACCATATGGCTCCTTAGGGCACCATATGGCTCCTTTTAACATTCTAGTACACAACATGACCCCTTAGGACACCCTATGACCCCTTACAACAATACAATGTGCTAAGGGGTCATCTGGTGTATAAAGGGGTCATGTGGTGTTGTAACACATGTGGAGTCCCTTAGGACCCCATATGACCCTAACGACACCATATCACCCCTCAGGACACCATATGATCCCTAAAAACACCATATGACCCCTTATGACACTATATGATCCCTTAAGACACCATATCACCCATTAGGACACCATATGACCACTGATGACACCATATGACCCCTAACGACACCATATCACCCCTTTTAACATCCTAGTACATGAAATGACCCCCAAGGATAACATATGACCCCTTAGGACACCATATGATGTTCTAAGGGGTCACATGGTGTCCTAAGGGGCATATGGTGCTCTAACACATGTGTGGCCCCTTAGGACCCCATATAACCCCTAATGATGCCATATGACCCCTTAGGACACCATATGACCCCTTAGGACCATATGATATCCTAATGGGTCATATCATGTCCTAAGGGGTCATATGGTATCCAAACGGGTCATATGGTGTTCTAACACATGTGTGGCCCCTTAGGACCCCATATGATCACTAATGGCACTATATGACCCTTCATAACACCATATGATCCCTAACGACACCAAATGACCCCTTAGGACACTATATAACCCTTTAGGACACCATATGACCACTAATGACACCATATCACCCCTTTTAACATCCTAGTACATAACATGGCCCCTTAGGATAGCATATGACCCCTTATGACACCATATGGCATCATAAGGGGACATATGGTGTATTAAGGGTCATATGGTGTTCTAACACATGTGTGGCCCCTTAGGATCCCATATGACCCCTAAAGACATCATATGACCCCTTAGGACACCATATGACCCCATAAGATCATATGATGTCCTAATGGGTCATATGGTGTCCTATGGGGTCATATGGTGTTCTAAGGAGTCATATGGTGTTATAACACATGTGTGGCCCCTTAGGACCCCATATGACCCCTAAAAACACAATATGACCCCTTAGCACACCATATGACCCTTTAGGACACCATATGACCGCTTAGGACAATATGATTTCCTAAGGGGTCATATGGTGCCCAAAGGGGTCATATAGTCTTTTAACACATGTGTGGCCCCTTATGACCTCATATGACCCCTAAAGACACTATATGACCCCTTAGCACCCGATATGACCCCTAACAAGACCCTATGACTCCTTAGGACACCATATGACTCCTAATAACACCATATGACCCCTCAGGACACCATATGACCCCTTTTAGCATCCTAGTACACAACATGACCTCTTAGGACACCATATGAGCCCTAAAGATACCATATGACATCCTAAGGAGTCATACGGTATCTTAAGGGGTCATATGGTTTTCTAACACATGTGTGGCCCCTTAGGATGCCATATGACCCCTAACAACACCATATGACTTCTTAAAACACCGTATTACCCATGAGGACACCATATGATGTCCTAATGTGTTATATGGGATCTTGAGGGTCATATAGTGTTCTAAGGGGTAATATAGTGCTATTATGGGTCATATGGTGTCTTGAGGGGTCATATGGTTTTTTTAGGGGTCATATGGGGTCCTAAGGGGCCACACATGTGTTAAAATACCATATGACCCCTTTAGACAACATATGACCCCTTAGGACATCATATTGTCCTAAGGGGTCATGTGGCATCCTAAGGGGTCATATGGTGTCCTAAGGGGTCATATCATGCCGTTAGGGGTCATATGGGGTCTCAAGGAACCACACATGTTTTTGAACACCATATGACTCGTTAGGACACCATATGATCTTTTAGGGCATCATACTATCCTAAGGGGTTATATGGTGTCGTTAGGGGTCATAAGGTGGCACACATGTGTTAGAACACCATATGACCCCTTAGGCCACCATAGGACCCTTTAGGACATCATATTGTCCTAAGGGGTCATATGGTGTCCTAAAGGGTCATGTCATGTACTAAGATATCAAAAAGGATCATATGGTGTTCTAAGCGGTCATATGGTTTCTTAAGGGGTCATATGGTGTCATTAGAGGTCATATGAGGTCCTAAGGAGCCACACGTGTTAGAACACTATATGACCCCTTAGGACACCATATGACCCATTAAGATCCATCATATTGTCCTAAGGGGTCATATGGTGTCCTAAGGGGTCATGTTAGGATGTTAAAAGGGGTCATATGGTGTCCAAATGGGTCATATGGTGTACTAAGGGGTCATATGGTGTCCTAAGGGGTCATATGGTGTTGTTAGCATCATATGGGGTCCTAAGGGGCAACAAATATTTTAGAACACTAGATGACCCCTTAGGACACCATATGACCCATTAAGACATCATATTGTCCTAAGGGGTCATATGGTGTCCTAAGGGGTCATGTTATGTACTAGGATATTAAAAGGGTTCATATGGTGTCCTAAGGGATCATCTCGTGTACTAGAATGTTAAAAAGGGTCATATGGTGTCCTGAGGGGTCATATGGTGTCCTAATGGGTCATATGGTGTCGTTAGAGGTCATATGGGTTCCTAAGGGGCCACTCATGTATTAAAAAACCATATGACCCCTTAGGACACCATAAGAGAGAAAGTATTAAAAAGGCTATAAGGGGACAAAGGTAGAGAGGTCCTAAAAGGAGTTAAGGGGGGTGGGGGAGAGAGAGAGAGATTATTAAAAAGGATAAAAGGGGACAAAGGGAGAGAGGTCCTAAAAGGACTTAAGGGGAGGGACACTATATAACCCCTTAGGAAAATATGATGTCCTAAGGGTTCATATAGTGTTTTAACAACTGTGCGGCCCCTTGGCACCCCATATGACATCTAACGGCATTGTATGACCCCATATGATCCCTTAGGACACCATATGACAAAGATAAAGGGAGAGAGAGAGAGAGAGGTACATAGAGAAGTAGAGGGAGAGTTGATGTATGTAGGGAGATAGAGTAGATATATATATATAGTAAGCTCTCTCTCTCTCTCTCTCTCTCTCTCTATAGATATATATATATATACACAGAGAGAGAGAGAGAGCTTACTGATTATTGAAATTTGATTATGCCTAAGAAATTATAAGATCTAAAGCTTGGGGAGAGAGGAAAGAGTGAGATAGAGAGAGGTGAAGAGAGGAGGAGAGAGATAGGAAAATAGATAGGTCTAGAGCTTAGGGGAGACAAAGATCTTGAGATAGAGAGATAACAAGTGAATGATGATATAAGCCATTTGATTATTGAAATTTGACTGTCTAAAAAATTATAAGATCTCCTAAAATATAGAATATGTATTATGACTCCTAGAGATCTAAAACCATTCTCAAACATCCTAACATTATATACATAAAATATAGAGGAAGTGCCATCTATGTTCATGTTCCTTATCTAACTTAATGTAAGCATAACATGTACGTGTTTATTTTAGTAAACATAACCTGTATGCATTTTTATTTTAAAAAACATGATTTCATCTTTCTTTTTTTAAAACGATCACGATTTTGTTTTAAAAAACCCCTAAATGTTTTTAATTTAAAGAATCCATATGTGTTTTGCCTTGTACTTAGGCTTGGATAGCAAGGTTGAGGCTTGGGAGCCTTTTTCCCCTTCTTTTTATGTGTTTTTTTCTTCCAATTTGGTTTCTCAACTTCATCGTCATCGGGTTTATACGTTATCAAGTGGGTATTTCTAAAATTTCCACCATAATTTCACCCATCTCCTGAGCTTTCTAACAATATAAATTTGTTTAAAATTTGAACAATATTAACATATTAATCTTGAATTTCATTTACCAGTGTCTCCATAGTTCTCAAAGACATATGTGTACCATTTTTTTATAACTTTTGATCTACTTATCCAAATTTAAATATATATATATATATATATATATATATATATATATATATATATATATATATATATATATATATATATATATATATATATATATATATATATATATATATATATATATATATTATTGTAGTGCGCTTGATTATTTACACTTAAAAAAAATTGCATTTTCGATTTTTTTGGTGCAAGTTATGCTTCACATACGAATAGGTACCTGATTTTCAAGATGTGTCTATTTCAAAAAATCATTAAAAAAATACTCAACAAAAAATTACAAAAAATACACAACTTCTAGTGCTCACTCTTAACTATGTTTCTACTAGAGGATCTGTCAAAATGCTAAATCTAACTATGACTTTTTTGATGCGCACGCCAGACACTATGTTATGTTTTTTAGAAAAAAATCAGGAACTATTTTTCATGTGCGAAGGACTTAACCCTCTTAATCTTATCCAATTTTGAAAAAAAATAGTAGTTTGGGAACTATATTCTAAGTAATACAATCTTTGTTCTCTGAGTATATTCATATTTTGAGTGGATGAGTCTCAAATTGCTCCTACAAGTTCAAGTTTAGTTGATTTCAGATAAAGATGTCCACTTATACCCGCTTTTTGCACACCATCTTGGTGCCCTTACTCACATATAATTTTTTTAGTTAATTTTTGAAGACAAACTAATTGTAATTTGGATAGAGGCGTATTTTGTAATGAATAGATTTTTTTGTATGAATTTGAATTATATTCTTTTGTATTGTGTTGAAATGAGGATATCAATGCCTAGGTAAAGATTTTTTTTACAAATTTTTTTCTCTATTTTTTAAATTTTCCACATGTGTGAAACACAATCCTTAATGTTAGATGAAAAACCTACATTCATAATAAATAAAATATAAATATATTAATGAAATTAAATATATTAAAAATTATACTATTTGGAAATCTTATAATAAGGACTAAATACTTAAAAAAATAAAACTTCTAAATGAGTTCATTTGACCCCCCAAAAGCTAATGTAAAAGTGGTTTTTTTATTAGCATTTTGATAAGTACAAAGGAGACTCCAATGCAGGTATGATTTAGAATTAGAGAGGTTCTATCTAAGAAATTTTTATCTAGGAGCTTTTGATCTAACTCTCCTCAATTAATTACTTCAAATGGGACCTCTTAAAGCTTAATTCATTATATTTTTTTTAAAATGTATAATTTCAACAAAAATCAGGATGTACCAAAAGGTGTAACCCAGTATTGTGGGATCATCTACGGAGATTATACATTTTTTCTCATCATGTATGGATTTTTTGTGGGAAAAGTATGAATTAGAAGAGTGGGTTGACAAATGGTCTTGTAGACCTTTAGTTTCCACTGACACATATCAACTTCCCAAAGCGCTATAGTTGAACCAAGTCAAAGTTTTGGTAGACTTTGACCATGTACCTAATTCTAGTGTAACTAGGTATCATGATTTAACTTAGTTGAAATCAAAATTTGAACACATTTTATTACCTTTTACAGTGTTTTAGGTATTAATTTATCATTCAATAAAATTCAAGTCATGTGTATGTGGTTATTGCTAATGAAGATAATGAAGAAGGTACAAATTACTTTTCATGTCATTGTATTGAGGCAAAAAAGTTTGACAACAATAATCATTGATGGAGAAAGTATTTTGTACCCAATAGGGTCTATTGTTGTCATAGGAACATGGTGAAGAAGGTACCCTATTAAGAAATAAAATGTTTGGTTGTTTGAGAACTTTGACACACATAAGCATACTCTTAATTACTTTAACCTTGGTGTTGTAACAAATATTCAATTGAATGAAAAACACAAGAAAATAACATTTGAACTAGGTGAAGCGGATGGAGAAGAGCAACATTCAAATTTCAAATTCCCTGCAAGGTGGGAACTCTGGTTCCAATGGCGGAAGCGGCTAGAATGATAGAGCTGGTCCTATGGGGGAGAAGGACAAGCCTCCAGATATTTTGAAGGCAGATGATATTTCGCAGGTTGTTGGTACTCTGCCAGAGAAGAAAGTGGTTTCTGAAATCATGGGGGAGGGGGTCTAGCCCACGTGAAAAGGCCTTGGAGATTGGAATCGAATCTAGAAAATGGTCATCCCTTTTTGGAATAAGACCAACTGGAAAATCCTCTTTACCTCCTATCAAGAATATATCTAACCCGAACCATGGTAAGTTCGCTATCTCTATCCCTGATTCGATTCTGGATCATAATATTAGCAGTATGTCGAATTCCTTAGTAGGCAAGTTTATGGGTCCATGCCTGAACATCAAAGTTGTAAGGGCTTATGTTAAAATAAAATGGGATTTGAAAGGTAATGTCAAAATCTCGGCCTTTCCCAAAGGCCTCCTTACCTTTTCTTTCTCATGTGAAGAAGATAAAACAAGGATTCTCTATGGTAGTCCTTGGATGGTCAGAATGACAGCATTCGTCCTTCGGAAATGGCATCCGAACCTAAACATGAATGATTCTCTTCTGGCACAGGTCCCAATTTAGGTAAAGTTACCAGGTCTTCCTCTTGAGTATTGGGTAGAAAGCATTTTCTCTAGAATAGCAAGCTCCTTTGGTGAGCTCCACTCAATAGACCCAGTCACAGCCTCAAAAATGAGGCTTACTCATGCTAGATTTTGTGTAGGGATAGCTCATGATGCATATATTGTGGAAGAGATAGACATTGTGTCAAAGTTGGGAATGTGGAAGCAACTGATAGAATATGAATTCATCCCCTTTGCTTGTTTCCATTGCAAGAAAGCAGGTCACTGGGCTAAATCATGTCCTCTCAAGCAAGCCAAACCTTTGGCTGAAAGTGAAAGGGCTCCAGGAAAAAGGGTATGGAAAGCCAAAAACTCAGCAAATAAGGAAGCTAACTTTGTTGATAATAACTGCTTTGGACCCTTGGGGAAAATAAGGAAGTGGTATCCTCAACCCCTGTTTCTAATCTCCCCATTCAAGAAGTCCTCAAAAGAAATAGTTGAGATGGTAATTGCTGATACTTTGGCCAGCAAGGAAGTTCCCAAAAGAGAGGAACAACCTAAGGAAGGGGAGATCAAGCTCTCAAGAAGAAAAGACCGACTCTTCCCCACTTCTAATCAACTCTAAAATGCAAGAAGCCTAGAAATGTGCGATATTGGGAATGAATCTCTCGGATTCAGATCAAATTTCTAAAATAGTCAATAGTACTTCACAGGACTCCAGATTTCCTAATTAGGGTAATGAAGAAGAAATTTCCAGAATTCTCAGTAACCCTGAAGTTATTCTTGAGAAAGAAGTTGACTAGAAAATACCAAAATATAGGAATAAGAAAGGATCCACTCCCTCGGCTTCCCAATTAAGGAAGTCTAGCAGAATTGCTCAAGTTGATGTCGGGTATGTTTCCTCTTCTCCAGGATGACTTCAAACCACAAAGTCAGAGACAAGGAGGCCAACAAGAACATAGCCGATGGGACTCAAAATACTCTGAAGGAGTTAGGAATTGGTAAGTAACTATGAAGATCATTTCTTGGAATATTAGGGGACTAAATAACCCCACAAGCATGATATTATTAGGAATATGATAAGTGATAGCAAACCTGATATTTTTTATTCAAGAAACTAAGATGAGTAGAGAAAAGGTCGAATCTTTGAAGTTCTTTAAATTTGGAAGCATAAGTGGTGGTAGCTTGGAAGGTGCCTCTGGAGGCATTGCAACCATTTGGAATCTCAAAATTGTTAAAGGTCATGTTCTTATTCAAGATAACAATTTCCCTTGCATAAAATTTGAGCATTTAAAATATGGACCATCTTGAATGCTCACCAATATTTATACTCCTAATACCCTGAAAGCCAGAAGTATTTTTTGGAAAAAACTAATGGAAATAAGGGACAACTTCAAGAATCTAAGTTGGCTGGTCATGGGAGACTTCAACACTCCCCTAAGAGATGAGGAAAAATTTGGAGGAAGCCCCTCTCAGTTAGAAAGTAGACTGGCCCTCATGGACTTTATAATCTCTCAGGCTCTCAATGATGTGGATATTCAGGGATGCAATTACACTTGGACTAATAGGAGGACTGGAAATGACCTTATCCAAGTTCGCCTTGATAGGGCTCTTATTTCTGATGACTGGTACAGACATTATTACTATTCCCTGTCAGCCCACATCCAGGTTGGGTCTGACCATTATCCCATAACTTTTTATGCTGACCCTATAAATAGAGGAAGGCATTTTCCTTTTAGATTTGAAAAAATGTGGACTCTTCATCCTGACCTCATTATGAAAATTCAAGAATGGTGGAACATCAAAGTTGAGAGCACTGCTATGTATAGAGTTGTGAAGAAACTCAAAAGTATCAAAGACAATATAAGGTTATGGAACAAAACCAACTTTGGGAATATTTTTGAGGCCAAAGGAAAAATTTAGGAAGACCTCAATAAAATACAGGTTCAAATTCAGAAGGATGGTTTCTCTACTGTGTCAATTGCTGAAGAAAATGAAATCCTTAAAAAATACCATGAAATCATTGCTAAAGAAGAAAAATTTTGGAAGTAGAGATCAAGATGTACTTGGCTGAAGGAAGGAGACAAGAACACAAGATTCTTTCACATGTCGACTATTAAACATAAAGCGGCAAATAGGATCACTAAACTGGTTGTGGATAATGGGGAGCTGGTTGTGGAGGATGAGATAAGAAATGAGGCCAAAAGATTCTTTGTTGATCTCTTTTGTAGGGATCATAGACTGGATGTTGATGCTCAAAGCTCTTTCCTAAACAATATTCCTTGCCTCATTGATGAGAAAATGAATGCCTCCCTTTGTTCTATACCTTTGATCCAGGAGATTAGGAATGTTGTCTTTTCTTTTGTTGGTAACAAAGCCCCCGGACTTGATGGCTTCCCCATGTTCTTCTTCCAAGATTTCTAAGATATTGTTGGGAAATATGTTTCCAATGGAGTCAAAGAATTTTTCAGGGCTAGAAAACTTTTGAAAGAGACTAATGGTACCTTCATTGCATTAATCCTCAAAATTCAAGGAGCTAACTCCATGGATAAGTTCAGGCCAATTATCTTATGCAATTCTTTTTATAAAATAATTTCTAAGGTCCTCACCTCCAAACTCCTGACTTTTCTTCCTCCTCTGATTGATAATCCGGAAAATGGTTCAGTGCCAGGAAGAGAAATTATTGATTCCATTATAACTGTTCATTAGAATATCCATTCTCTAGTTATGGCTAAGAAGCACAGTTTCATCCTCAAGCTAGACCTCTCTAAGGCCTATGACTGGGTTGATTTGTCTTTCCTCATGAACGTTCTTTTGGCTTATGTCTTCTCTACCAGATGTGTGGATCTTTTCAAACAACTTATTACCACTGCCTCCTTTGCTATTATTATCAATGGATCTCCCTCCACCTTCTTTCAAGCTTCTAGAGGACCGAGGCAAGGGGATCCCATTTCTCCTATCCTCTTCATAATTATGGCTGAATGTTTTGGTAGATCCATGGAAATCGTGGTGAGGAGAGGAATTTTCAAAGGGATTCAACCTTCTTTAGTTGATCATAATTCTCCCACCAATAGTTTGTGGATGATACTATTATCATGGGGGACTCAAGCATTTCAGAAGCCAGAACTCTCAAGGACACCTTGTGTAAGTTTGCTATTACTTTTAGCCGACTTATCAATTGGGTTAAAAGCGAAGTGTTTTTCATCAACACTCTAGAGAGCAGACAATATATAATTAGTAGAATTTTGGAATGTCAGATTGTTTATCTTCCAACCACTTATCTTGGTCTCCCTCTGGGCATTATTCCACCTGATTCCTTTTGGAGTTCTCTGGTGGACAAATTCCAAAAAAAACTTGCTGGATGGAAAGGTGCCCTTTTAAGTCAAGCTAGAAAGCTCCAACTTCTAAAAGCTTCTCTTCAAAGCATTCTTGTTTATGCCCTTAGCCTCTTCAAAATTACTGTTAAGTATGTTGAAGCAATTGAGAAAATTCAGAAAAAATTCTTTGGTCAGGGGTCGAGGCAAAGAAAAGAATGTCTCTTGTGGCTTGGGAAAAGGTGTGTAGACCAAAAAGTAATGGAGGCCTGGGCCTGAGAAAAATATGGACCCTCAATGAAGCTCTCTTTCCTAAACAGGTTTGGAGACTGTTCCACTCTGACAGTGAATGGTGCAAAATCTGGAGAAGGAAGTACTCTCTTTTGTCTTCTTCTCTTCCAACTTTTATCAATTCTGATTTTAGTATAAATGGGTCCCATATCTGGAATCATGTCTCTAAGTGTAAAGACAACATTACCAAAGGGGTAAAATGGAATGTTGTCAATGGTAGGAAAGTTAGATTCTGGGAAGATCCCTGGCTTTTTGATAAACCTTTGGTTGATATCCCTGAATGGGCCCCTTTTGCTCCCTCCTGTATTAGAATCTTTGGCCCTTTGGTTGAGGGGTATTGGATAGGTGATAAATGGAAGAACATTGAAAGTATACACTTGGGCCTTATTAATCTTAAGAACTATCTTTTTTTTATTTGGTTAAATCAAGAGGAAGACTCCCTTATTTGGAAATTTGAATCTAAAGGCAACATCACTATCTCTTGAATGTATGGTGTTCTTTCCCCTGCCCCCTCTGAGTATCCTTTTTTATCTAAAGCTTGGATAAAGGGTCTAGTCCCTAAAATCTTTTTTTTCTATTGGACTATCCTTCAAAATAAAATCATGACCTTAGATAATCTTAAGGGTAGTGGCTTTTCCTTTCCTAACAGATGTGCTCTCTGTCCTGAGGAGGAAGAATCTGTGGACCATTTGGCTATCCACTGCTCCTTTACTGCTTCAATTTGGGAAAAAATTCTTAAGAATTTTTGCATTGATTGGGTTTTTCCTAACACTATGAGTGATTTGTTCCATTCTTGGAATTATCACTGGGCTAACCCCTTTTTGAGATCTTTGTGGCAACTATCTCTCCCTCACATTCTATGGGGGATGTGGAAAGAAAGGAACAAACATATCTTCAGGGACACTTCTCTCACCCAGGATGTTGTTTTCCAGAAAATTCAATGGGCTATTGTGGAGAACATTGGAATCATTGGGAATCCTTGCATTTCTGCCAACCCTAGGGAAACTCACATTTCAAGTTCCTGGAATCTAAAGAATGCTAGTAGTCCTAATCCCACTCTAAACAAAAGAATAGAAGCTAGATGGCATACTCCCCCTCATGGTTGGCTCAAAGTCAACCTCGACGGTGCTGCAAAAGGCAATCCTGGTCCTGCGGGATGTGGTGCAATCCTCAGAGATGAAAATGGTAACTGTAAGGAAATGATTGTTGTTGCTATAGGGAGTCAAACAAACCATAAGGCAAAAGCAATGGCTGCACTCCAAGGTATTCTCTTGGCCAAAAGAGGGAATTTTCCCTATCTATGGATAGAAGGGGATTCTAATAACATCATCAAATGCCTTAAGGGAACCTCTAAGCCTTCATGGACAATCAATAACATTATAAAGGTTGCTAGAGATCTCATCAACACTTTTGAGAAAAGCTTCATATCTCATATCTATCATGAAGCTAATGGTTATGCCGACTGGGCAGCCAACGTGGTGGTCATTCAAGATAAAATGATCACATGGAAGGGTGAAGAGCACATCCCCAATGACGTCAAATCAATCATTTTTAAGGATCGATACAATAGTACCCCAAAGATCATAAACAGACAAAGTAATGATGAAATGGATTAATAGGAGTGCTATGAGTAATTATAATAATGTCAGTATAATTTATTGCAAGATTTATGCTATCGCTTCCCACACTTTTTAGTTATATTTGGTAGTTCCAAGAATTTTCTTGCCTAAAGCTCTCTAAAATTCTTGACCTGTTGCTCTGAATAGTGAAAAAATAAGGGGAAATCGGTGCCACTATGAACCTAGCAACTACAAGGAGTGGAAGCAAAAGGAGGTTGTCTTGAACATTTTGCAAAAGGGCGGGTTTTCAAAGTTTATGGAGAGGCTCCATGGGCGCGACACTACAATTACTAATTTCTTCTGTAAAAACTGGAGAAAGGGCACTCCGAAGATGGGAGACCAAATTATCTCCATAGATGAAGACCTCATTGCTCAAGTTATGGGTCTCCGCAGGGAAGGAAGAAATTACTACAGAGACAGGAAATTGAGCAAGGAGGCCATTGAAAGATATCCTGAAATGCCAAAGGAGGGAGGTCTTATTTGCTATAATGCGCTATGTAACTTTGGATGGTAGATTCACAAAAGTGTATGGCTACCATTTTGTTTTGTTGAACCATTTTAGGTATGATAAAAAAGTTAATATCCCTTATTTTCTATTGTTCTCTATGAATGCTACCATCAAGGCCCATAAAGAGAACCCTAAGGGGGATACATCCATGCATCAAGGTCTCATGGTATTAATTTATGACCACCTAAAAGCCAACCAAATTGCCCACCCTTAGCTTTCTATCTCTGAGTCTAAGGAGGAAGGGTTGGATTATGTTTTTTCTATGGGTCAGGAGTTAGATAGTGATTCGATGAGTGAGTCTGAAGAGAGTCTGGATGACTCTGAAGTGGAAACTGGCAAGAAAAGAAAACATGTGAGAACTAAGCCTTCCTCCTCAAAGGGTAAGAATAAATATAAAGATAAAGTTCTCCAAATTAGCTCCTCCTCGAAGGAAGAGGTCTCTGAGGATTCTGAGAAGGAACCCCAATCTCCTCAGAAAAAGAAAAATAAAATTTCTATTCAGACAAGTAACAAACAAAAGAAACAGGATGTCAAAATTGTGGAGCTTAAGGAACAGGTGCAGAGAAAGGATCTGGACTTCAACCAGAATTTGGAGGAGACCACTGGGGAAGGTTTTGAATAGAGAATCATAAAAGTTGGTAAAATCACTATTGGAGACACTTCCAATTAGGAAAAAGACAAATTTGGTGATAAATCACCCTCCTCAAACCCTCCTCCTGAGGGTTTGAAAGGCTTTATGGACACCATTGGTTGGATAATTTCCAGTTACAAGAAAGTTGTGGAGGATATTAAGAAGCTCAATCACAGAGTCCAAATCCTAGAGACTATCAGTTTTGGCAGAGGCAAGTCAATGGCAGAACAGATTGAGGATTTGACAAAAACCATTGCCAAAGCTGAAGAGATCAGAGACTCCTTCAACCCCATGTTCGAGAAAATTGAGAAAGACCTGACTGAGAGGAAAAATAATGAGATTGGTACGGATCAAAGAATGGAGGAAACTGATAAAAAAGTCACTAAAATTGAAGAAAGCCTTAAAAGCATTGCAGAACAAAGCTTAAATATTCCGAAGGCCTCAGTTGGCAATACAAAAATCCTCATCAGAAAAATGGAAGAGGAGAAGGACTCCTTGAAGATTGAACTTGACATGGATGGCTCGGGAGAAGTGCAAGGACCTAGAACAAGGACCAAAGGCAAAAAGAAGGAGAAAAATCCAAACAAGGACATGGAAGAATTCAAAGATGTCACGACGAACTATGATCAGCTGGTGAATAAGGCGAAGGAACTCCTTAAGTCTTTTTGGTTGTGTTGTGTTTTCTTTGGGTTTTTTATGCTCTGATGTTCCTTTCTGTTGTTGTCCTTTCTGTTGACTAGTTTTAGCCAGCCGTTTTGTAAGTTGTTTCTAGCAAATCTGGATGCTTTTTTATGAACTATTTTATGCTCCTATGTTAAAGGTTTCGGGTCCTTAAAACCTATTTTTCTAATTAATCAGAACAAATATTCAATTGATAAATATCATGGTAAACCATTTAATACGCTTTTATGGAATGTTTGTGAATCTAACCACGAGGCAATACTTGACACATAAGGGTTTGATCTAATCCACAAAATTCAATAAATTCAATTTGGGCCAATTACGATGAAAGCTTGATTCTGTCAAGGATATAATTATTTAAAAAAAAAATTATGTATCCTTGGCTGATTGACATATCATCTATTCATTGTGCCAATCATTGTATTTTTTTTTTGTAAATATAAATGACCATGAGCTAGTTTGTTCCTATTTTGGGGTCAAATTTTGTATATAAACAACCATGAGCTAATTTGTACATATTTAAAGGTCATATTTTGTATATAAATAGGGATAAGATGATTTATACCTATTTAGAGGTGAAATTTTGTATATAAATGACAATAAGCTCATTTGTACCTATTTAGAGGCCAAGTTTTGTATATAAACCACCCATTCATTATCACTGCATAAATAAAATTTTATGATAAATTTTGTATCTATGATTCTACTTGAAAATTTGTATGACTATGCAATTCTTTTGTGAATGTGTAATTCATATATTATTCTTATGTCAATGTGTAAATTATGATGATGAAGATGAAAAATATCATGACCTACTTATGTATGCAAGTTATGGTGATCATGATAACAAAGATGCATAGACTAACAAATCTTATGCATATGACCTACTTATGTATGTTAATTATAACGATGAAGATGAAGAGATGCATAAACTAACAAATCTTATGTGTATGAACCAATTATGATGTATGTTCATGGATGTCAATTTGTTAGGGTTGCCCTATTTTCATGAATGTTACTTGTCAACCTAGAAGAAAAGAAGAGTTGTAAGACTAACATCTTCATGTAGTTATTTTGTGAGAGATGGGGTGTGAACCACATCCATTAGTAGCATATATGTTCTCACCTGGACATGTTTGCATTGACAATTCATGGCCATGATGAACAAAACAAAAATTTATCCTATCTTGCAAATTTTCATTGCATGCAACTAATGATATTTGCATTAACAGAAAATTGTTGCCCTAAGAAAAAGGCTTCGATTCTCCAAAATCTAAAATAATTTATTGTAGAGAGGCCTCATGTTACCCTATGAATTCAAACAAATCGTTTGTATATGTGCCCCAAATTCTAAGAAACAACCCATCAAAGTTTAATTTTTTTTTGAACTTAGAACACTTAGGAGATGGTGCCACTATAGTTGTTGGCATTGAAGTTTTCACTAATGTCAACATTCAATGTGTCGAAAGAAAATATGATCATCAAAATTTAGTGTGTATAGAGTAGAGATGATAAGTGCCACATAGCACAACACAGAGAGCAAGGGGTGTTGTAGAAATGCATAACACATCGTGTTAGTCTCACTCTACTACAATGATATGTGCATAACACACATGTTATCTCTATAAAGTTGTAGGTTGCAGAAGAATAGATATGCAGTAGAGTTCATGGATTGTAGAGGTGATCATGTGTGAAATTCATGTGCTTCACTATTGGAATCATAGTCTACATTGACCTCTTGATGTGTTGGATTCATCGGATTTGATCTATGCATGGTACAAGTCATGAAATGTTAAAAATCCTCATGTTTGGTAGTTTCAGTTTAACTTGTCCTTTCGGTAAGACTCACTTCTTGTTTCGACAGGCTCTATTGTCACAGTGAAATGCTTTCTCTCCGATGGAGGCCATTCCTAGGCCCACCTTGCCTAGATGTTCACAAGTATCCATGTGTCAGCAATGGTCTAGTATGCTCAAGCGGTGATGTGTCGAGTGGGCCTCCACTCCTCCTTCATGCTTCGTGGTGCTTATGTGGTGGTTGTTTGTCGAGTCTCCCATTGTGTGGACCCCGCGATGGCGGACCGACATAAAAGTTCTTTATTTTTTCAAAAAGACTTGCCTTTTTCCTATGACACTTGCTTCATCTTAGTATACAGAATATATTATGCTGATATGGTGGAGCCCCTCAATGTTCTGGCAGTTAATGTTCTTTTCTAGCATGACTTCCTCTATTGGCATGACTCTATTTTCCTCTTGGCAGACTATGTGAGTTACATCGAAATGGGGCCCAGGGTGGATGACTAAAGGCTCTGATGTGACACTTTTATTGTCACATCAAAAAACAAATGTCTGTGTGGAGAGGTGTGTGCAATTGTTGGGGCCCATCTATCTTTTTTGGCAAGACTATTATTCCCTCTTGTTGGGCCCATTCTGCTACACCAAAATAGTTTTTGCTGACAAAGCATTTTCCATCTCCTCCCATATTTTCGGTGTAACATGGAACTATGTCATGACCCAAACCAGCTCTTGCAGACCTTTGGAAATCTATAGCAATAGGAATTCTACTTTTTTATGATAGGAGAACAAGTCTCAGTGATAAAACCCTGAGTGTTGTTTTGACTAATAGAGACGACATTGATGCCACATCTACAACCCGATAAGTGATTTGTCCACACAAGTCATTGACTCCATTTGACCAAAGTAGACCAGATGACATAGAGGGTAAAAATGATGATTTGTGCATACAAAACAAATCCATGAAAGAAATTTTTTGCTTGCAGACATGAATTTCTAAAATGCTCCAAAAGTAGTAGTTTGAATATCCAATCGGGGCAGGTTGAAAAAGGATGATGTTACATTTAATGGTGGACCTATTCTAGTTTAGTGTGAGGCTCTAAAATTCATTTCATATAGTAAATTACTAAATTTAGTAATCAAATCATAGAGAATGATCTATACACAAAACAAGACCAAGAAGAAGCCTTTAATAATGGCGGAAAAATGACTAAAAGAATGTATTAAAAACCAAACTAGCATTCAAATATGAACACATAGAAGTCCAAAATAATTAATCTTTAAATTCATCACAAGGAGGGAAAATCAAGTGTGTACTGTATGACCAAATGGAGATTTTTTTTTGATGAGATGTGATTGTGGTGGTTGAGAGTGAAGTGTTGGCTGAGAGAAGAAAATCATATATATATGAAAAGAGAAAGGTGATTTGGCGGATGATATCATGAATTGCAATGAACAAAAAATTTATTTAGTTACAGAGAGTGAGCTGAGAGAAATGAATAGAGAAAAAAATATAGAGGTAGATATTAGACAGTGGAGAAGACAGAGAGTTGAAGAAGAAGACCAGGGTGTAGAGAGTCTAGTATTGTAGAAGAAGAGGTCAAATAGTGAGTTACAAAATCACATTTGTAACAAGGCATCAAAATTTGCAATCCTTTCTTTCATTGTAAATTCTCTAAGTGGGTGCTAAGAGAAGGGGTAGGTGCTCCTTGAGTAGGTGCTCTAAATTAGGGGTTGGTTCTCCTTGGGTTGGCGCCCTAAATATATTGTATAAGTGATTTTCTTTATGAGGCTAGATTGGAGCAGAAGAATCTAGCAACTATTCTCACCAGGGTTTTTTCGACATTGGGTTTTCCTTCTAAATCCTTGTATTGTGTGATTTGTTTCTCTGTGTGTGTATGCATTTCATCTATTTGCATTATCTTTTGTGTATGCACATTTAGATTTAAATTTTTAAATATCACTGATTCACCCCCCCCTTCATGATCACTTGTGTTCTTCAATAGTATGGACTTGAATGTTCAAGTGACTTGGGAAGTAAAATAGGACCATGCATAGCATAACTCTTCCTACATGGACATGTTTGTGTTGATGATTCATGAATAGAATGAACAAAACAAAATCTACCCTATCATGCAGCGTTTCATGCATACAACTGATGATATTTGTATCAACAAAAAAAAAATTGCCCAAAGAAAATGGCTTCGAGTCTTTAAAATATGAGACATTTTATTATAGAGGAGTCTCACATGACCCTGTGGGTTCAAATGAATCATTTGCATGTGCCCTAGATTTTGAGAAAAAACCCATGAAAGTTTGATAATTTTTTGAACTTAGAACACTCAAGAGATGGTGTTGCAATCATATGGCCTTGAATGTTCAAGCTACTTGAGAAGGAAAACAAGACCATGCATAGCATAAAGCTACCTAATTTGACATGTTTGTGCTAATAGTTCTCAGCCACGGTGAATAGAATGAAATTAATTCTATCTTGCAACTTTTCATTGTGTTCAACTGATGATATTTGTATTAACAAAAATATTATTTCCTTAATAAAATAACTTCAATTCCTCAAAATTTGAGATAGGTTATTGTAGAGGAGCCTTGCATGACCCTATGGATTTAAACAAGTTGTTCATATGTGCCCCAGTTTCTTAGAAACACCCCATTAAAATTTGATAATTTTTTAAACTTAAGGCACTCAAGAGACAGTGTTTCTACTTTATGGACCTGAACATTCAAGTGACTTGAGAAGCAAAATAGGACCATTGCTAACATAAAACTTCCTACTCAAACATGTTTGCACTGATTATTCATGGCCATGACATCCAAAATGGAAAGTACCCTATCTTGCAACTTTTCATTCTATGCAATTGATGATATTTGCATCAATAGAAAAGTTGTTTCCCTAATAAAATGGCTTCGAGTCCTCAAAATATAAGATAGGTTATTATCGAAGGCCCTCATGTGACCCTATGGGTTCAAATGGTTTGTATGTAACCTGGATTTTGAGAAACAACACATCAAAGTTTGACAAGTTTTTGTACCTAGAGTACTCAAGAGATGGCATCACTATAATATCACCCTAATTGTTCAAATGACACAAGAAGCAAAATAGGACAAAATTCCTACCATAAACCTTCCTACTTGGATGTGTTCATGCTAATGGTTTGTTATCACAACGAACAAAATGAAATCTACCCTATCTTGTAACTTTTCATTATATGCAACTAACAATATTTACATCAATAGAAAAAATATTTCCCTAATAAAATGGCTTTTAGTCTTCAAAATCTAAGATAGGTTATTGCAGAAGGGCCTTACATGATCTTGTGAGTTCAAAAAATCATTTGTATGTGCCCTAGATTCTAAGAAATAGTCTATCAAAGTTCAACAATTTTTTGAACTTAAGGCACTCAAGACATGGCACCATTATGGTATGCCCCCGAATGTTCAAGCGACTTGTAAAGAAAATTAGGACCATGTCTAGCATAGAACTACCTACTTGGATGTATTTGCATTGATAGTTTGTGCCCACAACGAATTAAATAAAATTTGCCAAATCTTGAAACTTTTGCAACTTTTTGACATTTTTTGACAAATCTACTAAACCTAATGGCTACGTAATGAATCTAGGACATCCCTAGTGAACTTATGTCATTTGTAATGAACCTAAGTCATTTGTAATGAATCTAAGTCAGTCCTAACAAATCTAAATCATAAATGAACCAAAATCAAAATTGGATGAATAGAGAAATAAAGAATAACAAGTCTATATTAAGCCTTGATGTAATCATAGTTGTGATCTCTCTCTTAGGTGTCTAATAAACTCTAGAAATTTGACCATGATCATGGACTTAGTTGCCACCCATTTATTTATAGTTAAACATATGTACATATTACATCGACATAAAGTTGATTACTTGTAAAATGTGAAATTAAATTTAATGTTGATTGATCATCATCTATCATTTTTAAGCATCCATATTATGATTAATAACAATACAAAAATTATCAAAAAATTTGGTAAAGATGCCCAAGGAAACCAAATTTAACACTTACAATTTAGATGAATACCAATTGTAATTCATAAGTTGTATTGATTTGAAATATCATTAGTCCATAACATGATAAATTATTCATAACTTAACCATTCAAAACTAAATATTTATTCAAATTTTAACTCTCAAAGTAGAAAGATATGCACATATTGAGATTGAATGTCACTTTTTACATATATCCAAATGTAGAATAAAAGTTTTTAAAAAATGTAGCATATGTGACAACTCAATAAAATGTACAAAATAAGATATGTGCCAACATAATGCAAGTTTTACAAAAATGTGGCATATGCCATCTTAGGATCAATATATGATAAATTTGTCAAATATCTACATGTATTGGTCATTCAATGACCAAAAATAACATTATATGACTTTACCAAATATTATATTAGTCGTGGTGGATCTAAAGTGAGCCTCTTTGAAGTACTATATGGCTTTGTAGATTGTTGCACAAACAACAATTCATACAACAAATTAGACTACTTATGTCAATAATAGTTAACAATTGTAATATACATACCAAAGATCTATATTAAACTATAATTTCTCTATAATTGAATTGTTGATTACCTCATGTCATTTCTTTTAGTTGAAAGGTGTTCTAAAACTGATGGTCCCCTTTGATGATCAGGAGTCCTACCAAACTGATAAGGTAGAGGATCTATGTTATGGGCAAATTGTGAATGGGGCTATACCGGGTAAATAGAATGATACAATTTAATATATATAGTTGATAAAGAAACATAAACTAAAAATATATCCAATTCTATCAAAACATATATTTACAATATAAAATTAATGTGTACTAGAGGCTCTGATGGTTCTTTTGTTGTGCTAGGAGGGTTCACTATTGATAAAAAAGGTATGGATGTTTCTTGTATGAAAAATGATAAGAATGTAATACAATGAATGTACACGTGCATATAATAATGAAATCTAGAAAAAAAAGTATATACCTCTTGCCTCTCCTCTTCCAATGTATCATTATGTGAATTCATCAATGTTGTAAACAATCTTAGTTGTCGATGTAGTAGAAGACAAAAAAAGTATGATTAGATCAATCTAGATGAATGCATATAATCATAATACATTTAAAAAAAAAATCGGAACCATGCCAAAATAACTCATATAAGCTTTTGAAATTATTATATCTTGATTAAAATTATGTTCAATTACTTAAACTCAATTAGGTGTCATCGAGAATGGCCTTGGCAAAGGAGGAAAGTTAGCCACATATAGCATAGCCTTTAAAAGAGTAACATAATATATATATCAACCTATAATGTTAACATATAATTTAATTAATCACAATTCAAATGATATGCATATTCAATAAAAAATGTAAAGAGGTGTAAAACAAAGAATATCATATAGCTTTCTAGGCAAAATGAAATGGCTTTAAGGGTGGCATCATTGATCTATGAAATCTGGTCCATCATCAATACCTATCAAAAACCACATAAATATAAATTACTAAGTTAATATATCTTAAAAAATATTTTTAAAAATTCATGGTCTTATTCTATTTTTAAATTCTATAAAATGTTTACCTTTGATGAAGATGTAGGTGCACTAGCTATGTCAGGAATGGTTAGTGGCATACCAAAATTTGTTGCTACTGTTAGGTCCTAGAGACAACTAAGAGTGGGGGGGAGTGAATCAGTTGTCAAATAAATTCAAACCAAACACAACTTAACCAACTTAATGCTTGACACCGGTAAACTAATTTAATATGTCGGTAGACAGATTTAATAGTTAATTGCTATACCGATAAGGATTGGTGCATGAAACATAAAGACAAAGTCATCCACAACACATAACACCAATATTTGTACGTGGAAACCCTGTAAGGGGAAAAACCATGGTGGGAAACCTTATCCACAATTAGATGATACTACTACAAATAGTAAGTGTACATAAATGGGGTCTGCACATGCAGAAAGGCCAAGCACCTAGAGCTCACTACTCAATCACAAAATGGGAGTCACACTGACTATAGTTGGATGGTTAAATCCAATAAGAATATACTACACAAAATAGTATCTTCATATGGTGGATTCAGTACCAGTGTAGTTTTGATTGTCTTCACAAAAACCCTTCCTTCAATCTTCAAATGATGTCTACATGTATAGCTCTGCTTATTCTCGCATATACCTTCACATAATCCTTTTTCGTATTTCACATCTGATCTTACAAATAAGATCTTACCTTTATACCATAACTTAAGACCAATTTTAGTAGGCATTTTACAAACAATACAATATCTGATGCAATAACCAATTGAACATGTCAACTTAATGCATTTACAACAATAATTAATCATCTCCATAGAGTGCCATGCTGATCTGGAAAAGATAAACCTGTCGGTGTAACCCTGGACCTATTTGTCGGTAACAGCAAATATGCAAATATGAATATACCAATGAACAAAACTCCAAGGCAAGATGTCCAAATGATGTTTTCGACATAACCATGTGTTTTCCATATCATTCCAAGTGTCAGTGATCATTATATCTTGTCGGTGTACTAGATACTAGTGACTATGCATGAGTCACTTGTTTGCCGGTGAATGTTGCTGATTCTCCAAAGTGCCAGAGTTGATAAGTGTTTAGTAGGTGTTGACATCAATGACAAAACCATACCAAAATACCAACAATCTCCCCCTTTCGCATTGATAGCAACACAAGATGGAAAAACCATCAAAGTGCCAAAATAGAAATGCCAAATACCAAAAACCAACAATCTCCAAAAAGAGATCATAACCAAAAATCAAAATACAGATACAAAGAGTAATAATCTCTCCTAAACAACAATCTCTCCCTTTGGGAGCAACATGTGTTTTCCTTGTGTTTTTCAAAGTTTTTCCATACCAATCTCTCCCCCTTTGATATCAAATTCCAAAGTTACAATAAAACCAAGTTCATATACAAAATACCAATCAATTCAATATACTAACTACTCCCCCTGAGAAGTAGCTTCCCATCAAAGACCGGAATAAAAGATTTCTTTGTTAATTCCGTCGGTGGATGATAATCATCAACTATCTAAGTCTCTACCGGTGGTGGTATGACTCCAAGCTGATCTCTGAGATATTCAAAAGTCTCCTTAGGCAAAGGTTTAGTGAAAATATCTGCAATCTGCTCTTTAGTATTCACATAAACCAATTTTATCTCCTTTGCTTCAACATTTTCCCTTAGAAAATTTAGTTTGATAGAAACATGTTTGGTTTTAGAATGTAATACTGGAATCTTAGATATATCAATTATTGTAGTGTTGTCACTATAGATAGTAATAGGTTCCTTGCATTTTACCTTTATGTCTTTCAACATTTGCTTAAGCCATAGTACTTATGTACAGTTAGTTGTTGCTGCAACATATTCTGATTCTACTGTTGATAAAGATGTACAGCTTTGTTTCTTACTCAACCAAGAAACTAGTCTGTTTCCAAGAAAGAATGCTCTGCCAGTGGTGCTTTTTCTATCATCCACATCTCCTACCCAATTTGCATTTGTGTATGCACATAATTCAAAGTTTTCATCTCTGGGGTACCATAATCCAAGATTTATAGTGCCTTGTAAGTACCGAAAAATCCTTTTTACTGCTGATTCATGATTTTCTCTAGGATTACTTTGAAATCTTGAAACAATACATACTGCATTCATAATATCAGGTCTTGTTTGTGTCAAATACAGTAAACCTCCTATCATAGATTTGTATCTAGTTGGATTAACAGGTGTAGATTCATCCCTTTGTGATAATTTGTCATTTGTTGTCATAGGTGTGCTTACCGGTTTAGAGTTCTCCATCCCAAATTTCTTTAGTAACTCTTTTAAGTATTTGGATTGACTCAAGAATATACCTTTATCAGTATGTGAAATCTGCAATCCTAAAAAGAATTTTATTTCTCCAATCATAGACATTTCAAATTCTTGCTACATCTTAATAGAAAATTCTTTACATAATCCATCTTCTCCTCCAAAGATTATATCATCAACAAATACTTCTATAATCAAGATGTCATCATTAGTTATTTTATAATATAAATTGTTGTCTGCATTTCCTTTAGTAAAATCAATCTTTAAAAGATACTTATCCAATCTTGCATACCAAGCTCTTGGAGCTTGTTTTAATCCATACAAAGCTTTTCTTAACTTGCAAACCATATCATTGTCATCTGTCAAAGAAAATCCATCAAGTTGTTCAATGTATACTTCCTCTTCAAGATCTCCAATCAAAAATGCACATTTAATATCCATTTGACAAACTTTGTAGTTCTTGTGTGCTGCGAAAGCCAAAAATAATCTGGCTGCCTCAATTCTAGCTACCAGTGCAAAGGTTTCATTGCAATCAACTCCTTCCTTCTGAGAATATCCCTTACACACTAGTTTTTCTTTATTTCTGACAACCTTACCATCTTCATTAAGTTTGTTTCTAAATACCCATTTGGTTCCAATTACATTTTTATCTTTAGGCCGGGGAACTAATGTCCAAGTGTTGTTTTTCTCAATTTATTCTAATTCTTCTTCCATAGCTTTAATCCAATATTTATCTTCACGTGCCTCATTAATAGATGATGGTTCAATTTGAGAAATAAGACATACCTCTTCATTTGCCAATCTTCCTCTTATTATAACTCCTTTAAACTTGTTTCCAATTATCTGATCTTCAGAATGATTCAGTCTTACATACCGAGGTGTCTTTGTTTGTTTGTTGTTCCTCAGTTACTGTGGAATCCTCAAATGATACCGAGGTAACTGGATCTTCATTCTGTACCGATAGATTCAGTGTAGGTTCATTTGTCAAAAAATTTGTTGCCGATTCAGAGTCTATATACCTTGAAGTTCCTCTGAATTGTTCATCAATCTTTACATTTGTACTTTCAACAATTTTCTGCAATCTTTTGTTAAAAAATCTATATGCCTTGCTCTTAGATGAATAACCAAGAAATATTCCTTCATCACTTCTAGGATCAAATTTGCCAATATACTCATCTCTTTTGATATAACATTTACTTCCAAAAATTCTGAAATACTTAAGAGTAGGAGTATTACCAAACCATAGTTCATGAGGGGTCTTACCAGTTTCACCTTTGATGTGAACTTTGTTGAATGTGTAGACTGTTGTATTGACTACCTCTCTCCAATATACATGTGGTGGGTTTGCTTCTGATAACATACTTCTTGCTGCATCCAAGATAGTTTTGTTTTTCCTTTCAACAATTCCATTCTGTTGTGGTGTCCGAGGTGCTGATAGTTGTCTTCTGATTCCATTCACTTCACAAAATGTATTAAATTCTTTAGATGCAAATTCACCTCCTTGATCTGATCTTAGACATTTGATTTTCTTATCGGTTTCATTTTCTACCATTGCTTTGAATAGTTTGAACTTTCCAAGTGCTTTTGATTTTTCTCTGAGAAAAGTAACCCAACACATTCTAGAATAGTCATCAATGATTAGCATGAAATATCTATCACCTTGTAAGCTTTTAGTTCTAGCTAGACCACATAAATCAATGTGAATCAAATCAAGAGCATTATTGGATTTTTTTGGAATACTTTTGAAACTAGCTCTAACTTGTTTTCCAAATTGACATTCCTTACATACTGTATTCTGAGGTTTGATAATTTTAGGTAAATCTCTAACTGCCTTAGTAGTATTGATCTTTACCATGCAATCAAAGTTTACATGACAGAGTCTCTTATGCCATAACCAACTTTCATCTATATGTCCAATTAAGCATGTTTTTTCACTGTTATTCAAATGAAAGATATTACCTCTAGTCTGATTGTCGGTTGCAATTTCCAAACCAGTTCTATTCATGATTTTGCATTTTCCATTTTTGAATTGTAACTAAAATCCTTTCTCAGCTAATTGACCAACACTCAAAAGATTATGCTTTAATCCTTCAACATAGTAAACATTGTCAATGTTATGCTTACCATCAAGAGATATTGTACCCTTACCTTTGATTGAACAAGCTTTGTCATCTGCAAATCTCACTAAGCCTCCATTGTATTCTTGAAAGTTCAAGAATTTACCTTTGTCTCCTGTCAAATGATGTGAGCATCCTGAATCAATGATCCATTCATCCTTTACTTCAACTTTAGCTGCCAAGGCCTATACTACCGGTTGAGCAGTAGGTGTCAATAGATCTTCTGTTGTAGCAACAAAAACCCATCCATTGTTTGTTGGATCCTCATCAGAATCATCAGTCACACCTTCATCAGCAACGTAGCAAGATTTGTCTTTATTCTTCTTAATTCTATATCTTTGATATTCAGGGTTAGGTTTGTATGTTCTTCTAGCTTCTTCTCTTAGTCTAGCATGTCTATCAGGGAATCTTGAAGCCATATGACCAATCTTATTGCAGTTAAAACATTTAAAGGGTGATTTACCTTCATACTTACTTCCAACTGGACCTTTAGGTATTTTCCTTGCAAATAGTGCTTCAAGTTCTTCAAGTTCTTCATTTTCTTTCTTGCTTTCTTCAAGTTCTCTTGCATAAAAGGCTTTTCAATCAGATTTTTCAAATGATGGAGTAGATGATGTTGATGCTTTAAAGGCCAAATCTGTCTTTATAGTAGCAACAGGACCAAATTCTTCAATTTCAAAATTTGAAAGTTTCCTAATTAATGTATCCCTAGTAACTGATGTATTAGGTATTGTTCTTAACTCATTTATAGCAGTGACTTCCATTTTATATGCCGGTGGCAATCCTCTTAAAACTTTTGAAACAATTTCATCTTCACTTAAGGTTCCTCCACAACATTTAATACCCAAAACAATTTCATTTACTCTTTCCATAAAAGCATAAATCTTTTCATCTTCTTCCATTTTCAGATGTTCATACCTAACCCAGAAGCTTTCAAGTTTTGCAATTTTGATTGTGGAATCTCCTTCATTTAGTGTTTCCAAATGATCCCAAATAGCTTTAGTAGTAGACCTATCTGATAGTCCCATGATTTGTTGATCTGATAATGCGCTCAAAAGTGCTTCTCTTGCTTTGCAATCATTTTCCTCATCTTTAGTCAAGTTAGCTGGATTAGGCTGACCTTGTACAATAGCAGTATAACCATTCTTTGTAACATCCCAAATGTCTTTTCCAATGCAATTTAGATGTGTCTCCATTCTGATCTTCCATATGTCATAGTTGGTTCCATCAAGTTTAGGACTATCCTTCCTAAAATAATTAGTAGACATTGGATCTCCTCAAGCTGTTAAACTTCTGAAAAGAGGACTAGGCTTTGATACCAATTGTTAGGTCCCAGAGACAACTAAGAGGGGGGTGGGGTGAATCAGTTGTCAAATAAATTCAAACCAAAAACAACTTAACCAACTCAATGCTTGATACCGGTAAACTAGTTTAATATGTCGGTAGATAGATTTAATAGTTAATTGCTATACCGGTAAGGATTAGTGCATGAAACATAAAGACAAAGTCATCCACAACACATAACACCAATATTTGTATGTGGAAACCCTGTAAGGGGAAAAAACAAGGTGGGAAACCTTACCCACAATCAGATGATACTATTGCAGATAGTAAGTGTACATAAATGGGGTCTGCACATGCAGAAAGGCCAAGCGCCTAGAGCTCATTGCTCAATCGCAAAATGGGAGTCACACTGACTATAGTTGGATGGTTAAATCCAATAAGAATGTACTGCACAAAATAGCATCTTCATATGCTGGATTCAGTATCGATGTAGTTCTGATTGTCTTCACAAAAACCCTTCCTTCAATCTTCAAATGATGTCTGTGTGTATAGCTCTGCTTATTCTCGCATATACCTTCACACAATCCTTTTTTGCATTTCACATCTGATCTTACAAATAAGATCTTACATTTATACCATAACCTAAGACCAATTTTAGTAGGTCGGCTCTACAAGATATTACAATAAAAGCATTTTACAAACAATACAATATCTGATGCAATAACTGATTGAACATGTCGGCTTAATGCATTTACAACAATAATTAATCATCTCCATAGCGTACCATGTTGATATAGAAAAGATAAACCCACTGGTGTAATCCTGGACCTATTTGCCGGTAATAACAAATATGCAAATATGAATATACTATGAGATTTTGCCAAGATCAAGGGCACAATGAAAAGTATAAAAATATAGACAAAAGAATGACAAGAACAAACTGTATTCTCATCAATATGAAAATGATCAGCTGGATTCCCAATACAATGAATATAGGCCTTCTTATATAGAAAAGGCCATATGGATGTATGAGCACACAATCATGACATGTGGCTCAATGAGAAACAAGGGTAGGTAAGAAATACTAGGGGTAGGTAGGAGAAATAATATAATATTCCACAAGAGGTGGATGACCCATCGAATGTGGAGTGTAACAACAAAATAGGACCACAAAAGGTGGAATTTCTCCTACAAGCTCTATCCCTATGTGCACACTTCCCTAAGTGTCTCAAATCCAAACTTCAAAGAAATGCATTATCCTAAGTTAACTTAAGTAAAGTGTAATAATATCCATAATGAATATCTATTTACACCAACACCCTCCCTTAAGTGCAACTTAGGGGAATGAAGACTCAAGTCAACAATGCAAGATGGGTCATGACTACTAGGCCATGATAGGTACCCATGTACAATATGCAAATGCAAGAAAAACCATGCAATGCAATCTGTCACAAATCGAGAAAAGGAGAAAACCCAGTGGGAAAAAACTCCCCCCCAAAAGAGAGATGAAAGTACAAAAGACTCTCAAAGAAGAAGGACAAAACCTCAAAGAGGAAAAAGTCCCCCCCATAAGAGAGGAAGGAGAAGTCAGCTGACCCCCCCTAATGACACATCCCACACCCCCAAGAGAGCTCACAACTGTTGGAACTTACTCTCGGTGAAAGGTTTGGTGAATTTGTCTACAACCTGCTCCACTATAGGACAATATTGCAAATCAATGACCTACTCCTGAATCAACTCTCAAATATAGTGCATATGGATCTCAATGTGTTTGGTCCACTGATGTTGGACTGGGTTCTTTGAGATAGCAATAGCACTTTGATTGTCGCAATGTAGAACTGTCGGTTGTGGAGTGGTGAACCCAAACTCTGTGAGAATCTATTGAAGCCAAATGGTCTCAGTCACTACAGTAATAGCGCCTCGATACTCAGCCTCAGTTGAAGAAAGAGCAATAGCATGTTGCTTCTTGCTCTGCCAACAAATGGGGCCTGAACCAAGGTGAAAACTGTAACCGGAAGTAGACTTACGATCATCAAGATCACCAACCCAATTAGAGTTTGTGTAACCAACCAAGCGAAGTCCTATGCCTGTTGCATAGTGAATCCCATAGTGATGTGTACCCTGGATGTAATGAAGGATGCGTTTGGCAGCTTTCCAATGAAGTTCATGTGGTTCCTGCATGAAGCAGGAAACCATGCCAACTGCAAATGAAATATCAGGGTGTGTATGGGTCAAGTAGATGAGACTACCAACAAGCTAACAATACAAAGTGGCATCAACTGGTGGAGAAGAACACTGAGCCTCAAGCTTGACTCCAGAAAGAAAGGGAGTCAGGGCAGGCTTACAATCAGTCATATGAAAGCGTGCAAGTAGATCAAGAGCATACTTGGGCTATGATAGTGTAATCTTGGAAGGTGACTGTGAAATCTCTATCCTGAAAAAGTAGTGCAAAAGACCCAAGTCAGTCATAGAAAATTTGTCATGCAAAGCAGATTTGACCCTGCTAATGATGGCTGTGGTACTCCCTGTAATGATCAAATTATCAACATAGAGCACAAGTATCAAGTGAGAGTCATCCTGTTACAAAATATAGACATTCGAATCAGAATGACACCCGGTGAACCCTGCTAAGAGAAGAAAGGAATCCATCTTGGCATACCAAGCCCTGGGGGCCTGCTTAAGGCCATAAAGACATTTCCTTAGTCTGCAAACCAAAAAAGTATCCTGGATGAAACCCTGTAGCTGCTCCATATAAATCTCCTCATCAAGATCACCATGAAGAAAAGCAATCTTCACATCCATCTGATGTACAACCCAACCATGAGCTACAGCAATAGCAAGTATCAAGCGAATGGAATTCATCTTGGATACGGGCGCAAAGGTCTCAGTATAGTCAACACCTGCTACCTGGGAGAAACCTTTTGCAACAAGTCGAGCCTTGTACTTATCCACACTACCATCCACTACAAACTTGGTCCGATAGATCCACTTACATCAAACCATCTTTCTCCCCTTAGGGAGATGGACTAAATCCCATGTGTTGTTCCTCATCAAGGAACTATACTCTTCCTCCATAGCTTGGTCCCACCCAGGAACCCTTGATGCTTCCCAAAATGTCTATGGATCGGAAGCAGTAGAAATGAATGCATGTGAAAGATCCTGATGTTGTGATTGAGTTCTTCATGTTTCTGAAGGATCCCCAACAAGAGAACCCATGGACTCAAGAGTCTGTCAAGCCCAATGAGGTCTAGGTGGAGGTGGAGAACAAGGCTCCTCAACTGCAAGTGGACCTTGCAGAGGTGTAATCCTATGAGTCAGAGTTGAAGGAGTCTCATCATCTGAATCACTAGCATCACTATCCACAATGGAGGAAGGTGGAGGAGGTAGAGAGGCTAAGCTAGGAGATCTTTCCTCAAAGTGAACACTCCTCTCAATGAATACCTCATGTGTCTTAGGATCCATCAATCTATATGCCTTAACACCCTCAGGATATCCAACAAATATGCGAGGCCGACTCTGAGGTTCTAATGCCTTGCGTTTCTATGGAGGTATGCAAGCCCATGCTGGACACCCAAAGACTCTGAAATGTCTCACAATCGGTTTCCTACTAGCCCAAGCCTCAAAATGAGTAATACCTTGCAAAGCTTTGTGAGGAACCCAAATCTGGATGTGTGTGGCACAACTGATAGCCTCTGCCCAAAAGGCAGGATCAAGAGAATGTGCATGAATCATACAGCTAGCCATTTCTTTGAGAGTTCTATTCTTGTGTTCTGCAACTCCGTTTTGTTGTGGAGTGTATGCTACAGAATGCTGAAGATCAATCCCCTCAAATGTACAAAAATCCTCAAGTCTCTTGTTCACATATTCCCTTCCATTATCTGTATGAAGAATCTTGACCACTTTCCCGGATTGCTTCTCCACACGAGTCTTGAAGTCCTGAAATCTGTCAAATACTTCACTCTTATGAATGAGAAAGTAGACCCAAGTGAAGCGGGAGTAGTCATCAATGAAGGTGAGGACATAGCAGGTGTTACTAAATGAAGGTGCTGGAAATGGACCTGCTACATCGCTGTGAACAAGTTGAAGAACTTCCGAAGCTCTCCAAGCTTTCCCTTTATCAAACTTTTCCTTAGGATGCTTGCCCATGGAACAACCTGAACATACACCCTCTAAAAAACTAATCCGAGGTAGACCTGTGACCATGTCTTTAGTTTTGAGCTGCTGAAGATAGCGGTAGTTGAGGTGACCAAACCGCTCATGCCATAGCTTACTTTCTGAATTTGAATGAGTAAGAAAGGCCCTAGAAGGTGAACTTGGCACAAAGTGGGAGAATGAATAAAGCCTTGAGTTGTCATTGACTTGTCCCACTGCTACCAAGGCATCATCATCAAGTTCCTTTACCACAACTAAATCTGGTGTAAACTCAACCTTTTTCCCATTCCCATAGTGAGTGATTTGGTAGATAGAGAGAAGGTAGACAAGTTAGGAACATAAAGAACATTCTCAAGTGCTTCATCATCCATGTCAACTGAACCTTTCCCTTCAACCTCTACTTGTGTATCATCACCTATGTAAATGTGAGGTACCTTAGATGGCTCCAATGAAGAAAATTGCTCCTTTGTAGAACCCATGTGATATGAGGCACCTGAGTCAAGTATCCACTACTGTGAAGAACTTGTTGTAGCCACAAATACTTGCCCTTTTCCCTTAGACTGTGAGGAAGAGGAAGGAGATGAATCATTCTTTGTGTAGGCGGATGGCAAGTTGATGTTGTTTTTCTAAAGAAGATTAGTTAACTCATCAACTTGCTTTGTGTGGCATCGATGCTCATCATGACCATACTTCTTGCAATATGCACAAGTTGGCTTATCCTTCTTAGGTGGTGTCCCCTTCTTGGAAGAGGATGAAAAATCACCTTGTGATGGAGAGGATGATTGTCCTTTTTCCTGTTGTGGCTGTGACTTAGATTGCTTCTTCTTCTTGTTGGAATATTTGCCTTGACTTCCTTGATTCCCTTGATTAGCCACCAAAGCCTTGGACTTTGAAGACTTGAGAAACCCCATGTTCAACAACTTAGATTGTTCCAATATTAGCATTTCTGTGAAAGCATCAAATGAAGGCATAACATAGGAACTCCCCACTGTCAAACGATGAGTTTGGAAGCTAGACACAAATGCTGCATATTTTGGTGCAAGCTTGTCCAACAAGTTGAATATCAACTGAGCATCCTTTTTGTCAATTCCACAATCCTTAAGCTTTGCTCTTAGCTCATTTGCTTTGGTGACATAATCTTGGATTGTATCAAAACTCTTGGGATCCAAATTGGTGAGCTCATTGTCAATCTTATAACCTCTAATTTCATCAACTTGACCATACAATTTTTGAAACATATCCCAAGCATCTTTGATTGTAGTACACTTTTCAATATGAAAGATGAGGTCATCTGAAACATACTTGCGCAAAGTTCCAAGAGCCATGTAATTCTTAGTGAGCCATTCTAATTGAGCATTAGGATCAACCTTAGGATTAGGTGGTGCTTCTATTGCTCCATCTATGTAATGCGTGAGACCTTTTTCCATTAATTTGCTCCATACTTTAATTTTCCATGATGCATAATTAAGTGGAGTTAAAGGTGGAAATTTATGAGGACTCATTGCAAAAAAAATGAAAGAGCACAAGGAAAGAGAGGAACAATCACACAAGACACCCCCCCAAATTCACTCAATCAAAGAAACCCCCCCAAAAGTGATGATTTGACACTTTATCTTTAGTGCATGTACAATGGGCCACTTGCAAAAAATGGCAAAGTGGACTTCTGATTTAAATTTTACAACTACCTCAATAAGACAAAAAGAGACTCAAACTAATAATGTAAGAGATCTAAACTAAGATCCAAGCAATTTACAAGTACCAAATAGGCCAAATAAGACCAATATCTAAAAGTACAATTTATACTTAAAACCTCTGAAATCTGATCATATATTATGAAAGTAGATGAAAAAAAATGCACTTTAAAAAAAAACGGCATGTGAAAAGGAGGTCGTATGAGCTCAAACGAGGTCTTTGAAGTTGCAGAATTGAGGATTAGACATGTATAGCTGAGAGAATCTGAAAATTCTAAAAACCTTGTGCACCAAAACTATAAAATAAGCACACCACTATGAAGAGCACAAACATTAGCCCAAATCAAAAAAAATTGCACCCAAAAAGGAGCAAAATTGAGCACGTTATGGGCCTCCAAAGTTGACCCAAAAATCCAAACTGCTCAACGGAGAGGGGTCTAAAAATTTCCAAAGAAAATGCTGACTGGGCACTGACTGGGTTCTGCTCACTGGGTGCTGACTGTGCGCTGCTGACTAGGCAGAAGGTATGGATCCCAAAAATAATTTTCAAATTTTTTATTTTTTTTTCAAAAAAAATTTCAAACAGGAAAATAATTTTCAAAATGTTTTTTTTTTTTTTTAAAAAAAAATCTGAAAATTTTGTACCGTATCGCCCAAATTGGGCAGAAAATTTCCTCCACACCCAAAAATCGATTTTCGCCAAAATAGGTCAAATTTATACTTGGTTTTTATGGAAACGGCCTCCCGGACGCAATGGTGAGGTTGAAAACGCTCTAATATGCCTCCAAAAAATGCATTCCCTCAGGTCCGAAAATAGAAGCCTTCCACAATGTCTCCAAAAACCAATCAATGAAGCCCCAATGGCTCTGATACCATGTGAGATTTTGTCAAGATCAAGGGCACAATGAAAAGTATAAAAATAGAGACAAAAGAATGACAAGAACAAACTGTATTCTCATCAATATGAAAGTGATCAACTGGATTCCCAATACAATGAATATAGGCCTTCTTATATAGGCAAGGCCATATGGATGTATGAGCACACAATCATGACATGTGGCTCAATGAGAAACAAGGGTAGGTAAAAAATACTAGGAGTAGGTAGGAGAAATAATATAATATTCCACAAGAGGTGGATGACCCACCGAATGTGGAGTGTAACAACAAAACAAGACCATAAAAGGTGGAATTTCTCCTACAAGCTCTATCCCTATATGCACACTTCCCTAAGTGTCTCAAATCCAAACTACGAAGAAATGCATTATCCTAAGTTAACTTAAGTAAAGTGTAATAATATTCATAATGAATATTTATTTACACCAACATATACCAATGAACAAAACTCCAGGACAAGATGTCCAAATGATGTTTTTGACATAACTATGTGTTTTCCATATCATTCCAAGTGTCGGTGATCATTATATCTTGCCGGTATACCAGATACCGGTGACTGTTCATGAGTCACTTGCCGATGAATGTTGCTGATTCTCCAAAGTGCCAGAGTTGATAAGTGTTTAGTAGGTGTTGACATTAATGACAAAACCATACCAAAATACCAACAGCTACATCAATGACAACCACAACAACATATCAACTCATCCTTCCAACAGGCCATATATATGCCCCTTTTATAAGATGGCAATATAGAACCACGTTTACAACTTAAGGGAAGATATCCTCTAAGAAAAAATGTACATGCAATCCAAGACAAAGAGGACACAACTCTTGTGAGGGAAGAGATAGTTGTAAAGATAAATCTTGAAAAAAGTGTAAAGAGATCCTTTTGAGGGATGCAAAAGAGGAGGAATATATCTTTCCTCAAAGATATCTACCCACAAGAGGAAATCATTAAAAAAAACATCACTGAGAAAAATAGGGGAAGGAGAACTAGAACTCACACTTCCCCATTTCTAGGTAAGAGGATTCTTAATGAAGGATGACATAGTTTTGGTCCCAATTGGGAGATTTTTTTATGATAGAAACACACTTTCAAGAAAGGAAAAGTTTATAATTAAGGACACACCTCTTGGAAAAAAAGAGAGAATGCCTAAGTAAAACAAACAATTCTTTACAAGAAAGGACATCACATGATAAATTAATACAACTCAACAATGGGAAAGTGGATCCTTAGAAAGGATAGGAGATTGAAACAATAGCATTTTCCCCCAAGTGTGGAGACAAGGATAACAAAGACTATTATGTTTCTCACAAAGTATGATTGCACCTTAAATTGTACCACCATGACTGACAATGAGCCCTCAAGAAATAGGCTAACAATGCCACATAGTGTGGAGCAACATAATAGGAACCAAAATCTTATTTGAAAAAATAATAATTGAAATGTAACTCATTGTCAGTTGTTACATAAATGATATCATTATCGATAATTTTTTGAATTTTATAATGCAAATCTTGACATTCATTAGTAGAGTGGTCATGATATTGATATAAATACATGAAGAATGAAGGTTTCAAAGATCTTGTCCACATTTCATTTTGCATTTGGGTCGGGTAATCAACTTGGAATTAAGAAGGTTGGACAAAATGATATCTTGTTTAAAGTGAAGTATGGATAACCTAGATGTTGTGTTGAATAGACTAGAATACTAAGAGGGGGGTGAATTAGTATTCCACTTCAAATTATAAAGCTGAAACAATTAATATGATAAACTTAACTTAATCTTAATTATCTTTGAAAACATAAAAATGAATTACATAACACAACCACAAAAGAGACACCAAATATTTTATACATGGAAAAACCAATAAGGGAAAAATCACGGATAGGGTTACTCCTCAAGATAATATAACTAGTTATATGAGATTACAAAATAGGCTCACTGCCCAGAGGGCTCACTGCTCAAAGAGCTTATTGCTCAAATACAATTTTCTTACTACCAAAAGGAGTGAACCAAGAAATTTGCATCTACACATGCACGAAGACAGTTCTAGTTAAAGTTCTAACAATATACTAACTACTTGTAGTAGATCCGGTTAAGAACCTCTACAAACCACTTAACCAACTCACTACGATATTCTCACTGTTTGCAATAGATCCAGTTAAGAACCTTTGCATATCACTTCACCAACTTACTTCACCAATCTTCTTATACCAAACCAACACTTTACCTTTGTCCCATACCACTTCTTCTCTTTGCTCATGCTCATTTTTCATTCATACTTCCACACACATACACTCTTTCACATGCATGCCTTCATTCTAAATGCTTCAACAATTGAAAGAGATCATGTGTGTGTGTGTGTGTGTGTGTGTGTGTGTGTGTGTGTGTGTGTGTGTGTGTGTGTGTGTGTGCATATTTGTATGTATCAATTTCATAATATACAAGAAGTTAGCCTCTGAGATATTTAACAAAATATTATTTTAATGACACAATACAATCACCATAGAAAAATAATAGTTGACATAGATCTTTAAAGCAGACTAGAAAATAACTCATCCCCAAAGCATCAAGACAACGCACTACCATAATGCTACAATTATCGAAGCATAAATTGGAACATTTGGAACATAGCTAAGAGCAAAAATTATGGAATGCACTAATAATGATCCAAGTCATCATCACATGATTCAAGACATGAAAAACAAACCACCAAATAAATGATACCAAAAACCATAGCAAAAGAATCTTCACATCACAACATATCCGAGCATACAATATGAAACATGACATTAGAAGAACATCTTACAAAGCATTTGAATAATTGTCATAACCAACACCAAAAAATATCACATACATATACTCATGTCCTCATAATTGTAGAGCAATAATCATCTCAAACACTACAAAAGCAACATCAGCAAGGATCTGCAATTTATAACATACATACCTGTCTTCCACTATGCTATAACTCAACATATACAATATCTTATATATCAATCCACATATACAACATCTCATATTAATTAGAAACATCTCAAATGCCAATCTAGACCAATACAGATCATGTGATTTGACATCAATGACAACATAGATATGTAATTCCAACAATCTCTCAACATATTGTAGACAAGAGGAGAGGATGTTGGAAACCTAAACCTTCCATAGTCAAGTATGATACAGGTCTCTTAGTTTTCTCGATGCTTTTTTCACACATCCTAAACCATGTACAAGATTAAGAGTTGAAATGTTAGATTGAGATGGTTGAACAAGTGACCTACTAGGCCCTTTCAAGGCTCCACTGTTGAATTTAGGAACTTTATAGTTTCCCACAAAAGATGGTGTAAAGTATAATGACCCCCAATCATCTTTGAGATGAGTTCCTCTTGAGGGGTAGGAGATGGTGTATCAACTTGTATTGATGAAGGAATAGAAGAATGCTCCAATTGTAAGAAACTTGGTAATTTGTGACTAGCTTCAATGGTATACATTATATTTTTATAGATAAAATTTACTTTTCAATGAAGAGTTGAAGCAAAAAGTTACATAGAATAAAGCTAAGGTCTACCTAGAAGAATATTATAAGTAAGAGTATCAGATATTACATGGACATGTGCAGGTAAAGTAACCAGACCTATTGTGATAGATAATTGGTACCCAATAATTTTTGAGAAACATTATCAAATCCATAAATAAAAAGTGAATCATGTTGAATAAGAAGTATCCATATTAAATTTATGTAATTAATCAATGCTACAAACATTAAGACCAAATCAATTATCAACTAAGGTTCTTCTAATGGAATTTTTATTAATAAGGACCACAATCATGAGGGGATTGTATTGATTTTGACCTTCTAAAGAAGACAACTCATCTTGGGAGAATATAATATCAATTTTAGTTGTATTCATACACTCCAACAAGGCTAGCACATCATTCGGTCCCATGCAAGGAGGAAAAGTAGTCTTTAATAAAGTATCTTAAAGAATAGAATGGTATGTGGATGAAGGTTGAATAAAGTCCCAAAGTGATATCTTATTAGGAGTAGCACAAAGTTTTTCAATAGGATTATAATCCTTACCATGTTTTTGTGAAGGATGAGGGTGGAGGAAGAAAAGGTTGAGAAGGAGGAAGAACATCCAAATCTTTCTTGTTGTTTCAAGTGCTATATGTGTGAGCTACTGCAAAATAATAATTTTGTTGAGAACCATTTACCACAATCACTAGTTTATTTTGAGGTTGGAGGACATCTTGACGAAGGTGGACAACAATATTAGGCTTCTCACTACCCAAAGCATGGATTTTATTGACTTGGTTAGGTTCATTTTTCTCAAAGGTTTCATTTTTGGAAGGGAAAGCATGAAGGGTATTATTACATTTCTCCAAATTATCTTCATGAGTAGGAAAAACTTTAGGAGAGAGACAAGAATAACTCATTTTAATGGTTCATCTCTAAAGGGAAGGTCATTGAAATGAATAAAAGTTAAAGTGTCATTAAGGGAATTGTAAACCATATCAATATGATCCTCTACCGCAATATCATCCTCTTTCACCAAGGTTCTTAAATTGAGGAGAGAAAAATCCATACCATTTTCCAATGGTTGATCCCAAATAGGGAGATAATATTCTAGCTTTAATATGTCTCCATGGATAGGAGGGTCCTTAGGAGAGAACAATGAAACTAATTTATAAAATATATGCATTATGAAGCTAATGTAATTGAAAATTAAATTACATCTATCAAACAATATGCAAATTTTTTTGTCTTTTTTTGTTTTACTAATGCAAGTGCATAAACAAAAATGAATGAAAAAAAATATTTTTGTATTCTTTTTAAATGAAAATCATAAACAAGATGTAGGACATCAGGTTCACCAAAATGTGATGAAAGAAAATAGGGTTCACTAGCTTAAGCATGCAAAACTAGGAATTCAGGCCTATTTTTGCTTTTATTACATTTAGAATATGAAGCCACCAAGAGATAAGAACTGATGACTAACACCTTGCTCAAGAGATTCAATTCAATATCATACTCTTAGGGCCTCTAATCCTTTTTTTCTTATAATTGATTGATTGAATGATTTGATAAACTAGGTGATTAAGATCTAAGTATAAACAAATGATATTGACTAACCTAGAAAGTCTAAACTTCATAAATGAAAAGAAAATAATGTGGCACACCTCTAATTGAGCCAAAATAGAATGATCTACGTTGTCTTTTAAAGTTTTATGGGCCTTTTAGATGAGTAATCTAAGACACTAGTGACCGAATTTGGTCTCTTGGGGGGTCAATACCTACTCTCTGCCAAATTTTAGCTAATTCAAGGTAGACTATGGCACCCTAGGTGACCTAGTCTTGACTCCATTTGATGAATCAAAAATCTAAACCCATGACATTGTATTGGGTGATTTATTTCTATTGTACCTCTTAGAACTTATATCTACACACACTAAGAGAAAAAATAGAGTTTGGGGGATTATAGGGGCTTGCCTTAGTCAAACCCAAGGTCGGGAATCAACCTTACAACATTGATAAAATGAAATAGAAGTATGAATTTGAAATACTTGAATGAAGATGCTTAAATTGAAACAATTATACCTCAAATAGATGATGCAATGTTGTTAGGATAAGTTCACTATGTATTGATGCAATAAAATGATTTAAACATCATGAAATAATATATAAAAAAATTCTTGAATATGCCTTGAAGTAGCTTGTTTCTCCTTGAATCAGATCCTCTCTTGAATTCTTCATGATGAGATGTTCATGAGATATTTTGTTCAAAAAAAGAATCAATTGAGAGAGAGAGAGAGGCTGTTATACCTCATCAAGAATTTTGGGGTGCAAAAATCAAAGAAGGTTAACATGAGAAAAGAACTCCCACTTAGCCAATCTAACTGTTTTAAGTGGTTTAAACTTGAGCCAACACATCAGGAAGTGGGGTGCCCAAGGCACCTTGCTCCTTGAAATATGGGTCTAAATTTAAACCCAAGGTCCGGAATGCTAAGGTGGGGCTAGCATTAAATGTAAATTGAGTTATGTTGTCGAGGTGAAATACAAAAGGTCACACATGTTAAAATAGGGCCTACATAGGTGAGAAGTGAGGAGATAAAAGAATTAAAGGGCACACCTATGATTAAGGGCCCAAATAGGATTTTGGTGATCTATTTAATTAAGAAAGGACCCATAATATTAATTTTAAAATATTATTTAAATAAATAAATATTCCATAATGCATAGTGGAATTAGAGATAATAAAACAAGTGCTAGGAGAGTGTGAAATTGGACAACCTAATTAAAGGTGTACAATTTACAACATCTAATAGCACTTATAAATTCTTATCAAGAAACAATATATCTATTAATAGATTGTATCTTATATATGTCTCATGAAAATATATATTCCCTCAGTACAAGCTGAGTTGACCTAGTGGTGGAGAACTTGTGCTCTTGAAAGAGAGGTCACAAGTTCAAATCCCAAAGGGAGTAGGTATGTACATCTTATCAGCTTCGGCCTATTACCAATCATATATATATATTCCCTCAAGTTCTTGTCTTTCAATATGTCTAGATGCTCACATATTCACACCCCAGATCTTACTCCTAGAAGTACCCAAACAAGTACCACTCTCTCTCCTCATCCAAGTGAAAAAACACCTAATTCACTATGCGGTACTTTCCAAACCTATCTATTACCTATTCAAAAATTAATATTATGACTCTAAATGTATTCCTAGAGAGAGATTTTTTATGACCATTAAAAGTTAAAAGTATGGTATCATGGGTGAAACTCATGCCCTCTACAATAAAATTTCTCCTTAGTCTATGGAGGGTTCAAACATTTAGTTTTACAATGTTGACATTGGAATGATGACGTTCCTAACACTAGAGAATGGTGCATAAGTGGCTTTGCAATGTGAATGATGTGTAGTCTATCCTCAACTAGTGGATTTAAAATACTTTTTCAATCTATTTAAATTTTTACATTTTATAATTGATAAATCCCATAGGGGCTAGTAGTTTTGATCTGTTCAAGTAGGGGCCTAAGGGCCCCCACCATAGTCACATTATCGGTCATGGATTGATAGGTATTGGTGGTACCTTGGTAGGACCCATTGGTAGCATTATATAGTGCACATTGTATTTTTTTTTTGTTGGCCAAACAAATACGACCTTACAATAGTAAGGAAAAGGATCATTTTTCACTTCTATATTTGGGTTTCCAAAATAGGTTAAATTTAATGTCAATATTCATTTCTTGGGACTAATAGATCCGATAGCAAGGTCCATTTTGTGCTAGAGAGTTATTTGTAAAAATTCCCTCATAAAAACTTCATGGTAAACACACAAAAAATTTAATTTTACAACTCATTTTTAAACCGTAGATGTATAAAAAATCACTACAAACCATCAAACTCCAAAACCTTAAATTTGCATATTATAACCTACACAACATATCTCATACCTAAAAATAACTAAAATCTCTCCAACATTGTTGTGTATTTAACTTTGTATCATATTTTCGCATACAAAAATTAAATGAAAATAGAGATCTCTTATATCCCTCAACCACAACCATGGATTTAGTACCACTTTTTAGGAAAATAGTACACATTAATCACACTATTTTCTGTGTAACCCCATGAGAGAAAAAAATGCATGCAAACTTACAAAATAACCATAATGAAATGATCAAAGATATAACACAAGATAACATAAGATATACCTTGGAAAAAACCTGAAGAGGAAAAACTCAACGTCCAAAACTATCCACACTCAATATATTATTCAGTAATGAAAATATTATAATACACTTATAAATTTTCCACAAATTCTTTTAAAACATCAGCTCCTCCAATGCATCATCTATGTGTTCAAGCATGTATCTACACATCATATGCCCTAATTCAAAAGTGTATTATTTAGAAGATAGTTCGATAAAATCACAAACAAACTGAATCAATCAATTAGCTAACCTCAACCACCAAACCTGTGCTTTATTTTATATAACCAAGCTCACACAAAACAACCATGTGTCTCAAAATCATGAGTATATAAAGCCATTGAACTCAGCATTCATCTTTTGGCACTAAGTTTCCTGATATTAAATATTTTTCCCATATACAATCCACGCTAAAATATGTAACCAATATTAAATGCAACTTTATGAATGAAACTAAATAAATATTTTTATGTGACTTAAGACATCATGTAAGGATGCACAACAATTAAATATTTATTTTACATAATTAAAATAATTCTTTCTTGTGCAAAGTGTACAACACCCAACTTGTAACAAGTCTAACATTGAGGTGCTAGAAATTGAAGAAATATTTTACAGTATAGGATTGTTGTCCTGAATACGGCAATTTCGGCCACCAATTTCAATCTCCTCAATGTTGAGGAGACTCACCATTTTCCAGCACACAAAAGGCTACAGTAGCCAACATGTTAAGTGCAGGAAATGATTCCTTGTGTCCTCAAAACCATCATTTTCCAATACCAACTATACCATAAAATTAAAAAACATAATATTTCTGCACTCTCAATATTCATTTTACCACCTCTAACAAATACTCGCATTCAGGAATGTTATTCTTCCCATATTTTACCACCTCTAACAACTATATTATCATATCTTGGCTGAAAACAAATGCAAATATATAGAGTCCGTTGGGGTAGTAAGTCATGCTTTTTAAATGCACATAAAATCATCCTTTTTGAATGCATTTTGTTAGCAGGTCATGTTTTTCTTAACCTACGCTTCGTACTCTTCCCACAAGTTTAGTAATTTATAATTATAATTGTTAACGCATTGAACTGTTATTTTCAGTCTTAATGTAAAATATCTAATCCTCTCCTTCCTTCAAGTCAGTGTTTTGGACTAATATGTAGAGTAACTATTATTATTATTATTTATGTGGGGTCGGTTAATTATTTGAGCAATATTAAATTGCAAAATATTTAGTTTTTTCTTTCTTTTCAATTTTTTTTTTTTTTAAATATAAAAATGTGATTAATTGAAATAGATTTAAAGTGTTATATTAACAAGTGATGTATAACAATTAATTTTTATTAAAAAACAAGTTGATAATAATTAAGTGAAACTATCAATGAATATTTTAATGATGAAAATGCTTTTATATTTTAATACAAAAATATAATATTTACATAATTCATGTGAAAATAGGTAGAATGGAATCACTTTTCAAGAAGTCAATTTTAAAGTCACATTAAGACAACAAAACAAAGTGGTCAAACTATTAAATTGTCAAAGTTATGTTAGTAGGAGTAGGAGAAGGAGAAGGAGTAGGAGTAGGATCCTTGTTGAGTGGGTGTTGATGAAGACGAGATTGAGGTCCTTTATTAGGTAACTCAATATCATAACCAACAACACACAATGAAAGAATTGTTTTTTGAAACAACAAATTTCTACTACATTTATTGATTTCAAAATTATGAAAATGATTAATTAGAATAACGATTCTCTTCTTCCCAAATCTTCCTATTTCGTGAGAGATATCCAATTGTTCTCCTTTTGGATATAAATCTATCCTTTCTTCATTCTTTTCACCAATGTTTAGTAGCATTTGAAAGCTCTGGAAGAGAGTTAAGAACTTAATTCAAAACTATGAGGTTGTTTTAGTAATGTTAAATTATTGTATCGATCAAGATCCATCTGGTGGCACTTGACCTAGAACAATAAGTCCTTGACACTTAATTAAGGACACTCTACACAAATATGGGCTAATAAAGGAATCCATGTCTTTAATGATATGTTTGAAAATAATGCTTTCAAGACTTTGAAATAAATGAATTTGGAATATGATATTCTTGAGTCTCAAGAAAGGACTTTCTCAATCTCGAATAATGCTATAAGGGGTGTGGGTCCTCCTACTAATTTCAGTAAATATTTAGAGTTTGCTAGCTTGGTTATGTGGAAATATGACAAAATTTTTAAACAAATTTCTATAAAGGAAATTTATGCTATGTTGATTGATATGAGAAGTATTTGTTTGGCTTAATAAATGCTAGAATTTTTCTTGGTTTGTTAAAATTGGTCTACTAGGTTAGGACAAATTTGGGCTAAATCAGTGACCAAAAAAAAACATGTGTCAGATGGTCACTTCTTGTTAAAAAATTAGTTGTTAATTTTGAATTTCAGCCTTTTGGCATCCCTAGTAGAATGTGTGAAATTGTGTAATTTGTTCAAGAAATTTTGAGTATTTTCTCTTTGAATGTTAACTTGCTTTTTGTCTTTGGTATATGTTTGTTTTGTAACCAAATGGCATGGTATCTTAAATATTACTTTAGTTGGTTTGAAATTATTGCTAGTTATGTTCAATCCTTTTTTGTTGAACTTAATAATTTTTGGCTTGTTTTTACCAATGAGGTGTTTTGGTTTATTTGGAAAAGGAGAAATGGGAAATTCCAAGGGGAGAGAAGGTGCCTTACTGAGTTAAATAGTGAATTCACATTCTATTGTGATATAGGTTTTAGCTATCTTGGAAATACCTAAAGACATATTCAATATTTTTCTTAAAGAGGAACTTATAAAAGTATACAAATCAGAGATCATAAGTGTTGATTTCTTCACTTAAGAAAGGATAATTTGAACAAGGAGGACATGGATAATATTAAAAACCTCTTGAAGTGGATAAGATCAAATCCAATTATGTTGATAAACCCAACTACCAATTTGTGGTGAAAGATGTTGACTTTGTTGATATGATTGGTCCTCCAATTGTCACCTATAAGTGTGATTATTGTGAAGTGAGTAGTATCGCTAAAGGATGCTAGGAATAAATGATATATTTTGTATCTAGCTTTTTAGGATAACTATCTTCAACATATTCTATATGTAACTATGTTGACTTGAATTTCATCTTCAGAATACTACTTGCAACATAAAAGTTTCACAAAATACAAAGGAAATGCTACAAGAAATCCAAACTCAACCAATGAAACTACATGAAATGAATTATTAAAATTAAAACCATATTACCTTCATGATTTAAGTCTCAGTGTGTCCTAACTCCACTATTCTTGGTTGCAGATGATTTGCTCTCAAACAAGCACTGATAGCTTCCAAGAAGGCACATGAAGAATGGACCGATAACTGATACTTAACTGATACTATAATATGCAATGCAAATTATTTAAAGCTAAATGAGAAATGCTAAATTGCTTCAAGATAAAAACTCATGGATGCATAAGTTTACTCAAATTTTTAACTTGAAGACTAACTCTTTCTCAACTCAAAGTCCTACTTTTAGAGAATTTTGAGAGGATAAGATTATGTATCTTAGATCAATGGTCATGATCAAATCTGTAGATTTGGATGGTTGTGAGCAAAGGTGAAGGTTGAGAGAAAGGGAGAAGGAGAAGACAAGTTTCACTCATCTCACCTTGATTGAGTTTTTGACTAAGGGAATCTAGGGATGGTTGGAGAAGATTTAGGCATGAGAGAACAAATGGACTCAAGTCCTTCCTAAGATGTAGGGATGTTGGAGAGAATATAGAAGAAGGTTAAGAAATATGTGTACGTACACAATATTTCATTTATTTTGGAAGTTGAAGATAAGTGAGTAATAAATGTTTTATTTATTTTATTTTTGTTGAATTAATTTAGCCACAAAATGGATGACTTGGAAAAGGAAAGATGAAGTGGAGATGGAAGGTGAGTTGGTAAAGGGATTAAATAATTAAGAAATTATTTAATATTTGAGACTATAGGATAGAATAATAACCATTAAATATTAGATATTTAATTGATTGATTAGAGGAAAAGGATAAATTAATTAATTAATAAAATATTTTAATTAAATTAATTAATAGAAAGACATGAAATGAATTAAATAAATTAATATTTTCAAATTAACTATTTAAAAGAAGAATAATTATTAAATAAATATAAAATATTTATTTAATCGCTCATAGCCATTTTTTATGTGTATACATTTTGTCCCTCTTTGAAATGATGTTGAGACAACATTGTTTCAAAGACTAAATCAAGTCTCAATAATGCACCCGATGGAGATTAAAAATCTGGATTGTGTGCCCCCTCGAGAGATTGATCGTGAAATTTTTCAGAATTTTGGATAAGCGATTGATCTCATGATAATTGAAAAGGTCCGTCAATTAAATTCATTTATGAAAAATAAATAAAATTTCCCCACATTTAAAAGCATTGATTACCCTTCAAAATGGTAATTATAAAATTAACCAAAGTTAATTTTAATCTCATTTGCATCCTTGTTAGCTGGTGGAGTGAAAAGAATTGTCTTGGTGAAGTGGCAAAATGGTGATTTTGTTCGAGAACCATCAATTTGAGCACGTTCGATGATATCAACAACCTCTTGAGTATGGTTATCCAAAATGTACCTTATCCAAGCATGTTTTCAACTTCTTGTACCAACTTCCTTGTTTTTCGGCATGTTTTATGTTTTGTTTTTATTTTTCTGATTTTTTATTTTGCGTGTTAGCACTTTTGTTTTGTTGGTTCTCTCTTTTTCTTTGTAGATTTCCACTTTTGTTAAGTTAGCGCATATAAATGTTTGGTTACCGTTTTTGCTTGGTATGTTAGCGCTTTTGTATAATTCATGCTTTTGTTTCATGTGTTCACACATATGTAAAAAATGGTTTGCGCTTATGATTGATTTAATGTTTTTGACGTGTTGGTTAGTGTATTTGTTGAAAAGATTAGAGTTTTTGAATGATTTAGTGCCTGCGTTTAATAGAATAGCTTTTTGTTGAAAATGTTAGCGGTTTTTCTTTAGATGAATTTGTTTGATTTTGTTCATGTTAAAATTGTTGGAGAAGATTTGATTTAGGCATTTTGATGTGCAAATGTGATTGATAGGTATTCAATTATTGTCATGATTGATAGAAATTTTGATAATTTTGATTGATAGGATAAATGATTGATTGATACATTGATAGATTAGCTCTAAGAGACCAATTTAGTTTCTGATGAAGAGAATAAAAGAGTTTGATTGAACTCATTGATTGAGAGAAAAGCATGGTTGATAGTTTTAGGTTGATTTTGATAGCCTAATTTGCTTGGTTGAAAAGATTTACTAATTGTTGATGTGATAGATTAGCGATCTCTTTGATTGGATAGATGATTGATAGAGATCAAATTATTTTGTTAAACAAGAGAAACACGATTTTCTCCAGTGTCAGGAGAAATTCTTGACCATGCATCGTTTAGTTCTAGAGCTTACACAGGCTAAGATTAGACATATAGATGCGTGCGGATTACATCATTTGTTATGCATGCCTGATATTACCCATAATAGGGGATTGTTGACTACCTTAGCAGAGAGATGGCATAGCGAGAATAACACTTTCCACTTGCCCACTGGTGAGATTATTTTGACACTCGAGGATGACTACAGGATTCTCCACATCCCCGTGACTGTTGAGTTAGTCCAGTATAATTTTTAGGATCTTGGAGGGACAGAGGCTTGCAAAGTTGTATTTGGTGATGAGATTATTTCCAAAGGAGAGATCCGATGGGAGGATATGATCATGTACTACGAGACTCTCCTAGTGATTCTTGCAGGTTCGTATGGCAGATTCATCTGTCGAGACAGGAGATCTCAAGGTTTTGTTGTTGGTTGGGGTGAGATTCTTCAAAGCATGATACAACATCAGACTTGATATGCGTGGGGTGTTTGCATTCTTTCTCATTTGTATCATGATCTTCATCAAGTTTTTTTTGATGATAGTGCTAGTCTATCTATAGGATGCACGCTTTTACAGATCTAGTACTAGGAGTACATTTCTATTACTCAGCCTATCCATCATAGATTTCAAGGTGATAGTGATGCAAAGAATCATGAAAATCCAACCAAGAACCTCAAATCATTCGTGAAGTTCAATTATCAACACAAATCTTCCAACATGTTAGAGGCATTGTCATATATTTCCCAACAAAATCATCAATCAAATAACCATTATCAAATCTTCTCCATAGATATCAATCCATCATGATTGTACATCCATATATTATGCATTAAATATGAATCATTTAAACCCTTCATCTATTTATTTCTTGCAAATGAAAACCGATAATTTTCCCAAACTATGAAATTTACTCTATTCTGGTCATGAAATTACAATCATGAACAATCATTAATAAATATTAACATATTAATCACCAGGACAATCTCTCCAGTCTGATTCTATACATGCTAGTTATGGAACTTTCCTCCAATTTATAGAACGATTCAATTGTTAAATCCAAAGTTATGATGATTTTTCCAAAACTAGTCGCCATGAATTGGGGTTTTGCGTAGTTCCAAACGGTTTTCACCAAAACTCTCATAACTTTCTTAGAAATGCATGAAATCAACTCAAACCAAAAGAAATGGAAATATTATTCCATAAAATACACTATCATTATAGAAATACACTTGTTTCTAGGCTGTACATAGTCGTACCAGGCCTGGAAACAAGAGGAAAACTTTCAAGACCACAAAACAAGAGATTGAAAACAATGAAAATATGATACCAAAATATTTCCAATGCTTTTCATTTCCTTCTCCAATTTTTACATACTCTTATGAATGACTATTACAGAGGTTTTATAGTCTTTTCATTCTCACATGGAAGTTACAACTACCCAACTTCCTCTTATGACCATACAACTTCCCATTTTGGTCTTCTTACAACTTTTGAAAAGTTGCATTTTACAACTTTTGACTCAAATGACTTTAAACCTTAAAAACAACCTTCAAAACATATTATGATGGAATAATAATAATGTATTTTTGTCACCATTTTACCCCTAAAAGATTATTTTATACAAATTTTACCAAATGACTAATTCAAGACCTTATTAGGACAACTTGGACAACTCATTACAATGGGCTCTTTTAGCCTTACATATTGATTCATATTGACTCAAAATGACATTACAAATGAAAATGTAATTGAATATACTTATGAATTGATTTTTATCCTCTTATAGACTCCTTTTGTGCCTTTGTGTTAGGTGCTCCTGCACCAGATAGGTATCCATATGTCTATTTATATGCAGGTATTCTTACTCAACATAAGTTGGGTAAGATGGAGTATTGACATTGGGATCTAGATTCATTGGATAGCATTATATGGAGACCTTATATCAATTATGATCCATGGATGGATGATGCACGAATATTACCATATATTATGTAGAGTAGATATTTTATTGGTAGTACTCCATACATTATTGAGTGACAGTTGATTAGTCATATTTTGGGACAGTTTGGTATCATTCAACACATGCCTACTGGTGTCACTATATATGCACGATGGTACAAGGATAGATGAGATTGGGGACCTTCTTTGTCTTTTGAGATAGCAAACACAGAGTTTTTGGGTACTCCTAGGGTGGCTTATGATTTGAGATTACACATTATAGATCCTAGGGTGACTACGGATTATTATCAGTACATGCCTACACACCCTTTTCCTTGGATTACTGATCCAACAAACCCTCCTCCCATCTCGGGAGATGATGAGGATGATTCAGATCATCCCATAATTAGGAGACGAAGATAGAGATGAGATCTAAGAGCTCTTCAAGAGGATGGAGGTGAGGGAGATGAGGGAGGAGATGGAGGTGGAGGTTGTAGGAGACTTGGATAGAGAGGAGGTCGATTGAGAATCCATGGAGGACCTTTTGGACTGATTGGCAAGGTTGGGAGACCATTTCCCATGGGTGGGAGAGATGCAGGATAGATTGGGAGGGATACTGGTAGGACAAGTATGAGATTAGTAAGAGGATTACCCTCTATAGGAGGAGGCAGGAGCATTGGACTAGATGGGGATTGCGAGAGATGCATTGATTTTGGTCAGATTCAGCCAGACCCTAGGGTTATTGCAGCTCATGATGGAGAGGAGGAGAATTCAAAGGATCATGTTCCTCTCATTAGATGATAGGTTATGAGGGCTACTCGGGTTGAGATTCCAACAAGCAGAGAGGGAGGTGGAGATGAGGGGATTCAGGGTCATGTTCCTCACCAAGATGTGCCATAGCCGGGGACCTTGGATAGTCTCAGAGCACAGATAGATCATCTAAGAGCATAGGTGCAGACACTCATGAAAGAGAGATACAAGGCTGTTAGGAGACAATAGGATACTCAGGGTCTTCTTGATCACATTCAGCAAGTTGGATTTGGCACTCTCTCAACTAATACCGTTAGAGCACTATTTTTTCCCAGGAAGGAGACAACACATTGGCAATGATTATATAAGGATTTAGTTGCAGAGAGTCAGAGGGCAGGTAGCTATCATACTACTGTGAGGATGGATACTAGCAGTGGTGGAGTCATGGGACCTCCTCAAAGAAGTGGTGATCATGGGGTACAACCATATGGAGGATCTTCTCACCCACAGCCATAGAGATGGACAAAGTCAGGTGGTAGCAACACATGACAACCTTGACTTGATTTATATTGATGGGGCACTTGTATTTTTGATCTGATATCATTGTATACTTGGACTTTTTATTGTTTTATGATGATATATGAAGACATGGACTCTATATGATGATCTTTGGTTTATTATGCATGTTACTCTATATGATGATGATCTATATGCATTGATTACATGGATGGTGATCTTTTCTTTCTTTTTTTTTCATGATGATGATGCTCTATATGATGCAATGATGATAAAATGAAAATGCTTTTAATTTTTGATTTTGATGATCATGGATGCAAATGAAATTAAAATTAACTTAAATGATGGAAATACAATGATCTAAATGGGAATGAAAATGAATGATTGATTTTATTTTATTTTTAATTTATATGCATATAATGATGTGAAAATACAAATGATCGATATAAAATGTTTTTGATTTCAAGTTTGCTGATTTGAATGCTATGTTTGATCAAACTTATAATGATAAATGAAAATAAGTGCAAAGATGCAACTAAATGACTTTAATGGATAAAAAGAACTAAAATGATAGTGATCCTAATACAATTAATAATGATGATATACTCCATGATTAAATGAAATACACTTAATGGAATGCAATGATTGAAATGCAACTAAATAAAATGAATGGTGGTTGAAATGATTCCAAAGATGAATGAACCTACAATGATCAAATGAAAATTATTTTTGTTTGTCCAAGTATACTCAATCTTTATTTATGACCGTTGATCTCTGAATGAAATGATATTCTTATAATGAAATTGACAATGAATGCTTATAATGCAGATGAATGATGAGCTAATCTAAAAATGATCTAACTAAAATGATACTTCCATTCTTCATATGCTATCTTGTAACGGTGCTTGATATCAGCATTGAGCTTTAAAATGTTGTAAGAAAATACAGGCAACTTGACATAATGATTCAAGCTGACCCAGGAGTATTTCTTAGATGGATTTTGATATAGAAAGTTTATACAAGCAAATTAATATATAATGAATCAAGCTGACCTGAGTATTTCTTGAAGAATAGACAAGGATTATCCCTTTTTATGCATGACTTGGAATGTCCTCCTTAATCTTTTTCCAATCATATCCTTAGACAAGTACATACCTTAATAAGAGATAAACCGTAGAGAACAATCAAAGAAAATAAGCATGCCCCATCATAGCCTCTCTAGTCATGGACATCCTTGAGTCGCATAGAGTACATGGTTAGCAATAAAATCAAGATATAAGCATTGAATCTTGTATGTCATTCACATGTTCTCATGGTCATTAACTGATTTAATCATCTTGATGAATGATCTTTGATAATCCTTTATTACTTGTTGGTTTTAATCTTTGTATCTTTATTTTTACCATTCAGTTGTTACAAAATGCCTTGATCTTCGTTGCTTTGTTGCTCGTTATCTGTTTCAAAACCCTAGGTGTTTTTGGTTTTTCTAAGTTTTTCGAATGTTCTAGATTTTCAAAGTTTCAAAAGATCACCTTAGCAAAAGGAATTAGGATTTTACCCCCAGTAGAAACAAACTTTATTATGGATGTACGAATTTGATCAAGATCCAAACCATAGTGAGACAAAAATGCAGATTGATTGATTTTGATAAAATCTAACATAGTGACTATGACAAGTATGTCAAAGATTGATAGTTGTTGGTAAACTGCATATTTCCTACCAAATGGTTCAAAGCAAACGATGTGAAAGATGAAATGGATGAGCTAGGATAGATGGAAGCGATAGATGCGATAGAATGGAGTGAATAGGTGCGCAAAGTGATCTCACAGATGGAAGAACTCACTTTTTTAGATAGTTCCTGTTTACCAAGTTTTCACCGTCTAAATTTATTTCTTTTTTTCCATTTTTATTTATTTGATTTTTTAATAATTTTTTTATGCTTTTTATGGATTTTCTGCTTTTCTTATTTTTACTGATTTCTTCAAGACTTTATATGCTTTTTATTGATTTTTTCCAGGACTTTATATCTCAAGCATAGAATTTTTTGAGATGGATGGAATTGATAGGTTCATAAAACCAATCACCTTTAGGGGTAGACAACTTGTATGCTCTTGATCCATATGTTGCTACTATGAAAAAAAGGACCTAACCAATTTGGTTCAAATTTACCCCTTTTCTCAGTCTTGTTGATTTCTCGGATTCTCCCTTAGAACTATATCTCCAATTTGAAAAATGTGTGGCTTGACTCTATGATTATAAATTCTTTCCATTCTCTATTGATATTCCTTCAAATGATATAATGCATTTTGACAATGTTCCTAAATCAGCTCAAGTTCTTGAAGTCTAGAGACTCATTGTTCTTCTTCTGGTATAAGACCTTTCAAGGAAACTCATAGAGAAGGTATCTCTACTTCTACTGGTAATATGGCTTCAGATTCATAGACTAAGTAATATGGAGTTTCTCCCATTGGTGTACGGATGCTGGTTCAGTATGCCCAAAGAGAAGGATTTAGTTGAATGTGATAGTCTTTTCCAGCTTCATTGATTGTTTTCTTCAAGATTTCTAAGATAGTCTTGTTTGATGCTTCAACTGGACCATTTCCCTATGGATAATATGGTGTATAAAACCTATGTTAGATATGGAATCACTCACATAGTTCCTTCACATCTTGATTCTTAAATGGTTGTCCAGTATCAGTGATAATGATCATAGGGACTCCATAGTGACAAATTATATAATTCAAGATGAATGATGATATTTGTTTTCCTATCACTTTCATCAAATGTGTTGCTTCAATCCATTTAGTGAAATACTCAGTAGCATTCAAAATGAACTTATGTCCATTAGAGGATGAAGGATTTATCTTACCTACCAAATCAAGGCCCCATTGAGAAAATGGTCATGATCCTGCCATAGGATACAATTCTTGTGTTGGTGCATGGATGAGATTCCCATGGATCTGGCATTGTTTGCATTTCTTGTCATATGTGAATGAATATTTCTCCATAGTAGGCCAATAGTAACCCATACGAAGAAGTTTCTTAGCCAATGTTAATCCACTTGAGTCTGTGCCACAAATACCTACGTGAACTTCATTAAGAACTTTCTTAGATTCTTCTTGTTCAAGACATCTCAATAAAGTGCTATCTAGACCTTGCTTATATAAGGTATCAACAATAATAGTATAACGGGATGACTGATGGATTAAATTTCTTCTCTAATTGCAAGACAGGTCGGGAGGAAGAATATTCTCTTTTAAGTATTGATAATTATAGCCATATAAGGATTGATTAGTTCTGGATATATGGAAAATCATGTGGGTATGTTGGTATTCAATGGTAGGGGTTAAGATAACTTCCACTAGAAATTCATAATATTGTTGATTCTCCTGATTCTGCAATAGAGATGTTATTGTAGCCATTGCATCTATTGCTTTATTCTCATTTCTTGGAATATGAGTCAATGATACTTCTTCAAAGTGTTCTTTAAACTCTTCTACCAACTATTTATAGGGAATGAGCTTGTCATCATTAGTTTGATAATCATCATTTATTTGGTTGATGATAAGCTGTGAATCACCATATACATGTAATTCCTTGATATTCCATTTAATAGCCATTTTGAGCCCAATAGTCAATGCTTCATATTCTGCAGTATTGTTTGTGTATGGAAACCATAGTCTATATGATTTTAGAATTATGTGTCCCTAAGGTGTGATGAAAAAAATTCACGTGCCTGATCCATATCATGTATAGGAATCATCAAAGTACAACTCCCAAAATTTTGTACTTATTATCAGAATGTTTGCATCAAAAAATTCAATGTGCAATGGTATGTCATCTTGTAAAGGTGCTTCAACTAATTGATCAGAAATGACCTATCCGTTGATAGATTTTTTATCAACATATTCTATATAAAACTCACTTAGTAACATAACCCACTTCGCCAGTCTTCCTATCAAAGTTGACTTGTTCAGCAAATACTTTAGTGGATCTATTTTTGCTATTAGTTTCACAAAATGAATTAGCATTTAATGTCGCAGTTTCTGAGTTGCAAATACAACTACTAGGCATATCTTATCTATTGATGTATAGTTCAATTCATAGCCTACAAGTGTTCTACTGATGTAATAGACTGCTCTTTTTTTACCTTCATCATCATGCTATGCTAGAAGAGCTCCTAATGATACATTTGTCACTGAGATATAAAGTAACCACAAGAGAGTAGTGGGGAATAGGGGAGAGTGCAAAAATTCAAGTAGAAAGAAGCATCCACCAAAAGAAGGAAAAAACTATTGTAGGAGAAGGTGTCATAGAAGGATCGCCCTCTCTAGTTAAATGGCCACAAAGTAACCATCCCACAACACACATCCAGAACCAACCTATAATTGAAAGTGGAGATCCAAATCTAGGAGGAGTGCAAAATCTCTTATAAAAAAACACATCAACAACACCCCACAAATACTTAACAGACCTCACATAAGGCTCACTAAAACACACCATCATAAAAACAAGCCTGATAGAGATGCACATAGAAACCCTAATACTCCACTAAAAGGGGCCAACTAACATCCACTAGGCACCCCACAAAGGAGGATAAACAAAATATAGTGCCACACTAGAAATATCTTGACTCTGAGGTAGAGATAGGCCCCGAACACTCACCTGCCATAAAAAAGTTAGAGCTAAGAGAAAGGGATGTAAAGTAAATTATGCCTAAGAGAAGCATAGAAAACAACCCCACCTAGAAATGGTGGCTGTAAAATCAAGTCAACCCACAAAAATAATCAAGGGAGGTGAAAAGGAATGTAGGGGCACTAGAACACAAAATCCCCAACACCCCTGCACACTAGCTGAACCACCCACAAAATTTGTTATTAGTACCAAGCAAAAACATACTCAATATCCACCCAGCTAGTCCACCCCTATGCATAGACGACATGGGACCTAGAAATTCCTTCTGAGCATATCAAATAAGAATATACATCATTAAAATTCTCTGGATCCCATCAAAAAAGAGCCCACAATAGCCAAGCATCTACCTCACTAGCAGGGGCCCATAGATTTGCATATGCCTCATCCTCATCTTCGTATTTATGATTCATCCTTGCTCGAAAACATAGCTCGATTGTTTCCTTCTCCTCAACTCTCCATCTAAATGGACCTCTTCAATGTTGGTTATATTGATATATTTATTATTAATCAAATTAATTAAGAAGGAATATACTTTTACTTGTGTCATAATTACATAGGGGCAAGAAAAATGATTTCCATAATGTATCAAGATGGATAATATATTGAATATCCCATGTGATTTGTTGTTGTCATTGAAACGTGACTTAGAAGTTGTCAAATAATATTATGATGTCGAGTTGTTCTATTACTTTGACACACATATGAATACTCTTCATTATCATAACATTGTTGTTGCATCAAAAGTTTAATTGATCAAATATAAGGGTCAATCACACAATAATAATTTATATAGAGTTCATAATTTTGATAATAAACCAATAATAATTAATACTATAAAGAGTAGGGACAACCCACATAGTTCATTATATTTAATTAGTATAGTAACATGAAAGTTTTATAAATTTTAAGCATATTATGGATTTCTAAGGTTTGTGTTTTGATAATATTGTATATTTCTTTTATTTATTTATTACTACTCATGTAAGTTTGTTCTTCCAAGAAATCTCTCTCTCTCTCTCTCTCTCTCTCTCTCTCTCTCTCTCTCTCTCTCTCTCTCTCTCTCTCTCTCTCTCTCTCTCTCTCTCTCTCTCTCTCTCCATCTTTATCTCTGTATCCCTCCCTCTAGGTGTCCTTATCTATCTTTATCTTTGTATCTCTTCCTCCATCTCTTCCAAAATCTCTCCATCTCCATATCTATTTCCAATACCTTTCCATCTCCATCTCTATCTATATCCTTCTCATTTAACATTGAGATTCAATTATTTCCTTACAAGGCTTAAGGTATAGGATCTAGGGTTAAACATTGAGATTTATAGTTTACTATGGTATATAATTTAGGTTTCAAGGTTTAGGGTTTAAGTTCTTAGTTGAAAATTTATCAATCACTATTTAATATTTAGGGATTACTATCCAAATTTAGCACTCAAGATTTAGCTTCACAACCTTAGGCTCATTACTCACTAATTACAATTTTTGCCTCATGGCTCAAGGCTCAATATTTAGGGTATATGATTTAGAGCTAAGTGTTTAACATTTGAAATTTATGAAATCTTTAATATTCATAATTCAATGTTTGAAGTTCAATTTTTAATATTAAAAGTTAAATATAGCTACATTTATGAAATATATATTATAGTTCACATTAAAATTTCAATATTCAATTATATCTAATGTTTAACATTCAAGATTCGTCTAAGATTTCCGTGTTAAGATTTACTTACTGCTTATTATTCAAGATTCGTCTAAGATTTATGTGTTAAGATTTACTTACTGTTTATTATTTTGGTTTATGACTTAGGGCTAAATAGTTAAGGTATAGAGTTTAGGGCTAAAGTTTATTGTCTGCTATTTGAAAGTCCAGGCAATTCAATGTTTACTATTGAGGGTTTACAAGCAACTCACTCACGATCTAGGTTTCCTATTGAGGGTTCAGTAGCAACTCACTCACGATCTAGGTTCAATTCTAGGTGTTTTTTTAAAGGTTTATTATTCATTATTTTGAAGGTGCTTTTTTAAAGGTTTATTATTCATTATTTTGAAATTTATAGTGAAATTAAATTTATAATTGTGAAAATTGGTATTTAATTTGATAATTCATTGACAAATGATTATTATAAATATAATCATTTTTTTAATAACTTTCTTAACTACAATTTAATTACTGTTTACGACTAAGGGTTGAAATTTAAGTGTAACATTTAACGTTTTAATTTAATTAGAAAGAAAGGAAGGAAGATAGAGATAAATTGGTAGATATGCTTTTTAATTCAAATTATATAAGATCATTCAGAATTTCAAATTTGAAACGGAGGGAAATAAAGAAGAGGTAAAGATAGAGAAAGAGAGGGACCCTGGTGCAGTTAGTTCAGCAAATGCATGTATAAGATTCAGTCCGAATAAGATCAGAAGAAATAAGATTAATTAATATAAGCTTAGCTATCTTAGAAACTGAAAGATTACTTTGGTGCAGTTAGTTAGCAAATGAGATCAGAAGAAACATTAGTAAGAATGAAAGCTGCTTAAAGTGCCTTCAACCAAACAATTTAGAAATTACATTTACTAAAGATTTCAATATTTGAATCGCATTAATTTGAGCCCTTAGTTATATGAAGTCGATGCGTGCATTTACGACGTGTGTGAAATGACTAATAAATGAAACTTTACATGTGAGATTAGGCCTTAAAAATCCAAGACAGTCATCCAACCTCAGATTAAAATTTACATGTATCGTATTAATTAGAGAATAAAGAAAACATAATTGGATACATAATCTCAGGACTGTTACAATAAACATTGCAAGATGGGCATTAACATTATCCTTTTAGTACTAATGCAAAACAAAATCCGAATATTTGGAGCTGATGTTTCGAGGTCTCTTGAATCTGGGAACATGATTATGAGGGACTGCTACTTGGTCCTTATCATCATGAGCTCTCTTGAATCTGGGAAGTGGTTGACGCTCTGAAGAAACACATTGAAGAGCACCGTTGCAAGCTCTTCTTATCACCAGCTTATGTGATGAGGGTGCTCTGAATCTAGTGGGCTTAACCATTTCCCACTGCCCACAACCCCCCTTACCCTCCTTATCTTCCATTTCCACAACACCAGCGGCTACAGCTGCCAAGATGTTAAGCGCAGCAAAGGATTCATTGTGATTTTCATTACTGCCAGTACCCACATTCACCAACTGCATGGGCTGGGCTTCTGCATTAGACATTCAACATTCATTAAGTACAAATGAAGAAAACATCAGCATATGGGTGGCAGGAAATTGAGTAGTAAACATTCATTACCTGGAATTAGTGAGGCCTCAATCGGAGAACTGATCTGCACAAATGCCATCTTCTTTTGGGCATTGCCCCATTTCCAGAAACTGTCGTATGACTTGTGCATCTTCTCTTAATACAGACGAACTTAAATGCACGCCAAGTGAATCAATGCAGAAGTGGAAAAATGCAGAAGTGGATAAAACTCAATTCAGGTGATCACTGTTCGAGCAAAACAAGCTAAATAAAGAGCAGAAAACTTAATCGGTGCTAAATTAGGCAAGACTATGCTCCTTAAATTCATCTGATTTTCTATTTTTAGATTGTCCCGTGGTTCTTTACATGCATGGAGTAACATTTTATATTTTTTTTATTTTTTTATTTAAAATCCTTTACATGCACGCAGTATCATTTTATATTTATTTATTTTTCTAATTAAAATCTTTAAACATGAAATGTGATTTTCTATTTAAAATCTTTAAATATGAAATGTGAAAATAAATTTAGAATTGTAACAAAAATATATTTTCATATTTTATATTTATATAGATTTTTATTTAAAATTTTCAAATATGAAAAATAAATGTTTATTGCATATGACAAGTAATTTAAATCTATAATTCTAAAAAATATATATATTTTGAATTTTAAGATGATCTTTTTTCAAATTCTATTAAAAAATCATTTTTGAATCTAAATTAATCTTATAATTAATAAAAAATTAAAAGATCCTAAATAAATCAAATATAAAAAATTGCAAAAAAAAAATATAATCTTTTTGTAATATCTTAATTTTCAGTTTTCAACAAGATTCTTATCTTGAAAGATTACTCTATTTTCCACATTTTCAATGAAGTGCTGCCTTTGATCCGCTTCCCATTGTCCAATGACGAGGATGGCTAAAGTTTATAGGTGGTTTGTTTTGCTTTTTTTTATGAACATGTGTCAATATTATTGATATTTAAATGTACATATTCCTTAAAAACAAGATGAACGGATAGGAGGTGACATGTCAAGAGTTTACAAAGGGACTGTGCACAAAGATAACAACATTTTGATTTTTTAAGTAAATTTTTTAAGTATTAATATTAATTAGTCAATAGATTATATACGTTGAAAAAGTCCATATAAGATCCATGACCATATTTTTTTTCCTATTTATGGTCATGGATAACATGTCCAACCCTTAAAGGACTAGAGTTTTTCTTAGTAGCTCCATTAAAGTTATTTTTTATAAAATATGGAGGAATCCATTTAGCACTAGTTTATTATTGTTAATGCTTATCACATTGACAATTCTAGTAGGTTAATAAACTTTCAATAAAAGCAATCTTTACGAGTAATAGAATCTCAAGATGAGAAGCTTTTATTTTTCCAAGAGGAAGAACAAACATAATTGAAGCATTGTTTTAGCATAAGCACTTTTCTAAAGTAGACATTCTCATAACCATTCCCAACATTTAGAAATAAATTTGAAATGGAGAAATAACTTAAACTCACAAATTTGCCATTTTTTTTGTAATCTCACACTTGTAAGAACTTTATTTTGAACTTCTATCCGTGAAAAGGAACTAGCTTTCAAAAGATATGGTTTAGTCCAATAGACATTAAGAAGCCCATTTTGTGAAGGAACAAGTTCTTATTGGATGCTATACCCTTCTTTGCTAGAATAAGAACTAGTTTTGGATCCAAAATAAAAGACCTATCTCTTGTCTAGTATTATCTTTAAAATAGTTTTATGGTTTTCTAGAAAATGATACAAAAAAAAATTTCTCCACTTAACAAATGGTAAATTATTATTCTAATTGACCTCAAAGTAATTTTCCACATTATTCCCCTATTCTACTTATAAATATGATTTTTCTTGAAGAATATCTTTTTTCATATCAAGTACTTCGTAGCCATTTCAAGAATCGTGAAAAAATAGGCGCTTCTTTCCATTATGAATAATTCATTGTAATAAATTTGAAGTTATATTGTACCTGCATTTAGTTATAAGTTAAAGATACAATGACTAGAGGATGGCTAGAAAATTATTAAAAATATGAGTACAATCAATAGAATCTAGATATTGGAATGGAGGCTTGGCTCAATTGGTGAGATCTTCTTGTGGTAGGAACGAGGTTATGAGGTCTCGTTTCCCCCCAACCCACGTGAAAGTCGAGGATGTGTTGTGCTAGTTTCACCAATAACATTAAAAAGTTTACCCAACACACTACCATTTGTAGGGGGCTATCCAATTCTTGCAATATAAAATACATGTATTTAGATACTTATTTTATAAAATTTTACACCATTTAGATCCTAGTGAAGAGTAAAGTTTTGAAGATAAATTTATACCCAAAGAATAATTATACACTACCAAATCTCTAATCCCAAACCCCCTCAAAGCCATTTAAGTTTACTTTATCCTAGGCCAACAAAGATAATTTATGATTTTCATATTTACCACTCCATAAAAAATTGTATATTATCATCATTGATGTTAAAGGATATCATATTGAAGGGAGAAATCAAAGGACATAACTATCAAGTAACAAGGAAATATGAATACATAGTTTTATTTATTTTTATTGAGGCTAGATCTCTTCTATTTTGGCACCCACATTAGAAGAAACTATGAAATTAAATAAATAAATAATACATGGGATGACCCATCTCATGGGGTTGACCCATTTATGGGGTTTAGAATGCATTTGAAAAATAGGTCTAAAGGGGTTGACCTCTAGCCTAGGTGGCCATTTTCTTGAGAAGAAAATTAAATAAATAAAATTGTTTATGCTTGGGCCAACCTCCTTGGTTTGGACACCCACTTTGAACATGCAAATAAAAATTAATAAAACCATTAAATAATATCTTTTAGCATGAAGAGAGGTAACCTTTGTGAAGTGGTGAATTTCGCATGTATAAAAGATAGGTCATTTAGAGTTTATCCCATCAAGAAATCATTGAATATTATTCCCATTCATAGTGAATCTTAGAAGTAGATCCAAGGTAAATGTATGTTCAAATTTTAAAGGTATATTATTGTAGACCTTATAGTGGTGAAAAATAAGGGTTCCCACCATTAGATGTATGAAATCCACTCCCAAATCAATAATGATAAGGACTGAATACTGATTATATTCAAGGGTGTGTGGATTGATTGACCCTCTTTTGTGAGTTAAAATGTTGAAATTAGGAAAAGTGTTTACTATAGATGAGGGATCGAGCTAGGCACTTAGAACTAAGCAATGCAAGCTAAGTCGGATTTGATCTTAGAAAGAGCTCTTGAAACGTTGGGACCATGGTGGTGGTCACCCTGGTCCTCCACACTTTTCATGCACCAGAGGGAGATTGATTCGTTTCTATAAATAAAGATTATCTTGAAGATAGTAGCTTCGTACCTTTTTCCCTACACACAAAAAGAAGAGAAAATAGGTTGGGAATAGGGGTTTTCCTAAGTCAAACACTAGTCGAGGAATCAACCTTGAATGAAATGTTGCTAATACTAAAATAAATAATGGAAAGATATACCTTAGATCTGCAATGACTGGTAATGATGCTTTGCTCCTTCAATGTAATCACATATGTTGTATGAAATGGCATGAACATGACAAAACCCCAATCACACACACATGCTTGCATAGGAATGAAGTAAAATTGCTCCACAATGGATAGATGAAGAATATGCAGCCTTGAAGGCCTCTACAAATTCTTGATGATGAATGCCTTATTGCTTGAACGCTTGATTGCTTGATTTCTTGTGCTCCCAATCTCACCCACCTTCTCCCAAATTAGAGAGGAATACCTCCTTATATACTTGCCCATCATCAATTATGTTAATTTTCCAATATAGGCCAACATGGAGAATGATTTACTACTCAATTTTGGGATAGGGAAAAGGGTTTGAAATAGGGCTTCATTAGGGAGGACCAAGGTATGGTGCCCTGGTGAGGACTAAGGTGCCACGCCCTGGTCCTACCCCATATTTGGGCCAAGGTTAAGGGCCCTACCAATGTGGAATGTGATATAAAGGTCATTATTACATGGTACAAGCATAAATGAGTCCTAGTTAGGCATAGGGATGAGAACACTAAGGTGAGGGCCCCAAATGCAATCAAAATTGCAAAGGGTACAATTTTAGGATGTTGCAGACCTAAGAGTAGAATCTAAGGGTAAATTATTTTCAAATTAGAGGCATGCATTATTGAATATTATGAGCATACTTCTGGGTGAACTATTGCAAATCTATGAGAAAAAATTACTGAAGATCATAAGCATATTTGAAGAAGCATTTAGAAATGATTTGTAGAGAGTTAGGTCTCGTTCAAGAAGAAAATTCAAATACTTATCACATCATTATTTTGGAGGTTGATGCCTCATATTCAAACATATTGGTGTCTCTTTATGAGTTGGTGACCACAATTGTATGCATTGGTGTCTCCAAAGGGTTGGTTCTTGCAAATCATTTAAAGTGGAATGGTGTCTCCTATAGGTTTATGCCCAAAAATATTGTAAGGGGTTTCTAATACAAAATTTAATATATTGATTTTGTTTTTTCTTAGAAGGGTTTCCATGGAAATCATGTGTTATTAATTTCTTGATCTTGCATTTATATTACTATTATTGATAATTAAGTTTTCAAGTATTGCATTTATGGTTCATTAAGTTTTGAAAAACAAAAGGTTTTTGTTATACGACTTCACATCTTTCTCAATATAATCAAGTTCTCTTCAATTGATATTAGAGATGGTTCATTTATATATGGACTGCCATTTGAATTAAATTTTATAAGAGCCACTTATGGCTAGGAATTAGGATACGAATTCTCATCAAACAAGGCACCATTCTTTGATGGGACAGTTTATGCCTTTTGGAGCATAAGGATGGAAATCTATTTGAATGACCTAAGATATAATATTTGGCACTCAATTGTAAATGACTATTTACCTCGTCAAATCTCCAATGGATTAGACTTGGAAGAATTGAAAGAAGAAACCATGCTAGTTTAAACAACTCTACATACACAAAATTAAAAATATAAATGATATGTTAATAGTGGTTGTTTAAGACACATGACATGTGACAAGAGTAAATTTATATCTCTCAAGCAAGTAAATGAAGGGAAAGTGAAATTCAAAGATAACACCAAGACAAACATAAAGGTAAAAGGGACTCTTAGTCTAGATAATGTAAACACAAAAATTGAGAATGTCCTATATGTTAAAGGTTTGAAGTAAGACCTCCTAAGTGTGAGTAAATTGTGTGACCAAGGGCTATTACAAATTTGGATGTCATTGTTGTCATTGATGTCAAACTTTTGTCAATCTCATATTTCCTTGGTTGTTATTAGTGATCTGAATATTGGATAGGATTAGTTGGTGATCTGGATGTTTTGTTCTCTTGACATTGTGTTGATAAGAAGATGTGGAATGATGTGTCACCATGTTTTCGAAGGTCTAATATTTTTCACTTGGTCTGGAAGTATTTCTATAGATTACTTTGGAGGAACTTATCATGGACCAAAACTAATATTTACTCTAAATATATCTCAAGGGAATATGTTTTATTGAGATAGATGTCATGGTTCCCTTGGATGAACCGCTTTATTTATTTTTGGTTTGGGATAAGCAAAGCATTGCACAAAACAAATTTTTTTTGTGGTACTGGTTTGTGCTTTTTAGATCAAGCAGTTTGATGAAAAATGTTTTTGGTATTAATTGAAATGAGTGCCAACATGGTAGATATCATTTTTACCTTCTGGGTAACATATTTGTGGTTCGATGGCATATACACTTCACATACATGCTTGGTAGACCTAGTGATGGTTATTTTTTATCTGATTGGTATATATTGGTTGCACTAGATGTGGATTAGATATAGAGAGTATGAGAGAAGTAGAAGTAATGTAAATGTAGGATGGATGGATGACCAGAAGATGAGAAGTAAGTAAGAGTGGTAGTTTAGAGGTATACAGAGTAGTCAACTAAGTATATTCATGGAACTTGTCATATGCTACAATTCAATCTATTATTCTTATTTCTTTATGAGATCAACTTTGTATCTTTCCTTGAAGAAGTGATCTTCAACAGAGCAAGTCTCTCTTAAATTGTATCTTTCTTGAGTTTGTGCATCTCCGCCTGCAAGTATAGAGTAGTAAGCTCTTTTGGTAGGAATACTTGTCTATTGTAAAACTATTATTATATATCGTGAGTTTAATTCTAACCAGTTTTTCCCATTTTGAGTTTTCCACGTAGAAATATGGTGTCATTGTGTGAATATTTTGGCTATTACTACAATTTACTTTCATCTCATTATTGTTGATGAATGATGAAGTTAAAATTATTTTAATTTGAGAATATTTTGTGAATGTTGATTCGTCTGCCTTCTTAGCCTCTGGTAGTGTTCAAAAATTAGTACCAGGGCTCTAGTTCTTGAAGAGTCATCTTAAACGCTAAGGTAGATCATGGATTTTGAGCACTATGCTTGAAAAAAGAATTGAATGATATTGACCATAATGAATGGAATGATGTGGATGACATAGTTGACATGGAAGGAAAATTGAGATCGGCTTTGGTAGATCTAGATGATACCAGAGAAAAACATAAAAAAGTAGTTGAAAATATTTCAATTTTAAGAACCTTGCTAGATAGAGGAAAGATGGTTACTAATGAATTTGAAACTAATCTTGATGAGAAGACTAGGGAATGTGCAAATCTTGTTGAATAAGTTGTCAAACTTAAGTAGGAACTGGAAATTACAAAAGATCAGATTGATAATGGGATAAATATCAAAGGTGGCAGCAAAGTATTGGATGCAATTTTGAAATCTCAGTCATAATAAAGATAAGAGTGGACTTAGCTTTAAAGAAGGTGAAAGCTCGGACAATGACAAAGGAAATGAAAAAGTTAAGGATAAAGTTTAGAATAATCAAAGCTTTAGAAATGTTCGAAGAGCTCCTCCCGCTTCTATCAAGTATTCTTCTTTTAATGGTAACTATTTTACTTGTAATAGATTTGGGCATAGAGATAGTGAATACAAATGTTAGAAAAAAAACAGTCAATTGGCATGAGATGTTTTGTTTGCAATAAGTTTGGTCATAAGGCTATCGAGTGCAGAATTAGAGTAATGAGGAATGGATATTGAAATTTGAGCCGTGTTCACGCTTTTAATGGAATATGCTATGCTTGAAAAAAATTTGCACACAAATTTGTTGAGAGCTAGACAAATAGAAACTTTGGGAACATCAGGATGAATGATAGAAAAAATCTGAAAGTTCTGGTGTATCATAATTTTAACAAAATGGGTCATATTGCAAGAAATCACATAAGTAGAACAAAAAGATCTAATGGTTTGGAAAGTAAAATTTCCATCAATAAAGAAAAGGAGAAGATGAAGATGAAATGGGTGAAGAAGTTAGATGTTGAGACTGAAGGAAAGACTATGGATGGATATGCACCTTCTATGGGTGCAAAGCCCTCTTCCAAAAATTATCACAGACAACTGTGCTTGAGGGGGATATCTTAAACAAATATTTTTCATCCCCTCTTAGATTGGTGTTGGGATTCTCTCAACACTACAAATGTGTGGAAGTGTTTTTTAGTGTATTTTAAGCAACTTTGATGTTTCAAAATATTTTTAAGTAATTGTGAGTGTACAGTGTATCGAATTTTTGAAAAACCCTAATTAACAATTATATATTACTTATTCAAAAGTAATTTGTTAAAATGTGATCAAAGAGAAACATAATACAAGGAGAAGTGGAGAAGAACTGTTCAAGTTATTTCACTTGTTTGAATATTTTCTTAGATGACAAATCCTAAAATTATTAGTAACAATGAAAAGGCTAGACCTAGGTCAAAATTTAAACTTTATTTTGGTGTTAGACGATGAAATTGGAGCATTTTTTTCTATTCTCGATAGTCTGTTATGCAAGGAATTATTTTCAGTTACATTCATGTCCCCTTGGAAGAATATGATCATATAGAAATTAGGGATTTCAAGAGAACTCATCTAGTAGATGGTGCATAAGGATTTAGGGATGAATATAGTATTCTAAGGCACAACAGTTTGGATGAATAAAACTTCTACTCTTTGCTCATGCTCATGTTTCTTTCATACTTTCACACACGTACACTCTCTCTCTCTCTCTCTCTCTCTCTCTCTCTCTCTCTCTCTCTCTCTCTCTCTCTCTCTCTATATATATATATATATATATATATATATATATGTGTGTGTGTGTGTGTGTGTGTGTGTGTGTGTGTGTGTGTGTGTGTGTGTGTGTGTGTGTGTGTGTGTGTGTGTGTGTGTGTGTGTGTGTGTGTGTGTGTGTGTGTGTGTGTGTGTGTGTGTGTGTGTGTGTATCAATTTCAAAATATACAACAAGTCAGCCTCAGAGATATTTAACAAAAGATTATTTTAATGACACACTACAATCACCATATTAGAATACCAACATAGAACTTTAAAGGTCGGTAAGACTAGAAAATAACTCATCCATGAAGCATCAAGACAACACGCTACCATAATGTCATAATTACCAGAGCATAAATTGGAACAACCGAAACATAGCTAAGACCAAAATTTTTGGAGTGCACTAATCACAATCCAAGTTAGCAATACATAATTCAAGACATGAAAACCAAACCACCAAGCAATGAGACCACCAAGACCAAAAAAACTAAAAAAAGGAAATACTTTTTTTGAAATGAGGCTTTTGACTAGAGGATCCAATCAGTGGGAACAAGGGTTTTGAACCCAAAAATCACATAATCAAGAAAAAGGGGCTTAGGATAGAATCATAAACCATTTTTTAGACAAAAGCCCCTACAATGAAAAATAAACCAGCCAAGGAAACAAGAGACCCCGCAAATAGAGAAAAATAGACCACCTCAATAGGTTTGTCATCTATAGTACTACTAGGAAACAAAATCCCCATTAGAGAAAACACAAAGGAAGAGGCCCCCTCCAACAACCCAAGTCTAAGAAAACCCCAAAACAACCTCCTAATGAGAGCCCCTAAGGGCATCACCTCAAGAGTAACCACAAGAGAATAGTGGGAGATAAAGGAGAGTGAAAAAATTCAAGAATAAAGAAGCATCTACCAAAAGAGGCAAAAAACCATCGTAGGAGAAGGCATCATAGAAGCATCACCCTCTCTAGTTAAATGGCCACAGGGTAACTAGCCCACAACACACATCCAAAGCCAACCTATAATTGAAAGTGGAGATCCAAATCTGGAAGGAGTGCAAAATCTCTTATAAAAAAAACATCAACAAAACCCCACAAACACTCAACAGACCTCTCAAAAGTCATACTGAAACACACAATCAGAAAAACAAGATTGGTAGAGATACAAGTAGAAACCCTAATACTCCACAGAAATGGGCCAACTAACATCCAATAGGCACCCCACAAAGGAGGAGAAACAAAATATAGTGCCACACTAGAAATAGCTTGACTTTGACGTAGAGATAGGCCCCCAACACTCACTAGCCATACAAAAGTTAGAGATGAGAGAAAGGGATGTAGAGTAAATTGTGCCTGAGAGAAGCATAGAAAACAACCCCACCCAGAAATGGTGGTTGTAAACTCAAGTCAACCCACAAAAATGAGCAAGGGAGGTGAAAAGGAATGTAGTGGCACTAGAAAACAGAATCCCCAACACCCTCGCACACTAGCTAAACCACCCACAAACTCTGTTGTTAGCACCAGACAAAAACATACTGAATATCCACCCAACTCGTCCACCCCTATGCATAGAGGGAATGGGACCTATAAATTCCTTCTGAGCATGTCAAATAAGAATAGACATCATCAAAATCTCTAAGTCCCATAAAAAAGGAGCCCACAATAGCCAAGCATCTACCTCACTAGCAGGGGCCCATAGATCTGCATCTACCTCATCCTCACTCGAAAACATAGCTCCATTATTTCCTTCTCCTCAACTCTCCATCTAAATGGACCTCTTCAATGTTGGTTATGTTGATATATTTATTATTAATCAAAATAATTAAGAAGGAATAGACTTTTAATTTTGTCATAATTACATAGGGGCAAGAAAAATGATTTTCATAATGTATCAAGATGGATAATATATTGAATATCCTATGTGATTAGTTGTTGTTATTGAAACATGACTTAGAAGTTGTCGAATAATATTATGATGTCGAGTTGTTCTAGTACTTTGACACACATAGGAAGAGTCTTCATTATTATAACCTTGTTATTGCATCAAAAGTTTCATTGATCAAATAAGGGTCACTCACACAATAATAATTTATGGAGAATTCATAATTTTGATGATAAACCAATGAAAAAATTACAATTTTGGTCTTATGGTTCAAGGCTCAATGTTTAGGGTATATGATTTAGAGCTAAGTGTTTAACATTTATTGTTAATAATTTAAGGTTTATCATTGAACATGTTGTTGGAAGTTGAAGTCCAACGGACTCCTTCCCTGTTTACTGCCAAAACTCTTGGCTATTCATATTCTTCCTGGAAGCTCTTTAAGAGCTGATTGTAATTCAATTTCTAAAGTTGATTGCCAGAGCTGATTGCAGCTGTGTAGATGTAAACCAGATTGGTGAATAATAAAGTAATTCCCCTACTTCAAGTGTGGATGTAGGCAATTGCAGAACCACGATAAATCTGTGTGTTCTTGTTGTTTGTGTTGTGTATGTTTAATTGTGTTTATCTACTATTTTCAATTCAATTTCTTCATCCTAACAATTGGTATCAGAGCGAGGTTAGATCACTGTTTAGATTTTGGTGTTTGAATTTCCAGAATCATGGAAGAATCAAAGATAGAGAAGTTCTCCAGTTAGAGCTTCAGATTATGGAAAGTGCAGATGGATTCTTTACTAATAAAGCAAAACCTTTCAATCGTGCTTGAAGGGATAGCAAAGAAACCAGCTGGGATGGCTGATGAAGATTTTGTAAAATTGGACAAGAAGGTGAGAGAGACAATTTTTCTCTCGCTGTCCAATAATGTTCTCTTCAATGTCACGGGTGATGCAACAACAAAAGAAGTATGGGATAGACTTTTAGCCATGTATGAAATGGCTTCAACTGCAAATAAAGTTTTTATTATGAAGCGCTTGTACAAAATGAAAATGAAGGAAGGTTGTGCTATGGCAAACCACATCAATGAATTTAATGCATTGATTAGTCAAGCGACTTCGGTGGGGATGACACAAGATGATGAAAGCAAGGTTGTTTTGTTATTGTGTTCTTTACCAAGCAGCTGGGATGGTGTTGTAACAGCAATTAGCACATCTATATCTGGTAAAAATAAATTAGTTTTTAATGATGTAGTAGCTGCTCTTCTCAGCGAGGATTTGAGAAGAAAGAATGATAAACCTTCATTCGGTGAAGCTTTAACGGTGGTTAGCACCAATAATAGAGGTAGAAGTCATAACAGAGGCAGAAATAATTACCATAGACATTCAAAATCAGCAAAGAGATCGAAGTCTAGAAACAGAAATGGTGAATGTTGGTTTTGTGGCAAAGTGGGTCATGTGAAAAAGGATTGCAGAAATTTCAAAAGATCACAAGAGAGAGTGCAGGACAGCAAAGTAAACCATTTATGATAAAGATGATAGTGTCTTAATCCTTTCAACAACCAACACTACTTCGGATTCATGGGTGCTTGATTCCGGTGCCTCCTATCATGCTACCTCATGTCTTGAAGCATTCATCAACTACCATGAAGGGCAATTTGGCAATGTTTTTTTAGGAGATAACAAAGCTTGTGAAATTACAGGCAAAGGGGATGTATTGTTGCCATTAGAAGGTGGTAAAACATGGCTACTCAAAGATGTTCACCACATCCCAAAATTGAAGTAGAATTTGATATCCGTTGGACAACTCTTTGGTCAAGGTCTAAATGTCAATCTTCTTCCGGATACATGGAAAGTAACACATGGTACCATGCTGATTGCAAATGGTAATAAAGACTCATGGTGAAGTGGGAGCTGCAATGGTGATTGAGAATAGCAAAGCGGATCTTTGGCATCAAAGACTTGGGCACATTAGCAAGAAAGGTCTCCATGTTATGCATACAAGAAATCAGCTACCGGGCCTCAAGCTTGTGGACTTAGCCTTTTGTGAACATTGCCTCTATGGAAAACAAAAGAGAGTCAGTTTTTTGAAAGGTGGGCGTGACACAAAGACAACACCGCTGGAGCTTGTATACTCAGATGTTTTTAGACCAACCGAGGTAACCTCCATTAGAGGAGCTAACTATTTTGTAACATTTCTTGATGATTGCACAAGAAAAGTATGGATTTATATGCTTTCTAGGAAATCAGAAGTGTTTTCAAAATTTAAAATTTTCAAGGCATTAGTTGAAAATCAGATTGGGCATATTATTAAATTCTTACAAACAGCTAACGATGGGGAATTTTGTTCACATGAATTTGATAATTTTTGTGGTGATAATGGGATTAGAAGAATCAAGGTTGTTCCATTCACTCCTCAAGAAAATGGTGCAGCCGAGAGGATGAATAGAACAATCCTTGAGGAGGCATGGTGTATGTTGTCTAATGTAGGTTTAGGCAAAGATTTTTGGGCAGAAGCGTGTAACACAGCAATGTATTTAATTAACCGAAGTCCATCATCTAAATTGGATTTTTGTATTCCAAAAGAGGAATGGCAAGGGAAGAGGATTTCATATTCACATCTTCATGTGTTTGGATGTGAAGCCTTCTCACATACACCCAAGGAAAAGCGAATGAAATTGGATCCAAAGTCACTGAAATGTATCTTTGTGGGGTATGGAGAAGAGCAGTTTGGTTTCAGATTGTGGGATCCAGTTCATAAAAAGATTGTTCGCAGTAGGGATGTAGTTTTTCATGAAACCGCCTTTCCCGCTCTACAAGATGCAAATAAATCAGAGACATAATATGTCCCTATGTCTCTATTTCAGAATTCGACTACCAGCGTTCTGCCTCTGGTCTCTCATTCAGTGGGAGCTCCTATGACATCTACATCTGTTGAATATAATTCTCAGTCTGAGAATGATGAAGGGAGTGATGAAAATGTTTGGTCTGTTTTTAATTCAGAATTTGGGGGTCTGCAAAACAGAGCGAATCCTCCCCAAAATAACATTGATGTTGGAGAAAAGCTGAAAGATCATGCTTACGGTGATGTTGGCTCATTTTGTTCCCAACTAGCTGGGCAGCCCACTCGATGGTCTTCATCTCCACCTCAGCCTGCACGTGGCCCTCTTTCCCAATCCCCACACCCCATGGGCTCCCTACAACTTATGCACCCCACAGTCTCCCCTCCTCCCTCCGGATCCCTTGTAGCCTCCCCTCACTCCACGCGGCACCTGCAAGCTTCCCGTAGGCTTGTGTCTCCTCTGCCTACTTCCTCCCGTGAGATCCCCGCCTATCCTCATGCCACAGCCTCTCCTTCGCAGGCCCACTCCCGTGCAGCCCCCTACTGCAGACCCAAACCTCCGCACTCTTCCCCTTTCCACACCATGGATGAAACTTCTGCGAGGTCCCCCTCCTTCAGTCCGCCTGTATCTCACGTGGATAAAAATCCACAGGCCATTGATCGCCTTGCAGATAGGAAAGTAGACAGAGTCATTACCAGACTCAAAAACAGGGACATTACAGGGAATGCAAACAGAGACAATGGGAGTGATGTTGATTTATGTAAACAGGGAATACATAATGAATCTACTACTGAAACAAAGAGTCAATTGAGGAAATCAACTAGACAGAGGCGACCTCCTGTGAAGTTCTCTGATTAGGACTTACTGTTTTATGAAGACGCTGAACCTTCTTTGCTCATCTCTGATCAAACTGAGCCTGCAACATTCAAAGAGGCTTGTAAAAATGCAGACCATGATAATTGGCATGCTGCAATGTGCGAAGAAGTGGATGCACTTGTGAGAAATCAGATATGGGATTTGGTGCCACTTCCGCCTGACAAAAAGGCATTGAGAAATAAATGGGTGTATAAACTAAAAGATGAAGCCGATGGTCACAAAAGATTTCGAGCAAGACTGGTTGTAAAGGGATATGCTCAGCAGCAAGACCTCGACTTCAAAGAAATTTTTTTGCCAGTAGTTAAAATGACTACCATCTGAGCAGTATTGGGATTAGTTGCAGCGTGGGATCTTGAACTTGAACAGATGGATGTGAAGACGGCATTTCTCCATGGCGACCTTGATGAGGAGTTATTTATGCATCAGCCAGAAGGGTTCATTAAAAAGGGGCAGGAACACCTCTATTGCAGATTGAAACGCAGTTTGTATGGGCTTAAGCAAGCCCCTCAGTAATGGTATCTTAAATTTGACAAATTCATGATTGATCACAAGTTTACTCGTAGTGAGTCTGATCCTTGTATTTATTACAAGAAGCTTCCTAATGGCGAATTTGTCATTCTTCTCCTTTATGTGGATGATATGCTCATAGCCGGCACAAGCATGAGGATTGTGAGTGAACTTAAAACTCACTTAGCAAAGGAATTTGCCATGAAATATTTAGGGGCAGCAAAGAAGATCTTAGGAATGACTATTTTTTGAGATAGAAAAAAGAGAGAACTCAAACTATCTAAGCAAGACTACATTAAAAAAGTTTTGGACAGATTTGGTATGGCAGATGCTAAGTCTGTTTGTGTACCTTTAGCCTCTCATTTTCAGTTGTCTTCTCATTTGTGTCCTAAAACACAAGAAGATAAGGAGTTTATGGATAAAATTTCATACAAATCTGCAGTTGGAAGCCTCATGTATGCTATGGTGTCTACTCGACCGGACATTGCTCATGCCATCGGATTGGTGAGTAGATTTATGGCTAATCTAGGCAAATCACATTGGGAGGCGGTTAAGTATATCTTGAGGTATCTCAAATGTACTTCTAATTTTTGTTTATGGTTTGGAAAGGACAAGGCAGTTTTGCAAGGGTTTACCGATTCGGATTTTGCCGGTGACTTAGACAAAAGAAAGTCTACTTCTGGTTATGCTTTCACATTTGTCAAGGCAACGATTAGTTGGGCTTCAAAATTGCAACATATAGTTGCTCAATCAACCGCGGAAGCAGAATACATAGCTCTTTCTAAGGGAGCAAAAGAAATGTTATGGCTGCAACTCTTGTTCAATGAGTTGGGTTTGAAGCAATCAGATTTTGCTTTGTTTTGTGATAACAACAGTGCAATTTTTATGACTAAACATCAAACATCTCAGCCGAGGTCAAAACATGTTGATGTGCGTAGTCATTATGTTCGCCATATGGTTGAAGAAGGCAAGTTACATGTAGACAAGATTCATACCGATCTGAATCACACTGATGTACTCACTAAAGTAGTTAAGTGGGAGAAGTTCAATTTCTACCGAGCTTCTCTCAGCCTTTCCAATAACTGATAGCAGAACTAAGTGGGGGAATTTACTTGTTGCAGCAGTTCGTTGGCCTTCAGTGGGAGATTGTTGGAAGTTGAAGTCCAACAGACTCCTTCCCTGTTTGCCGCCAAAACTCTTGGCTATTCATATTCTTCCTGGAAGCTCTTTAAGAGCTGATTGTAATTCATTTTCTAAAGTTGATTGCCAGAGCTGATTGCAGTTGTGTAGATGTAAACCAGATTGGTGAATAATAAAGTGATTCCCCTGCTTCAAGTGTGGATGTAGGCAATTGTCAAACCACGATAAATCTGTGTTCTTGTTGTTTGTGTTGTGTATATTTAATTGTGTTTATCTGTTGTTTTCAATTCAATTTCTTCATCCTAACACGTGTACTATCTAACATTTGAAATTTATGAAATATTCAATATTCATAATTCAATGTTTAAAGTTTAATTTTTAATATTAAGAGTTTCATATAACTACATTTATGAAATATATATTATAGTTCACATTAAAGTTTCACTTGTTCAAACCCGCGAGCACAATGGCCCAGCCAAGACACAAGGCATGTGAGTAGAATGACCCAGCAGGGGTTTGAACATTGGTGGCCGCTTCACCAATGATCTAGGTTTTAGGGTTACATTTGAGGTTCAACATTCAATGCTTAGCATTTTAGGTTTATCTAACATTTCTATTTCACATTTTATGGTTCTAGATGCTTTTTTAAAGGTTTATTATTCATTATTTTGAAATTTCTAGTTAGGGTGTGAAATTAAACTTATAATTGTGAACATCGGTATTTAATTTGATAATTCATTGACAAATGATTATTATAAATATAATCATTTTTTTAATAACTTTCTTAATTACAATTTAATTACAATGATTTAGAATTTATAGTTTACGGCTTAGGGTTCAAGTTTAAGTTTAACATTAAAGGAAGATAGATAGAGATAAATTGGTAGATATACTTTTTAATTCAAATTATATAAGATCATTCAGATTTTCAAATTTGAAACGGAGGGAAATAAAGAAGAGGCAGGGAGAGAGAAAGAGACGGACCTTGGTGGAGTTAGTTCAGCAGATGCATGTATAAGATTCAGTCCGAATAAGATCAGAAGAAATAAGATTAAGGAAACAAATGGAATATAAGCTTAGCTATCTTAGAAACTCAAAGATTACATCTCTGGAGTACTTTGGTGCAGTTGGTGCAGTTCAGCAAATAAGATTCAGTCCGAATAAGATCAGAAGAAATCCCCCTCCATTAAATGTTTTGGGCAGTTTAATACAACTCATATGTTTGAAGCTTGGAAATGGCGATGAAACAATTAAGGAAGGAACATTAGCAAGAATGAAAGCTTACTAAGTGACATAGTTGCGCTGGTTAAAGTGCCTTCAACTAAACAATTTAGACATTACATTTACTCAAGATTTCATTATTTGAATTACATTTACTCAAGATTTCAATATTTGAATTACATTAATTTGAGCCTTTAGTTACATTAAGTCGATGCGTGCATTTACGACGTGTGTGAAATGACTTAAAAACAAGTGTCTAAAAGTATCTAGTTTTTTCCTAAGTGTGAGTTCTGATGGAAAAACCAACCTCAAGTATGTAGCTAATATATCCAATAAATGAAACTTTACATGTGAGATTAGGCCTTATAAAAACCAACACAGGCATCCATAACTCCAACCTCAGATTCAAATTTTACATGTATTTTATTAATTGGAGAAGCAAGAATACATAATTGGATACATAATCCCTGTTACAATAAACATTGCAATATGGGCATTAACAATATGGATACATAATCCCTGTTTCATACGTTTAGTACTAATGCAAAACGAAATCCGAATACTTGGAGCTCATGTTTCGAGCTCTCTTGAATCTGGGAACATGACTATGAGGGACTGCTACTTGGTCCTTATCATCATGAGCTCTCTTGAATCTGAGAACTGGTTGACGCTCTGAAGAAACACATTGAAGCGCACCGTTGCAAGCTCTTCTTATCACCAGCTTATGTGATGAGGGTGCTCTGAATCTAGTGGGCTTAACCATTTCCCACTGCCCACAACCCCCCTTACCCTCCTTATCTTCCATTTCCAGAAAACCAGCGGCTACAGCTGCCAACATGTTAAGCGCACCAAAGGATTCATTGTGATTTTCATTACTGCCAGTACCCACATTCACCAACTGCATGGGCTGGGCTTCTGCATTAGACATTCAACATTCATTAAGTACAAATGAAGAAAACATCAGCATGTGGGTGGCAGGAAATTGAGTAGTAAACATTCATTACCTGGAATTAGTGAGGCCTCATTCGGAGAACTGGTTTTCACAAATGCCATCTTCTTCCGGGCATTGCCCCATTTCCAGAAACTGTCGTATGACTTGTGCATCTTCTCTTAATACAGACGAACTTAAATGCACTGAAAAGACGCCAAGTGAATCAATGCAGAAGTGGAAAAATGCAGAAGTGGATAAAACTCAATTCAGGTGATCACAGCTCGAGCAAGACAAACTAAATAAAGAGCAGAAAACTTAATCGGTACTAAATTAGGCAAGACCATGCTCCTTAAATTCATCTGATTTTCTATTTTTAGACTGTCCCATGGTTCTTTACATGCATGGAGTAACATTTTTTATTTTTTTTATTTTTTTATTTAAAATCCTTTACATGCACGCAGTAACATTTTAAATTTACTTAATTTTCTATTTAAAATCTTTAAACATGAAATGTGAAAATAAATTTAGAATTGTAACGAAAATATATTTTCAGATTTTATATTTATATAGTTTTTTATTTAAAATTTTCAAACATGAAAAAATAAATGTTTATTATATATGGCAAGTAATTTAAATTTAGAATTCTAACAAAAATATATATTTTTAATTTCAAGATGATTTTTTGTTCAAATTCTATTAAAAAATCATTTTTGAATCTAAATTGATCTTATAATTAATAAAAAATTAAAAGTTCCTAAATAAATCAAATATTAAAAATTGCAAAAAAAAACAATTGAAGTTATAACAAATTTTTTAAAAAAATGAATTGCAACAAATACACACATATATTGCACTATGAACATTTTTTTTCATTTTTTTAGAAAATCATTTTTTAATCTCATAATAAAAAATTTTATAAGATATGTGCATACACATTTATGTGAACTCGTCATTTTATTAAAAAATCATTTTTAAATCTAAATAGATGATACAATTTATGACAAATTAAAAAAATTAAATAAAAACAAGAGTGACCAATTAGTTCCTACCAATAATTAGAGATGAAAGGTGAGATATGTAGATGGAGAAGGAGAGGGAGATATACAAAGAGAAATGACAATGCTAATACAATTGGGGCAAAAAAAAAACAATTATATATAATAATATTTTAATGTAAAATCTATATAATAGAAATATTATAAAATTAATATTATTATATTTAATATATTAAAATTAATTAAATGAAAAGAAATATAATTGAAAATAAAATTTTAAATCAATTTATCAAATATTTAAATACAGTTAAAATTATGAGTTCCCATGAAGTACAAAAATTCACTAGAACAACTCAAATATTTAAAAATATTTATTTTTCCCCTTGACAATTAAAAAAATCAAATACATTTCAACAAAATAAAAAATAAAATAAAAAAATAAAAAAGATCTAATGAATTTTTTTAATAAATAATTTTTATTTTTATTTTTTTAAATTAAAAATATTAAAACTATCTAATAATTAATTTTCATATAAAAATAAATAATTTATTAAAATTTGGATAATAAATTTTAAATCTATAATAAAATAGTTATAAATGTTATCAAATCGAAGAACAAACTACTCATCCAAATTTGTCCTTTTCAGCCAAGGAAATAAAGCTCTTCATTTTGGATAATATTATATTATGCTGACATACATTTAATGTAATGTATTAAGCTAGCAATTGCACACCAAGGTGCAATGGGTACGTCGAAAAGGTTTGGAAGGTCAATTAGGATTTTTTTCGTTCTATTAATTGCAAACATTTGTATAGTACATGAGGTGAAGAAGTAGGTCATTTAGAAAATGATGTTGTTTGTGCAACACAGGGCTCAATGGATAAGTGACAACTTTAAATCAACTATGCATCCTTCCAAACATGATATAGAAAGAGATAGATATAGAGATGAAGATGGAGTTGGTGATAGAGGAGATGGATAGAAAGAGGAGATGGAAACATAAAAAGAGAGAGGAGAGATAGATATATTTAAAAAAGTTAAATATATAAATAAGGAGGGAGAGATAAAGAGGAATACATATATAGAGGAAAATAGAGAGAGAAAGATAGGAGTGTAGATGGTGAGAGGAAGTGATATAAAGACATGGATATAAGGATATAGAGATAACGAGAGAGGGATATATAGAAATATAGATAGATAGAGTGATAGATAGAGATGTAGAGGAGAGAGGGAGAGGGAGATATAAATAATGGAGATAGAGACTGGGAGAGAAAAAGAGGGAGATATATAGACATATATGAGAAGAGAAAGGGAAAGAGGTAGAGGTAAAGAGATATATAGGGGGTTACATAAGGCATGTGAGAGGGAGAGATGGGGAGAAAGGGTTGAAAAGAAAGGGGGAGAGAAGATAGTGTAGAGGGGAGAGAAAGGTAGAGGAAAGTGAGGGAAGAGGGGGGAGAGGGAGAGTGAGAGAGATGAGGGGGATAGAGGGATAGAGGGAGAGAGAAATTAATTTAATAGAGAGAGAAGGGGAGAGGGGGAGAGGGAGAGATATAGACAGAGGGTGATATAGAAAGATAGAGAGGGCTAAGGAAAGAGAGAAATGTCAGAGGAGATAGTGTAGATAAAGATATAGATAGAAAGAGATCAAGATAGGAATGAGAGAGAGAGAGAGAGAGAGAGAGAGAGAGAGAGAGAGAGAGAGAGAGAGAGAGAGAGAGAGAGAGAGAGAGAGAGAGAGAGAGAGAGAGAGATGTGGCTAGAGAAGTAGAGAGACAAGGAGATAGAAGTAGACAGATATGGATAGAAATAGATATAGATAAAGAGTGGGAGATCTAGGTAAGTAGAGATGATGAGAGTGGATAAGGGAGAGGTAGAGATGATGAGATATAAATAGAGAAGGGGAAGAGAAATAGGGAGATAGAGATAGAAGAGGCAAGAGTGAGATAGGAAGAAGGTGATGAAGACAAGTAAAATTAGAGGTATAGAGAGAGATGGAAAGGGATAGTGATGGAGGAAATAGAGAGATAGAGATAGAAATAAATAAAAAGTAGTGTATGTGGATATGAGAGATGTGAAGTAGAGAGATATAAAAAGGGGGGTGACAGGGAGAGAGGGAGGGACAAGGAGAAATATAGATAAAAAGAGGGAGAGATAAGGATTGAAAGAAGAAATAAAGATAGATATGACTTGAGAGAGAGAGAGAGAGAGAGAGAGAGAGAGAGAGAGAAGTGGTATATAGATATAATTAGATAGATAGAACAAGTAAGAGAAAGATGAATATAAATAATGAGTTAGAGTGAATATGAGAGAGATAAACATATAGAGAGGGAGAGATGGAAGGTAAGAGGAAGAGAGAAGGAAAAATGGAGATAAAGAGGAAACAATGAGAGGGGTAGATAGAGATATAGTAAGATAAAGATACACAAGTATTGGACAGGTCAAGAGAGTGAGGGGAGATAGAGATATGGAAGGAGAAATAGGAAGTCTGTGTGGGTGAAAGAAAGAAATATAAAGATAAAGATAGGAAGAAATAAACAAGGAGTAGGTGTGTGTGTAAGATACATAGAGAGGGAGAAACATGGATAAAAGGAAGGAGAGATGGAGAGGTAAATGTAGTGGGAAATATAGAGTAAAGAGAGATAAGGATGTGGGAAGAGGTAAGAAGAGAGAGAGATAGAGGAGAGAGAGAGAGAGAGAGAGAGAGAGAGAGAGAGAGAGAGAGAGGGGAGAGGAATAAAGATAGATATAGAGATCGGGATGTATATGAAGATGGAGATGGAGATGGTTGTTCTTTATTGTTGATTTTTTAACATATGACAAAATAATTTGTTTTACCTTGATTGCTCTATTCATTTTCATCCATTAAAATGGATAGACAACATGAGTGACATCAATGAAATCATAATAGAAACAAATATCCTACACATTCACTATAGAGCAATAAAAACTCTTGCGACAGTAAGAATGCAATAGGTAAAAGGAGACACACAGCTACGGTGGAAGAATAAAACAACAGTTAATTTTTTTTTTTAAATCCAAGACAACCAACGTTTGAATCGTCTTGCATGCGTTCACTTTACATTCACATTGACATAAATACTATTTTGACCATGCATTCATTTGACATTTACATTGACATAAGCAACCACAAAAAGTTCCTGTTATATTTTTACAATAAATAAAAAATTTAGTCAATCAAATAATTATAAATCAACATGACTCTAATTATTTTTACTTATTAATTATAAATTCATAAATAATTTAAATAAATTCCAAAACTTAAATTTAAATAAAAAATTGAAATAAATTAAACTAAATGTAAAGGTAAAATATATCAAAAATTCAAATATTAATATTTAGATAACGATTAAAATAAATTAATAATAAACAATTAATTTTTTTAGTTGATAACTGATTAAATTGGAAAGAAGTTTTTTTACAATTTATTAGAATTGAAATCTTAGTATTATTATATAAATAAATATAAAAACTCAAAATATAATTATGTTAGAATAATTAAAATTTTAATAAGACAATAAATGATATATTAGATTTATTTTAATAAATTTTAGTATTATTTACAAATTCATAAAAAGACAAATAATAAAAAAAAATTCAAACTTAAATTAGAATTAAAAACAAAAGAAAATGTAAAATGCAAAATTTAAATATTAAACAATTATATATATATATATATATATATATATATATATATATATATATATATTATTTGTACATATTTAAAAAGTAAATAATAATATTATTTAACTTTTCATATAATATATAATAAAAATCAATTATATATTATAATATAATAATTTATTTAAAAAATTATATTTTGTTATTTACATATTATATTTATTATATATTATTTAATATAATAATTATTAAAATTTTAAAAATTCAAAAAAAATTAAATGATTTATACGTTAAATTTAGTGTTTTTATATATATCATAATCAAAATAAATAAGAAATCTGAGTTTTCAAAGTTGAAAATTTAATTAAACATATTCTTAAAGTTGAAAATAAAATGCCTGGTCCGTGGTGAGTAGAGAGCGTGGAAAATAGATCAATGAAATAACGCTAAACCGGTTTAGAAGTAGCATGAATTAAATAAAGTATTATAAGATTCATAAATTAATATTTAAAATGCTAAACGATTTTAGGGTATTAATTAAATTTATTTTATTGTATATATTTATATTAAGTATTTAAATTATCTAATTGTGCATATCATGATGTCACATACTATCCACTTGGATCTCTTAAAGATTATAGGTCAATTTATACACCTATATATATATGGGGATCCAGACTTACATGTTTTGAAATAGCTTTTTTGTTTTGAAATCTATTTCATACTTGTTGTAAACTAAATATTATAATTATTTTACTCATCCATATTTTATTATAGAGAGAGAAATGGCAATGCTAATACAATTGGGGCAAAAAAAAAAATTATATATAATAATATTTTAATGTAAAATCTATATAATAGAAATATTATTAAATTAATATTATTATATTTAATATATAAAAAATTAATTAAATGAAAATAAATATAATTGAAAATTAAATTTTAAATCAATTTATCAAATATTTAAATACAGATAAAATTATGAGTTCCCATGAAGTACAAAAATTCACTAGATCAACTCAAATATTTAAAAATATTTATTTTTCCCCCTTTACAATTAAAACAATCAAATACATTTCAACAAAATACAAAATAAAATAAAAAAATAAAAAAGATCTAATGAATTTTTTTAATAAATAATTTATTTTATTTTTTTTAAGATTTAAAAATATTTAAAACTATCTAATAATTAATTTTCATATAAAAATAAATGATTTATTAAAATTTGGATAATAAATTTAGTACTAATGCAAAACAATAAACATTGCAATATGGGCATTAACAATAAACATTGCAATATGGGCATTAACAATATGGATACATAATCCCTCTTTCATACGTTTAGTACTAATGCAAAACAAAATCCAAATACTTGGAGCTGATGTTTTGAGCTCTTTTGAATGTGGGAATATGATTACGAGGGACTGCTACTTGGTCCTTATCATCATGATCTCTCTTGAATCTGGGAACTCATTTTGGCCTTCCTTGAATGGAAAGGGTGTCATTTTAGAAACAAGTGCCACATAGTGGCAAGTACTTGTAGTGTATATTTGTAATAGTAATTGAATATGTTTTTTCAAACAATTAGCAAATAAAAGAGATTAATAATTTATACTATATTAATTATAATGAATGAATAGGTAATCAATAAATGAGAAGCTTAGTAAAGCTATTGATTTTACAAATTTATGTCAACAATAAATAGTATCAATAATAGTCATATTTATCATGGGCTTGTTCCAAATCTATAAGGAATTTAGGGAGAAAGGATCTATATGTATTAATATTTAAAAAAAAGGGGTGGATCTGCTTCATGTGAAAATACGTGAATTACGCAGCATCATCTTCACAAAGAAGCTCCCTCCTGGAGCAACACCTGCAGGGATTGGTAGACTATGGTTAGTAAATAACAGAAAAGAAGGATCAACATTCAGGTTCTACAAGGTCATTCTGATTCCCGTGGGAATTTCTCAATTGATGGGCATCCTTTCTACCCAAGAAATTCATGGCATGATTCGGTATCAGAACGAAGAAAGCTCAAAAAATCCTCTGCAATGAATCTCCCAAAACCTAGCCTAAATAACATTCACCACCCTCAATGGGTGTTTGAAAATAGGATTCGGGTGGATAAATGTGCCTCATCCTGCCTGATTACCCACCTAAAATCCACTACTGAGGTTATCAAACCCTTTAATAACAAAGTTGGCAAAATTCAAAGGAAACCTAGGTCAAACAAAGGTCAAAATCTGGGGTTTCCGCCGATTTCTGGCTCAAATGTGGTTCCTCTTGGGAAAGATAGGGTTTTTTCATCCAAAATTGATATCAAGGAACTAGTTTCTCAACCAAAAGCCATTAATACAGTTGAATTTCCCTCAACAATGCTTAATCCAATGTGGAATTTGTATTACAAGTTAGGGCTTCTGGTTAAATGAAACGGCATTGATTTCTCGGTTCGGGAAGCAATTGACTGGTGGTATTCATGGTTTCTCTGAGAGGTAAGTATTTCTCATCTTGACAATGATTTTTTGTTCATTTTGTGTAAGAATTTAGACACTAAGAAAGAAATTCTTTCGAGCAAAGTTATATTATTTCAAGGGCATTACTTTTCTTGTGGAATGGTATCTGAATTTTGACCCGTATGCTTTTAGACCAACTAAGATTCGAAGATGGGTTTATCTGGGCCCTCTCCATGTAGAATACCATCTCCCTCAAATTTTAGAAATCATAGAGCAAAAGCTAGGCACCTACATTGGTTGCGAAGGTCTTGATAGGGAAGATCAGTTCAAACATATCAAACTACTTATAGAATTAAAATCAGATGTTAAATCTTTCGATCCAGTAGAAATTCTATCGGGTCGAGGATCTTGGACGATTAATCCATCGCTTTATAATGGGGTCATCGATATTTCAGATATTTTAATTAAATATTCTGGGATTGAAGAGTCAAATCAGATCAAAACAGTACCACAAACATTCCCTAGAATCATTGTTAATTTCATGGAAAACAAAGGTGGTTTCTATCTAGAATCCCTTGATGATTTCCTTTCAGTGCCCTTAGCATCCTTTTCTCAGAAATGAGAAAAGAGTCTCCCTCCTCATTTCGACAACATAGTATTCAAGGGAAATCCTTTAAATGAAACTGTTTAGTTGGGGTTGTAGACGAGTCAAGAACTGGATAAACCTAATTTGGAAGGAGTTATTCCCTTGCCTTCTATTCAACTACAGTTGGACATTTTTGAGGCTCAAAAAAAACATCTAGTAGATGGCATCAACCAAGATAACCCTCAAGGCCTCCCAAGTAAAGGATCGTGTAGTCCCAATAGGATTGATGGCATTAAGGGTAATCACTTCAGTAGTAAAGAAAAACTTCAAAGTCTTTTAATAGGTGCAGAAGAATTCAAAGTGGATGTGTAAGAGCAGCTAAACTTACTTGAACAACAGTTGGAACTCAGTAAGTCTGTGGATAATGACCATGTGATGAATGACCTGAACCCTAAATTTGGGATGGGTTGTCCTTTCGATCAATTAGCTGAAATAAATGAAGATGAGGCAACTCCTCTGGATAGTCAGTCCCCTGGAGCCAAGGGAAAGGCCTTAAGTGAGGTCAAGATGGGGTTAGGTCCTTGTTTAGGAAATAAAATTAAATCTCATTGTGCTTTAATTCCAAAGAAAAAAGGAAGGAAATCCATAGCTGAGCTTATAAATATGGTAGGGGAAGCATTCAGACAGGCAAAAATTACATCGATCATGAATGCAGGGAAGGGGAAGTTCCTTCCCACACAGCCATGAAGATCCTAACATGGAATGTTAGGGACCTAAATGCCCCTAGAAAGGAAGGCATTCTAAAGTGTTGCATTTTTACTTCAAAAATAGATCTAGCTTTAATCCAGGAAACAAAACTTAGTCAATTGGAGATTGGTATCTTCAAAAAGAAATTGGGTCTTCTAGAACTGGATGTGATACCTGTGTTGGGAGCCTCTAGGGGCTTGGGAATTATATGGGATCCTAGGCAGATTATAGTCAATTTTGTAGCCAATAACAAGAATTGGATGGCTATTGTTGTCAAACTTCTGAGCTGCAATTTAAACTTTATAATTTTTAATGTCTACGGTCCTGTTTTGACACATGAGAAAGCAATATTGTGGAATGAAATAGGAATAGTATTAACTTCCCACCTGGAGTGGAATTGCTTTCTAGGAGGATATTTTAATGCTATCTTTGATCTCTCAGAAAAAAAAGGTGGCATAAGAAGAGAACATCAAATTTTAGTAGATTTTAAAAAATTGATTAATAATTACAATATGGTAGATATAAATATAGACAATGGCATCTTTACTTGGAATAATAGAAGGCGGGGCTTCAACAACGTAGCAGGAATATTAGATAGTCTTTTATTTAGAGGTGATATTTTAACCTTCAACTATATTTTTAAGGCCTCAATTCTCCCCATCTCAGGTTCTGATCACTTTCCAGTGCAACTAACCATTGAGGAAAATATTAAGCCTAAGAGGGCCCCCTTCAAATTTAAAAAAATGTGGATGAAGGATGAGTCTCTGATTGAAAACATTGGATCGTGGTGGAAAGAAGTAGATGTAACAGCATCAAAATTACACTATTTTGTTACCAAAATGAAATATGTTAAGAGAAAACTTATTAATTAGAATAGTGACAAGTTTGGAGATATCTTTGTCATTAAAACGGATATAGAAACAACTCTAGCACAACTTAATGACAAAGTTATCAAGAAAGGCATGGACCAAAACAACGTCTTGGTAGAAAAAGAGCTTCTCCGTAGACAGGAAGAAATTTTGTCAAAGGAAGATTGCTATTGGAGACAAAAGTCTAGGGTGACTTGGATCTCGGAAGGAGACCAAAATACCAAGCTTTTTCATGCTATTGCAAAAAGTATGAATATAATTAATAGATTAACCAATATTAGAAGTGAGGTTGGGATTGTTCTAGATGACCCTGAAAGTATAGTAGTTGAGGTGGTCTCCTTCTTCCAGAACTTACTAAGCAAAGAACCTATCTCAGATTTGATAGCCCAGACCAGTTTGATCAACAATATTCCCAAAATCATTAATGACAATCAAAATTTACTTCTTAACCGAAATTTTACCAAGTAAGAGATAAAAGAGGCCCTGTTCCAATTTCACCGTGACAAGGCGCCTGGTCCGAATGGTTTCCCAGCATGTTTCTTCCAAAAGTGTTGGCATTTTATAGGTGATGAGTTCATGGATACTTTGAAAGGTGCATTGGAAGGTGCAAGGTGGTCTGGCAGATTTCTTAAAGAGATAAACCACACTTTTTAGCCCTTATCCCGAAAAAGGAGATAGTGGTTAGTATGACCAATTTTAGACCTATTTCACTGTGTAACACCATCTACAAAATCTTTTCGAAATTTCTAGCCAACCAACTAAAATCGGTTCTTCAAAGCATCATCTCTAAAGAACAAACGGGTTTTGTACTTGTATATACCTAAAATTGGTTTGAAGATATTTAATTAAATACACAATTATTTGATTAATCCCCCTTCCCAATTAATTGAATTCACAAGCAATTTGATTAATTTCTCTATTCATCTACTAGTAAATAAATCTATATGATTTATTTATATAGTTCATTTCATATTCCCCTTTGATTAATTAATTCTAAATTAATTAATTTTCCCTCATATAAATCAATTCTTCTAATCCCTAATTAAAATTAACAAACTCAAGTTTGTTGAGATTAATTATCATTTTCCAAATTATTTGAATTTATAAATTCAAATAAGCACATGGCGCCTAACTTTTAACCACCTAACCTAACCATCTCCTAAGCTAACCCAAAATTGAAACGGAATTTGATATTAAAATTACCCTATCAAAAACATATATCCATTAACCAGATGAAACAGAAGAGAGCTAAAAATAGCATATGAATTTAAGTAACCATACTCAAGAGTTACTTTGGAAGCGCTGGGACTTACAACATTCCTCCGCAGATGATTGGCGATGCGGATGAGCTCTGTGGCGTCGGAGCCGATGCAGGGCACAGGTCATATTGCACATTCTGGTGAGGAAATCTTGAAGCATGGGCGGCAAATTAAACAAATGTTGAAGCATGGGCAGCATCACTCTCTCGGACAATCCCTCACTGCTGAAGTCGCCATCGCCATCACCACGGGAAGCGCTTCTCCACGCGGGCGAGGGAACTTACAGGAAACTAAACAAACAGTCTGCTGGTTTCTCAGATCACCCAGAAGCCATGGAGCTTTTTTCAATGACTATAGAGCCAACGGCCATGGAGCTTTTATCAACGGCTATGGGGCCAACGGCCATGAAGCTCTGCTATTTTCAATGGCTATAGAGCCAACGGCCATGGAGCGGAGGCAATGGAGCGGAGCTTTCTCTTCTTTTTTCAACGAGAATGGGGCGGAGCTTTCTTTTTGCAACGGCGATTGTTAAATTAGTATGTTCTCTCCTTTTTTCTCAAAGCTATAGTTAAATTAAACCTTATCTTTTCTTTCAAAACAATAGTTAAATTAAAAAAGTGTGTGTGTCTGGTGTGACTCTGGCCGATGATCGAAGAGTGTTGGTTGATGATGGGTCGGATGAGTCTTGCTGATGAGGTTGTGTTTGCTATCCATCGGTGTGACTCTGATCGATGTTGGAAGTCATTGGTGTGTCTCGAGCTTTTCGTAAGAGTCTTAGTGATATGGAAAGCTATAAGCGTAACTCATTAGAACGGATTGAGTATAGAAGAGCTTTGGGGTGACATTGGTCTTCGGAATGATCTGCAGAATATTGTCTGGCTGATGGGGTTTTGTTTAGTAAGTATAGCCGATGAACTTGTGGAGTCAAGGTCATCGGGGTGACATGATCTTTCAGGACGACTTTCAGATTGTGACTCTGATGGACGTTGTGTGACCGATGAACTTGTTTGGTTGTATATTGGCGTGACTTGGCCGATAAGTGTTAGTCAATTTGTTTTGGCCCTGGAACTATCGGTGTAACTCATGGCGACGGATTGAGTATAGAGGAGCTTCGAGGAGACATTGGTCTTCAGAATGACCTTTCGAATGTCAAACTGACTTTTATTGTCTAGTCGATGGGGTTTTGTTCGGTGAGAGTCTGGCCGATGAACTTGTGGAGTCGAGGTCATCAAGGTGACATGATGTTTCAGGATGACTTTCAGATTGTGACTCCGATGGATGTTATGTGACCGATGAACCTGTTTGGTTGTATGTCGACGTGACTTGGCCGATAAGTGTTGGTAAGTTGTTTTGGCCCTGGAACAGTAAACATGGGGATGACTCCTGCCGATGTGGTCTTGTTGGTATTGTATTATGATATCGGCCAATGTCTAGCTTAGATAGGTGATAGTTTTATGAATAATTTTTTCGAGATATATATGTATCTTGATAACATTTGTAATTCATATCGAGCTATAACCAGAGGTTTTCTTGTTGGTTCTTTCCTCCTCGTATGCTCTTTGAACCAGTATTTGTAATCCTTATTATATTAATATATATTAGTGGTTACCACTCTTGCCAAAAATAAATAAAATAGTTAAATTAAAAAAATTAATATGAATTTGTAAGTTAGATGTTAAATTATTAAAACTAAAAATATTTGTGCATGTCTTATACTAGTATATTTAAAATTAAAATAATTTGCTTAGATATTTTTTATAGATCTATCTAGAATACATTGAGAGATATCAAGGGGCCTATTTATTCACAATAACAATTTAAATATAGGCACCTCAAGACTGATATCTCTCGACGTATTTTAGATAGATGTGTTAAAGATATCTAAGCTAGCTTATATTTAAGTGCTTCTTTTACTCTCTCTCTCTATTGATGGCAAAATTATAATTTGTTCCATGTTGATCCTTCTTTCAAACAATAATGATGGATAAATCTTATATTCGAAGTGGTAGGATTTTAGCTATTTCTCTTACTTCTTGTGGAAAACTTATGGTATGTCCTTTATATTTATATTGACTTTTGCGTGCATTTGTAATTTAAAGAATTAGGTCGACATATGATATCAACATTTCCTCTCTTTGTTTTAAATTTGTAAGTTCTAAAGGTTGTGGACCAGGATCCATGTTATTTAATACTAAAAATTGATGTTCATTCTTCTCTTGTCAACATCGATAACAAATAGGGCCTTCAAGTAAACAAACAACTTTCATTGTAGGATAACTTCTTGACAAATGTGGCACATACTTAATGTAGCAAGTTTATCTAGTCTATGTCTAAATATCATTTGTAAAGTCTTCAAATCAATTTCAATATTTCCATTATTATTAATTCTTCCTTGATCCCTTCTATTATTTTCTATATGATTTTGAGAATCAACATTCATTACATCACGTACTCGATTATTTGGTGTTTCTGACATATGATCTATTGTAATAGAATGCATCCCTTCAAAACTAACCTCGACATTCTCATGAGATTAGCGTTGTTTTTTAGCTAATTCACGTTTGCACACTTGTATTTGTTGTCTTTCTATCGTATTCAATTGATCTGAATGCATAACTCTTTGTATTCTTCTTCTCAATATGTATTGCTCATCTTGAGATGTTCATGTACGATGTGTTATCATCTCATCTACATGTTGTCTCATTTATGCTTCAATTTCTTCCACTGTCATATCTACCCTACGTTTAACATGTCTTTCTCTATTATTTTGGTTTCAATGATCTCTTTCTTCTTGTCTTTGTGTATCATTTATTTGTTTACATCATTGTCGCATATAACTTCGAGCAAAATCTCTCTATTGTTCTCTTTGTTGCAAGACTTCTTACTTCCTCTCTTTGTACATTATCCATTTGTTCAGATCGTTGTCTCATATAATTTCAATCATATTCTCTTCGATGTTGTCTTCGTTGCTTTTCATTTTTAAAGTTTATCATTTGGCAAGACATTCTTGCTAGGTATAGGTATATTTTGGATCATATTATAATTCAATAGAAATATGATAAAGATACTAAAATATAAATACTAAAACAAATCATTTGTGATCCCAAATCAACTACTATTAAACTTATTCTTATAAAATTAGCATGAATAGTACAAACAAAAAGTTCATAAAGAGTAAATAAAGTTACTACTTAAAAACATAAGTAAACCAAGATTACATAAAAGTGCATATCTTTTATGAAATAAAATTATTTGACAAACTTAAATACACAAATAATAAATATAAAATTATAGACATAGATACATAAATTTTATTTACCATTTACATTCTTATCAAATTACTATTTTATTCACTTTTTTTCTACAAATGTATTACCTAATAACTATTTAATTTACATTCTATACCTATTTGTTATTAACTCTCACTAACAACTATTTTATTTACTATTTACATTCTATAAATAATTACTATTTTATTTTGACCACTTTATTCCCTAATAAATTTTTAATTTACATTCTATAATTATAGATCAATAGATTTTTATTAAAATTTAAAAAATAAATAAACAACCTTAAAAAATAATACTATTTTATGCAATAAAAAATAACTTGCTCTTACTAGTAATTTATTTATATGCTCCATAATTTGATCTCCAATGCATTCAGTGAACCTTTCTCCTCTTTATTTTAATTAACCTTGTGGTAATTTATTTGATTTAACTTTTTTTTTAAATACAGTCACACCATTCTGCTCCACCCAATGCTAGGTTAGTCTCTAGATGTAATTATAAATCAATATTTAGAAAAATATTTCTTTACAAAACTTTAAATTAAAGTTAGAGTAATTTATGAAATTATTTTATAAAATGTAAAATCAAAAATAGATTTAAAATTAGAAAAGGTCTATTATATACAACTCATATTATATACAACTCAAATTTCAAACCCCAAAAACAAATAATTTATTGCAAAGAATAATGTTAAGATTATCATAAGTTCTTGATAAAATTGAAAATTATGATCATCGTAGACACTTAAAATTGTCTCTTGCCTCTAATGCTAATTTTATTAATTTATTCCTCCTTATTAATTAGATAATTTTAATTATTTAATTAATTTAACTTTGTTCTTCTAATTTAATTTCATTCCTCCACTTCAAAATCAAAATTCAAATTTCCCTCCAACTTCATAATTAAATATTTTTTCATTATTTAAGTATTTAATTTTTTTCTCATATTAATTAAATAATTAAATAATTAACTATTCATGTTCTCTCAATTAAATATTTTTTTAATTTATTTAATATGTCTCACATGTCAAATCTCAATCTCTCCAAATTAATTTAAATGAAATGATAATTTTATTTATCCTCTACGGCACATGTCTAAAATGACTAATTATCCTCTTCTCTCTAACTGCCATTGACTCTCAGTTCCACTAGTCATTTGTCTCCCCTAACTTATCAGTAATCTTTTTCTTACTAGTTAGTCAGCCCACATTTATTGAAATCACTTTTTCTAACGAACTCATTTATTCATTAACTAAGTTAGTCTACTGAGTTAGCTTCCCAATAAAATCTAGTTACATCAAGTGATCATCTCCCAACTAACTTGTCTCAACGATCCTCCACCATTGATCTTTCCGCTAAACTCCCAATCCTGATCATTGATTCGAATTTCAAAAATCTATAAATCAAACCTCATTCTCAATTATCAACAACCATGATCTTTGAATTCTTGTGCTATCATTCTACAAGCATTGTGCTATGATTTTGAGAGTCATCTCACACCAGTGACAAGAAGGAGAAGAGTAATGGAGGCAATTGCATGATTTCAACACTTTGGTTTACTTTTTCTTATTTGGTTTATGCTTATGTTTTGGATTTATATGCCTCTGTCATTGTTTACGATTAGATATTATTGTGTTAGATTTCAACTTAGTGGTTGTTCCTATGGTCTTTCACACTCATTTCTCATTTTTTGGTTGTTACATTTGGTGAACCCAACATGAATGTGCTAACCTATTTTAAATTTTGGCGAGTTCTTAGATTTTGCAGGTTATGGGAATGGAGTCACACATTCAAAAAATATATCTAGCATTCTCTTAATCTTTCTCGCATGTGTTCTAATCTGGCTTGCATTTGTAAGTTTTTATCTCGCATTTGTTGGGTGTAGTCACACATTTGACAGAAGGAGTTACGCATTTGTCTGGTAAATCTGGAAGGTAAAATATCAAGATTTATCTCTTTCAATTTTGTTATTTTGTTGGTTTCAACTCTTTTTTTGTATTTTCTATTCTTAGATTAGGTTTTTGTATTACTAATTTTTTATTTGTAGCATTTGTGGTGAATATGGGTTGAGGATCGGAGAATTGAAAACTACTAATGCATGTATTCTAGGATCATGGAATAGATTTAGTATGATTTTTTGAGCATTCTCATTTTGTAGAATAAATCACACTTCATTTTCTTAGGGGAATTTATGATTGTATTTTCTACCTTGTGCACTTGCGCTTGTACATGATGGTCTCAAACTGCTACACATGTATACTCTCCCCTTTCCTTCATGGATTTGGGGTGCAAGAGAAATGTGTAGCAAAACCCACTTTTCTTTTTAAAGTAGGAGGCCTACTTGGGAATTTCATCACCTCAAAGTTCAATTTTAAGCACACAACTCTAGTGGGCTATATAAAGGGACAAAACCAAAAGCTCGAGTCCAAACTGGTTACGCCCTGGTGGTTGTTTCCTATATATTCCTTGGTGATGTATGACACATAGGGTGAGGATCTAGATTTGTTTATAGAAACCAATCCCATACTAGGTCTCAATGTGTTATTGTCCCAAGAACTGGTGGTCTTGGAGCTTGTACTAAGAACTCTTGTGATTTAGAGACCAACTTTTGTAATTTATTGATAGTTCAGGGACTGTGGATCATACCCAATAAATTCTCCTCATGTAGCTCCCATAGCAAGTTAGCAATCCCTTGATTTATAAGGTCTTTGGACCTTTAAGATAAGAGAAAAGATGAGCCAGTGTTAGTTGAGCTTATGCTACGAGGCTTGTGCCACTAGACCTCTATCTTTTTGTTGTAGATAGGTATTTTATTGTGGGAGCTCTATCAAGTGATATCTTACCCTTGATATTATAATTGTATTTTCTTGTAAGTGTATTGAAATAGATGTGTTATACCAATAGAGTTAGTTGAAACTTTGGTTAATTTAGGCCCTTGTTGTGAAACTCTAGATTTCAAGGTTTTATAATTTGAGTCAACAACCAACTTATTCTCTGTGTTTTCTGATTGTCTGTTAAAAATTATCCAAAAATTCATCAAAATTGTAGCAAAACACTATGAAAATAAAAGTCTTGCATTCATCAAATGTATTCCACAATTGCCAAAATTGTCTCACATACATTAGAATCCATCTCATATTTGACCATATTATTCATGCATTCACCAGTTTGGGTCATGCATTTGTCAATTGAAGTCATGAATTTGCCTGAAAAAACTTGGAAACTTTCTAAACCATAACCAAGATTGTAATTTGGGGATCCAAATCAATCCATATCACTATGATTGTCAAGGCTAGTCAGATCAATAGTGTCACTTAGATTTTACATCCATTAGGCTAAGTCTCATTTGGATCGCCTTGAGTCAAAATCAACCTTCATCCTAACCTTCAAAATATACATCTAGCTACAATACAATCTTAGTTATCAGTCCATGGTATAGACCATCATTTGTTACCTCATAAGATCATCAACCTTTTGTAGTCTTAGTGTCAAATTGCATATTAGAGATTACCCATAGAGATCACATTTTTTGATCAAACCTTAGTACTTGTAGGAGTACCAAAACCTTGTCAATTTTTCTTATCAAACATCAAACAAGTCCAACCCTTAGCTCAAAGGTCTAGTTAAGGGTTGAACTTTCTTAGAATCTTTCTATCATTAGCATTTTTTAAAGTCAAGGTTCTCCTTTTGGTTCCTTAGATTGATATCCATAGATTTGTACTCACATTTTTCTCAAAATTAGAAATCCAAAAATAGAGAATTTCATTGTCATTTCCTTGGTATTGTCATCATCCTAAAAGTCTCCAAAATCTAGTGCAGCATCGTAAATTGTACACCCTTAATTGGGTGGTACAATTCCATGCTTAGGTTAGCACCCACCTCAGTGTGTTACATCTTGCATCCACTTAGGGATCACCTTATAATCATGATACCTTGCATCCCTGAAAATTTGGAAAAAAGTTGTTCGAACTGATGTGATTCACATTGGCCCCTACTTTTTCTCCTCGAATTTTGAGATCATGTTTTAGCAATATTATAATTTTTAAACCTGACTTGTGTGAAAATATATCATTTCTAGGTCAGCCTATGATCAAAAACAAAGTTAAGGTTTCATACACATAGTCTTTCCTTTCCTCATTTGAAGCATCCGACAACTCTAGCAAGTGAAGGAGCCTCTTATGAAATGAAAGTGTAGGTTAATGTGAAGTCTTCAATCCAAATCAAGCATCTATCAAGTCTAAATCAACAATTTTCATCATCAATTGAAGATTTGAAGATATTGAAGAATAATAGGAGATCATTGACAGTTGATTGGCCTGTGCCTCTCCCTTAGGGTTTGGTATGGTTTCATGTTATTTTCACATCTTTGTATGAGTTTTATAATACCTATTTTAAGATTTAGATTCATGTTTTAGATCCTTATTGTATTTGTGATTTGAAGCATTTATATTTACATTTACACTCATTTAGGGTTTACTCTCCAAGTGTAGGGTAGAACTCTAGATTTACTTTCTTGTTCATTTAGGATCTTGCATACACAATGTTCTTGCACACACATTTTTCAGTACATTATCAACTATTTATGGAGGTGGAGATCACAAAAATAAGGGTTTTGACTAAAGCAAAACCCCATATATCCACCCAACACCATCTTTAAAGTTGAAAGTGCAAGTCCAAAAATTTGACGAACGCATGATCTTTGGAACTGACAGAACACAGGTGCAAACTCAAGGCTAGAGGCAGGTCTCAATTTTATGGGACCAAGGCGTGGTGCCTTGGTCCTCTATGGTTCTCTTCTTCTTGTAGCAGTTCTACAATGCAAGGTCTCAGATCCCAGAATCCATAGTATCAAGGACCAACATCCAAATTCAATTTCCTGCTATGTACTTTGTGTCTCAGTTTTAGATCTCCATTTTTCTATATTTCAGTTTATATCTACACTTTTTCTTATCTCCTTAGCCTAGTTGATCATTTCATTGCATTTGCACATCTCCACTTCATAGCAAAAAAAAATAGAAACCCTAAGATATTCCTTGACTCTCTCTCTTGCAAGAAGTAGTCAAAGTGAATCATCTCCTTAAGCTCTTTCAAATTCCAATGTGTGCATGAGAGTGGGATTAGGTCTTAGTTTACTTGATTTTATTTTCATCCTACACATTTTGGTGAACCCAAAGTGAATCCAATCTTCTTATATTTGAATTTATTAGTTAGATCTAGTTATTTCATCTTTAGTTTCATTCAAAAACATAAAAAATCTCAAAAATATTGTCATATGCATTGTGTGTTCATTTCTTAAACAGATAGCTCATGCACTTTTATGTTTGCACTTAGTTAATCACATAACTATTTCATTTCTTAGAAATTTAGTTTACTTTCTTTTCTTTCATTATTTCTTTCATTACATTTTGTAAAAAAATAGGGACATTTTCAAATATTTTCATGCCAAAAAAATTTTTGGGGCATTGCCTTAAACCCCATTTTACCTACATCGTCCTTTGACTGGCTTGTCTTTGCATCATGATAGTTTATTAGACCTTCTTATGGCTCTCCACCCCTCTCTTAAAGATCCTACTAAAGAAATTTTATGGAAAGAGGATGATTTAAATAACACATGTATTAATGTTCTCCCTTTTAAAGATGAAGCATTAATAGATAATGTTATTCCCTCTCCTAGAATTGTCTCTACCCATGAGGACACCATAGTTCAAGGATATATTTCTAACACTTATCTCTATGATTTCCCTATATGGGATGAACCATTGGATGATGGTGTTGATTATTATCTTAACTTGTTCCTCCCCTATGAGAGTACCTTGGTCAAAGAAGATGATATTATGGTAAAAGAGGGTGATATGATTGACAATTCCCTTAATAACACCTCAACTTCTATTCATTTCAATAATCTCCCCTCTAAATATGAAGCATTTCTATCTCTCCAACTTGGATCTTCTCATTAGGATACCCTAGTTCAAGAAGAGATTGTTAATATCTCTTTCAAAGATCTCCCTTCCAAGATTAAATCTTTGAATAGTAATGTTGATCCTTCTCCTAGAGAGTACCTCACCCATGTAGATCCTTTGGTGATAGAGGATGATATGATTCCTATATTTCCTACTAACATTACACCTTATTTTAATACTCTTTCTTCTAGGGATGAAACATCAATGACTAGTGGTAATCCCTATCCTAACATTGATCCTATTCATGATAACATTTGTGTGCAAGAAGAGACTATCAACACTTCTTTTAATAATCTTTATCATACAAATGATGTTAATCCTTCTCCTAAAATTCATACCCCTTGTAAGGATGCTTTGGAACAAGATAATACTCTTAGGTTACAAGGGTTCAATATAAAAAACAATCCCCTCTATGAGGATGTCCCTTTCATTCAATTTAAAGAAAATCATATTCATGAAGAAATGTTTAAGATTGATAATCCTCTTTACAAACCACATGATGATTTCAACTCTACTAAACCTTCCTCACATGTTCCCAAACTATCGTTGATTAATATGATAGTTGTGAATGGCTATGAAACACCTAATAAACCCCTCTTCACAGTTCAAAGTGTTAGTCCTTTTCCAAATCCTCAACCTCTTAACAAGCCTCTCTTTGTGGTTCAAGGTGGTTATAGTAATGATGCCTTTTGTTCAATATAAAAACCAATCACATCTATGAGGATGTCCCTTTTATTAAATTTAAACAAAGTCGTATTCATGAAGAAATGTTTAAGGTTAATAATCCTCGTTACAAACCACTTGATGATTTCAACTCTATTAAACCTTCCTCACATGTTCCCAAGACATATTTGATTAATATGATAACTATGAATGGTTATAAAACACCTAAAAAACCCCTCTTCATAGTTCAAGGTGCTAGTCCTTTTCCAAGTCCCCAACCTCTTAACAATCCTCTCTTTGTGGTTCAAGGTGGTTATAGTAATGATGCCTTTTGCACTCCTAACAAATCAGTTATTACTATGCAAGGAGGACATCCCACTAAGAGTCCTTATGAGTATACTAAATAAATCACCTGAGAGAGTTATAATTCAGTTGCTCACACACATAATACACATAACAACAGGAAACCTAATCCTCCTCCATTTATCCCTTCTTCACTTCCTAATTCTCAACCTATTCTTCCACCAACACCTTGTATCTCACAAACCTTGGTAAGTAGTATGATCTTATTGAACAAATTAAAGCTACTCCCACCAAGATATCTCTTTGGGATTTGATACAAACTTCATCCACACATCATGGAATGTTACAAGATGCTTTAAAGAACTTAGATGTCCCACTTATCGTGACACCTAATAACATGGCTTCTTTGATTGATCCTATGAAAGAATCTAAAGATCAAATTGTGTTCACACAAGATGAGTTACCCTCCCATTAGATTCAACATCAATATGATCCTGTTGGCATTTGCATGAAGATTGCATTAATGATATGCTATGTTGTCATTGATGTCAATTGAACCGGTAATGATATTGTTGATATTGTCTTGTAACTAGTAGGAAGAGCTTTGTGAAAGATATTGTGAACCGATATGTAAGTTTGTGAATTGAACTGGTAACCAATGTAAAAGGTTAAAAAGGTTAAACCCTATCTATGTTATGTAACCGGTAAACCCTACCAGTTGTTTTTTGTTAAACCCTAACCGATTAAGGTTGTTGAATTGGTTATGTTGGTTTATGATCTGATGTTGAGCGGTAATGATGGTGACACGTAAGATCATTGTATGAAAACAAGGTCAATTATTTTGGCAGGTTTGTTTGTCTGTTTGTCTAGGGAATGAGCAAAGTGTATTGCATCTAATGCAAAGAGCGTGATGAGTTAGTGAGCTCCATGAAGCGGTAATCAAGGAGCGGTTGAGGTTTTCTTAATTGATGTGTAGAGATTGTTATGAAATCCAATGGTCATACTTGTACCGACTTGTTTGTAATCTCGATGAGAGGGTTAGATTTTTGTTGTGTTACCGACCTAATTGATTTGTATTTAAGATTGATGGAGTTGTTTTGTTTGGTGTTGGCAAGAGTTGGCTGAAATCAGTTGAGTGTGTGGTTGTCGAACCAGATAATGAGTCAGTAGTTTGAGTAAAGGAAGATAGAAGCTTAAATGGATCTAATCAAGCAAGTGTAGTGCTATTTAGACAGATCAAGAAACTCCTTTTATTTTCTAACAATTATAGTAGAATTGAAATCCCCTAACCGATTAAGCTCTAACAAGCTTGGTTACTTATTAATCCTCTAACAAGGTGGTCCATTAGATTGGATTTTCAAATCCTCTACCGAGGTTACTCCTTATAGGGTATTTTCTTGTAACAAGGCATTTGTAGCCAATCCCTTAACCGGGTGATTCCTAATAGGATCAGTTCTTAACAAGAATTTTGTAAAATCTTTAATAGGTTTGTCTCCTAACAGGACAAACTTCAGAAGAGTTCAGATATTATCTTGTGAGTCTCATCTCACCGTGGTTTTCACTTACTTGGTTTTTCCACATATAAATACTTGTGTCATGTGGTGAATGTTTTTGTGGTTATGACCTTATGGTTGATTTGATTAACTACTTAACTATTTCTAATAAGGCATGATTACTGGAAGCATTGAGAAATGAAGCATTAGCATATGATAAAGCATTTGGATGTTTACAAGTTAAATGTTGTTTACTGTTAAGTTGTTGTAATAGTCAACCGGTATTCTTATGAGTATTGATCTCGGCAGTGGTATTTCATTGATAAGTTTACTTTGTATGTTTGAGTTTGAGTTTGGGATGTTTGTATCAGTTTTTTCTATTTATCGATTCACCCCCCCCCCCCCCTCTCTCAGTAATCTACCAGATACATATTCTTTCATCATACCATCAGATCCCCTTATGATTGTTGTCCTTATTAATGGTAATAAAATAAGATGAACACTTGTTGACAATGGCTATGGCCTTAATGTTTGTAGCATTAAACTATTGCATAAGATCAACGTGGATACATCTCTTATTAAACTAGACTCCCTTACTATTCATGTCTTTGATAATGTTGCTAGGTGTTTGTTAGGTATTATAACCTTACCTGTCAAGGTAGGACCTGTTATTTTACCCACACCTATTCATGTCATGCCCGATAAGCTGACCTACAATCTTTTTTTAGGATGACTATGGATTCATATTATGCAAGTCATCCCTTCTACTTTGCATAAGGAACTTGAGTTCATCTACAACAATAAGATGTATACTTTGTTAGCTGATACCAATTTACAAGCTTTGTTGCAAATCTCATCTTCTTGTTTGACTACTTTTAATCCTTTTGAAAATACTCCTACATATTCAAGTATGCCTATTTCCTTGAGTACTCTGGATTCTTCTTCCACTCACACTGAATCACCATCTCCTCCTAAAGATACTTTTTCACCATAACAAGTGCTCTTGAAGGATGATTGGGGGTCCTTATATTTCACACCTACCTTTTTAGGAAAATACAAAATCCCTCCAAGAGAACCTAATATTAAAAATGAGAAAGATATGGATGAACCTAAAAAGAAACCCACTTTGTCTAAGCAACTAAGTAACAATTTTGTGGTTGCTTCTTTTTCAAACAATTATTCACAATCTTCTTCCTACTCATCTAGTTATGGCATTGAAACCTATGAGGCCCCACCATCTCTTTCAGATTTGGCATCCCTTTATGGTCCTAGTTTTCACATTTTAGCTAAGAGTGGATATAATGGCAATGGTTGTGGCATAAATGAAAAAGGTTTTAAGGTTCCTTTACAAAATAACATATGTGAGCTTCATGTGGACTTGGATATAATTTTATTGGCATTTGCATGAGGATTGCATTAATGATATGTTATATTGTCATTGATGTCAATAAACCAGTAATGATATTGTTGATATTGTTGTAATATTGTTACTGTAACCGGTAGGAAGAATTTGTGGAGTGAACCGGTAACCAGTGGAAACCTTATCTATTGATGTAACTGGTAAACCCTACCTGTTGTTTTTGATAAAACCTAACCGATTAAGTTTGGTGAATTGGTTATATTGGTTTATGATCTAATGATGAGCAATAATGATAATACCATGCATGATTATTATATGAAAACAATTCCAAGAGATTTTGGCGAGTTGTTGTAATAGTTTTTGTCTAGGGAATGAGCAAATGTATTGCATCTAATGCAAAGCATGTGATGAGTTACTAAGTTCAATGAAGCGGTGATAAAGGAGCAATCAAGGTTTTCTTGATTGATGTGTAGAGATTGCTATGTAATCCAACGGTCATACTTGAACCGATTTGTTTGTAATCTCAACGAGAATTAGGTTTTTGTTGTGTTACCGACTTGATTGATTTGTTTATAAGGTCGATGAAGTTGTTTAGTTTTATAGAGATGGCAAAGAGATAGACATAGTTTAGTTGAGTGTGTGGTTGCCGAACCGGATGATGTATCTACAATTTGAGTAAAGGTAGATAGGAGCATGAAATGGATCTAATCAAGCAAGTGTAGTGTTATTCAAACAGATTAACAAACTCCTATTGTTTTCTAACAATTACAGCAGAATTGAAATCGCCTAATCGGGTAAGCTCTAACAAGGTGGTCCATTAGATTGGATTTTCAAATCCTCTACCGAGGTTACTCCTTACAGGGTATTGCTTCTAACAAGGGATTTGTAGTCAATCCCTTAATCGAGTGATTCCTAACAGGATCAGTTCTTAATAGGACTTTTTGTAAAGCTTTAACAGGCTAGGCTCCTAACAGGATGAACTTCAGAAGAGTTTAGATAGTTATCTTGTGAGTCTCATCTCACTGTGGTTTTTACCTATTTGGGTTTCCACATCAAAAATATTTGTGTCAAGTGGTGAATGTTTTTTGTGGTTATGTTTTCATGGTTGATTTAATTAACTACTTAACTATTTTTTATAAGTCATGATAACCGGAAGCATTGAGATATGAAGAAGTTGTTTACTGTTAATTTGTTGTAACAGACAACCAATTTATCTTATGAGTTGTTACCTTGACAGAGGTATTATATTGTTAGTTCTAAGTTTACTTTGAGAGATTGATTGGTGAAGTTTATATCGGTTTTTCTATCTACTGATTCACCCTCCCCCTCTCAATAGTTGATCGGATACTTATTCTTTCATCATACCATCAATTGGTATCAAAGCATTTCAGGTCCTCTAAGGTCTAAGCCTAACATCTTGAGGTAAATATCTGTTGATCATGATGAAGAAGGAAGGTCAGAAATTTAATAGAGAGAACTACAAGATATGGAGTGACAAAATGAAAATTGATTTCAAGAGTTTGGGTAGTCAGTATTGGGAACATGTCGATACTAATTATGTTGCACCTACTAGGATGTTGACTGATGATCAGAAGAAAGAGCAACAAGAAAATCATCAAGCATTGGAGGCTATTATCAGTTCTTCGTCTGATGCAGAGTATGTAGATGTTCATGGTCTTGAAACTGCATATGAGGTGTGGAAAAAAATTGAAGAGATTTATAGCGATGATGAACATGTTAAGATTGCTAAAGAGAAAAGTCTAAGAGGAAAATTTGATAACATGCGGATGGCTGAAGGTGAGAATATCGAGCAGTATAGTCAAAGGATAAAAGAGATAGTTGGTGAAATTAAGAGTGCAGGAGGTAAAGTGGAAGATTCCACAGTGATCAGTAAGGTACTGAGAACCTTGCTATTGGTCTATGCTATCCAAGTTGCAGCTATTCAGGAGCTAAAGTCCATTGACAAAACTAAGGTAACTCTTGACTCCATCATTGGCAAGGTTACTGCTTTTGAATTAAATGGTTATGATGGTAGTGTACGGAAATCTAGGTTTGCATTTAGAGCTTTTGTTTCTAATTCATCTATGAGGAAAATTAGAGATGCCAGTCACAGTTATGAATCAAGATCTAGTAGAGAAGTTGATGATGAAGATAGTTTAGTTGAGCTTGAAGCATTGTTATCCAAGCGGTTGCCTAGAGGTACAGGTAAATATAGAGGTAAATTACCCTTGAAATGTTTTGCATGCAACAAGATTGGACACATTTCTGCTAATTTTCCTAATGGTGATAATGAGCACAAACGAGAGAAATTCAAGAAGTACAAGGGTAAAGGCAAAAGAGACTGCCTTATTGTTGTTGATGGTGGTATCACTGATGAGGAATCTAATGATGATGCTAATGAAGACAATGTGTTTATAACCATTAAAGAAGAGATGTCAGACCAGAAGGCATTAGTATCCATGATGGATAACTCTAGTGATTGGATCATTGATAGTGGTTGTTCATATCATATGACCGGTGATCAGAGCAAATTTCTTTCTCTGAAGGAATTTGATGGTGGAGTTGTAAGATTTGGCAATGACTAACCCTACATGGTTAAAGGTAAGTGAACTATTTCTCTACTGGGTTGAAGGTTTAAAGCATAATCTTTTGAGTTTGGTGCAACTCAATGACAACAGATACCCATTGGAATTTAAAAATGGTATGTGCAAAATCTATGACAATAAAGGTGAACTAATTGCAACCAGGAAGCAAACTAAAGGTAACTTGTTTCATCTTAATCCTAAATACAACAACTGTTTAATTGTAAAGATAGATGATAGTTGGTTTTGACATAGGAGATTTTGTCATGTACACTTTGACAACATTGTTAAAGTGAGTAAGTCAAAGATAGTTGGGAAAGATGGCATCCTCAACTTTCAAGAGCAAATCTTTTTTAGCAGAACAATTTTTAGATTTGGTTCATACAGATCTTTGTGGACCAATAAGAACAAAAAGTATTCAGGGTGATAGATATTTTATGATCTTCACTGATGATTGCTCAAGGATGATGTGGGTCACATTCTTGAAGGATAAAACTGAAGCTTTTGGTAAGTTCAAGGCATTCGGGGCCTTAACTAAGAAATAGAGTGGTAAGAAGATAAAGTGTCTGAGGACAGATCAAGGCAGTGAATTTACTTCTGAGGAATTCACTAGGCATTGTGAAGAAAATGGTATCAAATGACAACTTTTTGCACCAAGGACACCACAGTAGAATGGTATCATAGAGAGAAACAACCGGTCAGTTGTTGAAGCTGCTAGGACGATGTTGATACAAGGAGGTGTAGCAAAAACTTTCTGGAGAGAAGCCTTTCAGCACAACTGTCTACACTATGAACCAGATTTTGGTAAAGAGAGATAATGAAAAGACTCCTTATGAATATTGGTATGGTAGATCACCTGATGTTAGTTATTTCAGAATATTTGGAAGCAAATTTTTTATTAAGAGAGGTGATTATATTAGCAAATTTGAGGCTAAAAGTGATGAAGGTATATTTCTTGGCTATTCCACCAAGAGTAAGGCCTACAAGTGTTTTACAGCACGACACAAAGAATTATTGAGAGTGTTGATGTTCAAGTGGATGAATTTCCTGAAGTCTCAGAGGAAACTAGTTTAGAGAAAAAGGATGAAGATCCTTGCATTTTGTTTTTAGAACCTGAAACTGTGAAATCTAAAACTGGCAAAGCAAATATTGATGTACCAGTCCAATCTGAACAGATAAATTCAGAAGAAGAAGATGATAATGAAGAAGTTGAACCTGAAGATAATGATCATGTTATTCTAAGATATGTGAGACTAAATCACAATCCTGAACAAATTATTGGGGATAAGGATGTTGGAGTGCTAACTAGAAGAAGAATCAGAGAGAATTCTTGAATGATCTCAACTATTGAATTGAGAACTGCTAAGGAAGCATTTGGTGATGATCATTGGGTTAAAGCTATGGAGGAGGAATTAGATCAAATTGAGAAGAGCAACACATGGACCCTGGTACCTTGACTGGTAAATAAAAATGTGATAGGTACTAAGTGGGTTTTCAGGAACAAGATGAATGAAGATGGTGTTGTAGTTCACAATAAAGCTAGGTTGGTTTGAAAAGGTTATGCACAAGAGGAAGGAGAAGACTATGGTGAGACTTTTGCACCAGTGGCAAGAATGGAAGGTGTCATAACTTTACTTGCATTTGCAACACACAAGAAATTCAATGTATATAAGATGGATGTTAAATCAACATTTTTGAATGGGACACTTGAAGAAGCATACATTAAGCAGCCAGATGGTTATGCTCTGAGTGATAAGAAAGACATGGTATGCAAATTGCATAAAGCGTTATATGGATTAAAGCAGGCACCGAGAGCATGGTATGAAAGGCATCATACACATCTGATGAAGATAGGCTTTCTAAGAACCAGTGATGATAGTAACATATATCTCAAATCTGAAGGAGATAAAATACTAGTCAGCGAAGGATTTGTTGATGATATCATATTTGGAGGTAATGATGACATGAGCAACCATTTTGTAGATGAAATGAAAAATGAGTTTGAAATGTCTTTAGTGGGAGAAATAAAAAATTTCATAGGCTTGCAAATACAACAAATGAAGAATGATATTTTCATCATGCAGTTTAAGTATGTGAAAAAGGTCTTGAAGGCAATTGACATGAGTGACTGTAAACCAGTTGGGACACCTATGGTTATAGGTTGTAATTTGTCTAAGGAAGATGAGTCTAAATCTGTTGATGAGAAGGAATACAAGTCAATGATTGGAAAATTGCACTATGTTGTTCACAACAGACCGAACATAGCTCATGCAGTTGGCATAGTTACTAAATTCCAAAGGAATCCTAAGGAAATACATCTAATAGCAACCAAAAGAATTTTTAGATACTTGAAAGGTACTGTTGATTATGGGTTATGGTATCCATATAGAGGAAATTTTGACTTGAAGGTGTACACAGATGTAGATTGGGCAGGAAATGTTAATGACCGGAAAAGAACAACTGGTGGAACATTTTTTCTTGGAGGGAGACTTGTTTCATGGAGTAGTAAGAAGAAAAGTTGTACTTCACAGTCTACTGCTGAAGCTAAGTATGTTGCAGATTACGTGAATTGCACACAGGCTATATGGATGAGGCACATTTTGGAAGGTTTTAAGATGAACATTTCAGAACCTATAAAGATTTAATATGATAATACAAGTGTCATAAATATTTCCAAGAACCCTGTTTTGCACGCATGAACCAAGCATATTGAATTGAAGTATCATTTCTTGAGGGAAAAAGTTCAGAGTAAATATGTGATCTTAAAGCATGTTTCTACCAAGGAGCAACTTGCAAATATTTTTACTAAACCTCTGCCTAAGACTACTTTTGAGTATCTTAGAAGTTAGTTAAGTATGATGTAGATTATATTAGTCCCGGAGCTACTTGCATAATTTTACAGGAGGATTGGTGTAGAAGTGGATTTATTCCACAAGGGAAGCATCAAGTTGCAGAATGTTGATGATGCATAGTGAAATTCGACATTACATGTTTTACTTTCAATTTGGCATTTCTGTCAAAGGGGGAGAAGAATTATGTGATTATGGGAAGGAGAACTAGCGACAGGCTGAAGACATAGAGAACATGGTGAATACTTGGTAATGTAAACTAGGATTCCTATTCACAATCACGCAGCAATCAATGGTGTTGATATTTGTATTGTAATCAATGCCAAAGGGGGAGATTGTTGGCATTTGCATGAATATTGCATTAATGATATGTTATGTTGTCATTGATGTCAATAAACTGGTAATGATATTGTTGATGTTGTTGTAATATTGTTATTGAAACCGGTACGAAGAATTTGTGGAGTGAACCAGTAACCGGTGTAAACCTTATCTATTGATGTAACCGGTAAACCCTACCTATTGTTTTTGATAAACCTTAACCGATTAAGTTTGGTGAATTGGTTGTATTGGTTTATGATCTGATGATGAGCGGTAATGATGATGACACCCATAATTATTGTATGAAGACAATTCCAAGAGATTTTGGCAAGTTGTTGTAATGGTTTTTGTCTAGGGAATGAGCAAATGTATTGCATCTAATGCAAAGCGCGTGATGAGTCACTAAGTTCAATGAAGTGGTGATCAAGGAGCAATCAAGATTTTCTTGATTGACGTGCAGAGATTGCTATGTAATTCAACGGTCATACTTGAACCGATTTGTTTGTAATCTCGATGAGAATTAGGTTTTTGTTATGTTACCAACTTGATTGATTTGTTTATAAGGTCGATGAAGTTGTTTAGCTTTATAGAGTTGGCAAAGAGATAGACACAGTTCAGTTAAGTGTGTGGTTGTCGAACCGGATAATGTATCTGCAATTTGAGTAAAGTGAGATAAAAGTATGAAATGGATCTGATCAAGCAAGTGTAGTGTTATTCAGACAAATCAATAAACTCTTGTTGTTTTTAACAATTAAAACATAATTGAAATCCCCTAACCAGGTAAGCTCTAACAAGCTTGGTGTTATTCAAATCCTCTAACAAGGTGGTCCATTAGATTGGATTTTCAAATCCTCTACCGAGGTTACTCCTTACAGGGTATTGCTTCTAACAAGGCATTTGTAGTCAATCCCTTAACCGGGTAATTCCTAACAAGATTACTTCTTAACAGAACTTTAAGTAAAGCTTTAACAGACTAGGCTCCTAACAGGGTGAACTTCAGAAGAGTTCAGATAGTTATCTTGTTAGTCCCATCTCACTATGGTTTTTACCTATTTGGGTTTCCACATCATAAATATTTGTGTCAAGTGGTGAATGTTTTTGTGGTTATGTTTTCATGGTTGATTTACTTAACTACTTAACTATTTTTGATAAGTCATGATAACCGGAAGCATTGAGATATGAAGAAGTTGTTTACTATTAATTTGTTGTAACAGACAACCGGTTTATCTTATGAGTTCTTATCTTGACAGAGGTATTATATTGTTAGTTCTAAGTTTACTTTGAGAGATTGATTGGTGAAGTTTGTATCAGTTTTTCTATCTACTGATTCATCCCCCACACTCTCAGTAGTTGGTTGGATACTTATTATTTCATCATATCATCAAATCCTTCAAAGCCCCCCAAAGCATCTAAAATACCATCTCTCAATGCAAATGTTATATTTAGTAGTGATGATGACTTCACCTGAATTAGATCATCCTCTACATCTCTCAACACTCATCCCAGTCGTAAGGAAATTATGGTGGTTGACAAGTCTCTTTATGAATCTCCTCAAGAGATTTCCAATCCCACTTATGAGGCTTTACCCTCTATTCATACTCTCTCTTATAGAAATAAGGCCCTAATGAATTATACTTGCCCCTCTCCTAAGGTTTCTTGTGTGTAAGAGGAACATGACTTAGAGGTCTATTTTTCTCCTACAAACTATTTTCTTGATCAAGACATTTCAATACCTATCATCTTATACATGGTTTTGCTCGCATTGATTGTAGAGAATTTAACATGTCGTATTCAAATTCCTTATCCAATCTATCATACATTTAAATAGAATTAGTGGCTATTATGTTTCTCTTTACCATGTGACATTGGTAGCTTACCTATTGGGGGCTCATTGTCATTTATGATAGTACAATTTCATGTGCAATCATACTTTGGAAGCAACATAAAAAGTTACTTATTGGTGACACTGGCGCAAGACGTCCTCTAGTACTATGTGGGTCGGGAGGAAACGAGACGACCTCGTAACCTCATTCCTACCAAAAGAAGCTCTCACCAATCAAGCCAAGCCTCCAATCCAATATCTAGGTTCTATTGATTATACTTATATTTTTAATAATTTCCAAACATCCTCTAAGTTATTGTATCTTGAACTTATAATTAAGTACAAGTACATTATAACTTCAAATTTATTACAATAGATTATTCATAATAGAAAGAAGGCCCTATTTTTTCATGATTCTTGAAATGGCTATGAAGTGCTCGATAGGAGAAAAGATATTATTCAAGAAAAATCATATTTATAAGTAGAATAGGAGAATAAAGTGAAAAATTACTTTGAGGTCCATTAGAATAATAACCTACCATTTGTTAAGTGGGGAATTTTTTCTTTCTATCATTTTCTAGAAAACCATAAAGCTATTTTAAAGATAATACTAGACAAGAGATAGGTCTTCTATTTTGGCAAAGAGGACAAAGTAAGCTTGTTGTGATCCAAAACTAGTTCTTATTCTAGCAAAGAAGGGTATAACATCCAATAAGAACTTGTTCCTTCACAAAATTGGCTTCTTAATCTCTATTGGACTAAACCTTAAATCTTTTGAAGCTAGTTCATTTTCATGGATATAAGTTCAAAATAAAGTTATTACGAGTGAAAGATTACAAAAAAATGACATTTTTGTGGGTTTAAGCTATTTCTCCATTTCAAATTTACTTCTAAATGTTGGGAATGGTTATGGGAATGTCTACTTTAGAAAAGTTCTTTTACTAAAATAATGCTTCAATTTTGCTTGTTCTTCCTTTTGGAAGAACAAAAGCTTCTCATCTTGAGAGTCTATAATTCGTAAAGATCACCTTTATTGAAAGTATTAATCTGCTATAGTTATTAATGGGGAGTATTAAAAATAATAAACAAGTGCTAAATGTATTCCTCCATATTTTATAAAAATTAACTTTGATGGAGCTACCAAGAGAAACTCTAGCCCTTTAAGGGTTGGATGTGTTATCCATGATCATAAATAAGAAATTTTATTTGTAGCATAGAAGAAGTTAGCTCCTAATACGAATAATGAAGCTCAAATACAAGCCATGTCCCTAGGTATTGGAATCATTGTCATATAAATCTTCACAAATATAATTATTTAAGGATATTCAATGTTTATTATCAATTCATCTATCAAAAATAAATGTTATTTATCAATTCTTTTAGAGATAAAAAAACCTCATGGAAACTTTATAATATGATAGAGTTTGGCTTTGAATTTTTTACCTCTATTTGAATATATAGAATGTAAACATTATTTTCTAGAAGAAAATAGGGTGCCATTGTTGCAATATAGCAAACAGTAAGAGGTGGGGGTGAATTAGTGTTTGTGGTTAGATTCATTTTTTAAACGGAATTTGAACATCCACTGATAAAAGTAGTCATATATGATTTGAAACATAAATAAAGCAATTAGAATGGAGCAGGAGAAGCGAGATTTTGAATCTTTGAGTATTGGTGTAGGTCATGTTGGTGTAGGCTCTGAGGATTCGCAGGGTGAAACGGTGCAACGACCAAGTGGAAAGCAAGGAAAGGAAGAGTCAAAAGAGACTGACACGAATAAAAATAATCAGGTGGACGCAAGAGGGGGGGGGGGGGGAGGTTGACTAGATAGATGATAATTATCAAAGGGGAAATGATAAGGAAAATCCTATTCAAGTGGCCTCCCCTATTCCCAAAGGTCACAAAGCTCATGTTTTCACAAAAGGACAGGAGGTTGAAAAGAGAACCCAAAATGTGGTGGTGGCCGCTGGAGGTGAAAGTGCTAAACAAAAGCCATGGTCATCTTTGTTCGGAGTAAAACCCAATGATAAATTTGCATTCCCTCTAGTCAGTAACTGTTGCCATTATGGATGAATTGATTATGTGTTACATTTATGTTTTGTCATTGATGTCAACACTAGTTGTTATGGATGGTTATCGGCAGATAGGTTACCGATAGAAGTTCTAGTGTTACCTGCAGAAGAGATTATCTGTTGACACTTCTGACATGTTTGGATTAGTGAAGTATATTGGATTTCATGAGTTATATGCTCCATGAGCATGTTTTGGTCAGTTGGTATTGGCTTGGTAATTGGATGTTATCATACACTCTGGTAAACCCTTATCAGTACTAGTTTAAGGCTTTATCGACAGAGCTTTCATTGAGGAATTGTGACAGGGTGCATAATTGGTGTTGGTGCAGCTTCTTCAAGGATTTCAGAATGCTCAAGATGTTCTTTGATCGTGCTTTAAATGCTTGAAGACTTTTCTTTGGGGTGGTGGACCCAAAATAGGTCTGGTACCTACCTAGGTTATGGACCGGTATCATGCTAGCGTGTACTCTACACGCTACCAGGATGTTTCAAGATGTTTTATGAATTTATTATTATTTTTTTGGTCTTAAGCCGACATGACATATCATTGTAAATGGAATTATGAAATGATATCATTGTAATATCTTTAGGTGGCTGACCTAATTGGTTTAGGCCTTAGGGTTTGTATAAATAAGAGGTAGAAACTCTTTGTAAAGTATCATGGTTATTGGAAAGGTCATGGTCAAGGAATGTAATGTACGAATATTGTAATATCATTTACGCAGAGGAGTTGATCGATCATTGGTGATCGAATTGAACTCACAAGAGGATTTAGTCCTCTGACATTGAGCTTAATCGGGACTGTAATCAGGCATGGTAGATGTTATTTCCAGTAGTTCACTCTATTGGATTGTTGTCCATTTATCTTGAGAAGGTTTTAGCCTCTCTGTAGTCACTGAGACTCTTTTGTAATGAGCAGTACGCTCTAGGCAGTGTGCCTTCCTGCAAGTGCAGGCCACTCATTGTAACACATACTTTCTGCAGAAGTATCATCTGACTGTGGGTAGGTTTTCCACCGTGGTTTTTCCCTTTCCGGGTTTTCCCCATAAAAATCATGGTTTTATGTGGTATAGTTGCTTTGCATTGATTATCTGGTTAATTGTTAAGTTGTATTGTTTACCGGTATCTATTCCTATCGGCATCTGTCTGTGGTTTACCGGTACTTGATTTGTTTAAGGTCATATTATGGATTAAAAGTTATAATCTGTTAACAACTTATTCACCCCCCCCCCTCTCAATTGTTCATTGGTTATCCTAACAGTAACATCTTTGATCTGGCGAAGGGTAAGCTCACTATTTGTGTCCCTGACTTGGTTATAGATCATAATATCTCTCTCATGGACAAAACATTGGTTGGAAAATGTATAGGCCCTAGGCCAAATATTGAAGTTGTTAGGGCTTTTGTCAAAAAAGAAGTGGAGAACCAATGGCTAGGTTCTTGTTTTTACTCTCACTAAGGGTTACTTTGCTTTTGAGATTTCCTATAGGGAGGATATTTTGGCCATGAGGAGTGGTGGTCCTTGGTTTATAGGCAAGTCCTCTTTGGCTCTTAAGAAATGGACCACAAACATGGACCTTTTAGATTCCATTTTTAAAAATGTCCCAATCTAGGCCAGACTTCCTGGCCTTCCATTGGAATATTGGAATGAGGATGTCTTTAGCGACTTGGCTAATTCATTTGGAGAACTTTTGTCCATAGATCCCATGACGACGGCTAGGAAAAGGTTGTGTTTGCTAGAATCTGTGTGGGTGTCTCCCAAAATGTTGACCTATCATCTTCTTTGAAATACAATTGAAATTGGGCACTTGGGTTCAAGCTATTGAGTTTGACATGATCCCTTTTTCTTTCTTTAAATGCAAAAAATTGAGGCATTGAGAAACGAGATGCCCGCTTAATGATAGAAAGGAGAAAGAGAAGCCCCATCCTAAACCAAAGAAAATCTAAAAAATGAAGTCTAGAGCAGATGGAAACGAAATTAAAAAAATACAAAATGGAGAGAAAGAGAGTAAGAGATTAGAGGAACCTATGAATGCCCCTGAAAAGACGGATGATTCAAGTATTCAGTTTGATTTGGAGATCCAAGAACCAACAATCAAAATGCTTAAAAACAAAACTAGTGAGAAGAAGGATGGTGAGGTTGGCTTGGAAGATATCACAAGTCAGGGTTCTACTATTCTGATTAATAGAGTTAATTTGGATGTGGACAGTGGGGTTCCTAACATGCCTTTGGACTCTGGAGGTAAGGGCCTATCTAGCCAAGATTCAACGAAGGGCCATGTGCCAAAGGATTCTCGAGAAATTGTTAAGGATACTTATGGGGACTCTAGTACGATTATGGAGGATACAAGTGAGAATGCAGTTCAAAATTATAATGGAATGATGGATACCCTTCCATTGTCTCAGAAGGGAATTTCTGACAGAGATTGGGAGCCAGGAAAAGAGAATTATAGTTAAGAATATTCTGATAGAGATGATGAGAATTCTCATCCCAGTAAGGAGCAAAAGAAAAACAAATAGCAGTGTACACCATTAAGGGTGTCTACCAGATATAGATCTAAGGTAGATTATGGGGCCACAAAGGGTAGTCAAGGAAGAATACCTTCAAGATGCTAGAGGGAGAAAGGAATATTTCAGGATATAGCGGATGGTATTCAGAAAACCATTCCCGCGATTTGTAGACTCCAATCACCTGCTAAGATATGAATATTATGTCATGGAACATCAGGGGGTTGAATATCCTCCATAAGAAAGATGTTTTGCACAATTCTGTTAGGGACCATAAACCAGATATTTTACTGGTTCAAGAATCCAAAATGCCTAAAGAGAGTGGAATAGATTAAAATGCTTAAGTTTTGTGGGGTGCATGGAAATAGTTCTGAAGGTGCCTCGGGGGGAATTCTTAGCTTTTGCAATCTGAACCTTATTAAAGGTGAACCATTGTTTGAGAGTATCAATCATGTGGCCACCAAATTCACCAATATCAGATATAATAATTGGGAAAGGGGCCAGAAATATTTTTTGGCAAGAGCATGTTGCCTTTCTTAGGAAATTAATTATTGAAAATTGGGTTGTCATGGGCGATTGTAATACCCCTCTCTGGGATATTGAGAAATTTGGAGGATCACAGGTAAATCTAGAAAGTAAAATGGATATTTTGGACTTCATTAATAACTAGGCATTGATTGACTTATAGTTGCAAGGAGCCTTCTATACCTTGTCAAATCTAAGAATTGGTAAGGATTTGATTCAAGAAAGATTGGATAGAACTTTAATTTCTGATCAATGGTTTTTAAATTACTTATGCTCTTTAAAAGCCCTCTCTAGGGTAGGCTCAAATCACTTTCCAATAAGTTTTGAGGTAGATCCTATCTTGGCTAAGAGGAATTTATCCTTTATATTTGAATGCATGTGGCTTTCCCACCCCCATGTCCTTGAGGAAGTTAGGAAGTGGTGGAATATCTCTATCTCTGGGACAACTATGTTTAGGGTTGCCAAGAGATTGAGGGAAGTAAAAAACAAGGTTAGAAGATGGAATAAAGGAACCTTTGGTAATATTTTTTGTATCAAGACTAAGTTACAGCTTGAACTTAAGGATATACAAGAAAAAATCCAAATGGAGGGATACATTCCTGATTACAAGATGAAGGAAAATGAGCTGCTTGTGAAGATGCATGATATAATATCTAAAGAGGAAGAATTTTAGAAGCAAAGATCTAAGGATCTTTGGCTTTTAGTTTGGGATAAAAATACTAGATATTTTCACATGACTACACTGAAACACAGGGCAACAAATAGAATCTCTCACATAAAGCACAATGGTAGCCATTTCGAGAAGGACAAAGATATAAGAAGACAATTTGTCCTTTTTTCCAACAATCTTCTCTCAGTGAATGATGGAATTAATCATGCAATGCAAGATTATCTATTAGAGGCCATCCCTAGACTTGTTAAGGAAGAAGACAACAAGATGCCAACTACTATTCCATCTATGGAAGAGAACAAGAAAGTTGTCTTTTCTTTTGAAGGTAATAAGGCTCTGGGGCCTAATGGGTTTCCTATGTTCTTCTTTCAATGGTTCTGGGAGATTGTGGTTGACAAAGTGGTGAGTGTTTTCAAGGAGTTTTTTGGTTGAAGATGGCTTCTTAAGGAGCTAAATGCTACCTTCCTAGTCCTCATCCTTAACTGCCCTAGAACTATGGATTTTGAAGCGTTCAGGCCTATAAGCCTCTACAACTCTTTCTACAAAATTATCTCTAATGTTTTGACGTCAAGAGTGTTGATAATTTTGCCCTCCCTATGTTAGACAACTCAGATAAGCGGTGGACAACTGGGGGGGGCGGGTGAATTAGTTATCAACAGATTATAGAACTTTAAGAATTAAAACCTTATTACCGGAATAATGGATATAATAGTTAAGCACAAATATAAACCATTGAAAATTTACCAACCATCCACAAAAGATAACACCAAGATTTGTACGTGGAAAACTCGGTAAAGCTAAAAACCACTATGGGAAGCCTGCCCACAATTAGATAATACTTTTGCAGTAAGTATGTGATTACAAAAAGAGGGGCTTGCACATGCAGGAAGGCCAACAACCTAGAGCCCACTACTCATCACAAAAGGAGCCTCACTGACTACAAAATAAATCTAGACTACAATCCGAAAAGAAGAGTGAATTGCAAGAATAGCATCTCCTATCCCTGAGTATAGTTCTGTTTAAGCTCAATACTAGAGGTCTTAAATCTCTTTCACCAACCCAATTCGATCACCTATGATCGACCAAAACCAATACATATGATTACAACCTTATTTGCACATAGATAATTGCATAACCCCTAAAACCATAACATGATCTACAAAGAGATCTTACATCATATTTATACCAATCCAGGACCTAAACAATTAGGTCGGCCACCTAAAAGATAATACAATAAATTTATAATATAAACCCGCAATCCAATGATCAACCAAGTCATCCTAAGACCGAAGCAACATAATCCAATCAATAGATCCAACCGGTAATGCATCAAGATCATCCACCAAGATGTTACATAAACCGGTCCATAACCTAGCAGAATAAGATAGCATTAGGTTCGGTCCTAAATGCAACACCACCGATCAACAGGAACACAAACAAGATAATCAACAACATCCTAAAAGCCATCTAGAAGCTGCACGAACACCACTTATCAAGTGCATCAAAATATCTTCAACAAAGTTATGTCGGTAAAACCCTTACCGGTGACCAAAAGGCTTACTAGAACAAATGATAGCTCCCAAGTCATCAAATCCTGAACCAACTAATCATGATATGCATCTGAATAGCATGAATAACAAATCCAAAGCATACCAGATCATAATCCAACCGCTCTACCAAAACCTACCGGAAACCAGTTAATAACCAACATAGTTGGTGTTGCCATCAATGACAAAACATCAATGCAACACATAATCAATTCCTCCAATTTGCCAACAATCTTCCCCTTTGGCATTGATGGCAACACTAAATGTGAAAAACATCCAAGTACCAAGAAATGCCTAACAAGTTTCTCCCAAAGGAAGATAGCCAACAATCTCCCATAAGATGATATTACAATGAAGTTAACAAATTCCCCCTGTGAATGATATCTCTATTAAGCTTTGATCTCTCCCCTTTGACTAATATTCTGTTAATCTCTATTTTTTACATATATCTCTCCCCCTTGGACATAAATGCCAAAAATATGACATAAACATCAAAGAAAAATCATAAATCCACTGAACCAGACAACTAACTACTCCCCCTGAGTAGTAGCATCAACACATCAATCCAGAATGAATAGTAGCTCTATAAATGCATATCGAGCTGATGTCAATCAGCATCACTCAGGTCTCTATCGAGGGGCAGAAATCCCCAATCTGTCTCTGAAGTACTCAAATGATTCCTTAGGCAAGGTTTTAGTGAAGATATTTGCAATCTTCTCTTTAGTGTTCACATAAACCAGTCTGACTTCATTTGCTTCCACCTTCTCCTTCAAAAAGTTGTACTTGATAGATATGTGCTTTGTCTTAGAATGAAATACTGTATTCTTTGATATGTCAATAGCAGCAGAGTTATCATAATGAATAACTATTGGTTCATTACAATCCACCCTTATATCCTTCAACATTTGCTTCATCCATAGAACTTGTGTATAGTTAGTAAAAAAAATGACATACTCAACTTCAACAGTAGATAAAGAGGTACATGACTACTTCTTGTTGATCAATGAAACAAGTTTCTTTCCAAGAAAGAAAGCTCCATCGAATGTCCTCTTCCAGTCATCAACATCTCTAGCCCAATCTGCATCTATATATGCACATACTGTAAAACCATCATCTTTAGGATACCACAAACCATATTCAGTTGTTCCTTGCAAATACAGGAAAATCCTTTTCACCGCACTCTCATGATTCTCTCTAGGATCACTCTCATATCTTGATATAATGCAAACTGTATTGATTATATCTGATCTAGTCTGAAACAGATATAACAAACCTCCAATCATAGATTTTTACCTTGTAGGATTTATCGGTGTCGATGCATCTATCTTAGTCAAATTCTCACTTGTAACCATAGGAGTACCAAACGGTTTAGAATTTTCCATACCAAATTTGTTCAACAACTCCCTAGCATACTTAGTTTGACAAATGAAAATAGCTTTATCAATCTGAGTAATCTACAAACCTAATAAAAATTTCATCTCCCCAATCATAGACATCTCAAATTCATTCTTCGTATTATTAGAGAATTTCATACATAACTTATCCTCACCTCCAAAAATGATATCATCAACAAATACTTCAACAATCAATATGTCATCATCTGTGATCTTATAATATAAATTACTATCAACATTACCTTTAGTGAAACCAAGCTTCAAAAGATATTTATCCAATCTTGCATACCAAGCTTTAGGGGCTTGTTTCAATCCATATAAAGCTTTCCTTAACCTGCAAACCATGTTTTTGTTATCTGAAAGTGAAAATCTATCAGGTTGCTCAATGTAAACTTCCTCTTCAAGATCCTCATTCAGAAATGCACACTTAACATCTATCTGATAAACCTTGTATTTCTTATGGGTATCATAAGCAAGAAATAATCTTCAATCCTAGCTACCGTAGAAAAAGTCTCATCATAATCAATTCCTTCCTTCTGAGAATATCCTTTCCAAACCAATCTATCCTTACTCCTCACAACTTGTCCATATTAATTCAATTTATTCCTAAAAAACCATTTAGTCCCATTAAAATTCTTATTTTTAGGTCGGGGAACTAAAGTCCATGTATTATTCTTTTCTATTTGATCCAATTCCTCTTCCATAGCTTTCATCCAACATTCATCTTTAAATGCTTCAATTGCTGATGTCAGTTCAATTTGAAAAATTAAACATACCTCATCAGATGCCAACCTTCTTCTTGTCACCACTCCTTTATTCTTGTCTCCAATTATTTGATCTTCTGAATTATTTAACCTAACATACTTAGGAGTCTTCCGATTTTTTGTTCGTCTGCTCTGATCTTTAGTTACTGTTGAATTTTTTGATACTATCGGAGTAACTGGTTCAACATTTTGTTCCAGTGTAGGTGCTACCGGTTCAGTTATGATCATTTTCACTATCGGTTCTCTCTCATAAGTTCTAATTTGACTTATGTTCTACTCATCTACCTTGACATTAGTTCTTTCCACAATTCTCTGCAATCTTTTGTTATAAAATTTATATGCTTTGCTTTCATTAGAATAACCAAGAAATATCCCTTCATCACATCTAGGATCAAACTTTCCAATGGAATCATTTCTTTTGATATAGCATTTACTACCAAAGATTCTAAAATACTTAATTGTAGGTGTATGACCAAACCATAACTCATAAGGTGTCTTACCGATGTCTCCTTTAATATGAACTTTGTTGAATGTGTATATCGTCATGCTCACAGATTCTCTCCAGTAGATATGAGGCAGATTAACTTCCATCATCAGAGTTCTAGCCGCACCCAAGATAGTTCTATCCTTCCATTCCACAATACCATTCTGCTGAGGTGTCTAGGGTGCAGATAACTGTCTTCTTATCCCATTCTTTTCACATTAACTATTAAATTAACTGGATGTAAATTCTCCACCCTGATCAGACCTTAAGCATTTAATCTTTTGTAGCGTCGTAAATTGTACGCACTTGCTAGGGTGGTACAATTTCACACCTAGTTTAGCACCCGCCTTAGTGCATTCTGCATTCTACATTGCATTTCTCCTTAAGCACTTAATTAATCAAATTAATTAGGTCTAAGGTCCTATTTCATCATCACAAAGTTGGGCCCTTTCACTAAAGCGCGCCCTTCGCATTTTATTCCTCTAATATACCACTTAATCAAAAACCCTAATTAAGTCCTATTTCGAACTTGGGGGCTTGGTTTCGGGGTCAAAACATCTCGAAATCACCTGTAACTTCGGGATTCTCTCTAAAATCATCATATCCGACGGCCCTGAAAATTTGGTGAAAAGTTGTCGGGACCGTGGCGCCCGGTGCACATGGTCCCGGACATTTTTCCCGAAATTTTAGGAGCGCGATCCAATCATAAAATAAAGCTTAACCCCAAGAAATTGGCAGGATATTCAATCTCTAGGTTGGCCAAAATACGAATTTATGACCTAGGGTTTCATACATAAGAGCTCTCTTTCTTCATTTGGAAGGATCAGATTTTTGTTTCCAGGAACTTCATATGCAGCGAAAGAGCAGATCTTTGAGGACTTCAACAACATTCAACATCTTTTTATCAAGCATCTATCAAATTCATTCATCCACTTAGGGCTTGGAAGACATTGAAGAACAATAGGAGATTACCGACTGAAGATTGGCTTGTACTCCTCCCTTGAGGGTTGGGTATGATTTCGTATTGTTTTCATGTCTTTACATAAGCTTTGATACATCATTTATTCATGCTTTAGATCACATTGCATCTTGATTTAGAGCATTTACATTATCATTTGCAAGCAATTAGGGTTTACTTTCTAGGTTGCTCTAGTTTGCTTTCTTGCATTTTGGACCTTGCACACACACTAGGTCTGCACACACAATACATTTTACAAAACAACTTGGCCATTCGTGGAGGTGGAAATCACTGAAGTGGGGGTTTGACTAAGGCAAAACCCTATATAGCCGCCCCTCCCCCTTTTTCAGATATTATTGCAGGTTTCGGGATTCGGACGACGCCGAGGGATACAGATCCGGAGAGAGAAAGTTGGAACAGCACTCTGTGTGAAATTGCAGAGCAGGAGACTGGGACAGGGGCACTGGGCACCCTGGTCCTGCCAGGACAGGGGCGCTGGGCGCCCTGGTCCCTGGGACAGAGGCGCTGGGCGCCCTGGTCCTCCGGACAAACAGTTTGCAGACAGTTTCCAGACAGTGTTTCAGAGTGCAGAACAGTGGTTTCCGGTGCAGTTTTCAGGACAGTGGTGCTCGCGCCCCCGTCCCGAACATTTTCAGTCCGATTTTGACTCCGGGTACATATCTGCATTCTTATTTCATCCTTGTACTTACAGCTGTTCATTGTTTAATCTCAATTCTGCAATCTTGTTATTAGTTCATACTTGCATTTTGAGATTAGGGTTTGAACTTGCATTACTTGATCTTACAATTTCAACAAGGGAATAGGAATCCTAATAGATATCCCATGGCTCTCTCTTTCACCAAAAGAAGTAGCCAATTGTGCGATATCTCTAGGCTCTTTCGTATTCCGTAATGTGTGTCAAAGAGTAGGATTAGGGTATGTTGACCTAGTCTCGCTTTTTTCCCTACACATTTTGGTGAACCCGACGTGAATCTATCATTGCTTCCTCTTGCATTGCATTTATTAGATCTAGATCTAGATTTAGTGTGTTTTCATTTCATTTTCGTTAAAAAGTTAAAAATAAAAATAAAAATAAAAAAGAGTGTGTTTCTTTGCATTGTGTGTTTAAATTTTATGTAATCCTTTCAAAATGTCAGATTTTTATTTGCAAAATGTTCATGCTTTTGATGATTATTATGAGTATAGCCAAGATGAATTAGATGAAGCTTTAGATGAGTTTTTAAACCCTAAGGATGCTAAACCTTCATTTTACCAAAAACTCATAAACCTTGTTACTATGCCATTTAGGTGTGATGAGAAAGATAAGTCGAATGATTCCTATCAAGGATACATTCCTATCCACTTTTCCCCTGAATCTAGTAACATGGTTGTTTTCAACAATCCCCTCTATGAGGAGATGTCTCCTTTTGAATCAAAAGACAAACCTTTTAACCGATATGATCATGCTTTGTTGGATGATGCTCTTGATGACTTTGTGGCTTTATCGAAATCTTTAAACAAAAACAAAACTTCTAAATTGGTTAACATGATAAACTTGAATGAGCATAAAAAGCCTCTCTTTGAAGTCCAAGGAGCTTATCCTTCTCCCACCTTTCAATTTTCTAAATCACCTCTCCTTACTGTTCAAGGAAGGTATGATCATGATTCCTTTCACACCCCGAATAAACCAATCATCACTGTACAAGGAAGAAAACCTATAAGTCCTTACAATTATGCTAAGCAAATAACTAGAGAGAGTTATCATGTGGTTGCCCATACCTATCATACCAGAAATAATAGGCAACCTAATCCTCCTCCTATTATTCCAGTCTCTCTTCCTAATCCTCAACCAATTCTTCCTCAAGCTCCTCGTATTTCGCAAGTTATGGGTAAGGAATATGATCTCATAGAACAACTTAAAGCTACCCCTGCTAAGATATCCCTTTGGGATTTGATTCAAACTTCTTCCACTTATCATGGAATGTTACAAGATGCCTTGAAAGATTTGAATGTTCCTCCACTGAATACATCTAATAATATAGCATCTTTTGTTAACTCTGTGATGAATCCTAAAGCTCAAATTGTGTTTACCCAATATGAGTTGCCTACTAGTGAAATTCAACAACAACGTGATCCCTTGATGATTGTGGTTGTCATGAAAGACACTGCTATAAGACGAACACTAGTAGATAATGGCCCTGGCCTTAATGTGTGTAGCATTAATCTATTGCATAAGATGAATGTGGATACGTCTCTTATGGAGCCTGACTCTCATCCCATTCGTGGCTTTGACAATGTGGCTAAGACTTCATTAGGTATCATCACCTTACCTCTCACAGTGGGACTTGTTACTTTGCCTACTCCTATCCATGTTATGCCGGGAAATTTAACATATAACTTGTTATTAGGGAGGCCTTGGATTCACAGCATGCAAGTTGTCCCCTCTACATTGCATAGACAAGTTAAATTCGTTTATAACAATAAGACATACACCTTGATGGGTGATACTAATTTTCAAGCTTGTCTGCAAACATCTACTTCCAAAGGGAGTTCTTCTAAGCCATCCTCATCTAGTGATGACTCTTTAAGCAAGAAACCTATCAATGAATCCTCGCTCTCCGATGATCGGAATTCTTCGGATAAGTCTAGAGCTCCTGGAGAGGATCCTTCTCGACTTGAAACTACACATAAAAAGGATTTTGATCCTGAGAAGGTTCTCGCAGAGGATGATTGGGGATCTCTTGATTTTAACCCTACCTTTGTAGGTGAATATAAGGTTCTTTCTAGAGAAATTAAAATTGAAAAGAAGGAAGAAGCTGAGAATCACAAAGTTGAAAAGAAAGAAGAAACTAAAAATCAATCAACCTTACCTGAATCTATGAGTAATAATTTTGTGGCCGCTTCTCAAACTTCTTCTTCTCACATCAATAATTATGAAGAGTTTGATTCTTTGTCTTATGAAAAACCACCTTCTCTTCCTGAAATGGCTGATCGTTATGGTCGTGGTTTTCGCATTTTCGCTAAGCATGGGTATCATGGAAAAGGTTGTGGTGCTAATGAACAAGGGATAAGAGTTCCTCTAGAGACTAATTTTCACAATTATGCCTTTGGACTTGGCTATAATCTTTGTAGACGTACTAAAGCTTCTAAAAGACCATGCATTAGTGTTAATGCTATTTCTACATCTATATCAATGCAACACCCTGAGTATATTGATGGGGATCCTTCGGGTGATTGTGCTTTGGATATCTTCCCTACCGACGATGCTTTAGCTGAGTTCTTGGGAGCCTATGACACTCTTCCTCGTTATCATCACAATAGGGGACTCCCTTATTGTTTGAACACTGAAGCCTATTTTGGAAAAGAGATTGATAACGATAAGATTGTGAAAGAATTCCCTCAGTTAAAGGATACTCCTCAACAAAGTAATCTTCTCATAAGTGATACCCTTGATGTTAAGATGGATCCTTGCAACAAAGAGAAAGTTATTAAGATTGGAAAATGTTTGGATGAAGAGGAACAAAAACAATATGAAGAACTATTGCATGAATTCCCTGAGATCTTTGCTTGGACATATTCTGACATGCCTGGTATAGATCCTAAGATTGTTACTCATAATATTGTCTTAGTTCCTGATGCTAAGCCCGTGAAACAAAAGATTCAAAAAATGAATCCCAAGGTGGCTCTGCTTGTCAAAGCTGAGATAGAAAAATTATTGGAGGCTGGATTTATCCGCCCTATTGACTATTCCCCATGGATTTCAAATATTGTCGCTGTGGCTAAACCAAATAACAAAATAAGGATGTGTACCGACTTTCGGGATCTAAATAAGGCTTCTTTAAAAGATGATTTCCCTCTTCCAAACATTGACATGATAGTTGATTCTACGGCAGGACATGCCTTGTTATCCTTCATGGATGGTTTTTCAAGCTATAATCAAATTTTCATAAACCCTCAAGATCAATTCAAAACCGCTTTCACCACTCCCTGGGGTACGTTTTGTTGGATAATGATGCCTTTTGGACTTAAAAATGCCGGTGCAACTTATCAACGAGCGATGACCCTTATCTTTCATGATTATATGCATAAGATTTTAGAGGATTATGTTGATGATATTTTAGCTAAATCCTTTCTTCGCATGGATCATGTTAAAATCCTCCGCCAAATTTTTGAAAGAATTCGTAAATATCACATGCGCTTGAATCCCCGAAAATGTGTTTTTGGTGTGGATAGTGGAAAACTATTAGGATTCATAGTTTCGCATCGTGGGATTGAGGTGGATACTAAGAAAATAGATGCTATTGTCAACATGCCACCTCCTAGAAATGTGTCTCAACTTAAAAGCTTACAAGGAAAGATTCAAGCTATTCGTAGGTTCGTGTCTCAACTTGTGGATCGTACCTTTCCTTTTACTCAACTTCTTAAAAAGGATATCACTTTTCAATGGAATGAGGATTGTCAGCAAGCATTTGAAGATTTAAAAGTGTATTTGGCTAGTCCTCCTATTCTTCAACCTGCCGAACCTTCTAAACCCTTCCTTCTGTATACAGTTGCTTCCTCTCATGCTCTCGCAGCATTGTTGGCACAACATGATAAAGATGGTAAGGAATGTCCAGTTTATTACATAAGTCGTACCTTACTCGATTATGAGACCTGATATTTTGTGATAGAAAGACAATGCTTGGCCTTGGTATTTGCGACTCAGAAATTGAGACATTATCTTTTAAATTCAGAAGTCCATGTCATGGTTAAGTTTGATCCTTTGAAGCATCTTTTCTCTAAAACTGATTTATCAGGACGTCTAGCTAAGTGGATTATGATGTTAACTGAATTTGACCTTAAATTTGTTTCACAAAGAGCAATTAAAGGACAAGCGTTGACCGATCACTTAGTTGAGGCCCCTTCACCTTTCTCCTTCCCTAACCCTGAGTCCTTTCCTGACGACTTCATTCTTTCTATAGAGAAAGAGGAAACTTGGGAGTTATACTTTGATGGCTCTAAGTGTCGTACGGGATCGGGGGCAGGGGTTGTTCTGATTTCTCCTACAAAGAAGTCCATTCCCTTATCCTATCGTCTAAATTTCCTGTGTACCAATAACATTGCTGAGTATGAGGCTCTTATAGCGGGAATAAAAGCAGCCTTAGCTCTGAATATAAAACACATACATATCTATGGAGATTCGCAATTGATTATAAGACAAGTAACAGGAATATATCAAGCAAAACAAGACAAATTATCACAATATAAAGACCTTGCTGTCTCTTTATTACAAAATTTCGATTCTTATACTATGGAACCTGTTCCTCGAAAAGATAATCGACATGCGGATGCAATGGCATGTGTGGCTTCTCTAGTATCTTTAGAGGACCCTATGGTCGATCTTAATTTCGTTATTCACAATCTTATTTCTCCGGCTATTGAAGATGATTCTAGCTTGGTAACATGTTGTGACTTTGTAGACTCAGACGAATGGTACTCGCATATCGTAAGATATTTGACTGATGGTACCTTTCCTGATTCTGCTAATAGGAACACTAGGGCTAGAATCCGCAAGCTTTCTGCTAGGTATATCATTCTTTCTAATGTCCTATACCGAAGGGGTTATGATGGTCTTCTCCTTCGTTGTCTTAACAAGTCAGAAATCCCTGTTGCTCTTGAAGAGGCACATTCAGGTGCCTGTGGGGGGAATTTTGGGGGCAAATCCTTGGTTCATAGATTGCTTCGTATGGGATACTATTGGCAAACTATGCAGAAGGATTCCTTTTCATTTGTTAAAAAAATGTCATCAATGTCAACAACACAATAATCTGATTCATGCTCCTGCCCAAGAACTTCGTTCTCAAGTAGCTTCTTGGCCTTTCTCCGCATGGGGTTTGGATCTTATTGGAAAAATCTCTCCTTCATCTCAAGGACACACCTTCGTTATAACCGCAACAGATTACTTTACGAAGTGGGTAGAAGCTATTCCCCTTCGCTCTACCACTGCTGAAGTGATTTGTCAATTTCTTCTAGAAAACATCATTTCTCGATTCGGGATACCTTCTACTATTATTTCAGATAATGGGACATTGTTTAAGAACAAGGACGTGAAGAAATTCCTTGAGAAGTATCATATCAAACATCGATTTTCTACACCATATTATCCTCAGTCAAATGGTCAAGCCGAATCATCTAATAAGATAATTGAACAAATTCTTCGTAAAACCGTGAATAAGCATGGTAAGGATTGGAGTAACCAGCTAATCTATGCTCTTTGGGCTTACCGAACGAGTGTACGAATTGCTACGGGAACTACTCCTTATAATCTTGTTTATGGTGCTGATGCTATTATGCCCTTAGAGTTAGAAATTCCATCACTTAGGGTTTCTCTCAAAGGTATAGTAGATGATGACTCTTATAGAGAACAATGACTTCAACAGCTTGAGATGCTTGATGAACAGCGCATAAACGCTCTTGAGCATATTCAAGCGTATCACAAAACTCTACAACGAAGCTATAATGACAAGGTTATTCAACGTTCCTTCTCAGTAGGTGACTTAGTCCTTTATGAGAATCAGCGCAATGTGAATGCCTTGCCTGCAGAAAAGGGAAAATTTAGTCCTAATTGGCTTGGACCATATATCGTTATTGAGGATTATGGATCAGGTGCTTACAAAATAGCGGATGTAGATGGTACGCCTCTTAAAGAACCTATTAATGCTATGCACTTGCGTAGATATTATGTTTAATTCTTCATTCTTCATCTATCTTCTTTTTTTTCAATTCTTCAACATTGGATAATATGTTAGTATCTCTTAATTAAAGCAAAATAGAATTAAATGTTATGTTGTTTAATCTATATTGCTTCGTTCCTGACAAGCATGTCTTCTTACTTTATAGTTTGTCTTGAATTCATTAATGTAAATTGTAAAAGGTTTACATTTCTCATTATGCTAGCATATTATACAATGTCTTTATGTATTAAGTAGAATTGTATCATGTTGTGTTTAAGTTCAAAATTAAATCACATTAGTTATATGATTCTTAGACTTAATACATATTTCTTCCTTATCATCAATGTAGCACTTGATTAAATATTTTAATTAAGTCACACATGTATCAATTTAATCATGGAGCATTGAGAAATCAATCACATGGCAATTAAATTTTGAACATACATGTACATCTACCAAATGTATTAGATTTAATCAAAACAAAACATACATTGTTTTAAGCATTAAAGATAACACATTTGAGACAAAAGATAAGCATGTATATATACATATATATGTGTGGATCGTATACAAATCTAGGTCACTGTACATCATAAAATCATCTCCTATCCCTAGGGCTAGTGGCTGGAGAGTGTCGACTGGATGCTCCCTCCTGGTCTGGCCGTGAAGGTGGACCCATGGGTGTGTAGTGCGATACAGATCGTGAGTGACTCCGAGAGGAACTTCTACGATCCCTATCCATAAGGATCGCACGGTAGGTGGTAGCCTCGGTCTGAGCCGCTGCTAGATCTCGCCGCGCCTGTTGGAGGTCCTCTGATAGGACTCTCTCTCTCTGCCGCGCCTGCTGGAGGTCCTCTGATAGGACTCTCTCTCTCTCCCTCCATATATCTACCTGTACTCGGAATGGGAAAAACAAATCCTCATGCCGACCCACGTTCCCCTGAGGCCTATAGGCAATCTGTGAGGAACTGGGGATCTGTGCTATCATGGAAATGTCTGTCATTGCCTGCTGAATCAAGGAACGCCATTCCTGCACATTAGTTGTGGTAGTAGAACAGATTTTTGTTAGTACCATGCTATATCATCAAAACATTAATCAATCAATATAAACCTACTATACCTGGATCTCCCTCGCGCCAGTAGGGATCATGATATGGTAGTATCTGTGACTGAGAACCGCTAGGCTCCCCTCGCTCATATACTCTATCCACGATGGGTGTAGGCTGGACGGTACTGGTGACAGGTCTCCGTATCGCCTCCTGTTCCCCCTGTTGGAGAATAGGGGGTGGATCCAGAGCTATGGTATCATCTCCTGAATGGTGGGGAGCTGCATCCGACTCCTCCTCATCATCTCTATCCTCCTCCTCCTCGTCCTCCTCGTCATCATCATCCTCGTCCTCATCCGCATCATCACCTGCATCCTCCTCGTCCTCCTCTCTATCTGCATCCTCATCCTCCTCCTCCTCGTCACTGGGCTGATCGCCTATAGGTGGATCAGGATCTTCCGCCTCCTCATGATCCTCTCCCTCCTCTAGCTCCTCTGACCTGGATCCCTCGTCCTCGTCTCGGTCTCCATGTCTCCATGGGCCTGGATAGCCTGTCGGATGATCTGGTGGAAAGATAGGACCTGGATATGATCTCATGAACCATGAAACATATCTACGTTGTGCTCCAGGCTCTGCAGAATAGTCAGTGACTACATCCTGATCAGATCCCTCTAAGTCTGTCGTCTCAATCTCATCTACCGTCGGTCTCGCTACTGCTCTAGGTCTAGGAAGGACCCGTGAGTGTCGAGTATAGATGGGCACATCGGCTGGAACACACTGCTCTAGTCCGAACTGCCTCCGTACTCGGTCAAAGTAGAAAGAGACTATGATGTGTGCATATCGTCCTCGCAGTAGGCGGTTCCTCTGTAGACATGCTAACTGTCTCTCCATACCATCCCATCTGTGCATCAGTAGGTAAGGTCTCCACACTATCACCTCGGATGTCAGTCTGTCAACAATCACTCTCCAATATAATAAATCTCCACTCGCTGGTAAGTGGATAAGCGAACACCCTAGGTCGCTTGCTCGCTGTACTCAGTGGGAAGCCGACGGGCCTGGTGCATGTGAAGTGCTCTAAAATCCACACCTACAGAAGTGTGCATGTCATCAAACTACATCCCTGTCCGAATACATACTCCTCAAGGTCGTGATAGAGATGTGCTAGCATACTCCGACCCCACGCATACACTCTCCTGTGTCTCTCCATCGCTCTGATACACCATGTGAGGCCCCCATGCATGTGTGTCCCTCGCCCATTAGGGCAGACGGCTAGTGCTATGATGGCTATCATAAGGCATCTCAGAAGTGGTACCTCCCCTGTAGGATGTAAGAGCCAGCTGACCATGATGCGACCTCTCATTTTGCTCGGCATGACTCTCCCTATGCAATACACCTGCTCTCTCTGATGATCCTCCGCTGATCGATCAGTCGCGTATGTAATTGTCGCTCCTCTGATAGGAAGATGAAGTATATGGTACACATCCTCGAGTGTGACCGTCAGCTCTCCTACTGGAAGGTGAAAGGTGCATGTGTCAGGATCCCATCGCTCCATCAAGGCCATCAGCATCGCAGGATGAAATCGAATGGCCGGCATCAGAATCACGTACCACAATCCTACAATCGATAGTGTGTCTCTCTCTGACTGGGTCAGCCGCGGAATCTGATCTCGCAAAGTGCGAAGAATATGTCCCGCTGTATGCTCTCTCATGTACGGGAGACCCTGCAAAATGAAAACATGACGATAATCAGTACTCGATCATCGAAATCGCAAATGCAAACTGTTGTACATTATATGCTAGCCTTGTAACCTCTCGCCAGGCCCTGATTGGGGACCATGGCGCCCTGATGGGGACCATGGCGCCCTCTCAGGGACCATGGCGCCCTGAGGGGACCATGGCGCCCCTGTCAGGGACCATGGCGCCCTGGGGGGACCAGGGCGCCCCTCAGGGACCATGGTGCCCTGGGTGGGCCCCGGTCGGCCTCAAGGCCCGCATACGATCACGGAAAAGTCAAACATGCGAAAAATCAAAAGTCAAACATTCAGTCAACTCACCTCGTCCAGTGGCTCGTCGTCGATCATGGCCTGGCGCAGGATCTCAATCCTTGTGGGACGCTCCGGTCGTCGTGAAGGCATGATGATGGCTATGTGGGCTCCGTTGCACTGAATAGTATTCTGAAATCAACAAAGTGACGAATACAAGTGTCACTTTCAAGGTATATACTCTCGTTTGCTTGTTCTTACTTTTTGAAACCCTAATTCTCCTCTGTCATTCATTTTATCATAACTTGAGTTTGGGAGATGCGATTTTTGAACCGTTTGTTGCGTTGGAATCGTATTTTCCTTCCCCTACTCTCGGGATGTTCCAAAAAGTGCTCTGATGAAGCCTATTTAGTGAACACCCCTCATCAATACTCTCTTACACAATTTGTCGCAAGTAAACATGCTACCCTGTTTCACCTCCCTAATAAGCAAGTCGAAACAGGGGGGGCATATAGCTACTCACAGATTTCATCACTTTCCCTAGTAAGCATTAGGTGATTTTGTGATCTAACGTGTGTTTTGTAGGGTGCGGTTCCTAACTGTGTACTGCAGATACCGCTGGGGGCTTCGTCCGACAACTTATGGATATATCCTTTTTCAAATAATGTTTACTTTTCTGTACTTTAGCTTGCATATGCACGTAGTACTCATATGACCGCTAAAGTGGGGGCTAAATGTAGCGTCGTAAATTGTACGCACTCGCTAGGGTGGTACAATTTCACACCTAGTTTAGCACCCGCCTTAGTGCATTCTGCATTCTGCATTGCATTTCTCCTTAAGCACTTAATTAATCAAATTAATTAGGTCTAAGGTCCTATTTCATCATCACAAAGTTGGGCCCTTTCACTAAAGCGCGCCCTTCGCATTTTATTCCTCTAATACACCACTTAATCAAAAACCCTAATTAAGTCCTATTTCGAACTTGGGGGCTTGGTTTCGGGGTCAAAACATCTCGAAATCACCTGTAACTTCGGGATTCTCTCTAAAATCATCATATCCGACGGCCCTGAAAATTTGGTGAAAAGTTGTCGGGACCGTGGCGCCCGGTGCACATGGTCCCGGACATTTTTCCCGAAATTTTAGGAGCGCGATCCAATCATAAAATAAAGCTTAACCCCAAGAAATTGGCGGGATATTCAATCTCTAGGTCGGCCAAAATACGAATTTACGACCTAGGGTTTCATACATAAGAGCTCTCTTTCTTCATTTGGAAGGATCGGATTTTTGTTTCCAAGAACTTCATATGTAGCGAAAGAGCAGATCTTTGAGGACTTCAACAACATTCAACATCTTTTTATCAAGCATCTATCAAATTCATTCATCCACTTAGGGCTTGGAAGACATTGAAGAACAATAGGAGATTACTGACTGAAGATTGGCTTGTACTCCTCCCTTGAGGGTTGGGTATGATTTCGTATTGTTTTCATGTCTTTACATAAGCTTTGATACATCATTTATTCATGCTTTAGATCACATTGCATCTTGATTTAGAGCATTTACATTATCATTTGCAAGCAATTAGGGTTTACTTTCTAGGTTGCTCTAGTTTGCTTTCTTGCATTTTGGACCTTGCACACACACTAGGTCTGCACACACAATACATTTTACAAAACAACTTGGCTATTCGTGGAGGTGGAAATCACCGAAGCGGGGGTTTGACTAAGGCAAAACCCTATATAGCCGCCCCTCCCCCTTTTTCAGATATTATTGCAGGTTTCGAGATTCGGACGACGCCGAGGGATACAGATCCGGAGAGAGAAAGTTGGAACAGCACTCTATGTGAAATTGCAGAGCAGGAGACTGGGACAGGGGCGCTGGGCGCCCTGGTCCCTGGGACAGAGGCGCTGGGCACCCTGGTCCTCCGGACAGACAGTTTGTAGATAGTTTCCAGACAGTGTTTCAGAGTGCAGAACAGTGGTTTCCGGTGCAGTTTTCAGGACAGTGGCACCCGCGCCCCCGTCCCGAACATTTTCAGTCCGATTTTGACTCCGGGTACATATCTGCATTCTTATTTCATCCTTGTACTTACAGCTGTTCATTGTTTAATCTCAATTCTGCAATCTTGTTATTAGTTCATACTTGCATTTTGAGATTAGGGTTTGAACTTGCATTACTTGATCTTACAATTTCAACAAGGGAATAGGAATCCTAATAGATATCCCGTGGCTCTCTCTTTCACCAAAAGAAGTAGCCAATTGTGCGATATCTCTAAGCTCTTTCGTATTCCGTAATGTGTGTCAAAGAGTAGGATTAGGGTATGTTGACCTAGTCTCGCTTTTTTCCCTACACATCTTCAATCATGTCTCTGTCTCAACTTTAGCTTTAATGATCTTAAACTTTTCAAATGCTTCAGATTTCTCCCTTAGAAAAGTAACCCACATCATTCTAGAATAGTCATCAATGATTAGCATAAAATATTTATCACCCTGAAAACTTTTGATTCTAGCAAGACCACACAAATCAGTATGAATAAGATCAAGAACATCATTAGATTTGTCTTGTATACTCTTAAAAGAAATTCTGACTTGCTTTCCCATTTGATGTTCCTTAGATACCAAATTATAGAGCTTCATAATCTTAGGTATATCTCTAACTGCCTTAGTAGAACTAATCTTTACAATGCAATCAAAATTCACATGACACAACCTCTTATGCCATAGCCAACTCTCATCTGTTTGTGCAATCAAACATGTCTTCTCACTGAATTTCAAATGAAAGATGTTACCTTTAGTCTGAGTACCGGTTACAATCTCCAATCCAGATTTGTTGATAATCTTGCATTTTTCATCCTTGAACTATAACTAAAATCCCTTATCCACCAACTTTCCTACACTTAAAAGATTATTTCTTAAACCTTCAACATAATAAACATTACCAGTATCATGCTTACCATCCAATGATATAGTTAATCTTCCCTTGATCATGCATGCTTTGTCATCTCCAAATCTAATTAGACCGCCATCAAATTCTTGTAAAGATAGAAACTTCCTTTTATCTCCAGTCATATGATGTGAACATCCATTGTATATCACCCATTCATCCTTGTATTCAACTTTAGCAGCAAGGGCCTTTTCTTCAGGTACCAGATCATCTTCCTTGATAGCCAAGAATACCCATTCCTTTCCATTGCCGGATACACTAGCTGAATCTTGTGTCGGTCCATCATCAAAATCAGTCACACCTTCCTCATTTGCATAGTAGCATGATTTGTCTTTGTTCCTTCTGTACTTATGCTTGTTCTGATAATCATGGTTAGGCCTAAAAGAACTTCTATCTCTTTCCTCAAATCTTGAATTCCTTTCAAGACATCTAGATGCAAAATGACATATCTTATTACATGCAAAACATTTAAAAGATGATTTTCCTTCATACTTAGTTCATGTTGGACCTTTAGGTACTCTTCTAGCAAATAGGGCTTCAAGTTGCTCAAATTCTTCATCTTCTTTCTTCATTTCCTCCAATTCCTTAGCATATAAGGCTTTCCAATCACTCTTGCTGATAGATGATGTAGATGCATGAAAAGAATGTTTAGATTTTGCAACTCCAGAAGGACCAAATTTCTCAAGCTCAAAAGAAGATAACTTCCCAACCAAGGTATCCCTATTAACAAAGGTGTTTGCCATTGTTCTCAACTTATTAATTGCAATAACCTTCATCTTGTAAGTCGGTGGCAAAGCTCTCAATACTTTAGAAACTATTTCATCTTCGCTCAGAGCTCCACCACAACACGGAATTCCTAGAATAATTTTATTAACTCTCTCCATAAAAGAAGTAATCCTTTCATTTTCTTCCATCTTCAGGTTCTCATATCTCACCCAGTAACCATCAAGTTTAGTAATTTTAACTATAGGGTCACCTTGATTCAGAGTCTCCAATTTATCCCATATAGCCTTTGCAGTTGATTTGTCAGTTAGTCCCATAATTTGTTGATCAAAAAGTGCACACAAAAGGGCTTCTCTAGCTCTACAATCATTTTCAATGTCTTTATCCAAGCCTACCGAAGGAGGTTTTCCAGATGCCAGATTATGATGTGTATATCCTTTCTCATTGATCTCCCAAATCTCCTTACCAAGACATCTCAGATGAGTCTCCATCTGAATCTTCCATACTCTGTAATTTGTTCCATCAAGCCTAAGAATTTCTCTCCATAAAATAGTTGCAGATGAACTTGATGAACTTGAACTATTAGATGCCATAGGATCTTCCTCAAGCGGTTAAGCTTCTGCAGAGAGGACCAAGCTCTGATACCAATTGTTAGACAACTCAGGATAACTGGTGGACGACTGAGAGGGGGGGTGAATTAGTTTTAGGCCATCTAGAAGCCACACCAACACCACTTGTCAAGTGCATCAAAAGATCTTCAACAAAGCTCTGCCGGTAAAACCCTTACTAGTGACCAAAAGGCTTACTAGAACAAATGATAGCTCCTGAGTCATCAAATCCTGAACCAACTGATCTTGATACGCATTTGAATAGCATGAATGATAAATCCAAACCAATTCCACAAACAAAAGCATACCGAATAATAATCCAACCACTCTACCAGAACCTACCGAAAACCTGTAAACAACCAAAACAATCGGTGTTGCCATCAATGACAAAACATCAATGCAACACATAATCAATTCTACCAATTTGCCAACAACGTGATCTCTCCTTAGCAAAATGGCTTCGTTCCTCAAAGGCGGATCCTCAATTCAATTATTATTGTCCACGGAAATGTTCATTCTCTCATGGAATCTAAGACAGATGGATTTCTTCTCAAGCTGGACATTTCGAAAGATTATGATCATGTTGACTGGGACTTCTTACTCAAAATTATGAGGGTGTTTGGCTTACACAATAGAGTCCTTCAGCTGATTGGACAACTCATTTCTACAACTTTCATATCTATCATTGTGAACAGGTCTCCTTCACATTTCTTTAAGAATTCAAGAGGAATAAGATAGGGTGATCCCATTTCCCCTATTCTTTTTACTATTATGGCGGAATGCCTTGGTAGGAACCTAAAAAAGGATGGTCGAGCAGGGATCCCTAATGGGTTTGAGGCCTTCTTCTAGTAATATGGTCTGCTCCCACCAATAGTTTGTGCATGATACCATTCTGATGGGGAGATCTACAGTGGTTGAAGCTAGGAATCTGAAAAAAGCATCGGATGATTATGAGACAATGTCGGGTCAGATGGTTAATAGACAGAAAAGCTCTTTATTTTTCTTCAACACTCTGAAGCCTAGGCAAAATTAAATTACCCAAATTCTTGGATGCAAAGTGGAGTCAATACCATCTATTTATCTAGGTTCACCCCTGGGTCTTAAGCCTCCTGACTCCTTTTGGAATTCATTGACTGATAGGTTCAACAAAAAGATAGTTGGATGGAAAGGTGCTCTACTCAGTCAAGTAGGTAAAATTCAACTTCTTAAAGCTACTCTTCAAAATCTTCCAATCTATGCCTTAAGTCTTTTTAAAATCCCTTCCAAATTTGTGGAGGACATTGAAAAAATTCAAAAAAACTTTCTTTGGTCTGGTGTGGAAGAAAGAAAAAGAATGTCGCTTATTTGTTGGGATGTTGTTTGTAGACCTAAAAATTTGGGAGGTCTGGGTCTCAGGAGAATTAAAACCATGAATAGAGCTCTCCTTGCTAAGCAAATCTGGAGAAATTTTTCCTCTAATGGTGAATGTAATAGTATTTTAAGGGTCAAATGTATGGCCAATACTGGATCTCTTGAGACGTTACTTGAATCTACAACTTTTCCTCATGGGTCGGCTCTCTGGAATGATATGGTTAGAGGAAGGAAAATTATTGATATGGGAGTCGACTAGAGTATAAGAAAAGGGAATTAGGCTAGGTTTTGGGAAGATAGATGGACAATGGAGGAGCCCTTAAATTCCCATGAGAGTTTCAATGGGTGGGTTAATACTTGCAAGGCTTTATATGGAACTCATGTTAAGGACTATTGGAGGAATGGTGGATCTCTGTCAGATCAGCATGGACCTAGCGTCGATTCAATATTCTTTGATGGTTGTTAAAATGGGGTCGAACCAGTAGGATGGTCTTTTAGTTTGGATGTTGATGCAGGAGCATCCCCAGTTCATGACAATCTTGCATCGCCCAAAAACATTTTCTTTATGTTTTTCTTTGTGTTTGTAGTTTCAGAATTTTTTTCTGTGTGTACTGGTTTTGGCTCACCAGATCCTATGGAGTTGGATTCTACTTGAAGACTTAATCATCTTTCTTATTTCCAAACTGCATCACATTTGGATCATTTTCTAGCAAGATATCGCTATCGGTTTCCTTGACAATTTCTTGTTACCAGTTGACAGTTTCTTATTACTGGTTGCTTGGACCTATTTTATTGATCTACCGGAACCCTTTCCAAAGCTTGTAGATCCTTGAGCGTTGATTCCGATGTTCCTTGGCATGTGGATGACCTTTTCCCACGATATATACTTCATCCTTTGGATTTTTTGGAGGAATCTCTTGGCAGAGGCCGACCTTGTTGGTTTTACACATTAGGTCTTGTTCTTCGAGTTTTGATCCCTTTTTGGGCTGACCGAATCCCTTTGATCATATATATAATTGTAATTGAGCATTAGAATGTAACAATCAAAGAAGGAAGTAGTTAGACTAAGCTTAGAAGATAGATCTTGAAATTTAAGGTCTCGGTTGTGACCTATTATGTACTTTGAGCATGTTTTAGCGGGCCAGTGAGTCAGTTTCTGTAACCTGGATGTTACCAGTTGATTGTAATTAATTTTCATGAGATAATTCAATCTTTTATGCATTGCCTCCATCATATCTTTGTGTTTCCGTTGTGTTTACTCTTGTTGACCAGTCCAGATTGATCTCTTTGAGGTCCCTCCTAACCAGTGACTACTTCAGATGCCTAACCTATCTGGCAGCTTCTCGATTTGTTCGACTGTCTTGTTGATGTCCTTTTCTCTTGCCCTGACTCCCTTTTGGGCTAAAGCCTGGATCAAACACCTTATACCTAAGGTCAATGTATTATTTTGGATTCTTCTCCAGAATAAAGTTCTCACGGTTGATAATCTCTGCAAGCGCAGTTTCCAAATCCCCAATCAATGCTACCTATGTAAGGAAGAAGTGGAAACAACTAATCATCTTTTCCTCCACTATCCATATGTGGCTTCTATTTGGGGAAGATTTCTTTCTCTCTGGAACTTCGCTTGGGTGTTTCCTGGCTCTATAGAGGACCTTTTTATTTAATGAAATACCCCTTCATTGAATCCCACCATGTACAGGTTATGGTCTTTTACCTTTCCCCACATTGCTTGGGGTTCGTGGAAGGAGCAAAACAATAGAATCTTCAGGGACAAGGAGGCTTTGGAGAATATTATGTATGAGAGAATATTCAAGCTAATTGTGGAAAACATAAATAGTATCCCATGTAATAAGGATAAAATGGAGGTTGTGGTGTGCAATGTCTATGACCTCAAGATGGCAAAAGATTGGCATATCAAAGGTGATGTTTCTAAGACTTCTAGACCTACGAAAAAGAATCATGAAGGTGCTTGTTGGATTCACCCCCCTAGGGGATAGATAAAATTTAATTTTGATGGGGTGGCCAAGGGAAATCCGGGGCCGACTGGGAGTGGGGGAGTGTTAAGAGATCATAAGGCAATTTCGTTTCGGATGTGGCACTCTCCTTGGGCTCACAGTCCAATCACATAGCTGAAGCCATAGGAGCTTTCTAGGTAATCGATCTTGCACATAAAATGAACTTCAAAAACATTATTGAGTGCCTTCTTGGAAAATCCTCCCCTTCATGGACTATAATAAGTTGGATAGAAGAAGCTAAATCTCTCTTGTCCAAATTTGATAAGGTTAGAATTTCCCATGCCTTTAGGGAAGCTAATAAGGTGGCCAGCTATTTTGCCACTTAAGGGGTCAAGCACAAGGGCCGACGGACATGCCAAGTCTATAGTGAATTGGGAGCTGACATTAGTGCCTTAATCAACTATGATGTTACTCATGGGAAAGTTGTCATTTTTTATTATGATGAAGCGAAGTAGAGATTGGTACTATGTCATCATTCAATACGGTGGTGGTGCCTTAATTATCTCTACGAGTTGTGAGGGTTGGCATGTATTGTGGGTGATTTGGTTTTGTTGTTGGCTCTCTGTTCAATTCATTTTCTCTATGATCAATAGAAGAAAATTCTATGAGAAGATGGGGGGAAGAAAAAAGAGGGTTGAGCTGAACAATTGTGAGAAGCACAAGAAAATTTTGAATGTCTGGAGGTATATTGAGAGGGGGGTTGAATCCTTTCCTCAAGATGCTCCATGGTGCTAACCCAGATATTACAGAGTATTTTTCTAAAAACCGGATGGATGAAGGAATTGTTCTCTCTGGGAGGAAGGTAAAGATAGATGAGAATCTCAATGGGGAAATCATTGGGCTCTCCATAGAGGGGGTGAAGTTCTTTCATGATAGAAAGTTTTCAGAAGAAGCAGTCATCAAATTTCCCAAAACTGATGAGGAAAGGGAGGCATGGTCAAAAATTTTAATAGTTATTTTGATACTAGGAAGGTAAAGACTCTATAGAGGGAGGTGCTCAAAGTTATAATGGAATACATAACAATGGATGGGAGATTTATAGAGTCTACGACTACCATTCCCCCCCCCCCACCCTCCTCAACCATTTTCGACACAAGGTGAGGATTTCATTTCCTTACTACTTGTTTTGCTCTTTGAAACATAGTATTAAGAAACACTGAAAAAGCCCTAGAAAGTATCCTATCCTGCATGATGGCCTTATTCAGTTAATCCACAAGCATTTTGAAAATATGTCAGCCCTATCTAACCCCATTTCCCCTCCGATCTTGGAAGGATATAATACTAATATTAGTATGTCTCAGGACAAAGGTGAATGGGACACTGAATGGAAAGAGGAAGAGTCTCCCTCCTCCAAGAATGTGTTGAAGAAAACCCCACGGAGCAAGCCTTCAGATAAAAAGGTTACCTCTATAAAATCCCTCATTGGCACTTCTCAAAAAGCTAAAATCAAGGAGAAGGCCCCCCAAAGAAAAAAAACACTTTCTTATTCTGAGGATTCTCCAATGGATTCCTTTGCTTCCCTAGATTCTACTGATGGCTCCTATACCTCTTACCCTCCGACCGACAAAAAAAATAGGCCTAGATTCCCTGGAGATCTCAGACCTGAAGACCACTACTTCAAGCCTGACCAGGAATTTCCTGATGACATAGTGGCAATAGCCAGAAATGGGGTTGTTGACTTCTTCAGGATTATTAAGTGGTTTTTTCATGAGATAAAGGACCTTAGCATAAAGAACAGGGTTGTCTCTAGTAAGATGGATGGTAGGAAAGCTAAAGGGGTGCCTTAGAATGTTGTTGAGGTTTTGTTGGTTGAGGAAGAGAAGATGTCGATGATTGAGTGCCTTCAAAGAATTGTTGAGCTCATGGATAAGATGAAGAAGGAAAATGAGAAAAATATTAAGCATCTAGAAGGGGAAATCGACAAAATCCAGAAAACTATGAATACCATCATTAAGTATAGCCACATAATCGTGAATAATTCTACTACTACTATGAGCACCTTGGTGGATAAGCTGGAAAAAACCCAACAGGGGACCCTATTCATGGACTTGGAAGCTGACAAAGACAAAATCCAGAAAGAGGATTTCGGCCCCTCGAAGAGCACTAGAGCCAACCTGAAGAGAAAAATGGATTCTTCGCCTCAGTAGATCCAAGAGTTGAAGAATATGGCTCAGGAGATGAGTAACCTTGAAGATCAGATTGTTGATACCTTAAAGTCCTTGGGTTAGCTTTGTTTATCTGGTGTTGGATTTTTGCTGACTTATGGTTCGTTGCTACTGTCCTTTTTTGTTCGTTATGTAGCTTTCCTTTCTAAGTGAACTTTGTTTGAATATTTTTATTCAGCTTGTAAACTCATGGTTTCAGGCCCTGTAAAACCCATTTTTTTTAATAAAAAATATAAATAAAGCAATTAACACTAGGCATGTTTGCAACACACAATAGAGAAATCACTAAGCAACATTGACACTATTATTTTCCTAAGTGGAAAACCCTCTTGGGGAATAAAAACCACTCACAAAATTTCCTTACTGGCCTATGATGATAAAGTTTGATAACAATAGCCTCACTAGCCTAGAATGCCTCACTGGCAGTAGATAATTTCAAAATGTCTCACTGACAAGACCTTCAACTACTTAACAATTTGAAAGAATTGTTACAGAGGATTACTCTGTTTCTCTAAAGCACATTGCAGTTCAATACAATCATATTATTTGCCTCATAGACTTCACTATCAGAAGCCTACCAGATATAAGACATATTCATACAGAGATTGTTTTTCAATAATGTCTCACTTTTGCATATAATATTTACAATAAACTCAATGCAAGTTGCACGAAAACATTTTTTTCAAATGATACTTGCAACTATCTATCATAATAACATAATAACATAAAAAGAAAATTCCCTTTGTAACTTCAGTGTATACAACTGTCTTAGAAAGATAGGATTTAGAACAAAAGCCCCCGGATTTTTCAAAACAATAGACCACAATATCTTCCATTTTTTCTTTTCTTTTTCAAAGCCTTTTTCAAAAAATAAAACCCTATTTAAAGAGCTACCAAAACTGATTTTTCAAAAGCACAAAACCGCAGACCAATAACTGTCGTTTTAACTGAAACTGAAAACTAATCCTTTTCAATTTCTATGGAACGAAAAAGGTTTCAAAATAGAGCATAATGAACCTATATTTTGTCCATGAAAGAAACTACTTCATCTTTTCCAATATTGTCAACCAGAAACATCTCCTTTTCATTATAAAATGAAACAAGATAACCAATTTTGCAGAGTGCATTCAACTTCCCTATTCCATGACCCAGTGTAGATTCCAAGTTACCACTAAGAGTCCACTGTCAGCTCAAGAACACTATGGCGGTTGTGCCCTTGCTTGATTGCAGCTCGAGTTTCATAAAGAAACCAAAAACAAAACTCAAATTCCTACAAACTACTTCAAAGTTATAAATTAGGGCAAGAAAAGAAAAATACTTGATATTCCACAATTATGTTGAATATTCCCCAATGATGTTGTAGACTAACACTCGTGCCACACAAAAATGATAATGTATTCTTTTTTTTTCACTCAATGAAAATGTCAACCAATATTATGACTTTGTGTTCATAATGTCATTGTCTATTTGATTTGGCCATTGAGAGAAACTTTAAAAATTTTGAAAGCACAAAATCGGAGGACTAGAATGACTTCACTCTCTCCATTTTGGCACTAAATGAGTAGAATAAAAATTTGCACAAGGTGGACACTTTGGTGGATGAATCCATTATGTTGGTGCTAACATCATGTATTTGTCATTATTTTTATTGCTAACTTTTTTATGCAAGTGCAGGTTCATCTCAATTGATTATAGCTCGACATAATTTTAACCATGTAAATTGTATTGCTCTAAATTTTGTTGCACCATGATTTATAAGGATAAAGACATTTTCTAATATAAAATCTTTTAATAGCTTTCATTGAGTCCAAAACATCATACAAACTCAGATTTAAAGAGTTTCTTAGCTTATTGTAATGCCTGTGAAAATTAAGGTTTCACTAATTAAGGTAACAAAACCACTAATTTTTCTTAAAAGACCATTAAATTGAAAGAGGGATGGACCTAATAGATCTAGGCTTACTCCCTTTGGGGAAAAAGCTCTGAAATTTTGATTAAGTTCAACTTGGGGTTAGGATTATATTCCCTCATTCTAAGTTGAATTGTAAAAATGTTGAAATTAGAATAAATGGGTGAATATTGAAGAGATCAGACATAAATAGTAAGATATGGTTGTTGTAAAAAGCCACAATCTGAGTAGAAGATGATGGTTCATATTTGTTCCCATAAATTTAGCCTAATTTATCGAAACCAGGGTGGTGGTCTCCCCAGTCCTTTGAATTCCCCGTCATTAAAAAAGTGAACTTGTTCGTCTCTATGAATCCTATTGATCATTTGAAAAGTAGCTTTGTACCTATTTCTACACACAATAAAAAGAGGGGAAATTATTGGAAATAAGGGTTTCCTAAGTTAAACCCCGATTTAGGAATCAACATTGAATGAAATAATACAAATACTAAAATAAATGCTAGATAGATATAGCTCAAATCTACAGTTGTTGATGATGATGCATTTCTTCTTTGAATGTAATCACGTATGTTGTATGAAATGGCATGGACATGACAAAACCCTAATCACGCACACATGCTTGTATCAGAATGATGTAATTTCTGCTCCACAATGACTAAATGATGAATATGCAGCCTTGAAGACCTCTGAAAATGCTTGATAATTAATGCTTCATGGATGCAAGAATGCTCTTGGGTAGATAATGTATGGAGACTTTGATTGCTTAGATGAAACTAAGTTCATAAAATATCTTTATATAGGGGGTTCTAGGTAGATTACCAATTAGACCAACCTCCAATAGTTATGCAGAGCCACGAGGATCAATGCCCATTAGGAAAATACCACTCGGGTGCCCCAATTCAAATTTGGGCCCCATTGAGAGGGACCAGGGCATTGGACACCATGGTCCTTCCGCATAAGGGACCAATATAGAACTCAAGGGAGAGGGGTACCTCACTAGGAGACCCACCAATGGTTGTTCATGGCTTTAGAACTGGAGAATAGGCACAAAACAAACCTAAAAAAGTGATGAGGATAGAACATGCTAAAGTAGGGGCACAAACATGAGGTGTAAATTGGCCCAGTGACAATTTACGACACTACATTTAGCCCCCCTTTAACAGGAGTATGAGCCTATGCAAATACTTGTGGTAAAGTAGATGAAATAGAGGAGCAATTAGGAGCACAATCACATGGAGTATAAGACACCACTAATTTTGAGGAACCAAGACCCCAATATTAGGATCTTAACTCACTCAATAGCATGCAAGGGCACACAAAACAAGACAAAAACAAAAAAGGAAACAAAGGACAAAAAGGACAAAAAGGCAAAAGACAAAAGACACAACATGCAAAAGCTAAAAATAAAAAACAAGACCTCAAGTCAACCAGCTAAAGAGAAGTCAATATCAAAACGTCTCAACCACTAATATCACTCTTAAAAATGTCATCCCAAGAACACAAGTGATCACATAAAAAGAGAAAGAGCACGCATCATCCATGAACTACAAATAAAAAAACTATGAGCTCATGAGAAGAAAGGGGGAAGCATGGATACACATTCTAGACATGTTTTTCTAGGTGATCAATGAGAAGAAGAATGAGAGAAGACATGGATACACATTCTAGTTGTGTTTTTCTAGGTGATCCATGTTGGGGAGGAGAATAGGAATAGTCTAGCCATGTTTTGCTAGTTCCACTCACCTTGTTGTGTGTGCAAGTGATGTCTTATTTCAACTGTTAAGCAACCTATATAAGAGTTTGTTTTATCTATCTTCGAGCATGCAACAACCTATGTAAGACATGAAATGAAAATGAAAATGTGTGTTTGGTATTGGAAACATTTCATGTAAGATTTTATTTTATCTAGTTTCAAGAATGTGCAACCCCGTTTAAGACAAATATATGTCTGGTTTCGACATCTCATGCAAGAGTTTGTTTTCTCAGGTTTCGAGAATATGCACCTTGTATAAGACATATATCAATGTTGTGTCTAGTTTTGGGCATGAAACATCTCATGTAAGATTTTGTTTCTTTTGGTTTCGAGAATGAACACCTTATTTAAGACATGCAAAAATATAGTATATTGAGGGCGATATGTATGCCCCCTTAATATGCCAACATAGCCCTCTGTTTATGTTGTAGGGAAGCTAGAAACAAGGATACCCACCTTCAACACTAAGGAGATATCATTTAGGCAACAATATTCATAAGTCCAAGCTAAAGAGGAATTACTCTTACAAGCGAGAATAAGATAGTTGAAAAAGAGATTTCTTGCAACAAGTGTAAAGGGGATCCTTGCAAGAGAAGAGATCTTTCCTCAAAAGACATCTACCTCCAAGAGGAGTTTCTTGAACAAACATAACATCTTCTACCAAAAGAAAGGAAGGAGAACAAGAATGCCTACCTTCCTCCTATTGCAAGATGAAAGGGATTCTTGATGAATGATGACACACTTTTGACCCAAAGTGAAGGGTTTGTTTATAATACATATACATTGCCAAGTGAAAATAGGTTGTAGTCAAGGATACATACCTCTTGCATAAGAGAGAATCCTTGAGCAAACAACAGTTTCACACAAGGAATAACGTCAAATCATAAGCAAACACCACTTAACAAAGGAAAAGTGGATCCTTAGAAAGGATAAGAGAGATCAATTCTCCCCAAGTGTAGGGAGATTGAGAAGAATTATACAACCTCTAAGGAGATATTATATATAAGAAAATGCACAATGTACTCTCTTGAAGAAATATTCCATGCAAGAAAGACATTTAGATATGCAAAATGCTACTCTAAAGAAGAGGCAATCTTCAAAGAGAAAGAAAGAATTAGAAGAAGGATCACAAACACCCCTAAGGAAAGATTAATCATAAGAGACGTACCATTTTATGCAAGAAAGGACATCAAAACATGAAAAATGCATCCCTTTAAAGGGAAGAGTGAAACCTTGGATAGAGAGAAAAGAGGATAACATCCCTTCCCCCTAAGCATAGAGACAAGAATGAACTATGTTTATGCCCCAAAATGATTGTAATTGAAATAACATCACCTCTTATGACAAAAAGCCCCTAGTAGAGTCAACTACTAGTGTCATAGGGTGAGGAGCAACATGGAGGATGAATGGAGTACTATGACACTACCTCTTCACCAAGGAAGAGTGCAAGATCAGTTGTAAGAACTATGCAAGCCCTATCATATTAGTCTTGAAAAAAAGTTTTAAATGCTTTACATTTTCCAAGAGAATGAGAATAACTAATGTAGACACCTAAAATTGTCCTGCTTATCCTAAGTCTTCTATTAATTATTTATTTAATTAATTCATTTATCTTATTCTAAGTCTTATCCAAATCCTTCTTTCTGCCAACCTTCGAAATCTTCTTCGTTTCTCCTTTCTTAATGTCCTTTTGATGAAGACCCAAATGTAAGGCGATCTTGTTACTTTTGACCCCAATAGGTTCCAATTCTTGAGCTGCAAGAGAACCATCCCCCCAGCCAGCTTCACTTCAGCACTAGAAATGGCCCCAACTGAGCTACTATTGGCTAATCCATCTCCATTTGTTGACTCCCAACTACTTGTAGAGCCTGGGTAGAGTCCAAAATCACACTATCAAGGACCAACCCTGATGCACCCTGATCCAAAGGAATTAACCCTGGGTGCACCTCCTATTGGGTAAGGTCGTACGTCCAAGGCTTCAAATATGTTAAAGGTATCCTCCTCATGTCTCTCCTATAGGGACCTCTTTTGTCCCTGATTCCTATTCTTTGTCTTAACTAGGGCAAAACCATCAGCACCCACAACTTCATCAGACATGGCAGCTTTTCCTTTGTCAACGCCATCTATGTTATGGGTCGGTTGTTGAGGTTGGCGCACCACCAGTTTATACCTAGGACACTTGCACTGCAAATGACCATACTCATGACACAGACAACACTGAAATGGTAAAGTCTCATAATCCAACTATTGAACCCAAGAATAAGAACCCGCACACATATCTATAGCATCTAGCAAGGGCTTACTAAGATCAATTTCAACACAAATCCGAGCGAAAGTCATTACCTTTCTCCCCAAGGTTTGTGTTAAGGATCTAACTGGCCTACCAAGCACTAAAGCGAGCATCCGCAACACATCCTCCTAGCAACATTCCACTAGAAAATACAGTAAACGAACCCACGCTGGAACCCTATTTGGGAGCTCCTCTGAAGGGTTAAACCCTGCATGCCAAGGTTTGATGAACAACCCCACTTGGTTGTAAAAATATAGCCCTCCTTCAAAGACTCTATTGCGATCCAATTGGCCTACCAAGCACTAAAGTGAGCATCTACAACACATCCTCCCGACAACATTCCATCGGAAAACCCGGTAAACAAACCCACACAAGGACCCTGTTCGAGAGCTCCTCCGAAGGGTTAAACCCTGCATGCCAAGGTTTGATGAAAAACCCCACCTAGTTGTAAAAATGCAGCCCTCCTTCAAAGACTCTATTGTGATCCTCCATGTAGTTGAATGCAACCATGAAGTAGTTGTTTGCTAGCAACATAATCTCCATTTCCGCTTCCAGTGCCCAAGTCCTCTAAGCCCAGTTCTCCGAAAACAGCAGAGAAACCCTCATCCCCAAAAACTTGCAATATAATGAGTGTTTTGAAAAGTATTCAACATCTTTAGCTATCATATTCGGAGGAATAACCAACCTCGACCTCTCACTGCACCTCTCTAGACAGCCATTAATCTTCGTAATCCGAGAGCCACCAGCACTACCAAACCCCGAATTTGAGGCAAAAAGGTTATTATCAAAGGTCTTGACACTTTGGGATGGGATTTTAAACCCACCGCAGCACAGAAATCCATGTCGAGAGATGCCTTCGAGGCCTCTCCACCAATACTAGACATAGCACCTCGTGAAAAGCCCACACCCCGAAAAGAGATGAGCAAGGGCTACACACACCCCTGCAAGGTACCAAACATCCCCCTCCCAAGCTCCACCACAAGGCAGATCAGACCCCCACCGCCCTTCCCTGCAAGCAGTCTGCGAATCCACAAGAAGCCCCGAGCCCCTGCCACACGCAGCACCAACCCATGTCCCGCAGCCACCGAACCTCCACCAGCACACACAACCTCAAGATCAACCCCTCCCTCCACCAGCACTCACCGCCCTCCCACCGACGCACCAACATGCAGACGCTTCTCACGAGCTAGGGCTTCGATGCCCTAGCCCGAGCACAACAACCCTCCGTGCACAGCTCCATCCACATAGATTTCCGAGTAATTCATTTTTTATTTAATTTAAATTAAGTTAATTATTTAATTTTATTTATTTAAGTTATTTAATTTAATTTTTTAATTCTTAAATTTTTAATTAGCTTATTTTTTGTCTTAAAAATAAAACTATGATATATTTATTTTAAACTATGAAATCAACCAACTTGGGGTCTTCTTTATATTTCAACTTGAGTTTAAATGACAATAATTTAAATTATTTCATTTAATTTCATTTTATTTTAGTTATTTAATTTAATTTAATTTACACTCACAAGCACGTCAAACCAAATGTCTTTATTTTCATTAACACATTTTAACATCCACAGTGAGTGTAATACACCTCTCAATGTAAAAACATAATTATTATTTATGCATATGTTTTAAATAAAAATGAGGTGTTTGTATTCATGCACGTGCACACCCAAACATGCGCATGCGCATGCGCACACACCCACACACACACATGCACATGCACACACACCCACACACGCCCACACACAAACATGCACGTACACATCCACGCACGCACCACACACACACACACACACACACACACACACACACACACACACACCAAGTACAATCACAAACAAAATAAGCACTAGCTGAAACAAACCAAAATACAAACACCACAAATTGAATGTTGAAGTCCATTCAAACATGACACATAGTGAATGTCAAATTTAGTTCAAACACAAAACAAAGTGAACATCAAAGTTAGTTCAAAAACACAACACCACACAAATTTAACTTTCATAAATACATACAAATGCAAATGCAATTATGTGAATTCACATACATACAAATGCAAATGCACATATGCATTCATCCACACAAAGTGAATGTTATTGAATCTTTGTTGTACACACGTTCACAAAATGAATGCCAAAGTTAAAACAAACACCGCAAAAATTAAATTTCACACACAAAAAGTTAATTTCAATTATATTCACACAAAATTATATAAAACATTAAACATGGAATCCTCTCAAACACAAAGAAGTTAAAACACACCACACAGAAGTGAAAATCAAAGTTAAGCCAAAGACACATCACACAAAATGTATTCCAAAGATAGTTAAAATACAAATACCACACAAAGGTAATGCCAAAATTACCTTTCAGTGCACACATGGAAACAAAGTACATGGATTTTGTTCAAAGTACAAATACAAAAAATGTGATATATAAAGTTCAAACAAAGAACATAAGTGAATTTCAAACTTAATACACTCTTCATATAATGTGAATGCAAAAGTTTGATCAAACATAGAAAAAATGTGTGCCAAAGTACATACATATACAACAAAATGATTGTCTTTAAAACATATTTCAAATATATTTTTTTTGTTTCACACATAGTTTATTCAAACATATACAAAGCAAGTGCAAAAATTTAAATAATGACATAAATGAATATGAAAGTTCAAAGACATGCAACATTATTTCACATCACACATCTTGTTCAAACATACACTTCACATGTCAAAGCTAGTACACATTTTACACAAAATTAATGTTAAAAGTTCAAAAGATAAACACGCATCATACAAAGTTAGTTCAATCACACATGAAGTAAACATTTGAAGCGCAACACAAACAAAGTAAATGTCAAAGTTCAAATATACTTCACACAAAATTAGTTCAAACACACGTGAAATAAACACACACAATGTGAATGTGAAAAGTTAAAACACCTCACAAAAGGTTTGTTGAAACACATATTTCACATATGCAAAGTAAATTAACAGAAATTCAAACATGCACTCACATAATGAATGCCAACAAAAAATATAAGGCAATGTCAAAGTTCACACACTCTCACATAATGAATGCCAACAAATAATATAAGGCAATGCCAAAGTTCACCCACACACTTCACACAATTTAAAAATGTAATAAGAGGATGCAAAAATTCAAAACATGCACACAAATTGAATACCCAAGTTTAAACAATAAATGCATACAAAGTAAATGATTATAGTTCAAACAAACAAACAATTAATTTATGTTAAAGCTCAAACACAAAGATCATATAATAATAAATGCAAGCAAAGTGAATTTAAAAGAGTTAAATTTCAAACAAGCAAATCAAATATCAAAATAGATCCAATATAAGTAAATCAATATAATGTTAAAAGTTCAAAAGATAAACACACATCGTACAAAGTTAGTTCAATCACACAAAGGTAATGTTAAAATACAAATACCAAACAAAGGTAATGTCAAAATTACCTTTCAACGCACACATGGAAACAAAGTACATGGATTTTGTTCAAACATGTCAAAGTACAAATACAAAAAATGTGAAATATAAAGTTCAAACATAAAACATAAGTGAATTTCAAAGTTAATACACTCTTCATATAATGTGAATGTGAAAGTTTGATCAAACATTGAAAAAATGTGTGCCAAAGTACATACATATACAACAAAATGTTTGTCTTTAAAACATTTTACATATAATTTTTTGTTTCACACATAGTTTGTTCAAACATATACAAAGCAAATGCAAAAATTTAAATATTGACATAAATGAATATGAAAGTTCAAAGACATGCAACATTATTTCACTTCACACATCTTGTTCAAATATATACTTCACATGTCAAAGCTAGTACACATTTTACACAAAATTTTGTTAAAAGTTCAAAAGATACACACGCATCATACAAAGTTAGTTCAATCACACATGTAGTAAACATTTGAAGTGCAACACAAACAAAGTAAATGTCAAAGTTCAAATATACTTCACACAAAAATCAGTTCAAACACACGTGAAATAAACACACACAATGTGAATGTGAAAAGTTAAAACACCTCACAAAGAGTTTGTTGAAACACATATTTCACACATATGCAAACTAAATTCACATAAATTCAAACATGCACTTTGTGTGAAGATTTTTCGACATAGAGTGTGGATGCCAAAGTTACAACACTTTTGAAAGTGAATCAAAATTCAAATCACATCCATGTACCGATACAAACTAACAAAAAAATAAGAGGATCAAATATAAGTGAATGGATCTCTCTCTCTCTCTCTCTCTCTCTCTCTCTCTCTCTCTCTCTCTCTCTCTCTCTCTCTCTCACACACACACACACACACACAATGAATGCCAACAAATAATATAAGGCAATGTCAAATTCACACACTCTCACATAATGAATGCCAACAAATAATATAAGGCAATGCCAAATTTCACCCACACACTTCACACGGTTTTAAAATGTAATAAGACAATGCAAAAATTCAAAACATGCACACAAATTGAATACAGATCATATTATAATAAATGCAAACAAAGTGAATTTAAAAGAGCTAAAATTCAAAGAGGCAAATTAAATATCAAAATAGATCCAATATAAGTAAATCAATATTCAAACACACATTTCACAACTAGTGGATGCCAAAACACACTAAAAAAACAAGTGTGTTCAAGTCACTTCAAATAAACAATTAATTTGTGTCAAAACTCAAACACACTTCATATAAACAAACAATTAATTTGTGTCAAAACTCAAACACACACTTCATATAAACCAATATTCAAACACATATTTCACAACTAGTGGGTGCCAAAACACACTAAACAAATAAGTTTGTTCAAGTCACTTCAAACAAACAATTCATTTGTGTCAAAACTCAAACACACACTTCATATAAACAATAAATGTAAACTGATGAATGCCAAAACTCAAACCCACACTTTATCATACAAAATATAAATGATTTCCCAAAATAAAACACTGCAAACATATTTAAACTACAACTTGCTAATAACACAACATTAATAGTTAAAAAAATAAAGCAGTTAAAAAGACAAATTCAAGTTTAATGAAATATAACTATGCTTAAAGTTATGAGTACTAACCATGGAACATGGTGTTTCATCTCTTGAAGGTTGCTCTTCTTGTAAATTAAGTTTACCAAACAATATATATTTAGCCTATAGAACAGGTTAGCACTGTTCCAAAGGTTCCAATGGCTGTTGAGTAACCCATTACTCTAAGCCACTCATACAATACATATTTACAGTTTGTAGAGTAGTTAAAAACTTGGGGAATTCACCTATTTTTCTTACTAAAATGGAGCATTCCCAACGATGATCTAAGTTAAAGACCTGGTTCGCCAGAGTACCACACAGTTTATTAAGGAGTTCGAACCCAAAATCTGGATTCACAATTACATAAAAAAATAATTGTAGAAATTTTTTATATAATTAATAATTCAATATAATGAAATAAAAATTAAAAAATGCAAAAAAGAATAATATAAAAATCAACACAGAAATTATAGGCTGAAAAAACGGCCATGACAAATGACCATTGCCTGCAGCCTTGAGGAGGGGGCCAATTCAACCCCTCCTAAATAATTTCTTTTATTAAACAACAAATCTATGTACATACCAGTTTACAAATAAGTTGACCAATTTAAGCAACTGATTCAAGAAAGAAACAGTTTAAAATTTGCTCTGCACTGACTCCAATAACAATTGAGATACTCTGCACTCTATGTGTCAGTCTACAGACCACCCTGCACTCTATGTGTCAGTCTACAGACATGGCAAAGATATTTATGAATATAGGGGAAAGGACCCAGTAGTCGTGCACCCTAACTTCACGCTTCTCAAAATCCTACTTGGAAATTTCAAATCACTCCGATTTTTTTACAGCAGCTTACTTGGCAAGTCCCCTGCTTATAACTAAGGTTTCAGGGCCACATCATCAAATATGATGCCACATCAGCATGCTTTTTGCCAAGGTGTCCAAAACAGCCCCAAAAAAAAGTGAGACCAATAGGCGTGCAAAAGAGACCCCAATAGTTGTGCAGCCGATGTGGCATCACCTGATTGGTTACTTTTTACAATATTAGTACATTTCTTAACAACTATTGGTACATTTCCTAACAACTGTTGGTACATTTCCAAACAAAAATTGATTTTTTTTGTTTCAAACAATAGGTTTTATTTGTTCAATTTTTGGAACAAAAGGTATCAACAACCCTCACAACAATTGGAACATGCTCAACTACTGGGTCCTTTCCCCTAGTAGTCAAAGAATGCCAGATCCGAATAATATCAATATGTGGCTGCTCTCCTGAAATCATAAAGTAAATGTATTGGGTTATGATTTATTACTAAAAAATTAGTAAAAACTAATTTTAGTACAATTACTAATGGGTGGCAAGCACCAAGTAAAGTGAAATCTTGTGTTTGATTAATGGGAAAGACAAGGGGGATTGCACGTGATCAATAAGCACATTATGCTCCTTAGCTTGCTATAACAAGGGCCGTAATAGTGTTGCAAAGGCGATGTTTAACCCTTCTATTTAAGCCACATAAATAAACACGGGATTAAAATAAAATGCAAGAAACTGTAAACATTACTCAGTTACATGGAAATGATGTTTCTACAAGTTAGAGAAAAATTATGTTGCATCCATAAATCCAAATATGTCAACAATTGGTTTTTCTAGTTATGGCATGAGCTATTTAGAAAAAGATTTTTAAAATTCAGTTGATGAGTTGGTTTACACGATCCTTTTTAAAATTACATATTTCTCAAATCAATTTTAAAGAGGATTCAACATCGGCATGGGCACCAGAAAAAAAAAACCTTAATAGGTCATAGTCAAATATTGCATAATAAATACTCACATGCCTGATCCAACAATCCCTGGTACTGCTGAAGCTGGTGCATAATCACTGAGTGTTTGAGTCTTAGTAGCATCAATCCCTGGTACAGCTGAAGCTTCTTGTTTAGAGTAGCTGGTGCCTCCTCAAGGCATGACATTTATATGAGCATAGAATTATTTTGGTTATACATGGATTTAAAAGTTGAAAATAGTTGGACTTCACCCCAATGGTTAAGCGGATTTCATAAGACTTCTAAGTTCTGAGGTCATAGCCACATTCTACACACAAAACAGAGTGAGCGAGAACATAAATCCTTACTAGGAGTTTCAAATCAAATTTGAGTTCTACAATCAATCAGAATTGATATTCTAGTTCAGGTTTGAATAGACTTTACATAGAATATGCAGCCATGGAAAGCTAAGAGTATATGGTAATCAGAGCAAGAACATCAATCCTTTAGTAGGAGTTTCAAATCTATGGTTAAGAATCAAGATGACTACTGTAGTTTAGGAAACTTACAAACTTATACTCAGCTAAACTGTGGACTTGAGTTCTACAATCAATCAAAATTGATATTCTAGTTCAGGTTTGAAAACACTTTACATACAATATGCATCCATGAGAAGCTAAGTGTATATGGTAATCAGAGGTTTGAAATCCAAAATCCATATTCAAATTGTTCCATAGATTTAAAGTAAATTTGAAACATTTGGTGATGCAAAATTCATATGGACCCTTTTGGTTCAAGAAATATATATATTTCAAACTTCATGAAATTATAGCTATGAGACTGTGAGTGAATTATAATTAAATGCAGTCTCAAGTCTGGATTATAAATTATAAGACTACAGATTTGATATATATGCTCTGTTAGACAGTATATCGTGACTCAGATCTAAAAATTTAAACATGACATGGTGAGCAAGGTTGACCTCCAGGATCATACAATGGGTAAAAGAACTATGCTAATTAGAGTAAATAAAACATTAGATTTTAGATTTTTTAAATTCAATTTTTTGAGTATAACTAAATAAACAAAAGGATGGCAAAATCTAAATTTATAATCAAATACAAATTCAAATGTAGTGACTCAAATCTAAAAATTTGAACATGACGTGGTGAGCAAGGTTGCCCTCCAGGATCATACAATGGGTAAAAGAACTATGTTAATTAGAGTAAATAAAACATTAATTTTAGATTTTTTTAATTAAATTTTTTGAGTATATCTAAATAAACAAAAGGATGGCAAAATCTAAATGTATAATCAAATACAGATTCAAATGTAGTGCTTATGATACACAAATTCAAATGTTGGTATGTGCTGTATTTCCTGTTGCTTGTGATGTGTAGTTTTGCTTCTTTTCTCCTCCTCCTCATCATCATCACTACTACCTGAATCACCCACAAAAAAGACATACCAAATACCAATAAAACTTTTTTTAAAAACAATCTACACATAAAAATACAAAAGAAAAATACATATCAAAAATATGGAAATACAACTCACAGACAATAAAAACAGAGGAAGCATGGCCATGCCAAACAAAAATAGAATCAAAGAAAAAAAATAGAAATAAAAAACATAGAATGATAGACCAAAAAAAACTAACACAATAGAATGTGATGTAAACAGAACTTTCTAAACATTCATTAAGTCACTGAAGTGAATCTGACTTGAACAATCAAACTGTTAATATCAATTTAAATGCAACATAAAATTGTATATTAACATATTAAAAATATATACAAAAAAGTTCACAATAAATTTTATTTTGTTTTATGATAAGTTTTAATTTATTTTAAAATTCACTCCACTTTTAGCAAGATTCATTCACCTATTTGTTGGACATTGAATATTTAATTTGCAATGAGGAATTAGATGTAGCATACATAGCATACATATCTGGCCTCAACCATTACAGTTTTCCAAAAGCTACGCCATCTCTAGCAATGCGTTCAACATGCTCCCATTTTCAGAGCTTTAAGCTTCAGTAACATGGTTTCTGCCCTCACTTATATTGGCTAAGCATTCTTCTATCTCTGCAAATTTTGTTGGTTTCCAAAATTTTTTACTCATAGAAATCAATGCCCTAGCTTGATTTATAATAAAGTTTTAAAAATTAAAAAAATAAAAACAGTTCAAAATTTGTCTCAGTGCCTTCCTTGCTAGTAAAGTAACCAAGCCAGGTGAACCAGAAAAATGGTCCTGTTATTTGAATTTGTCGTACCTTGGATTAAAATTTAAAATTTAAATAGCCAATATAATATTGTAATTTTTTACTTTAAGTCGTTAAGAGATCATGGATGAGGCTATAAAAGAAAAATTATTTGTCACAAATTTTAGGTACCGAGAAAGAAGAGGCAAAAGGAAGCTTCACTTTGTTAAGTCTCTAAAATCCACGTTGAAAAGGAACTTAGGCTTTCTGTTGTTGCATTGAAAGGTCCTCCAATTTTGGCTCGAAACCAGCACTTTGCTGATCTATTGAAGACCCACGTTGCAGAAAAAGTAAAGAGGAGCATGTCACGTTGGATGAAGCTGGAGGAGTTTGAGGGACTATGCATAACTTCAGCGCAGATTCAACGTGGATGATTTTCATCTTTTGACAGGTGAAGATGCGATAGACTTCTTCATGGCAACAACAATCTAAACTGTACAATTTATGAAGTTTATGAAAGGAGATATCTTGAGATCTTCTAGTGATTGTTGAATGCCATAACTCATAAAATTTTGGTCCCACTCTGGAAATTTGGCTGCACTTTGCATAAGGACGGTGATATTTCAATTGAAGAGGGAAACGATGGTTGGGTTTCCTTTGGTATGTGTGCTTAGGAATAGAGCACAAACTTGATAAACTACTCTGACTTCTGTAGGACTATATTAATCTTTTTGAAAAGTATTGGACCCTACAGATGTCACATTCACCGCGTAGTTCAGGCTTACTTTTGTTGGGCTCTCTTTCTTTATGACCAGCCTCCTGGCACTACCGACCAGAGTAACTGACATGGGTTTTATTGGCCAGAATAATCTGTTTCCACGAATGTTGTGAGTGCTTTCTGGAGATTGCAACAACCTTTGAAAAGGGATATATAGCACTATACGAAGCAAGGGCCCTAGATACACTTGCTAATCATGTTAGCCATTCATCTACTGATTCTCCATCGCTCAACTGGCTATGATATTGATGAAATTTTTGCTAAACAAAATGACTGTTAGAACAGAGATATCTGAATATTCAAGTCAACTAGCTACTGTGGCAGTTGCAATAGCCAAGCAATTTGCAATCGAGAAAACATTACTCAAGTTTGATGCTCTGCTTTCAATGTTAACTGTTACTAATTCTGAGCATTTGGCCCGCATACGGATTTCTGTGATTGGCTTCTAGAGATGCAGCTTGGCTAACATACGTGCATTCTTGAATTGGAACAATTTTATAAACAGTTTAGAAGGCTGATCAAAAACATCTGATCAATTGGCACTGCCCATGATGGACATGTTTGAAGAGGATTGGTTGATTGGTCCAATGGAATTACCAGAGGGGAAATGGCAGTTCCATCAGATAGGTGTCTTTTGATTGTTTTGGAAACAACAAGGATTGAAGTTGCTGTATTAATAAATGAGCTTGCTCATTTGAAGTATAAATACAGTAATAGCAGAAATTCAAGCCTCGAAGAAGCCATTATAAGACAACAGTGTCTTGCCAATATGCATTGGTAGAAAATATAATAAGATTGATCTATAATGTTTGTGAAAGGCAAGATAATTACATCTGCGAATTAAAGCAACAGTTGCTTTAAATGAGACAGTTAAAATTGTTATTAATTTTCTTTGGGATGCAAAAGTTTATGATATGACGAAGGGGGTTAATCTATTAGCATCTGTCCAGGTTGTATGCAGGACAAGACAAAGAACAGACACTTTGAGATGGTGGTGGAGAATAACAACAAAGTGTCAAAAGAAAGTGAATTAGAAGGAGGATAGTTTCAGACAGATTTTTATGGGTAGTGATTGGCATTTTTCATGCTTTAAAGTATTCAAAATTTTGTTAATTTCTTCTTTCTAAAATGTCTTCAACTTTGTTTTGTTAACCTAATACATCAAACTTTTTTGGAGCCTAAAAGACTCTAGTAACAAGGGGTTAAGAAGCCAGTTATGGACCTAAACATATAAAGGACAAGGAAAATAGACAAATTTAACGGTCTGTCACCTAAAATCTACTGCAACTTTGAAGATAGCATGGTTAAAGACAAATGAGGAATGACAGTCCTTAGAGAAAAACATGACAGTAGCGAAAAAGGCAAGGTCTCATCACATCTGCAAGTCCTTTGTACAAAGCAATGTACAACAGACGACAGTAATAAGGGAAGGCAGTCTAGTGCTAGTTTAAAGGAAGGCCACAACCTTTTAAAGGACACTAATTTAGTGGAAGTGAGCATGAAGTTGAGGATGTGAAGGCTTTGCTCCAGGGATCTCAAAAGATTATTATTGAGTTCTGAAGATGCTGGATGTTGCAAGAAGGGTGATTGCTATTTGATCAAGAGTGCATAATATAGAAACAAGGACAGTCATAGATGCACAAACATAGTCTGTAAGAGTTGCAGATTAAGGTCACAGAAGACAACACTGTAATGACATAAACGCTCAAGCATTGCAAGTACCAGGTGGTGAATCATGATACAAATTATCATGCTACAGGTCTGGTCATAAGAAGAAGGGCAGGTAACTTCTCTGGGAATTGGAAAGGTAACAGTAGTGTCACCCAATCTCAGGCAAAGATGTCTTTGTTTCTTGCAAGTCAAAAAAGGGTATCATTGGGGATTCAAGACTGTCATGAGGGTTGTTGAAAGGTATAGGACATTGAGCAAACCATAAGCGGAGATTGCTGATTGAGGACACACAGAGAAGGGTAATCATAATTAGAAAATAAAGATGCCTAAGCAGTCGAAGTGGTGAAGTGGCAAAGCTATGACTGATAAAGAGTTCCTCTCTTAAGGGTCATGTGCATGGAATAAAGAAGGGTGCAAATCAATGGCAGTGCCATAGAACAGTTTAGAAGACTGCCATGGTATAGGTTGCCAGTGACAGTTCAAGAATGCATACATAATGAAAAAGGAGATATGGCAGTATTTAAGGGATGCATTGGTCGGATGATGTCAAGCTAAGAATTTTTAATGAAGACAGTAAAGGACAATCTTCAAGAGACATAGTGTTAGTCATTAAAGCTATATGGATAAAGCCTCTTGAAGGGAAACTAAAAGGGCAACATAGGCAAAGGAGTTTTCAAGACATAGCGAAAGTCATAAAGGATGAAGGCAGTCCTCTATTTAAGATTAATGTGACAGTACTTTCAGGTTGCAGAGCCAACAGTGAACAGGGCATGACAATGAAGTATTTCTCATGGATTACAAAGAAATCACAGTCAAGACAGTTGAAAGACAGTCGACCACATTATTAGTTGACATGTTAAAAATGAAAATACTCATAAATATTGTCAAGATTCTTTAAAGGTCTTTAAGTAGCAGAGAACCACAAGGAAAGGACGGGGACAGCCAGCAAAAGGAAAACAAGTACATGACAAGTCTGAGCAAACAAAGGGGTAAGTCAAAGTGTCTTTCATGGAAAACAAGGTATAAGATAATGCTTGAGAGATAATCTAGCATGCATGGTATTACTAGTTGCCCCTCTCTTAAACAGAGATAATTCAGTACTTTCCTTTCTACCAGAGTAACTAAGCCAGGTGAACAAGAAAAATGGTCCAAGAACCTGATTCATAGAAAGAGCTCAAATGTATACACAAGTGACCAGATAATCTAATGGTTTATGTGATCAAATATGATACAAAATTTGGTCCCAACTCTCATACAAAGAGTTCATTGTTCATAATGACTCTTCTTGTTGGTTGCAAGGAGTTAATTACGCTAATAGTACTCTGCCAAGGTAAAACTGAACATGGTGAAGTAAATCAAAAGAAATCAAAAGCTTCAACTAATATGGTAATCCTGGGACATATGCCGAGATTAGACAAGTAAAAAAATGGCTAAGAATAAACAAGGTCAAGAACAAACAAGAGCTATTCTGAAATGCCTGACATGAATAAATAAAAAATGAACAATATCACAAATATTATATGCATATGTTATAAGCCATGAGATTGCCAGCATACGCATGGCCAGCTTCATCAATTGCTGCCAAACACAAATTTAATATTTAAAAACAAATGAATGGTAACAGTGATCCTAGATTGCAGACCATTACTAGAGAGATGAGCTAGAATGTCTCAAACGCTATTGCTCAACAGAATCTTTTATTCTCTGTCGATCAAGTTAACATTCATGTCAATAAAATATGATTACATTCTACATGTCATAAAATATAATTCTATGTTCTTTGATATTAAAAATCACCCTCTCAAAAACATATATCCATTAACCAGATGAAACAGAAGAGAGGTAAAAACAGCATATGAATTTAAGTAACCATACTCAAGAATTCCTTTGGAGGCGCTGGAACTTACAACATTCCTCCGCAGATGATTGGCGCTGCGGATGAGTCCTGTGGCGTCAGAGCAGATGCAGGGTACAGGTCATATTGCGCATTCTGGTGAGGAAATCTTGAAGCATGGGCGCCATCACTCTCTCGGACAAGCCCTCACTGTTGAAATCGCCATCGCCATCACCACGGGAAGGGCTTCTCCACGCGCGCGAGGTAACTTGCAGGAAACTAAACAAACAGTCTGTCGGTTTCTCAGATTACCCAGCCATATATATATTAGCAGCCATATATATTAGCAGCCATGGAGCTTTTTTCAATGGGCAGCCATGGAGCTTTTTCAATGACTATGGAGCCAACAGCCATGGAGCTTTTATCAACGGCTATGGGGCCAACGGCCATGAAGCTTTTCTCAAACGGCTCTGCTTTTTTGAATGGCTGGCTATAGAGCCAACGGCCATGGAACCGAGGCAATGGAGCGGAGCTTTGTGTTTTTCCAACTGCAATTGTTAAATTATCTTCTCTTTTTTTTTTCTCAAAGCTATATTTAAATTAAACTTATCTTTTCTTTCAAAGCAATAGTTAAATTAATAAAATTAATATGAATTTGTAAGTTAGATGTTAAATTATTAAAACTAAAAATATTTGTGCATATCTTATATTAGTATATTTAAAATTAAAATAATTTGCTTAAATATATTTGGTACATCTATCTAGAGTACGTTGAGAGATATCAAGGCATCTATTTATTCACAATATCAATTTAAATGTAAGCGCCTTAAGACTGATATCTCTCAATGTATTTTAGATAGATGTATTAAAAATATCTAAGCTAGCTTATATTTAAGTGCTTTGTATACTCTCTCTCTCTATTGATGGCAAAATTATAATTTGTTCCATGTTGATCCTTCTTTCAAACAATAATGATAGATAAATCTTATTGTAGCTATTTCTCTTACTTCCTGTGGAAAACTTATGGCATATCCTTTATATTTATAATGATTTCCACTTGTGTGTGTATCTTAAAGAATTGGGTCGACACATGTTATCAACATTTCCTCTATTTGTTTTAAATTTGTAAGTTCTAAAGGTTGTGGACCAAGATCCATGTTGTTTATGATGGCAACAATGCAGCAAATTGAGAGGCGATGAGGGGGCGAGAGATGGGGGGGCGGGGGGTTGACTCAATTTGCTCAAAAACTCTACACAACTCAAACTTAAATTCAAATCTGATAAAAAATCAACACTACATCAATAACACATATAACATCAAGATTTTTGACATGGAAAACCCGGTTAAGGGAAAAACCAAGGTGGGAACCTACCCACAATGAGATAATACCCTATTAGGAGTAAGTGAAATATTATAATGGGAATTGCACATGCATTTAGGCACACTAATCAAAACACAAAACAAGAAGGGCTACAACCCTGGGGAAGGCTCACTGTTTTACAAAAGGATTTGGATTACATCCGGAGAATCATAAACTGATGAAATAGCATCTTCCCATTCCTGGTTACAGTTCCAGTTAAGCACATATACTCAAACTTTGCTATTCACACTTCTTCACACTTCTTTGCACTTCACCTCTACAACTGAAAGATCAAATCAATATTTGCACATGCAGATACCAAGCAGACACATCCGCAATATAACTATTACATATATTTATACAAATCATCAACCTATGTTTCAAGGTCGGCTAAACCCTCAACACAAATTATAAAATAATAACCTCATACGCTACAATAATACATGTGGATAAAAACAATGTGGGCTAAGACATAGTCTAGACCTAAATCAATATCGCAAACACACAACACCTCCAACAATTATGCCTCGAACATTCGCAACACGCTACAACCACCAAGAATGTCGCATAACATAGAGTACACCACCAGATCAAGAAAATGATCAATAACATGCACAACAATCAATACAGACCATTAACACGGATAGGACCTGATTTAGAAACATCCACAAGCAACGTGAATCGCACCAAAAACAACCGCAACAACACCACTTACTAGAATCTTCATCATTATTATACCAAACCTCAAGAACACAAACCAAATTGATTGACAAACTGAAAGATTCACTTGTGGACCTCCAAATCATGAACCATTTGAATTGAGGACACATATGAACGTCCCAAACACTCTGCTAGATCCGCAAACCAAGATAATGAAATTCTGGAGCAATGCGGAGCACAAATCAAAATACCAAATAACACGGACAACTAAATAACCAACCACAATACCGGACCTCATAACTCGATCAAATCATCATGTAGACCACTAAAACTTCTACCGAATCAACTAGAGATAAGTATCTCTAAACCCATTAAACCACAACATCTCATTTGCAACACACTAACCAAACCAACTCATCCAATTTAATTGTAACACTGGAATACATAGAAGAATATGTTGACATCAATGACAAAACATCATTCCAGCAAACTTCTCAACAATATCCAACAATCTCCCCCTTTGGCATTGATGGCAACATATGAATATGAAAAACAATCAATGCAAAGAAATAAATCAACAACCAACAATCTCCTCATCACTCACAAAAATCTCCCCCTGAGATCAACACATGATATACCAATTTTTCACATGCTCTTCTCCCCCTTTGACATCAATGCAAAAGGCACATACAAATCATTATTTTCTCACCCTTAGAAGATAATCTCTCTCCCTTAGACAAACACACAAATCTGAACAATGGAAACACACCATTAACTACTCCCCCTAAGTAGCAGCCTCAATCATCAATCTGGATCACAAGATATCTCTATGAAGTCCATCGGACTGATGCAACTCCATGCATCCTAGTTCTCATCAAGAGGGGCAATCACCCCTAGTTTCTCTCTAATATACTCAAATATATCTTTAGGAAAAGGCTTCATGAAGATATCTGCAATTTGTTCCTCTGTAGATACATACTCCAATTTGACTTCCTTTTCATTCACCTTCTCTCTCAAAAAATGAAACTTGATTGATATGCTTAGTCTTTGAATGCAACACCGGATTCTTAGAAATGTTAATAGCACTTGAATTATCATAGTATATAGCAGTAGGCTCATCAAGAGTAACTCTGATATCCTTCAACATTTGCTTCATCCAAATCACCTGAGTACAATTGCTAGCAATAGCAATGTATTCATCTTCTGCAATAGACAAAGATATAGCATTCTGCTTCTTATTCATCCATGAAACTAATCTCTTACCCAAGAAAAATGCACCACCACTAGTTCTCTATTTCTCATCAACATCACCTGCTTAATCAACATCAGTAAAAGCACTCAAAGTAAAATTATCATCACTGGGATACCACAAACCAAAATCAATTGTTCCTTTCAAATATCTGAAAATTCTCTTCACAACAACAACATGAGAATCTTTAGGGTCAGCTTGAAATCTAGCAACAAGACACACAACATTCATAATATTTGATCTAGTTTGACTCAAATACAACAAACCACCAATCATAGATTTGTATCTAGTCTAATTTGATTTTGAAGAGTCATAATCCTTTGTCAAATTACATCCAGTCACCATAGGTGTACCAAAAGGCTTTGCATCATCCAAACCAAACTTATTCAACAATTCCTTCATATACTTGATTGAGATATAAATATACCTTTATCCAACTAAGTAATTTGTAACCCCAAAAAGAATTTAATTTCACCATCATAGACATCTCAAACTCATTATGCATATCATCAACAAACTTCTTGCACAAACTATCATTTCCACCAAAAATAATATCAACAAAAACTTCAACAATCAAGATGTCATCATCATCAATCTTGAAGTACATATTACTGTCAGCTGTACCTTTATTGAATTTAAGCCTCATCAAATACTTATCCAATCTAACATACCAAGCTCTTGGGGTTTTCTTCAATCCATACAGTGATTTCTTCAACTTGGGTGTCTTAGGATTTTCCTGATTTTTAGACTCTTGACCTCTTTCTTTTGCACTAGCATTTGCACCTTCTCCTTCATTCTCAAGCTTTTTCAGAATAATCTACACTAACATCCTGATTATCTGAATCATATCCACAAGATCAAATTTGTTTCTCATTTCCTTCATCAACCTTCACATTAGTACTTTCAACTATCTTCCTCAATCTCTTATTATAATAACGGCAAGCCTTGCTCTTAGGAGAATAACCAAGAAATATTCCTTCATCACTTCTAGCATAAAACTTCCCTAGATCTTCATCTCTTTTGATATAGCATTTACTACCAAAAATTCTAAAATATCTAACTGTAGGAACATGACCAAACCATAACTCATAAGGAATCTTACTGATATCACCTTTAATATGCACTCGGTTAAAGGTATACACTACAGTGCTCACAACTTCTCTCCAATAGATATGTGAAACATTTCTTTCAATCATCATGGTTGTAGAAGCTTCCTGAATTGTCATGTTCTTCCTCTCCACAACACCATTCTGCTGAGGGGTCCATGGAGCAGATAACTATCTCTTCACCCCATTCTCTTCACAAAATGAATTTAACTCACTGGAAGTAAATTCACTGCCTTTGTCAAATCTCAGACACTTCAGCTTCAGTCCAGTCTCTATCTCAACCATAACTTTGGAAATCTTGAACTTTTCCAATGCTTCAGACTTCTTCCTTAAGAAAGTAAAATTCACGTGACGTGCATCCTTCTATGCCATAACCAACTTTCATCAACCTGAGCAATCAAGCAAATTTTACCACCAACATTCAAGTAAAAGATATTACCTTTAGTCTTTGTACCTGATGCAATCTCTATTCTGGAGCTACTCAAGATCTTACACTTTTTATTCTTGAATTGCAAGTCATATCCCTTATCAACCATCTATCCAACACTCAAAAAATTGTGCTTTAGACCTTTCAACATATAAAACATCATCAGTGTTATGCTTACCATCAAGATAAATAGAACTTCTACCATGGATTATACCAGCTGTGTCATCTCCAAATCTCACTACACTACCATCATACTTTTCCATACTCACAAACTTACTCTTATCACATGTCATATGATGAGAGCAACCACTATCAATAACCCATTCATCTTTCTCTTCAATCTTAACAGCCAAGGCTTTCTCTTCAACAATGCAGCTAGTAGAATCAGTAGTCACCGAATCATCTTCCTTGATAGTAATGAACACCCACTCATCTCCTAAATTTCCTTTCTCAGACTCATCATCAATCACACCTTCATCAATGGAAAAACAACACTTCTTTTGATATTTAGACTTATATAGCTTCAATGGCTTCTTAGAATCTCTTTCCGGACACCTTGAGGCAAACCATCCTATTTTATTGCATGAGAAACATTTAAGAGGCAACTTTCCTTCATACTTATCAGCACCCTTAGGCAATCTTATGGCAATCAGGGCTTCAAGTTCTTCAAGCTCTCTCATCTCATTCTCATATATGGATACCCTTATATAACTTTCTCCCAGATCATACTTCTGTTTCCCGAATATAGTAGCTTTGAATGTAGATTCAGATTTAGGAGGGGCTCCACCAAACTCGATCAACTCAAAAGCAACAAGCTTTCTAATCATCATAACTCTAGTCACATTTGTCACAGTTCAGATCTCTTCAATAGCAATATCCTTATGCTTGTAAGAAGGAGGCAAGGATCTCAGCACCTTAGAAACAATATCAGATTCTTCCAACACTCCACTGGCACATCTGATGTTCAACACCGACTCATTCACTTTCTTCATAAAGGAGGTAATGTTCCCATCTTTGTCCATCTTCAGCATTTCATACTTTCCTTTCAAGCTCTACAACTTAGCAACTTTCACATGGTTGTCACCTTCATACAAAGTCTCTAGCTTCTTCCATATCTCATGACTAGTCTGTAAATTCATCACATTGGTCATCTCAGAATTAAACAAGGCACTCAACAATGCTTCCTTAACTCTAATATTGAATTCAGCTTCCTTTATCTCATCCGGAGTGGTAGGACAATTCTAAGGAGAATTATAAAAATTCTTAGTAATCTTCCAATAATCTTCACCGATGCATCTAAAATGACATTTCATCTAGTTCTTCTAGAGTGTGTAATTTGTTCCATCAAATCTTGAACTATCCTTCTTAAAAGCAAAGGTTGTCATCCCGGATCTCCTCAAGTGGTCAATCTTCTTCCAGAGGATCTACCTCTAATACCAATTGATGGCAACAATGCAACAAACTGAGAGGGGGGGTTGAATCAGTTTTCTCTCAAACTCTACACAACTCAAACTTAAATTCAGATCTAATAATAAACAATGAAAGCATAAATCAACACCACATCAATAACACACATAACACCAAGATTTTTGACATGGAAAATTTGGTTAAGGGAAAAACCATGGTGGGAACCTACCCACAATGAGATAATACCCTATTAGGAGTAAGTGAAATATTACAATGGGGAATGCACATGCATTTAGGCACACTACCTAGAGCTCATTGCTCAAATCACAAAACAAGAAGGGCTACAACCCTAGGGAAGGCTCACTGCCTTACAAAAAGATTTGGATTACATCCGGATAATCATGAACTGATGAAATAACATCTTCCCATGCCTAGTTACAGTTTCGATTAAGCACATATACTCAAACTCCACTCTTTGCACTTCAGCTCTGCAACTAAAAGATCAAATCAATTTTCACACATGCATATACCAAGAAGATACATCCACAATATAACTATTACATATATTTATACAAATCATCAACCTATGTTTCAAGGTCGCCTAAACCCTCAACATAAATTACAAAATAATAACTTCACACGCTACACTAATACATGCAAACCAAAACAATGTTGGCTAATACATATTCTGGACCTAAATCAATACCGCAAACATGCAACACCCCCAACAATTACACCTCGAACATCTGCAACATGCTACAACCACCAAGAATATCGCATAACATGAAGAATACTACCGGATCAAGAAAATGATCAATAACGCACACAATGATCAATGCAGACCATCAACATGGATAGGACCCAATCTAGAAACATCCACAAGCAATGTGAATCGTACCAGAAATAACCCCAACAACCCCACTTACTAGAATCTTCATCATTATTATATCGAACCTCACAAACACACACTAAATTGAATGACAAACTAAAAGATTCACTTGCGGGCCTCCAAATCATGAACCATCTGAATTGAGGACACATGTGAACATCCCAAACACTCTTCCAAATCTGCAAACCAAGATAATGCAATTTTGGAGCAATGCGGAGCACAAACCAGAATACCGAATAACACAAACAATTGAATAACCAACCACAATACCAAACCTCATAACTTGATCAAATCATCATGCAGACCATTGAAAATTTTGTTGAATCAACTAGAGATAAGTATCTCTAAACCCATTAAACCACAACAACTCATATGCAGCACACTAATGAAACCAAATCATCCAATCTAACTGCAACATAGGAATACACAGAAGAATATATTTTTGATTAAGGGAAAACAAGTTTTGATGTGCCCCTAAAATCCATTACAACATTAGATCAAAAGATAGCCATTAAAGCACTACAAAAAAGGAAGAGACAACAAACATAGAAAAGACAACTGACCAGTGAACAAAAAGACAACAAAAAAGGAAACAGGACCAATAGAAAAAAACCAAGGCTAGGTGAAGTTCTTAAGTAGCTCGGCAACTTCCAGCTCCAGTTGCTCCATGTTCTCAACAATTCGCTTAATTTCCTCAATCTCCCTACTTTGGCTTTTCTTTTTTTTGGTGCTCGCATGAGTTCTTCTACCATGATCGATCTCCTTATCTTCAAGGGTGTCCTCCTTCACCTCAATGGTGTCCCCAGAGGCCTTTTCCCCTTGATCACTATCAAGCTTGCTGATAAGAACCTTCATGCTTTCAGAGGCGACCTTTCAGATTGTATGACTCTACTCCCCAATCTTTTTGAGTGTATCCTCAACCCCTTCTAGCCTTTTTTCAGTAGCCCCATCTTTGTTTTCGAAGATTTAGAAGCTATTACGTTGGGCATTAATGATATTCTCAACATTACTGATAGTAGAAGAATATGTTGACATCAATGACAACACATCGTTCCAACAAACTTCTCAACAATATCCAACACTTTAATACTGAAAATTGATGTTGATTCTTCTCTTGTCGATATCGGTTACAAATAGGGCCTTCAGGTAAACAAACAAATTTTATTGTAGGATAATTTCTTGATAAATGTAGCACATACTTAGTGTAGCAAGTTTATCTAGTCTATGTCAAAATATCATTTGTAGTCTTCAAATCAATTTTAATATTTATTACATACTTGAGAGTGGCATACACAGATCGATACATCTGATGGAACACCCTACTCTAGCCCAAACTGATTCCTAAATCGACTGGAGTAGAATGGGACTACAATATGGTTGTGTCACCCCTCAAAGTAGCGGTTCCTTTGTATAAGGCAAAGTTGACTGTGCTATCTTGACCATGTGGCCATATGTCGGTATGACCTCCATGTGATGACATCTGATCTCAATCTATCAATCACAATCCTCCAATGCATCAAGTCACCATTCTGCCATGGTCTGGTGAGTGGATATGTATATGCTCTAGGGTCATTTGAATCAATATCAACTGGTACTCGTGCTGGCCTAGTACATGTGATATTCTCAAACATCCACACCTGTAGAAGGGTGCATGTCATCAAACTACATCCCTCATCATAGACATAATCTCCTAAGTCATGGTAGAGATGGGCCAACATACTTTGTCCCCAAGAGAACACTGTTTGTCGCTCAGATAGCATAAGTGAGACCCCCACGTATGTGACTGCCTCATCCATTAGGGCATATGGCTAGCCCCACTGTGGCTATCACAAGTCTCCTCACGAGTGGAATGGAACCAGTAGGGTGTAGTAACTAGTGAATCATAATTTGTCCTCTAGTCTCATTGGGCATTTGTCGCTCGATGTAGTACATCTTCTCTCTCCTAAAAGAAGATGGTGAATGACTTGTCTAATATCTCACCATATGTTCTCTAATGGGAAGCCTCAGTATGCGGTACACATCCTCAAGCATGACTGTCATCTCTCCCACTAGCAGGATAAATGTGGAGGTGCCTACGTCCCATCTATCCATGAGTGCCATGAGCATCGTTGGGTGGTACTTCATGGATGGCATGTTGCATACATAGCACAACCCTACTTTCTTAAGCAGCTCTTTGTCATCTTGAGACAATCCAGGAATCTGCCTCCACAAATTCCAATATGTATGTCCGGCAGTGTTCTCGCATGTAGGGTAGTTTCTATAAAAGCAAACAATTGGTATCATACAATCAATCATATCAATATCGAAATCCTTATACTATGTTAGTTCTTGGTCACCCTGTCTAGGGACCAGGTCGCCCAATTGGGACCATGGTGCCCTAATGGGACCATGGCACCCTTCTGGGAGCACATGTGAAATCAGTCTTTCCTCAACACTAGAAAGTCAACCCTAAGTCAATATAAAGTCAATGAAAAGTACGAAGGTAGTTCAGTAGACTCACCTCGTCAAGCGGTTGATCGGCGATGAAAAATTGCCATAGGATCTCCATATGGGTAGGCATCTCAGGTAATCTTCAAGGCATTGTGAGTGTTATGTGGGCTCCTCTGTTGCAAATAAGACAAAAAGTGAGAAAATGACAAATGAAAGTGTCATTTTCACTATTTATGAGGTATGTGCTTTTCTCTTTCTTTCGGAAACCTAATTTCTTCTTTTCTACTTCTTTCATATCTTAAGCTAGAGAAGTTTGATTTCTAAACCATTGGTGGCATTGGAATTATGATTTAGTTCTCTTTCGTACCAAATGTTCCATGATGCACTTTGATAGAGCCTCATTGTGAGAATTTGTCATCACCTTTGATCACAATTCGATGTGGTAAACATGATACCCTATTTCACCTCACTAATAAGAAAGCCGAAACGGGGGGCATATAGCTACCCTTGAATTTCATCATCTCCCTAGTAAGCATTAGGCGATTTTGTGATTTTATCTAACAAGTGGTTTTGTAAGGTGTAGTTCCTAACAATGTACTGCAGATACCTCTCCAAGGGCTTCATCCAGCACCTTATGGATATATCATTTTTCATGAAATGTTTACTTTTTTGTACTTTACCTTGCATATGCATGTAGTGTGATATGACCGCTAAAGTGGGGGCTAAATGTAGTGTCGTAAAGTGTACACCCTTAATTGGGTGGTACAAATCCACACTTAAGTTAGCGCCCGCCTTAGTGTGTTTGCATCTTGCATTTCAAATTCTCTTTAAGCATTTAATTAATTTAATTTAATTTAATCTAAAGTCTTCTTTTATTACTCTACGCATCATAAAATTGGGCCCTTTACATTAAGAGTGCCCCTTTTTATTTTATTCCTCCAATAAATCATTTCATCAAATACCCTAATTATGTCCTATTTCAACCTTCAAGGCCTGATTTTGCATATCTATACATCATAAATTTCCACATACTCTTGGAATTAGCTCTAAAATCACAATATCTTGCTTCCCTGGAAATTTGACGAAAAGTTGGTCGAACCATGTGTTCGAACTAGGTCCCGACTTTTTCTCCTCGAATTTCGAGATCATGTTTTGGTAGTATTTTAAGGTTTAAATCCCAAGATTTGTGACAAAATATTGATTCTAGGTCAACCTAAAGTCGAAATCAAAGTTAGGGTTTTTTATATAAAGCCTTTCTTTTCCTCATTTGAAGTATCCCAAATCTAGCAATTTTGAAGGAGCCTCTTATGAAGTGAAAGTACATGTTATATAATAGAAAATCAAGCATTCATCAAGTCTACATCAAGCATTTTCAACATCAATTAGGATATTTGAAGACATTGAAGAATAATAGATCACCAATTGTTGATTGGCTTGTACCTCTCCCTTAGGGTTTGGTATGGTTTCATGTTATTTTCATGTCTTTGTATAAGCTTAATTTGCAGATTTACATTCATGCTTTAGATCTCTTAGGCCATTTGTGATTTGAAGCATCTACATTTACATTTACAAGCATTTAGGGTTTTCTCTCCAAAGTGTAGGGTAGAACTCTAGGTTTTCTTTCACGTTCATGTAGGATCTTGCTACCTCACTCGAACTAGCACTAAGATGAGCCAAGGGATAACAAAACTAGACTAGTATCTAGGTGAGGGTAAATAATAGACCAAAATGCAGAAACAAAAATATATAAGAAAAGTGAATCTGCAAAATGACACAGAATTAAAAGTAAATTCTATCACTGAAGTCAAAAGCTCTCATGTCTTGGATGCCAGCGCGGGGCGTGGACTAAAGCGTGATGTGTTGTTGTTTGCATGACCTGCAAACACAGAAAGCTCTAGAAACTCTATTGTAACTTCCTTCCAACATGTGAAATCTATTCGCCACCTGCACACACAGAGACAAGAAAAATGTTGGGGGATTGTATAGGGGCCTGCCTCAGTCATACCCTCATTTAGGTGTTTCCACCGCCATGAACAACGAGATAGATAGAATGGAAAATAATATTGGTAAATTGGTAAAATACAAATAGAAACTATACTCCGCTTAATGGAAGCAAACCCTTATTGCAAATGATACAAAATTCGTAAATTTTGGTAAGATGAATGCACCTAGATAATAGATACACCCACAATGTAACAAGATAAATTGCATGCAATGATAAAATAGAGAACAAGATAAAGATAATACAAGGCGTGCAACCAAACCCCTCCTTTTGAGTTACGAGCATGATGAAGCTCGAGATACGTGTGTATTGGTAAGATCTTTGCAAGATAGTTGCAACTTGATAGTATTGGTAGTATGTCCAAGAGAACAAGAGTACAAAAGAGAAATAGTGCAGTATGAGAGCCAAGAGCCAAGAATCCCATAAGGGAACCCTTTCAAATGTGATAGGAAAAGGTTTTCATACCCAAAAGAGGCACAGAGAGCCGCTACGACCAAAGATTAGCCAAAGGACATATGTTAGCGAGCATCTGACTGTTTGCAGGATTCTAGATTTTGTGAGTTTATCGAGATGTTAGCACAATGTACGGACATCCACACGTCGTGCCTTTGTCCTATCAAAGATAAGCCCAAAGAGGGTTTTAAGGTATATAGAGGCACTTTATCTTTGGAGCTCATAATGTCAAAATGATGGTATTTTTATCTTGAGTTCACCATTAATGCAGTAGGCACCATGTATAAGTGTCATAAATACATCGGGTGCAATTTAGGACACTACAACAAGAATGAGTTAGTTGATCAAAACCATAATAAGGGTTAGTGCAGGATCAAGGGGGGCCAAAAAGTGGCGATGTGAAAAAAATAGCCTTCCTCACTTGCCTAAAAACGAGAAAATCCGTGTTGACTTTTTACTTGGCCTGGGTGTCAGTACACCTTGGCCTAGTAATTACCTATGCAAATCGGATATCCGAGAAAATCAGATATCCGATTTTTATTTGTAATTTTAATTTAAAAAATATATTATAGGTTACATATTACATTATATATATTATATAATACGTATTATATAATATATTATTATATTATATATAATATAATATAATATAATAATATATTATATAATACAATATATTATAATATAATATAATATTATATTATATTATATATTATATAATATAATATAATATTATATTATATTATATTATATATTATATAATATTATATTATATATTATATAATATAATATTATATTATTATATAATACGTATTATATAATATATTATTATATTATATTATATTATATTATATTATATTATATTATATTATATTATATTATATTATATTATATTATATTATATTATATTATATATTATATAATATATTATTATATTATATTATATATTATTATATTATATTATATATTATATAATATTAATTATTATTATATTATATATTATATAATATAATATATTATTATATATTATGTTATATTATATAATATAATAATATATTATATTATATAATATATAATATAATATAATTAATATTATATAAATATATAATATAATATTATATTATATTATATTATATATAATATTATATATAATATAATATAATATAATATAATATAATATAATATAATATAATATAATATAATATAATATATAATAATATATTATATAATATAATATATAATAATATATTATATTATATAATATATAATATAATATAATTAATATTATATAATATATAATATAATATTATATTATATATAATATAATATAATATTATATAATATATAATATAATATTATATTATATATAATATAATATAATATTATATAATATATAATATAATATTATATTATATATATAATATAATATAATATTATATTATATTATATTATATTATATTATATTATATTATATATAATATTATATATAATATAATATAATATAATATTATATTATATATTATATAATATTAATTATATTATATTATATATTATATAATATAATATATTATTATATATTATATTATATTATATTATATTATATATAATCTTATATTATATTATATTATATATTTTATAAAAATAATTTAAGTATAGAAATCGGATATCCGATAAATCCGATTTTCTCAGACTTTTATATTTCGACAGTGACAATCCCATGAGTCATTTTTAACTCACAGGTCGCGCGAATTCATCAAAATCCGATATCCGCTCCATCCGATATCCGGTGTTTTGACAAAAAATTGCAAAAAAATAGATTTAGAGGTAAGAATTTTATCGTTTTGAATCATTTTCATTCATTTTTTTTATTTTTTGTTAATGGTTATTTGATTTTTCATTGAAAATATGGTTTTTTTCATGAAAACTAGTTTTTTTAAATCAAATACCTAATTGTTTAGATTTGTTAACTAAATTTAATTGTTTACATTCAATTAGGCTAAAAATGAGGGATAACAATGAAAAGACTGACCAACCACAACCACAACTGCAACAACCAAACCCTCATTTGCCAAACCCCCCTCAATTCAAGATTTGATTGCACAAAATTTGAATGAATTGAGGGGGATTGTAGAAGTATATTGTAGGATCCCTCGTCTACACCCATTGTTTGATCCTCTCATGTCGATCATAAAAAGTATGGAAACCATGACTGAGGAGCACGATGCCGCCCTTTTGTGGCGAGATTCTATGAAGGAAAAATATGCAGATGGCTTGTTGTATAAGGATATCAAGGATCTTGAGATATCGAAAGCCGAAATCACCTCATTGTTTGTTAATCCCCGTACTAGTTAGCCCGTAGATCAAAAAAAAAAAAAAATTTCTATCAAATGGTGCACAAATGATGGGATTGTGAAAAACTTTTGGGATTATTGGTGGATGGTTTTCGACAAACCACCCAACAACAATCTTGATATCCCCTTCTATTTCATAAAAAAATTGTATGCTGAGTTTGTTCTACGCAAACGTGTGAACTACTTTGACATCCAACCTTTCCAGGGTGTAGGTTTAGGTATGCCCCAAAAAAGACCTGGGGCAGTCAGAGTAGTCTAGGGCCCATATGTCCCCCCTCCTCCTATTGATCCCCCACCTGTAGTTCAGCATCCTGATATCATTTGTGAGGCAGCTTCACAGACCATATCGACTATTCACTCTTTGAGTAGCCTTTTGGTTTCTCAGGTTGCGTCAGTAGCTCAGCCTACTCTTGATGGTAGCGGTGCATCCGGTGTCGGTGACATGTCATCCTCGACTCCACACATATGCGTGCCCCATAGTTTTGTCATGTGCGGGCACATATGCTTTGGTCCAGTTGGACAACTCGTTGATCCTCCTGTGGGCAGTGCAGATTATGAGGTGCATGAGATGCATGATGCACCAAATGTTATTACACAAACTGGAGGATACCTTGGGGAGTCCTCACATGCTAGAGTCGAGGAGGCACCGTCATCATACATTGATGATGTATTGGTAAGATTTGTGTTTTCACAGTTCATGTTATATTTTAATTAAATATTTATAAATTAGATAATATTAAGTAGTAATTTTTATTTACATGGTCTATTTAACAGTTGATGACCAAGGATGAGTTGAGACAGATTCGGGAGGGCACCTTGTCGGCCATTTCATTTGGCCTTGATAGCTTGATGGTACATATATTATTGCACCTAGTCGTTTGTATTTTATTGTACATACGTGCTCACCATTTATATTTGTATTAATTAGATTATGTAGTAACTTGCATGTATATCTTATTTTACTCTTGTAGGGCACAAGCAGCACGAGTACGATGCAGTGTGATTTAGGATCTGGTAGTGCAATTAGAGACAAGGGAAAGGTAATTGAATGCAAATATGATTGAATGAATAGTTTAAATAACTTATAGTGATTATACATGTCTAGACATAGATTGATAGTTTCATATACTTGTTGTGTATATATACAAAGAACTTTGGCTTCACATCCTTGATGACTACACCCAGTATACCTAAAGAAGAAGAAGAGATGCCTTGAGTAGATGTGTGTTTATTTTATTATTTGATTAGTAGATATAATTTGTTATTATTAGTGACAATTATATGCTAACTTGTATCAATGTCATGTTTCTGAACATATGTAGGTTGTGTATCAAAATATTCAAAACATACCTCCTCTACCAAAGACATACATCAAGAGTCCTGCAAAGCTGAAGAGAAAATGTGGAGATGAGGTAAACATGAATAGTTCAATTATAGTTCATTTTTATGTTAACTTTTCGAATGTGAATTATAAAATATAACTAATATTAATCGTGGTTTGTTTTTCTTATGCAGGATCCTTCAGAGCTGAGCAGTGCAGCAAAGAGGATCGATTTTGATGATCCATCAACAGCTTAGGATGTTATAGATAGTTTTGGGATGCTTACATGTCTAGTTGGCATGTATATTTGTATATGGACATACATTCACGTATTTAAACATACATTTTGTTTCAGTTGGCGTTTATGCCATATTTGTGTATGGACATACATTTGTAATCATTCGACATTTTTATATATACAGAAGTTGATATTCGAACATATAAATTGTTACTCATCTGTGCATGGTGTTATCATGGAAATCTTTAATCTTCATTCCAATAATTAACAATGGCTAATAATGGCTATTTAATAAACAATACAATTCATTTCATTTCATCGTAACTGTTGTTTTTATAATGAACAATATAATTCATTTAATGAACAATACAATTCATTTAATCAACAATACAATACAATTCATTCAATTAACAATACAATGAATGAACAATACAATTCATTTAATGAACAATACTTGATACAATTCATTATTACCCTATGCATGGTCCTATTTTGCCCCCCATCTCGGTCGAACGCTTGGGGTTTTATTAGGGCAGCAATTTTTCGGTTGGCAAAAAAATCATCAGTCTCACTCAATCGAATGTTGTCGCGTGGTCGATTTCTCATTCTTCTCATCACGATGACAAACCGTCGGCTCCTACATGTCCAATTAGGTATTATTACCCTACACATGTTCCTATTTTTCCCCCCCACTTGATCCGACGCTCAAGGTCATACCCTACCGACGTTGTCCCTTGAGCGCCCTAAGTGCTCAAAATTGTCAAACTTTGACGGGCCCTAACTCAAAATCCATGGCATCTGCGAATGATCCATTTGAACCTACGGGGCCATGAGAGGGGTCCCTACAAAATCCTATCTCAGTTTTTCAAGTTTCCCTACGGTTTTATTAGGGCAGCAATTTTTCGGTTGGCAAAAAAATCGTCAGTCTCACTCAATCGAATGTTGTCGCGTGGCCGATTTCTTGTTCTGCTCATCGTGATGACGAACCGTCGGCTCTGACATGTCAAGTTAGGCATTATTTCCTATGCATGCTCCTATTCCCCCCCCCCCCCCCCACTCAATCCGACGCTCGAGGTCATACCCTACCGGCGTCGTCCCTTGAGCGCCCTAAGTGCTCAAAATTGTCAAACTTTGACGGGCCCTAACTCGGAATCCGTGGAACCTGTGAATGATTCGTTTGAACCTACAAGGACATGAGAGGGGTCCCTACAAAATCCTATCTCAGTTTTTCAAGTTTCCCTACAGTTTTATTAGGGTAGCAATTTTTCAGTTGGCGAAAAAATCATCTCAATCTCACTCAATCGAATGTTGTCGCGTGGCTGATTTCTCGTTCTACTCATTGCGATGATGAAACATCAGCTCCGACATGTCTAGTTAGGCATTATTACCCTACGCATGCTCCTATTTTTCCCCCCCACTCGATCCGACGCTCAGGGTCATACCCTACCGACGTCGTCCCTTGAGCACCCTAAGTGCTCAAAATTGTCAAACTTTGACGGGCCCTAACTTAGAATCCGTGGCACCTGCAAATGATCTGTTTGAACCTACGGGGCCATGAGAGGGGTCCCTACAAAATCCTATCTCAGTTTTTCAGGTTGCCCTACGGTTTTATTAGGGCAGCAATTTTTCGGTTGGCGAAAAAATTGTCAGTCTCACTCAATCAAATGTTGTCGCATGGCCGATTTCTCGTTCTGCTCGTCGCGATGATGAACCGTCGGCTCTGACATGTCTAGTTAGGAATTATAACCCTACGCATACTCCTATTTTGCCCTCCCACTTGATCCAATGCTTAGGATCATACCCTACCGATGTCGTCCCTTGAGCGCCCTAAGTGCTCAAAATTGTCAACTTTGACAGGCCCTAACTCGGAATCTGTGGCACCTGCGAACGATCTATTTGAACCTATATGGTCATGAGAGGGGTCCCTACAAAAGTTTATCTTGGTTTTTCAAGTTTCCCTACGGTTTTATTAGGGTAGCAATTTTTCGGTTGGCGAAAAAATCGTCAGTCTCACTCAATTAAATGTTGTCGCGTGGCCGATTTCTCGTTCTGCTCGTCGCAATGACAAACCATTGGCTCTGACATGTCCAGTTAGGCATTATTACCCTATGCATGCTCCTATTCCCCCCCCCCCCCCACTCGATCTGACGCTACTGACGTCATCCCTTAAGTGCCCTAAGTGCTCAAAATTATCAAACTTTGACGGGCCCTAACTCAGAATTCGTGGCACTTGCGAATGATCTATTTGAGCCTACGGGGTCATGAGAGGGGTCCCTACAAAAGCCTATCTCGATGTTTCAATTTTCCCTACGGTTTTATTAGGGCAGCAATTTTTCGATTGGCGAAAAAATCGTCAGTCTCACTCAATGGAATGTTGTCGCGTGGCCGATTTCTCGTTCTACTTGTCATGATGACGAACTGTCGACTCTGACATGTCCAGTTAGGCATTATTACCCTATTCATGCTCCTATTTTTCTCCCCCACTCGATCCGACACTTGGGGTCATACCCTACCGTCGTCGTCCCTTGAGCGCCCTAAGTGCTCAAAATTGTCAAACTTTGATGGGCCCTAACTTGGAATCCGTGGCACTTGTGAATGATCTGTTTGAACCTACGAGGCCACAAGAAGGGTCCCTACAAAAGCCTATCTCGGTTTTTCAATTTTCCCTACGGTTTTATTAGGGCAGCAATTTTTCGGTTGGCGAAAAAATCGTCAGTCTCACTCAATCGAATGTTGTCGCGTGATCGATTTCTCGTTCTACTCATCATGATGATGAACCGTCAGCTTCAACATGTCTAGTTAGGCATTATTACCCTACACATGCTCCTATTTTTCCCCCCCACTCGATCCGACGCTCGGGGTCATACCCTACCGGCGTCGTCCCTTGAGCGCCCTATGTGCTCAAAATTGTCAAACTTTGATGGGCCCTAACTCAGAATCCATGGCACCTACGAACAATATATTTGAACCTATGGGGCCACAAGAGGGGTTCCTATGAAATCCTATCTCATTTTTTCAATTTGCCCTACGGTTTTATTAGGGCAGCAATTTTTCAGTTGGTGAAAAAATCATCAGTCTCACTCAATCGAATGTTGTTGCGTGGCTGATTTCTCGTTCTGCTCATTGCGATGATGAACCGTCAGCTCCGACATGTCCAATTAGGCATCATTACCCTACGCATGCTCCTATTTTTCCCCCCCACTCGATCCGATGCTCGGGGTCATACCCTACCGGCGTCGTCCCTTGAGTGCCCTAAGTGTTCAAAATTGTTAATTTTTTATGGGCCCTAACTCAGAATCCGTGGCACCTGTGAATGATCCATTTGAACCTATGGGGTCATGAGAGGAGTCCCTACAAAAGCCTATCTCGGTTTTTCATGTTGCCCTACGGTTTTATTAGGGCAGCAATTTTTCGGTTGGTGAAAAAATTGTCAGTCTCACTCAATCGAATGTTGTCGCATGGCCGATTTCTCATTCTGCTCGTCATGATGACAAACCATCGGCTCCGACATGTCTAGTTAGGCATTATTACCCTACGCATGCTCCTATTTTGCCCCCCCACTTTATCTGACGCTCGGGGTCATACCCTACGCATGTGACATCTAGGAAGGGATATGAAGGGATATTTTGTAAATAATCAAAAACCTTTAATGATAATCAAGTTGAAGCCTTGAAATTTATGCAATATGGTTCAAGTCCAAAACTATACCCTGAAGCCACACACTCTTCCCTCTCCTAGCATACACTAATGAGTCACAAGTTAACGTAGAATCTGGGAGGATTTGATGAGAGCATTTTGATTTTACTTATGTCTTGTGTATTATAATAAAGACCAATTTGCCAATGTGACATCTTCATATGAGAGAAAAGCTTCATTTTATCTCAATACAGTTATACCTATTTCATTATTAGAAAAAATAAATATACAAAGATCTGTTATTAGCATCCACTATATTATAGATTTGAATTGATGTTCTCAATTAGTTATTATTTGTTCAGCTTTTCTTCATAAGGCACAACCATTTGATGGTTATCATATTAGGACAACCATCCATGACTTTCAAAGTAATTGATATTTATTCCTACACCTCACACTCACAAGATTAATAATGAAATGACATTTATGATTCATCAAATGCTGACAAAGTCTAATCAAATTTCAACTTCAAGATGTATACAACATATCATATTCAACTCCAAGATGCATACAACTTACCATATTCAAACTCATGCCAACCACCACTTGGATATTGTTATATGTCGATTAAAGTACAATATATGTAATAAAACCATATAGTCTTACAAAAAAGCCATCATAGACCATCTATGTCGATTAAAGTACAATTCATTTGTAACAGGGGCACACTCACAATCTAAAGTTGCAAAGCCCTGTGGGAAGCATCAAATTAGAAATTTACTAATCTGACTCATACTACTGTCAAAAGCATCAAAGATGCTACTGCTAGAGAACACCATGCTCCATTATGGAGAGAATATTAGGTGCATTTGATGTCAGCGTCTGAAAATGAAACAATGTTATTCAATTGCCAAAATCTAACTGACTTTATTTTATAAACCATTAATGAATAAAAATAGACAAGGTTACCTGAGTGAAAGTTTGATGACCACCTTGACTAGTAGGTGTTGATGTTGAAGGCCCAACATTAACCTATTTACCTGACTATCAATGTCATATGTTTGATTCAATAGATCATCTGTCATGACAATTTGATCCACTGCAGATGTGTCCTGGCCACATGCATTTGAATCATCTTCATGATAATAAACGATGACAAGACCCACAATTTAATCTCATTAATGCACAAAGGAATATGTACCATCACCAAGAGAGGGTCTTGTCAATGACGAATGATCTAGCATGAACCTGTATTTTTAAGAATTGTTAGTCTACACATAAAATGCATGGATGAACATAAAGGATTTATGATAATCACTTCAACTGAAATGCATGATAATAAATGAAAAGGTGGGATTATATACCATAAAAATACGTCCCTTCGAATTATATCAATAGAACCCACTATGTTGACGCAAAAATCGTAATGTGATACTGTTGTATATCATCAAAAAAGACCTTCATGAGCATAAAGGTTATGCGATAATTATATCATAAAAAATTATCAAATAGTGTTGTCTAATAACAAAAATTGTAAAGCTCATCAAATGCATGATAATAAGTCATGTTGCAAAAATACGTCCCTTCCAATTATATCGAGTGTACTCACTATGTGCATGCAAAAACCGTGTTGCCAAAAAAAAATGTTCATCAATAGACCTGCATTTTGAACACATCCTTAATATACACGTAACAAACTTGAACATTAAGGTTTAATGATCATTGTTTGAAATGAAATGCATGATAAAAAAATAAGGCACCATTAAAGACCTACTACTCAAGTGTGCCTGAAGGGTCATCTCTTTGTTTAAGAGTATCCAGTATTGCTTCATGATCAGCAGTAGTCATTGTCCATACCTCTTTGGTCTTCGATTTTGCTTGATGCTTCAACAACTTGACATTTTTAGCTATAATAAGGTGTGAATACATTATGATGGTTTTGTGTCTCTCATAGTCTTCAAATGTAGGTATGCCATTCTTTCTAATCATGTATGTTCGCAACCAAGTTCCCACAACAACTGAACCTGTAGGATATGTGAACCCATCATCATCTGTCACTGGTTGTGTTACATTTTGTTTTCCTTGTACACATCGTGCCAACCAATATTCTGATCTCTCTTCATTCCCTTGCGATGCAACAACTGCAAAAACATGTCCTGGCTGTACAAGATCTGATAGACGATCATACTCAAGTGAACTTTCCATGTCATCATTTGACAAGGATATTGTTTGAGATAAAGGATTTAGATAGTGGGGAACCCACATATCAACCCACTCACTTGACTCGCACTGATCCCAATCACACCGAAGACAACTCTGACAAAAACAAGCCAACGCTCGTGTCCAAATGGTCCATGTACTTGCATCTGAGCTGAGAAATGAATGCATCTTTGAAGAATCTTTAATTGTTTGACAATCCAATCTATCTCCCACTATTCCTTCCTCAACCAACCAAAAGAATTTTCTCACTGCTGAATCAAGAGTACCTCCATGTGACAATGCTGAACTACACCAATCAACAATAGAATGTGCATTAGAGAAATTTGCACCTAAAATCCTCAATTGCTCCTTAACTAGAGCTCTCTTCAAACATGCACCTGCTCCATCATGCTCTCCCTTCCCATGCCCCACCTCAAAAAAACACCAAATATGAAGTATACGCCTCTCCACATGCATTCTACTCAACCAATAAAACATACGGGCATTCTTGAATTGACCCGTACAATTATCTGACCATATTATATGTCGGTCAATTGCAATATCTTTCTCATGCAAGAACTCAAAAAAATTCTCGAAAGAATGTTGCACATACTCAGAGGAGTGTGATCTATCATCACTCATATAAAAATGATACTCCCTGATTATCTTCTTGTCCTCATTTGTACTATCAGGAGCATGTCTATATGTAATGTGAACAAAAATAGCAATCTGGACTGAATTGTAGTACTGAGACTGTACCTCATTATGTGGTTGCCATGTATAGTTCTCTGCAAAATCAACCACTGATACAATAGTGCCAATCGGGAAAGAGTTCTTACACATCCTGAATTGTTGATCCAACCATTGAGACCTATGGGTGTGCCTTGCATACTTGTAGAAAAGATTTTCCGTAAAATCCAAAATAAAATCAACAATACTCACTTCTCTTGAGACTAATTCGCATCTAGAACCTTCACCTCCACTCTTCAAAGTATATTTCACTGTCTCGTATCTTTTTTTCTCAACATAATTATTTTCAAACTCGTGTTCGCTGCCCTCATGAAAACATGAAACAAACTTTGACAACCCACCGCATTCTGAGCACTTCTCATTCAAACAATCATTTCTATAGAAATAGCAGCTATCATCTCTAGGGCTTAAAAATAGATCTTGCAAGTGTCTTGATGATCTCGTAAATAGCATTGCACCACACTCCTGCAACATCTCATTAGTATGCATCATAGAATGAATATGACATAAAAGTTCATGGTACATTGAAAACTCCACATGGTACTTGCAACAACAGGTATTGAGAATCTTAAGAGGAACACAATAAAATGGTTTCAAAGATTCAAAGGCCCTTTGTGATATTTGCAAAGTTGGATGTAATTCACAAAAAAATTTGTACAACATTGTTTGGCTTGATTCCAAGAAATGTTTGGGATGCGGTGTGCAGTCTCGGTTGCCAATTCTTAATTTCAAAATGTCCTTTACATTGGGTGACACTCTAGAATTAGAGTGCCAAAATTGTTTAATCTCTTCCTTCACATTGTCAGTCAACTTTCTATCAACACGTGGAAGCCTCCCACCAAATGCCCATGTATCTTGTTGAAGTGGATCATCAAGTCTTTGTCTTCGTGCAAGTGCTCTATCCAGAGTTTTACGGTTTATGTTAAAATCAACACAAGTTTGTCTCATTTGACGAGCCTTCCTCAATTGATGGCTTACTAAGGAGGTTGTAATCACTCTTTGAGCAACTCTCTTATCTCTTTCTTTGGTATTCTTTCCAATAGAATTGAGAGCGTCAAATAGAATTTTTGCAATAATAGAATTTCTCTCCATCTTCTTGTTCATACGAATCTTCAATTTGTTTAGCAATGGTCTCATCTTTATCATCTTTAGCAATTGAACAAAGAGTTGGCATTTCTTGGTCAATGTCTTATTGCTAAAATTTTGGTTGAAAAGTTGTGTAGCCCACAACCGAACGGTTCTTGTTGACCTCTTGCCTTCAAGATTCACAATAATGTTCTCATCGATTTCAAATAACCATTTTGGGGTTCTTGAAGGTCTTGGATTTGGAATTTGTCTTTCATCCATGAGAGGGTCCTCATTTCTAAAGTAATTAGGTGTTACATATGGTTCACTTGGTTGAGCAATTCCACATTCAACGTTAAATTTTTCCACATTTTCACCTCCTATGTCAAAATTTTCCACATGTTGAGCATTTTCATTATCACTTTCAACATTTTCAAAATTTTCAATATTTTCACTTTCAAAATCTACATTTCATTTTCAATAACTTGTGGCACATTTTCAAATTCAATTTCCTCTTTAGTTGAAGTAACATTAGCAATATTTAACATACCATGTCTTCTCCTCCTATGACATTCTCTATCTCTTTCTCTATACACTTCAATTTGGTCATTTGAAAGTTTTCTTTTGCGTTTAGACTTTTAACGACTACTACTTCCCATTTCCCTCCACACATGCTCCTTCATGATTGACAATGTAAATTTTAACTTTAAGAATCTCCCCAAAGCACAAATTTGTCTCTCTAGCTATCTGAAAACTCGTGATCCTTGACAGAAAACAGAATATATGCAGACTGTGGGCCATTGGAATCTACAGAATGGCCCACAAACCCTTTTTTTCTCGATTTTTTGTACAATAATCGAACATCGGATAAAATCGGATATTGGATTTTATTGGATATCGGATTTTAATACAAAAATTTTGTGGTCCCCAAAAAAATTCCCGTTGTCACCATTTATTTACTAATATGCCACATTACAGAAATCTGATATCCGATTAAATCGGATATCGGATTTTATTAGTCATATTTTAGAGAGAGAAAGAAGGAGAGGGAGAGAGGGAGAAAGAGAGAGAGGAGGAAAGGAGAGAGAGAGAGAGAGAGAGAGAGAGAGAGAGAGAGAGAGAGAGAGAGAGAGAGAGAGAGGAGGAGAGGAGGAGAGGAGAGGAAGAGAGGGAGAGAGGGAGAGAGAGAGAGAGAGAGAGAGAGAGAGAGAGAGAGAGAGACCCCTATGACCCCTAACGACATGATTTGGTGTCTTAAGGGGTCCTATGGTGTCGTTAGGGGTCCTATGGTGTCTTAAGGGGTCCTATGAATTATCTCGTTATAAGATAATCAACTTATTGGATTTATTGGTATGAGTTAAGGTAAATGTGTAATTAGTAATCACGTTGTTAAACTCTTTAGGTGTTAGTTGATGTCTTCCGCTATGTAATCTGAATATTTAATATCTTGTTGTATCTTAATGTTGTGTAACTTTTAAAAAAAAAATTATTGCACTCTATTCTTGTGTTTTGACTTAATCTCTTCAGGGTTTCCTGGCGGGGCATTACAGAAAATCACAGTTGGGTCAAAATTTTAATCTCCTAAGTTCAAACACTTAATTTGCTAAGTCTGCACATCATTATTTTGAACTTTAGAGTCACTGCATTGCAGAGCAGCATTTCCGGTCTGTTTATCAGTGTTTTTGGTCTGTTTATCAGCGTTTCTGGTAGGTTTGTCAACATTTTTGTTATGTTTATCAATGTTTCTGGTAAGTTTGTCAACATTTCTGATCTATTGCTCAACGTTTCTAGTCTGTTTAACAGCATTTCTAGTCAGTATAGCAGCATTTCTGGTAAGTTTGTCAGCATTTCTGGTCAGTATAGCAGAGTTCCTGGTCATTTTGTCAATGTTTCTGGTAAACTACATCAAAATCACAAAACAAAAACCAACCCATTTCTCAAACAGTCAAACATAGAGACTAGGTTATCTTCTTGGGTCATTCAATCAAGTTATCTTCTGTCAAAATAGATTCAAGAGATAGACTCGCTAAAGGTCTCAAGTATTCACCTCAAACAAGTTTAAAGATCTAACACCTTAAAGTGCAACATCACATTTTTTTTGATAAACTAATCGTTCAAAAATAGTTTCTCATCAGGATCTATCATCCTTTATCACAAAAATACAACGCTTGATCAGAATAACCTTGTTCTTTATCATAGGATATATCATTCTTATTGAACTTGGTCATATCAAAAAAATCACAAAATTTGCACTCCAAAACTAAGATCGAAAAACTTGCCAACAAACAAATACTTGAAAAGATCATTTCCCCAACAATTGATCACTTATTGTGACACATTACGCAAGATTTAAATCTCACAAAAACATTCAAAACACATGTATGCCCGTTCTAACCAGGGCTCAGAGATGAAAGATTCCCAAAACAGAAATATAAACGTTTGAAATAACTGAATACTATAGAATCATGGAACACGAAGATGAAATACAAGTTGAAGGGGAAATAACAGAACAACATGTCAGAGACATAAAAAAAGATCCTCAATTCGATAAATTTATGGAGAAAATATTGAAGGAAAAAAAATAAAAATATTTCCTAATGTTAGCAAAATCTGGTGCTAAACTCCCCCAAGATTTTGATGTGAACAAATTGACACAAATGAGAAGTGACCCCCCCCCCCCCGCCTTAATAACAAACAATACAAGGACATTTTTGGTCTCAAACTCAATAAAAAGTCAATTCCTAGTAACACCAGAAGCAATGAGGAAACTTACATTCCCACAAGGGATGAAGTGGAAATTCTAATAACGCTCAATACAATGAGCATACAAGAAGGGGTAGAGATGATACAAGAAAAGATCAAGATCCTCCTAGAATGCACAATCATGGTTATACAAAAACAAATCATGTTGATAATCCTATCACAACTCTCACACAATAAATACAAACACTGCAAACACAAATTCAAGATATGCAGAGAGGAAATGTTAGAAGATACTCACTTCAAGAAATCTGCCCTTATCCATTCGCCATGAATCTAAACATGAGACCATTTCCTATAGGTTTTGAAACTCCTAGATATGAAAAATATGATGGAAGCACTGACTCCCAAGATCATATAGGATAATTTTGCACAATGAGTATGGAGTTTGCACATGAGGATACCTACTTGATGAGATTATTTCCAAAAAGCTTAACTGGACTAGCTATGGAATGGTTCTCTAAACTTACACCTGGAATCAGATCAGTCTCAGAATTGGTGGATAAGTTTGTTTTGCAATACTCTTACAACATACAACATGAAGTAATAATGCTAGACCTATGTAGCCCCAAACAAAAGAGTGGAGAACCTTTCATGAAATTTTTACAGAGATGGAGACGGTTAGCTTCACCATATCCACGTGCAGTGCCAGAGTATGAAACAATGGACATATTCATCGACAACCTAAATGATCAAATGAGCTATCATCTAAAAATGTAAGGACATCAATTTTTTGGAAAGATGATTGATAATGGAATTAGAATGGAGGAAGCCATGAGAAAGAAGGGTGAGTTGAAAATATACAAAGAAGGAGTTCACCCTCTTAACAACACTAACAACAACGATCACAATGATAAGACAAATTTTTGGAATAGAAATCGTAATGTCGTCAATGATGGGATAGTGGATAACAACAATGTGAAACCAAAACAACCGGTTTTTAATTTATCCAATCACTCAACAGCAGCTCAGCAAAACAACAATCACCAAAAAGCAACTATCAAAAAAAAAATTCGAAGGCAATTTACAAATGAATCTCACACAGCTTTCAAAACTCCGTTTCCTAGCTATGAGAAGGGTGAACCATCAACAAGGTAGAATGGTAAAGGTAAAGCAAAGGTAAACTATGCTCATGCATATGACAATGTGGTAAATGTAATCGTGGTTAAAAAGCAACAACATCAAGAACCCGTTCATGTCAGCACACGAAGCAAAGCCAAAGTAGTTTTGCCGGGTCCTACAACAAACACGTCATCCACTACAAAACAATACAATCTAGTGGATCAATTACAGAAAACACCCACACAAATATCCATCTTAGAACTATTAAAGCTTTCACCTGCACACAAAGAAATTCTAGAAAGAACATTAATCGATACAACAGTATCCAAAGATCTTGATATAGATCAATTCCAAACTATGGTGGGACACCTCACAACCCCTCACTGCTTATCATTTACCAAAGAAGACGACATGTCCTTGCATAACGCTCTCTTGCATATTAAAGTCCTCATTCACAAGACATGCGTTAAATGTGTCTTAATAGATGGTGGAGCTGGTTTAAATATTTGATCATTGAGACTTGTTCATGCTCTAGGTTATTCAGAAGATGCAGTTGATCCCTGGAAAAATATCACCATCAAAGCATATGATGAAGAAGAGTGTCCTCTAAAGGAATTGTGATATTACCCATCAGAGTGGGACCTTTGCAGAAAGACACAGCATGCCAAGTTCTAGACTTGGCCTTATCATACAACATACTCCTGGGAAGACCCTGGATACATGACATACAAGTTGTTCCATCCACATATCATGAGTGCCTAAAATTTCCCTACAATGGGCAAGAAATCTTGATCTCGGCATATTCAAATCCATTTCAGTACTATGGTAATCTCAAACCAGCTCAAGAAGTCATTGTTCCTCATAACAGGGAAGCATCATCTTCAAACACATAAACCAAAGAAAAATCATTTGCCTCCATTTTGTCCAAGTATGGAAAAAAAAATGCAACTAAGAGATCGAGGGAAGGGTATGTGCAGGATCATGGTGTGCCAAAACAGGCCCTTAAGTGGCAATGAAATTTTAGAAAAATCAGAGTTATGCAACTTGACATGAAAATTTGAATGTAGTTTCTAAGCTACTAGTTGTTTTTTGGGAAAAAAAATTCCTATTTGATGAAAATTTCAAATTTCAATGCAGTGGTACTAAAATTTCAAGAAAAAAATAAGAAGTAGACGTATGTCTGACCACCCTAATCACAATCAAATCTTAATATTTTTTTATAATATTTATAATATAAGTATTAGACTCATGTCTAGATGTGACACATATTTTTTTTTAGTTTTTTATGAATTAAATAATTATTTATGATTTTTTTACTACAGCTTTTTAGAAATTCAGAAACTCCTACGTTTGACCACCTTAACTTGGTCAAAAACTTATGAAATTTAATTTTTTTAAATTTTTCCCTATAGTAGACGAAGCATAGGATGTGACGCATGTTTTGATTTCAAAAAATGTTATACCGTTTGAAAGTTATGAGTGTTTTTCAATCAGTATATCAATCAGGACTATTGTCAGAATTCAATTAGAAAATAAATAATAATTATTTACTAAAGTCGGAATAAGACAAGCCTTATATTGTTTGAAAGCTAGGAACGTCCTTAAAAAACCATTTTCATTTTATCAATTTTGGCTACAAAAAAAGTTGTCAGCCACTAGTGTAAAGTCTGGAAAATGAAGGAATACTGAAAAACACATTTTTTCAGTTGACTTTACAGGCTTGTCACTTCCAAGCCTAATACCAAAGCATTCCCAAGCCGAAATTTGAAATTTGAGTACAAAAATCGGATATCGGATTTTATCCGAAATCTGATTTTTGTACAAAAATTTGTGGTCCCCAAAGAATTTCCCTTTGCCACCATTTATGAAGTAAACTGCCACATGGTAGAAATCTAATATCCGATTATCGGATTTTATTTGTCATATTTTAGAGAGAGAGAGAAGGAGAGGGAGAGAGGGAGAAAGAGAGATAGAGGAGGAGAGAGAGAGAGAGAGAGAGAGAGAGGGAGGGAGGAGAGAGAAAGAGAGGAGAGGAAGAGAGAGAGAGAGGAGAGGGAGAGAGAGGGAGGGAGAGAGGTAGAGGGAGGATAGGGAAAGAGAGAGGGAGAGAGAGAGAGAGAGAGAGAGGGCATATAACCCCTAATGACACAATTTGGTGTCTTAAGGGGTCCTATGGTGTCGTTAGGGGTCATATGGTGTCTTGGGACACCATAGAACCCCTTAAGACACCAAATCATGTCTTTAGGGGTCATATTGTGTCTTACGACACATAACTATGACCCCTAATGATAGTTATGTGATATGGTGTCCCATGAACCCTTACGAACTCTCAGGACACCATATGACCCCTAATGACACCATATTGGGTCGCTTTCGGTCATATTGTGTCCTAAGGGGTCATATTGTGGTCTATGACCCCTCAGGACACCATATGACCCCTAACGATATGATTTGGTGTCTTAAGGGGTCCTATGGTGTCGTTAGGGGTCACATGGTGTCTATAGGGGTCATATGGTGTCTGTAGGGGTCATATGGTGTCTCGGGACACCATAGGACCTCTTAGGACACAATATGACCCCTTAGGACGCAATATGACCCAATGCGACCCAATATGGTGTCATTAGGGGTCATATGGTGTCCTAAGAGGTCATAAGGGTTCATGGGACACCATATGACCCCTATAGACACCATATGACCTCTAATGACACCATTAGACCCCTTAAGACACCAAATCATGTTGTTAGGGGTCATATTGTGTCCTACGACCCATAAGACACAATATGACCCTTAATGTTATGATTTGGTGTCTTAAGGGGTTGATTGGTGTCATTAGCGATCATATGGTGTCTTGTGACACCATAAGACCCCTTAAGACACCAAATTGTGTCGTTAGGGGTCATATTGTGTCCTATGACCCCGTAAGACACAATATGACCCCTAACGACATGATTTGGTGTCTTAAGGGGTCCTATTGTGTCCCATGAACCCTTATGACCTCTTAGGACACCATATGACCCCTAGTGACACCATATTGGGTCGCTTTGGGTCATATTGTGGCCTAAGGGGTCATATTGTGTCTTAAGGGGTCCTATGGTGTCCCAAGACACCATATGACCCCTATGGACACCATATGACCCCTAACGACACCAAATCATGTCGTTAAGGGTCATATTGTCTCCTACGACCCTGTAAGACACAATATGACACCTAATGACATGATTTAGTGTCTTAAGGGGTCCTATGGTGTCCTCAGGGGTCATATGGTGTCTTGTGACACCATAGGACCCCTTAAGACACCAAATCATGTCAGTAGGGTTCATATTTACACGATAGGACCCCTTAAGACACAATATGACCCCTTAGGACACAACAATATGGTGTCATTAGGGGTCATATGGCGTCCTAAGAGGTCATAAGGGTTCATGGGACACCATATGACCCCTATGGACACCATATGACCCCTAACGACACCATAGGACCCCTTAAGACACCAAATCATGTCGTTAGGGGTCATATTGTGTCCTACGACCTCGTAAGACATAATATGACCCCTAATGTTATGATTTGGTATCTTAAGGGGTCCTATGGTGTTATGAGGGGTCATATGTTGTCCATAGGGGTCATATGGTGTCTTGGGACACCATAGGACCCCTTAAGACACAATATGACCCAAAGCGACCCAATATGGTGTCATTAAGGGTCATATGGTGTCCTAAGAGGTCATAAGGGTTCATGGGACACCATATGACCCCTATGGACACCATATGATCCCTACCAACACCATCAGACCCCTTAAGACACCAAATCATGTCGTTAGGGGTCATATTGTGTCTTACAAGGTCGTAGGACAAAATATGACCCCTAACGACATGATTTGGTGTCTTAAGGAATCCTATGGTGTCGTTAGGGGTCATATGGTGTCCATAGGGGTCATATGGTGTCCCATGAACCTTTATGACCTCTTAGGACACCATATGACCCCTAATGACACCATATTGGGTCGCTTTGGGTCGTATTGTGTCCTAAGGGGTCATATTGTGTCTTAAGGGGTCCTATGGTGTAAATATGACCCCTAACGACATGATTTGGTGTCTTAAGGGGTCCTATAGTGTCACAAGACACCACACGACCCCTAACGACACCATAGGACCCCTTAAGACACCAAATCATGTCATTAGGGGTCATATTGTGTCTTACGGGGTTGTAGGACACAATATGACTCCTAACGACATGATTTGGTGTTGTTAGGCGTCATATGGTGTCATGGGGCACCATAGGACCCCTTAAGACACAATATGACCCCTCAGGACACAATATGACCCAAAGCGACCCAATATGGTGTCATTTGGGGTCATATGGTGTCCTAAGAGGTCATAAGGGTTCATGGGTCACCATATGACCCCTATGGACACCATATGACCCCTAACGACACCATAGGACCCCTTAAGACACCAAATCATGTCGTTAGGGGTCATATTGTGTCCTACGACCTGTAAGACACAATATGACCCCTAATGTTATGATTTGGTGTCTTAAGGGGTCCGATGGTGTCACTAAGGGTCATATGGTGTCTTGGGACACCATAGGACCCCGTAAGACCTAATATGACCCCTTAGGACACAATATGACCCAAAGCGACCCAATATGGTGTCATTAGGGGTCATATGGTGTCCTAAGAGGTCATAAGGTTTCATGGGACACCATATGACCCCTATGGACATCATACGACCCCTAACGACACCATACAACCCCTTAAGACACCAAACCATGTTGTTAGGGGTCATATTATGTCCTACGACCCCGTAAGACAATATGACCCCTAACAACAAGATTTGGTGTCTTAAGGGGTCCTATGGTATCGTTAGGGGTCATATGGTGTCCACAGGGGTCATATGGTGTCTTGGGACACCATAAGACCCCTTAGGACATAATATGACACCTAACGACATGAGTTGGTGTCTTAAGGGGATCGATGGTGTCGTTAGGGGTCATATGGTGTCCATAGGGGTCATATGGTGTCCCATGAACCCTTATGACCTCTTAGGACACCATATGACCCCTAATGACACCATATTGGGTTGCTTTGGGTCATATTGTGTCCTAATGGGTCATATTGTGTCTTAAGGGGTCCTATGGTGTCCCAAGACACCATATGACCCCTATGGACACTATATGACCCCTAACGACACCATAGGACCCCTTAAGAAACCAAATCATGTCGTTAGGGGTCATATTGTGTCCTACGACCCCGTATGACACATTATGATCCCTAACGACATGATTTGTTGTCTTAAGGGGTCCTATGGTGTCGTTAGGGGTCATATGGTGTCCATAGGGGTCATATAGTGTCTTGGGACACCATAGGACCCCTTAAGAGACAATATGACCCCTAACAACACAATATGACCCAAAGCAACCCAATATGGTGCCATTAGGGGTCATATGGTGTCTTAAGGGGTCCTATGGTGTCCCAAAACACCGTATGACCCCTATGGACACCATATGACCCCTAACAACACCATAGGACCCCTTAAGACACCAAATCATATCGTTAGGGATCATATTGTATCGTATGGGGTCCTAGGAAACAATATGACCCCTAATGACATGATTTGGTGTCTTAAGGGGTCATATGGTGTCCATAGGGGTCATATGGTGTCTTGGGACACCATAGGACCCCTTAAAACACAATATGACCCCAAACGACACAATATGACCCAAAGCAACCCAATATGGTGTCATTAGGGGTCATATGGCATCTTAAAAGGTCCTATGGTGTCCCAAGACACCATATGACCCCTATGGAAACCATATGACCCTTAACGACACCATATGACCCCTTAAGACACCAAATCATATCGTTAAGGATCATATTGTGTCGTACGGGGTCATAGGACACAATATGACCCCTAACGACATGATTTGGTGTCTTAAGGGGTCCTATGGTATCGTTAGGGGTCATATGGTGTCCATAGGGGTCATATAGTGTCTTGGGACACCATAGGACCCCTTAAGACACAATATGACCCCTAACGACACAATATGATCCAAAGCGACCCAATATGGTGTCATTAGGGGTCATATGGTCTCTTCAGGGGTCCTATGGTGTCCCAAGACACCATATGACCCCTATGGACACCATATGACCCCTATGGACACCATATGACCCCTAATGACACCATAGGACCCCTTAAGACACCAAATAATATCGTTAGGGATCATATTGTGTCGTACGGGGTCCTAGGACACAATATGACCCCTAACGACATGATTCGGTGTCTTAAGGGGTCATATGGTGTTGTTAGGGGTCATATGGTGTCCATAGGGGTCATATGGTGTCTTGGGACACCATAGGACCCCTTAAGACACAATATGACCCCTAACGACACAATATGACCCAAAGCGACCCAATATGATGTCATTAGGGGTCATATGGTGTCCTAAGAGGTCATAAGGGTTCATGGGACACCATATGACCCCTATGGACACCATATGACCCCTAACGACATCATCGGACCCCTTAAAACACCAAATCATGTCGTTAGGGGTCATATTGTGTCCTATGATGTTATGATTTGGTGTCTTAAGGGGTCCTATGGTGTCGTTAGGGATCATGTGGTGTCTTGTGACACCATAAGACCCCTTAAGACACCAAATTGTGTCGTTAGGGGTCATATTGTGTCCTACGACCCCATAAGACACAATATGACCCCTAACGACATGATTTGGTGTCTTAAGGGGTCCTATAGTGTCGTTAGGGGTCATATGGTGTCCATAGAGATCATATGGTGTCTTGGGACACCAGAGGACCCCTTAGGACACAATATGACCCCTAACGACATGATTTGGTGTCTTAAGGGGTCCGATGGTGTCGTTAGGGGTCATATGGTGTCCATAGGGGTCATATGGTGTCCCATGAACCCTTATGACCTCTTAGGACACCATATGATCCTTAATGACACCATATTGGGTCGCTTTGGGTCATATTGTGTCCTAAGGGGTTATATTGTGTCCTAAGGGGTCCTATGGTGTCCCAAGACACCATATGACCCCTACGGACACCATATGACCCCTAACGACACCATAGGACCCCTTAAGACACCAAATCATGTCGCTAGGGGTCATAGACCATAATATGACCCCTTAGGACATAATATGACCCAAAGCAACCCAATATGGTATCATTAGGGGTCATATGGTGTCCTGAGAGGTCATAAGGGTTCATGGGACACCATATCACATAACTATCATTAGGGGTCATAGTTATGGGTCGAAAGACACAATATGACCCCTAACGATATGATTTGGTGTCTTAAGGGGTCCTATGGTGTCCCAAGACACCATATGACCCCTAACGACACCATAGGTCCCCTTAAGACACCAAATTGTGTCGTTAGGGGTCATATGGTCTCTCTCTCTCTCTCTCTCTCTCTCCTTTCTTCCTTCTCTCTCTCTCTCCCTCTCTCTCTCTCTCTCCCTCTCCTTCTCTCTCTCTCTCTCTCTCTCTCTCTCTCTCTCTCCTCCCTCTACCTCTCTCCCTCCCTCTCTCTCTCTCCCTCTCTCCCTCTTCCTCTCCCTCTCTCTCTCCCTCTCCCTCTCTCCCCCCTCTCTCTCTCTCTCTCTCCCTCTCCCTCTCTCCCCCCCCTCCCTCTCTCCCCCCCCCCTCTCTCTCTCTCTCTCTCTCTCTCTCTCTCTCTCTTTCTCCCTCTCTCCCTCTCCTTCTCTCCCTCTTTAAAATATGACTAACAAAATCTGATATCCTATTTAATCGGATATCGGATTTCTGCCATGTGGCAGTTTACTTCATAAATGGCGACAAAGGGAAATTCATCGGGGATCGCAAATTTTTGTACAAAAATCGGATATCGGATAAAATCCGATATCCGATTTTATCCAATATCTGATTTTTGTACTCAAATTTTCAAATTTCAAATTTTGGCTCAGGAATGCTTTGGTATTAGGCTTGGAAGTTACAAGCCTGGAAAGTCAACTGAAAAAATGCGTTTTTCAGTATTCCCTGGTTTTCCGGACTTTACACTGGTGGCTGATGACTTTTTTTGGAGCCAAAATTGATAAAACAAAAAGGGTTTTTTAAGGACGTTCCCAGCTTTCCAACAATATAAGGCTTGTCTTATTTTGACTTTAGTAAATAATTATTATTTATTTTCTAATTGAATTCTGACAATACTCCTGATTGGTATACTGATTGAAAAACACTCATAACTTTCAAACGGTACAACATTTTTTGAAACCGAAACATGTGTCACATCCTATGCTTCGTCTAATATAGGGAAAAATTTAAAAAAATTAAGTTTCATAAGGTTTTGACCAAGTTAAGGTGGTCAGATGTACGAGTTTCTGAATTTCTGAAAAGCTGTAGAAAAAAATTCATAAATAATTATTGTATTTATAAAAAAATTTAAAAAAATATGTGTCACATCTGGACATGAGTCTAATAGTTATATTATAAATATTATAAAAAAATATTAAGATTTGATTGTGATTAGGGTGGTCAGACATACGTCTAATTCTTATTTTTTTTCCTGAAAATTTAGTACCACTGCATTGAAATTTGAAATTTTCATCAAATAGGATTTTTTTTTTCCAAAAAACAACTAGTAGCTTAGAAACTACATTCAATTTTATATATATTCTCTTCTTACATATTTTAAAAATAATGTTCACAACTTTTTCAAATTTTCATGTCAAGTTGCATAACTCTGATTTTCTGAAATTTCATTGCCACTTAAGGGCCTGTTTTGGCACACCATGATCCTGCACATACCCATTATAAGATTTTTGCATGGTCCAGGGAGGTCTAATTTTTATCATATTACAATAATACTTGATATATCCCTACTTTCATCTAAATGGATTCAAATAAATATTTGAATTTCTTATAGTATACCTCTTTATTTTGGTTCACATCATTTTTTAATATTTTTATTTTTTAAAGATAAAGATTTGGAAAAGTGTTTCTTCAAAAATGAGGTTAAATGATATTTAAAATCAAATTTTTAATCTATTGGAAGATTAGTAAAAATTTGTTCATCAATTTAATGTATCAATAATTTTTAACTTATGCTCGAAACTTCATATTAAATCCAATATTATGTTTTAGAATAAAACCTTCTTTAGGAATATATTTTAAGAGAAAACTAAACTATCTAAGTAAATGTAAATTTTGAAAAAATGAGTGATAAGAATGAAACGAATAAAACTACTTTCTTGATAAAAAAAAAGTTAAAAAGAAAAAAGATTTTTGAATATTATAGAGAAAAAGCATTTTGGAAATAAAAGTTAAGGAAGTTATGACTCAACGAAGGAGATAGATATAAAAATTTATTCTATGCTTATACTAGGATGATGAAGCCTTTTAATTGAATAACATGTAGCAATAAGTGAAAATCAACTATGTACTTGATTTTTCCAAATATATAGAAAGAGTTTAGTTTTTTCAAATATTATTAAAGGTTGATGGTTCTTCTCATGATAGAGATCTTAAGGATCGAATATTAATTTCATTGAGGATGTAGAGATTATTGGTTTTTCTATATGCATCTACTATTGATTTCCCACCCTTCTTGATTTCACATTCTCCTAATGAAATGTGAAAGGTTTCCCTTATTGAACACTACCAGAGGCTGAGAGGGGGGATGAATCAGCATTCCCTATAATGCCCCGCTAGGAACCCTAAAGGAAAACAACACAACTAGGCAACTAAAGGGTGAAATATTTTTTTTTAAAGATTAAGTGCATTAATTATAACAGTTGCACGTTTCATAACACAACAAAAGTCTAGCACATGATTTCCTAAGGGTTACTAATGAAGATTAATTCGTAGATTATATTAACATCATGGTTAATCCAATTGTCCATTTAATTAGGTAAATTAAATGCTTAAGATTAAAAACTACACATACATCTAAATTCCATAATGAAAGAATCAAAGTATTTCAATGCATTTATTTATCCATAAACCATCTATACAAAAGATCAAAGCAACTAAATTAACATACATTCCACTAACATAATATTACAATATCCATAAATATATGGCTTCCAAAAACACCACAGAATCCAAAAGTTACAATATCAAGGTTACGTAAAAGATTGATACAATGACCACAAGGTCTCAACTGAACAATGGTCACGAACACGAGCTGGTACATGAACCATGAACCAAGAAACACAAGTGAAGCCTTTCATCGCCTGAAGATACAATCCAGAACATCCGATGGGAAGTGGCACTACCACCCAACCATGTGATCCCGAAATGGAACCACCCCAACGTGCTAGGAGATAGTAGAAAACCCTCAAGCAAGCAAAAATAAGACAAGTATGATAGAACTACATGAATCCGCAAACATCCATGTGACTCAACTCACAAACACTAGTGACTCTAAGGAGAGAGTGTCATCACATGGCTTATGGTGGTTACCCTGGTAGGCCTCCATAGGTCCCAGCCCCCATCTTGGGTTATCCTGGTAACCTCTCCCAAACCTCCGACTCCATCTAAGCCTCAAGCGGACTCTACCAATCCTTTCATGAAGACAAGGTGATAGGTTTTCCATTCTAGGCCTTCTCACCACATCTTGAGCCTATACAAGCACTCAACCATGTGCGAGGTACATTATCTTAATTAATATTTAATCTACCCACCCCCTAATCAATTTTTAGGTTATCACTTCTTAACTGACTTTCGAGGGGTTATCCTGCCATCCACTTTGGGCACGGCCCCCACTCGAAAGCCACTCTCTCTCATAGGACACTAACAGAAAAGGTTTCTCTCAACGAGAACTCTATGGCAAAACAGACAGCCATATCTAATCCTCACAAACCACATGTGAAGGATACACAATCACTAACCACATGACCAAGATAGTTCACCTCAGATTGGAAGAAGTCACACTTCGCCAAATTGGTATAAAGTTGATTCTGCCTCAAGCACTGCAATACCTGACGTAAGTGACCCTCATGCTCTTCCATAGTTCTAGAATAAATCAATCTGTCATCGAAGAATACAATGATGAAACGATCAAGGTAGGTGCGAAAAGCCCCATTCATGAGGCTCATGAAAATTGAAGTCACGTTCATCAACCCAAATGGCACCACTGTGAACTCGTAGTGACCATAACAAGTACGAAACGTTGTCTTATGAATGTCTGCATCCTAAATGCGTAACTAATGGTATCTAGATTTCAGGTCAATCTTAGAGAACACCTTGGCTCCCTTAACCTGATAAAAAAGATCATCTATACGAGGCAATGGATATCGATTCCCGATGGTTACCTTATTCAGCTATTGATAATCAATGCATAACCGAAGAGAACCATCTTTCTTCTTAACGAAGATAATAAGCGCACCCCAAGGGGAAACACTAGGATGAATGAATCCCTTGGCCAAAAATTCCTCTATCTGCAATTTCAACTCACTCAACTCTTGAGTAGTCTTTCGATATGGAGCTCTCGAAATAGGTTCAGCACTAGGAACCAAGTCTATGCGAAAGTCTATGTCTCGCTTCAGAGGCATACTGGGAATATCCAACGGAAACACATCAACATACTCTTGAAGAATAGGGTGACCATCAAGAGAGATTTCTTGACTCTCTGACTCATCCACATCCTCAAGAGTAATTGCAAAAAGTTGACACCCTATACGCATACACCGCTTAAGTTGCATAGCATAAATCATACGTAGGGATATCGGTCTCTGAACTCCAACAATCTCCACTTCTCTACCAAGGTCATCTAAACACTCCACTGTCTTCTTGCGATAGTCTACGTGAGCACTGTGAGATGATAGCCAATCCATCCCTAACACAACTTCATAAGAACCCAAAGGAATGACTCGAAGGTCAATTAAGGTAACTATGGTTCCTAGGTCCAAATCACAACTGGGAATAAAGGCATCTATAGAAACACGGATACCTGTAGCCAAATCTACTTGCCACCTATCTGCCTGCTTAGCAGACGCGACTCCACATCACTCCACAATGGATGGAGAAATGAAAGAATCCGAAGATCCGGAATCAAAAAGTACAGAGATAGGGATTCCATGCAACATACCTGTTGCCTCAATAACTATACCCTGATGATCAACTTGGCGGTCATCCACCGTTGCAAACACTCTATGGGATCTCCCTGCATCTCCCACTATAGGCTCTAATGCTACTAGCCTCTAACTACCTGTATGGTGGAAACACTAAGGGCACTGCATGGCTATGTGACCAAACTGCCCACAAGAGAAGTAAGCTCCCTTTCCTGGTCCTCTATTACCTGTCGGCCCACTAGACTGCTAGAAACTTCCTTGGGTAGGGGCATGAGATGCACTCTGTGAGGATTTCCCTGAAGGGCCCTATTTGCCCATTGCCAGTTCTTGTTCTTCCTATACTGAGAGTTGCCACCCTGCTGGCCCTAAAACTTTTTCAGTTTCAACGGTTGTTGTTGTTGCTGCTATCCACCCTTAGCGGGTGCCTGAAGAGTCCTAAATGGTGTAGCTAACTGGGACTGATTTCCTCGAGCTCTATTCCCACTGGAAGGTGCACTCCCTATCTGCACACCTGACTGACCACCAAGTGCATGACTAAAGTTCAGCTCAACCAATCTGGCTTTTGCCATGGCTATCTCAACTGAAGGTGGCTCAAACACCCTCACTCCTCCACTGATGCGGTCATTTAAACCTCTCAAGAAGTACTGAACAAGCATAGCCTCATCATTACCAATCCCAACTTATTGTTTAAGCTCATAGAACCTATGCTCATACTGGCCTATTGTCATACCATACTAACGCAAGGTGTAGAACTCATCTGCCCGAGTCTTCCTCCACTGGGGTGAGAGAAATCATGCCCTGAATCTCTCTAGAAATAGCTCCCATGTTACGGTGTTAATGCAAAAACCGATCTTCTCCTCCTCTAATATCCACCAGATCAAAGCAAAACTATTGAGATGCATAATAGCACATCTCGCCTTGGTGTTGCTACTATATGGAAACATAGCGAAACACCAGTCCAAACCGATGAGCCAGGTCTCTGCCTCGAGACCGGTACCCATACCATTAAAGTAAGGAGGGTTGGATCTCATCAAGTCCTTTATGTGACCCAAAGAAGGTGGATCTCAGTCAGCTAGAATCTCCCATCCCTCTCTCTCTCTCTCTCTCTCTCTCTCTCTCTCTCTCTCTCTCTCTCTCTCTCTCTCTCTCTGGAACCTGCTGATATGACTCCTCAACCTGAGCATGAATAAGATGATCAACCTCAAGCCTGGGGCCTAACCTGGCCAGAACCTCCTGAAACATTTGTCTCAGCTCTTCCCTTTCGTGAACCTCCTGAAACATTTGTCTCAGCTCTTCCCTTTTCGGGAACCTCCTCTCTTGCATGCTGAGAATCCCAATGAACAAACTGTTCCGGCTAAACACTCACATGAGTGGGTGGTCATGAAGGACTGTGATGGTCAGAACCATAGCCCCGTCCTCCACCTCCTGTCTCCTTTGCGACCACCCGTACATCCACCTCCCCTAGCTTTCCTAGCCATGACCTAGCACCACAAAAGAGAAAACGGTTCAGATCTACGACAAGGATAAGACAAGAGAAAAACAAACATTAAGACCTAAGCAAGATGGTCAACTAAAAGGCTCACTACAAACCCAGAGTACCTAGTGTTGAAACTTGGGCTTTGATACCAAATGTAATTCCCCGCCAGGAACCCTAAAGGAAAACAACACAACTAGGCAACTAAAGGGTGAAATATATACTTTTTAAAAGATTAAGTGCATTAATTATAACAGTTGCACGTTTAATAACACAATAGAAGTCTATCACATGATTTCCTAAGGGTTACCAATGAAGATTAATTCATAGATTATATTAACATCATGGTTAATCCAATTGTCCATTTAATTAGGTAAATTAAATGCTTAAGATTAAAAACTACACATACATCTAAATTCCATAATGAAAGAATCAAATTATTCCAATGCATTTATTTATCCATAAACCATCTATACAAAAGATCAAAGCAACTAAATTAACATACATTCCGCTGACATAATATTACAATATCCATAAATACATGGCTTCCAAAAACACCACGAAATCCAAAACTTACAATATCAAGGTTACGTAAAAGATTGATACAATGACCACAAGGTCTCAACTGAACAATGATCACGAACGCGAGCTAGTACATGAACCATGAACCAAGAAACACCAGCGAAGCCTTTCCTTTCCTAAAGATACAATCCAGAACATCTGATGGGAAGTGGCACTACCACCTGACCATGTGATCCCAAAATGGAACCACCCCACCATGCAAGGAGATAGTAGAAGACCCTCAAGCAAGCAAAATAAGACAAGTATGATAGAACTACATGACTCCTCAAATATCCATGTGACTCAACTCACAAACACTAGTGACTCTAAGGAGAGAGTGTCATTGCATGGATTATGATGGTTACCCTGGTAGGCCTCCATAGGTCCTAACCCCCATCCTGGGTTATCCTGGTAACCTCTCCCAAACCTCTGGCTCCATCTAAGCCTCATGCAAACCCTACCAATCCTTTCGTGAAGACAAGGTGACAGGTTTGCCATTCCAGGCCTTCTCACCACATCTTGAGCCTATACAAGCACTCAACCATGTGTGAGGCACATTATCTTAATTAATATTTAATCTACTCACCCCCTAATCAATTATTAGGTTATCACTTCTTAACTGAATTTTGAGGGGTTATCCTACCATCCACTTCGGGTGCGACCCCCACTCGAAAGCCACTCTCTCTCATAGGACACTAACAGGAAAGGTCTCTCTTTACAAGAACTCTATGGTGAAATAGACAACCATATCTAATCCTGACAAACCATAGGTGAAGGATACACAATCACTAACCCAGGATTGACCATTTGGAACAAAACACACAATGACTCACATCAACAGGGTTATACAACAACACCTGACCAAGGGGGTATAACAACATATGACATAATGACAACTCAACCAGAATTACAACGAAATTAAGCTTGACTGCAAATACCATTTATACAAGATCCTAATATAGGCAATATTTTCTTTAAACAACTAAAAGCAGAAAATACTTGCAATTAAAGATTTTCCAGAAAATAAGCAAATACAACTATATTAATACAAGGAAATCAATGTTGTCATTTGTCCAATAAGGTTAAATAAAATCACATAAAAATTAACCACCTAATTATATGTTCAAGATTAATTTACAAATAAACCCGATTTAATTGTATCAATAATCTAAATTAAATTCCAATTTAAAAATTATATTTAATAATATAATATAAAGAAGATATAATTTTGAAATATCTTTCATTTCCAATAACATAATTAAAACCACAGAAAATACTATATATATAATATTTTTTTTTACATATTAAAAATTAGATAAAACCGAATTTTACAACACTGGCACAAAACCCGAAAGTACCAAACTCTGCACAAAATTTAACATAGGGAAAAGCAAATTCCTTATAACCCCTGCTACCACACAGTAGCATGTACTACTGTAGGTAGTACATGCTACCTTATGATAGCCGCTGCTACTGCCGATAGTACTGCTACCTCACTGTAGCAGGTACTACCGTAGGTAGCTTGCTACCTTACGATAGCCATTGCTACCGCATGCTACTATTCAGTAGTTGTACTACCGTCGATAGTTGCTACCAACATTTTTTTTTTAAATATATTTTTTTTATAATTTTTTTTTAATTAATTTTTTTAATTTTTTTTTTTTAATTTAAAATTTACAATGGCATCAGAATATAATAAATTTCCTTTTCCAATAAAATTTATTTCTCCCAATTTTATTTAATAAATTTTTCCCCATAATAATTGAATAAATCAATTTCCCCATAACTTTAATAACCCAATAAATTTAATTGAAATTAAATTTATTACCATAGTAACTAAATAATCACACAAAGATACACAAATATTAAAAAGGACTGCCATAACTAAATATTGAAACAAAATCAATCAAGAGGGAATATTTTCTCTGGTAAATCCCATTTCTCCCAAATCTTGCAATTTTCATGCACAATAAAAATCTGACAAAATTTGCCATATTAACTTTTCCCAATTTTCTCAAAATTTTAATCTACAAACACCCAGGAAATAACTTCTTTCCATAAGCTAGAAACTAATTTCAGGAATGGACTTTAGCCAAGAACAAGAAATAACCAAAAAGGATTTTAGATTTGACAAATATTTTTAACACACATCATTCAAAAAGAGGGAAGAAATAAAATATTTTCTTTAAAAAAAAGCAACCAGAAGAAGCCACCCAACCCGGTATAGCTTTCCTGGAAGAACTTTGTAGGAGAGATTAAATCCTTCAACAAGCTTCCAATAATTTTTCTTCACCAACATCTAAGCTTCCAATAATTTTTCTTCACCAAAATCCCCGCCTCTTTCCCGTGACCTCCCAAAATAAAAAGATATTATCCCCTTTTAAACGAAAATTCTAGGTTGCATATATTTTTCCCAAAAACCCTAATATTTAATTTTAGTAATTAAAAGCAATTTTATTTTTCTTTTCTAATTCCTAACAAAGCAATAAATTAACATGCAATAAGCAAAAATCATTTTTTTCTTTTCTTTTCTCATGCAAATTAATTAATTTCCTAAAAAAGGAATTAAAGCAATACTTTAATTCTAATTTATTCTTTTATTCATTTATTTATTTTGTTATTCTTTTATTTATTTAAAACTATAGGAAACAATAAATGAAACTAATCTAATTTATTTTCACTAAAATTTAAATAAAATATATTTCTAATATCATGCAGCTTGCAACTTAATTTAATAACTTCTTTTAATTAATTAAATTTATAATCTCAATGCATAAAATACATAATTCAAAAATACCAACTATAAGATAACTCCATAAATTTAATTAATTAATTAAATCCACTAAAACTCACAAACTGAACAAACCCCAAGCAAAGACTCAGAAAAAGTCAAATGACAATACACGAAGGTCGAACAAACTGACAGGACGACCAACTGACAACACTCACAAGAGTGTAACTAGTTAAAATAGGGTCAACTACTACCTCCTCCACTTCCATCAGACAATATAAGGCACACTCAGACCTGAGAAGCCAAGTGGAGACGATACCCCGTACCTACCCGGTACTTGTACCTGCAATATCCTGCATCACCAAACCACACATACATATACACAATATAGAAAACACAACATACACACCGATGAAGAAGAATCATGACGTTCCCTATCTCGTCGGAGTGAGTGAAGGAAAATTGTCCCCTTGCATCCAATACAGTCGCAGACACGCAACATATAATTACACATTGCATAGATAAAGTAAAGTGTTAGTACATAACAATAATCCATAAAATACCATAGATCACAAGTACTGAAATATTGCAAATAAATTATGCATCTCATATCTAGAAAAGCATGAAATAATGTCATATAAGTCTGACTAACACATCATAGTAATGTATCCACTGAAAGTAAACAATAATAAAATATGAGTCTAATAAGTTCAAACAAGGAGAGGTACTACATTCACAAAATATTATCAAATTAAAATAATTCTAAATTCATCATTCATCAACATTAATTTGCTAAAAGTAAATTGCAGTAATAGCCAAAACATTCACACAATGACACTAGATTTTAATGTGGAAAATCCAAATTGGGAAAAAACATGGTGAGAATTAAACTCATAATATATAATAACAGTTTTACAATAGACATGGATTCCTTCCAAAAGAGATACTACTCTAAACATGCAGATTGAGATACACAACCTCAGGAAAGATACAAAAGAGAGACTTGCTCTGCTGAAGATCACTTCTTCAAGGCAAGATTTAAAATTGATCTCATAAAGCAATAACAATAATAGATTGAATTGTATACAAAAGGCATTTGTTATAATGTAGAAAAAATTTCCCTGAATATACTTATCTAACTTCTCTATATACCTCTAAACCACTACTCTTACTCACTTTGCATCTATCAATCATCTATCCACCCTACATTCACATTACTTATAATTCTCTCATACTCTCTATATCTGATCCACATCTATTACAATCAATATATACCAATTGGATCAAAAATAAATATCACTAGGTTAGCCAAGCATATATGTGACATGTATATAGTATTGACTCAAAAATATATTATCCGGAAGGTAAAAAGGATTGGTACCAAGTCATAACTCTTTCCAATTAATATCAAAAATATTTTGCATGCAACCACTCAAACCAAAAAGCACAAACCAGTACCACAAAAAATATGTTTTATGCAACACACTGCTTGTCCTAGACCAAAAACAAATAAAGAGGTTCATCCAAGGGAACCATGATATCTATCTTGAAAAGACATAATCTCTAGAGATATATCTGGAACAAATATTAATTTTGGCTCACAATAAGTTCCTCTAGAGAAATCAATAGAAGTACTTTCAAACCAAGTGAAGAACACTAGACCTTTGAAAACATACTAACACATCATTCCACATCTTCTTATCAACATAATTTCAAGAGAACAAAATATCTGAACCACCATCTAATCATATACAATATTTGGATCACCAATAACAACCAGGGTAATATGAGATTGACGAAGGTTTGACATCAATGATGACAATGACATCCAAATGTGTAACAATGTCCCCCTTTGTCATTGATAGCAAAATAAAAAAATATTCATTCTCTCACTCGCGCTAACACCATTTTTCCATTTCTCCCCCTTTGACAAAAAAGATAAAGGGTAAACACCTTTAAAAGAAAAAGCATACAAAACCAAAACTGCAATCTTCTTTAATCTGAGCAATAACAAATAAGAAAGAAGAAATACCAATCAAACATTTCCAGGCTAGATGACCTTGAATTGATTCTTCAAACAAATAATAGATGAATTCCAAATATGCATAGAAGCATAGGACATCCTATTCTAAATCTCACAGTCAACACACACATTTATTGCAACATAAAAGATATCAAGATTAAACACACTTTGTTCAACTTTTTTTGCATCACCCAACATTCCAGAAAATAGGGACAAGTGCAATTCCATAGCATATTCCAATCCACAAAAAAACTTCACATGGTCTTCCCTTTGATTCTCCCTCTCCTTCCTTTCCTTTTTAGGGGATAATACAAAAGTAGAAGTCATCATTGAAGAGGATAAATTAGGTACATAATTTTGGAAACAAGGCCTAACCGAGGCTTGACCAACCGTTGCTATCTGACAAAGGTGCATATCTTCAGGGCCAGCCTTGATTATGACAACTTGGTTATTAGCTACAAACTTTACATATTCATGAAGTGTAGAAGATACAACTCTGAAAGAACGAAGCCATGCTCTACCCAAAAGGAGATTATAAGACAAAGGACCCAACATCACATGTACAATGGGGGTTGGAATAGTAGCAAGTCCAACCTTAAAGGACATAATGACAGTTCCTATAGTAGTTTTATCACTGTTGTCGAATCCTTGGATAAACAAGGAAGAAGATGCCAAGGTGTTTGGATCCACCTTGATTTTTGGTAACAAATCTAGGCTACAAACATTAACTATAGAGCCTGTATCAATAAGTGTCTATCTAATACCAATACTATTCACAGGAACGATTATCATTTGAGGATTTGCCAAATTTCTCACTTCTGGAGGTGGAAGTTCACGAGGATAGAAAGTAATATTTGACAAATCCACACGAATATGATCCATCAATGCATTCACATCTGCTGGTCTCACAAAAGAAGGAAATAAGATCTTTTGCAAAGCTTCCTGTAGCATACCTTGATACACCGGAGCAATTTGAAGTAAATCCCATAGTGAGATCTTAGCGGGAGTAACCATAATTTTCTCAATAAAATCATAATCACTAGTTCGTTTATCTATTGGTAAAGGTGCTTGAAGAAGACTAGGCTGAGAAGGTGGTAAAGAAACTTATGGTTGATAAAGAGTTTTCTTATTCCTCCAAGTATCATACATGTGAGCAATGGTGTTGTAAGATAATTGTTCAGATTGCATAAACTTAGAAAATAAATCAAAAGTTTCTCCTTTACAAGGTTTTCTATTAATGGTCTTGACCTTCTTTGGTGAAGGATTTGTTGTAGTCAAATAAATTCAAGGTCTCTTAGGCATTTGAGGAGTCACGAAGACAATAATAACACTCACGGACTTCTCATTTTTGAATGAGGATGTTGTGGAAGATGATACTTCTTTTATATCTCTTTTGCATAGAGGTGTTTCTAAAAATTCATCTAAAACATCATCCAGCATATCGAAGTCATCCTTGGAGAATGCCTTGTCAAAAACATCAAATCCTAAAAGGAAAATATTTGATATTAGGCTTCCACGTTGGGTTCAACAAAATGTAGCGGAGGGGATTTGTTGCCTTTAAGATGACAAATCTATAGAGAACAAATCTATCTGTCGCTACCTCACTTATATTGGGACCAAGGGTGAGCCAAGGGATAATAATAAAATAAAACCACACTAACAAGGAATAACCAAATGGGTTTGACCTTCTTTGGAGAAGGATTTGTTGTAGTCACATAATCAAATGGGTTTGACCTTCTTTTGGAGAAGGATTTGTGGTTTCAGCTCAAGGTGGTTGAGGGTACCACTGCAAAACCCTTTGAAATGGTTCTGGGAGTCATTTCAAAAGCTAGTTTTAAGGTTAGGGAAGCCTTTCAAAATCCCTTTTCCTTGTCTTTTCTTATCTGGCTGGTTGTTGATAGTTTTCAAGGGCTCAGTCCTGATTGTGGTTGTTTTTGGTCATGGGCTAGTCATGATTTTTGTTGTCTGAAGTATTTGTTTCAGGTCAAGGGAGCCGGAAACATCCCTGTTGTTTGGCTGAGGGTGTATGCCCTCATCATAGTCTAAATCTTTAGCCTAGTTGGTGTAGCCAACTTGATCTATTTTGATTATATCTTAAGTGTTTGGCTGGTTCTTATTGCTGGTGTTTGTTGGCTTTTGTCGGCTCAGCTTTGTTTGGGTTGCTGGTTTTCTTGGTTTATTTTCTTTGGCAATGTTGTTCTTTGGGTTCCAGATCCTAGTAAAATCTGAGGGTTTTGGGTCCATCCAAAACCTGTTGTAAGGGGTTTCGGGTCCCCTCAAAACCTATTTTTCCATAATAAAAAACAAGGACTAATCAAATGATTAAAGCATAGAAATGATGAAATACGAAAATCTAAGCTAACAACACAATACAAAAATAAGAACAGATTATACCAAAGAATTGGGCAGTTCTTGGGTTTTGGACACTAGCATGGTGTGAGGATGTCTGCACAACACACTGTCATTTGTATGACTAGAGAGCACAAAATTCAATACAAAGCTAACAACAACACTCCTTGAATGTGTAGAACCTGTTCGTCACTTGCACACATGGAGATGGGGGAAAATGTTGGGGTTGTATAGGGGTTTGGCTTAGTCAAATCCCTTCTTTGGTGTTCCCACCTCCATGGACAACCAAATAGATGGATTGGATAAAAGATAAAAGATAAAATACAAATAGAAACTATACTTCAATTATTAGAATCAAACCCCTATTGAAAATAGATAAGAATGATATATTGATAAGCTAAATGCACCTAGATGATAGATACACTTAGAGATATGATAGATAAATTGCATGCAATGATAAAATATAGATAAATGATAAAGAGAAGACAAGGCATGTCACCAAACCCTCCTTTTTAGATATGAGTGTGATGAAGCACAAGATATGTGCTTTTTATTGCAAGATGATTGCAAGAGTTCTATAGATAGAGATAGATTGAGAGCGCTTGTAGAGGGTTCAAGAGAACACAATGAGATCCAAAGAGAGAGAGATAAGAGAGATCCAAGAAGAAGAAGAACCAAAAGAACCCTTCCAAATAAGCAAAGAAAAGCTTGTAAAGATGGGAAGAGGTGTTGAGAGTTGTTACCGCCGAAAGAGAGCCAAAGGACAGGCATCGAAAGGTACCTGACTAATTGTAGGATCTAAGATTTCGCAGATCTATCAAGGCGTTAACGTGGCCCACAAATATCTTTACAGAGCGCTTTTGTCCTCTCAAAGATATGCCCAAAGGGGTTTCGGGGAAAATAGGGGCACATTATCCTCAAGGCCCATGATGTCAAAATAATGGGATTTTGATAATGAGTTTGTCATTAATGCACCAAGCGCCATGCATAAATGTCATAAATGCACTAGGTGCAATTTAAGACACTACAATTATGCCTCAACATAATTTTAACCATGTAAATTGTATTGATCTATATTTTGTTGTACCATGCTTTATAAGGCTAAAGACATTTTCTAATATAAAATCTTTTAGTAGCTTTCATTGAGTCCTAAATATCGTACAGACTAAGGTTTAAAGAGTTTTCTAGTTTATTGTAATAGGTGAAAATTAGGGTTTCACCAATTAAGGTAACAAACCACTAATTTTGCTTAAAAGACCATTACATTGAAAGAGGGATGGACCTAATATATCTAGGCTTAATCCCTCTAGTGAAAAAGCTCTAAAATATTGATTAGGTTCCACTTGGCGTTAGGGTTTTATTCACTCTTTCTAAGTTGAATTGTGAAAATGTTGAAATTAGGATAAATGGGTGAATATAGAAGAGATCGGGCATAAATAGTAAGCTATAGTCATTGTACGGAGCCAAAAACCTAGATCTGAGAAGAAGATGATGGTTCAAATCCATTCACAAAAATTCAACCTAATTTGTCTGGACCAGGGTGGTGGTCTCCCTAGTCCTCTAAATTTCCCATTGTCAAAAGTTGAACTTTTTCATCTCTGTGAATCCTATATATCCTCTGAAATGAAGCTCTATACCTATTTATGCACATAGTGAAAACAGGGGAAATTATCGAGAATAGGGATTTGCCCAAGTTAAGCTTTGGTTTAGGAATTAACCTTGAATAAAATAATGCATATACTGAAATAAATGCTTGATAGATATACCTCAAATCTACAATTATTGATGATGATGCTTTACTTCTTTGAATGTAATCACATATGTTGCATGAAATGGCATGGACATGACAAAACCCTAATCACACACATGCTTGCATAGGAATGATGTAATTTTTGCTCCACGATGGTTGAATGATGAATATGCAGCCTTGAAGACCTCTAAAAATGCTTGATAATGAATGCTTCATGGATGCAAGAATACTCTTGGGTAGATAATGGATGGAGACTTTGATTTCTTAGATGAAAATAGGTTGATAAAATATCTTTATATAGGGAGTTCTAGGTAAATTACCAATTAGGCCAACCTCCAATAGTCATGCTGATCCACGAGGATCAATTACAGTCAGGAAAATACCAAATTTGGGCCCCATTGAGAGGGACCAGGGACCTAGGTGCCATGGTCCCTCTACATAAGGGACCAAGATAGGGCTCAAGGGAGAGGGGTACTACCTCACCAGGGGACCCACCAATGGGTCTTCATGGGTTTAGAACTGCAGAATAAGCACAAAACATACCTAGAAAAGTGATGAGTATAGGACATGCTAAAGTAGGGACACATACATGAGGTGTAAATTATCTCGATGACAATTTACGATGCTACATTTAGCCCCCGCTTTAACGAGAGTATGAACCTATGCAAATACTCATGGTAAAGTAGATAAAAGATGAGCAATTAGGAGCTGCCAAGGAGTATAAGACTAACTATTTTTGAGGAACCAAGCCCCCAATATTAGGATCTTAGCTCACTCAATTGCATGAAAGGGAACACAAAACAAGACAAAAACAAAAAAGCAAACAAAGGCAAAAAGGAAAAAAAAAAGCAAAAGGCAAAAGACACACAACATGCAAAAGCTAAAATCCAAAACAAGACCTTAAGTCAACTAGCTAAAGAGACCTCAATATCAAAATGTGTCAAGCACTAATATCACTCTTAAAAATGCCATCCCAAGAACACAAGCGATCACATAAAAAGAGAAAGAGCACAGATCATCCATGAACTACAAATAGAAAAACTATGAGCTCACGAGAAGAAAGGGGGAAGCATGGATACACATTCTAGATGTTTTTCTATTTGATCCATGTTGCGGAGGAGAGTAGGAATAGTCTAGCTATGTTTTCCTAGTTCCACTCACTCTATTGTGTGTGCAAGTGATGTCTGGTTTCAGGTGTTAAGCATCTCGTATAAAAGTTTGTTTTCTCTAGTTTTGAGCATGCAATAACATATGTAAGACATGAAATGAAAATAAAAATGTGTGTCTAGGATTAGGAACATCTCATATAAGAGTTTGTTTTCTCTAGTTTTTAGAATGTGTAACCAGTGTAAGACAGATATATGTTTGATTTGAGGACATCTCGTGCAGGAGTTTGTTTTCTCTAGTTTTGAGAATGTGCACCCAGTAGAAGACATATCAATATTATGTCTGGTTTTGGGCATGAAGCATCTTGTGTAAGAGTTTGTTTCCTTTGGTTTCAAGAATGAATACCCTATTTTAGACATGCAAAAATATTAAATAATATAGTACAAAGAGGGTGATATGTATGCCCCTTCCCCCCTTAATATGTCAACATAGCCCTATAATAATGTTTTAATTGAGAAGAAGGATAATTATAATGAATTTTTGTAGAATTTGTAGTGTAATTATATCTAGAAGGAACAAAGGGAGAAGTAGATGAAGAAGAAATATCCTTTGTAGGGAGATTCTCCTTTCTATCATCATGCCTATCCTCTTTGATAGGTTGGGAAGGAAGATCCTTGTCATCTAAGGCATTGTCTTTACTTAATGTTATGTGGGGAGATAGATCATGAATTAAATGCATAAAATCATCTTCTCTATAAATTATTCGATGATTAATATAAGCTCTAGGAGAATAAGGGGGATCTAGAGAGATTGAAACACCAATATTTGGATCTATAGCGTCCTAAAATTGCGACACTTGCAATTTTGACTGCATTTGGGTCTTCACGATGGCGGTGCAACATTGAACTTGAATGGAGACCCCAAAACCTGTTTATGACACCAAAAACTGCATCTTTTTGCACCTTGGCCTGATCCTTCCTTGCACCCTGCTGTCCCGGGAGGTGGGACCATGGCGCCCAGAGCCCTGGTCCCCCAGGACCATGGTGCCCAGCGCCCTGGTCCCTGGCCCTATTTTGGGCCCGGTCTCTTGTTGGGCATCGGGTCTTTAAGCTTGCAAATTGGAAAATAATTTTCCTAGGTCGGCCTAAGGTCGGAAAAATCAGCCTCTCAACCCTAATTGACAAGTATATAAACTACATTTCCTCTTCCAAAAAGGGAGAGAAAAAAAAGAAAAAAAGATATGTGTGCAAGAGGCGGAAGCGATATTCAAACATTCAAACATTCAAGCATTCAAACATTCCTTCAAGCAATTGAGCATTCTAAGTCTCCATTCAAGGCTAGGTGTTGCATTCAAGACAAGGATTCAACCATTGAAGAGGAGATCACCTACAACATACAAAATACAACATTCATTACACCTTCGCATGTAAGAATACAAACATTCTTACAACAAGGTATCAGTACTTGTTTACATTACAAACATTTACATTTACAACATTCTCATTTCTTGGTTAATTCCAAAACCGGGGTTTGACCTAAAGGAAAACCCCTAATCCCTAACCCCCCAATCGTCCTCTCTTTTCTGTGTGTAGGTTGTAGGTACGCGGCTGTAATTGAAGATCTGGAATCCTTGTGCAGAGATGAACAGATCCCCCTTCATTTCGCGGATTTTTCGGAGGACCGTGTGCACTCCGGGCGCCATCGTCCCGTCAACTTTCACTCAAATTTGTAGGACAGCATCGTCTTGACATTTTACTGCTAATTCCAGGTCCGTAGCTTCATCCCGTATCCCTATCTCTGTTTACAAGCAAATCTTTCTTGCTTTTACACACATTCCTAGTTCAATCATTCTATCTACATTCTTTACAAAAGAGGGTATCATTGATGTCTTAACCCTTGAAACTCATTTAGAATCCAATCTTGCATTGTGTGGTATTGGATCTTGTGGGTTTCAACCCCTCTTTTGAATGTAAAGTCTCTCCTAAGTGAAAACCGTCAACCCTAGTGATCTCCCTTCTCTCTCCATGGAGTGGGGGAACACCTAGGGTTCAATTTTCCACTTTACATTTTGGTGAACTTGACGTGAACATCCTAATTCTGATTATCCATGATTAGATCTAAAAAATTGGATTCCTTAATGACATTTCCATGTTTGATCTTTTGCAAATTTTAGAGGTTAATTGCATAAAAACCCTAAATTTTCTTTTTAGTAATTGAGCTTGTGAAATGTTTAATTAATGCTTGTTTCACATCTACCCTTCTATTCCAAATTGTCAATTCATATTTGTGCTTTAATTCTGAAAATTAAGTGGTTAAGTGTCAAAACCCTAATTTTTAAAACCCTCTTGATTCAACCTTTAACCAATAATTTCACTAATCAAAACACCTCCAAATCGGCTATAATTTTGGATTCCGCAACAAAATCATAATATCTTTCATCCCTGAAAATTTGAAAAAAAGTTGCGAGGACCGTGTGCACCCTGGGCGCCATTGTCCCCGACATTTTCTCCGAAATTTTGGGAGTTAGATCTTACTGTATTTTTCTGCTAAAATCCAGAATTTTGGCTGATTTCATCAATTCTAACACTTTCAAAATTAAAGTCAAAGTTGGTCTAGTGATTGCTTTGATAAAGGCTTCTAATCATTCAAAAATTGTTGAAATTAAAATTCATATCAAAATTGTGTTTCTTACTGTCCTAAATCTGAAAAGTGTGTTGGAATTCATTCAAAATTTCAGTGCTATATTCAAATTTTTGCAGTTTATGACTTTTGAAATTAAGTGTTTAATTGCGGCAACTTTGATTTCTGCTTTCAAATTTGAATTTTGCATGAGATTGAGTCAACTTTTAAATTTCAAAGCCTGCATTGCTTTTAGTATTCCCTCTAAAATCATAAAATTCAAAATTTCAGCTTCCCTCTCTTTTTCAAAAATTCAAATTTTGCATTTTTCAACAATCTTGGTAGGGTTCAATTTTGAGATTGCAACTTTAATTTGGCCTATCTATAGATCGTAAAATCACTCAATTTTTTCAGATTAGCTATAAAATCATCATAACTTTCATCCCTGAAAAATTTTGAAAAAAGTTGCGAGGACCGTGTGCACTCTGTTTGCCACGGTCCCTGACATTTTTTTCGAGATTTCAGGAGATTGTCCTGGTTGTATTTAACAACTTAAATCTAGGAGATTGGTTGATTTTATTGAAATTTGCTACCTCTAAAATTCAAAATCTTCTCTCTCTCTTTAGTGCATGAGTTTTACAACAATAAGCCCTACTTACACTATTCCCGTTAGACGAAGCCTTACAATTAGGTCTTTCCAAGGTTTAATTACCGAGGAGATGGAACCTAATTTGAATGGCCTTTTTAACGAGGACATGGGTAATTCCTCTAATCCTCTCAATGATGAAGAATATCTCCATGAGGTTTTTGTAGAACAACTTTCAAAATTGGATAACCAATTTGATGATTTTTGGCAATGGATGTCTCAAGAGTATCCCGATAGTCAAGCTCTTTCCTTAATTGAGGGTCTAAAATGTATGGTTCAAAGTGATAAGAATGGAATTGATATTTTGCATGGTATTGCACACATTGTGGATTTGAATGTGATGCCTATGAAGAGTTGTGCCGAAACTTTAGGTTATACACAACCTCCTACTCAAGTTAATCATTCTATTCCTTTGACAACTTCTATTGCTAGTATACCTACTTTTACATCAAACATAATGACTACTTCAATACAAGACATTCCGCCTATGATCACCAGTCATGGGGGCAATCCTTCTTCTTCAATCAACCCTTGTCCTTCATTCAATCCAACTTCTTCATTCATTCCTTCAATGAGTGTTCCTACTACATCTCCACAAATGAACATGACGCAAGGGGGCAATTCGTTTAATCATTCCATTCCTCCTTGTAGTGTTCCTCCTTTCCAATCATCTCCTATGGCTAACTATCATAGTGTCCCGCCACCTTATTCTCAATCAATACCTTCTTTCAATAACATAATACCTCCATCACAATCTAACACGTCTAATATGAACTCTTCGACTGAAGCAACCATTAACAATCTTGCACAAACTGTCTCTTCTTTACAGCAACAAATTGCTTCTATGAATCAATCTAAGTCTAGTGTGCCCACATTTGATGTTGCGGGCCCACTTTCTCTTGACATTGTTCGAGCTATCCCCCCTAAACATGTTGAAATCCCGCAATTGGAGCTTTATAATGGTAAGGGTGATCCTCTAACACATGTTAAGACTTTTCAAACAATATGTACCGATTTTGCTTATGACCAGAGGTTGCTTGCAAAACTGTTTACTAGAACATTAAGAGATAAGGCTCTACAATGGTATTGCTCATTGCCTTCCTATTCTATTACTTCTTTCAAACAACTTGCAAATGCTTTTATTCAACAATTTAAAAACAATATAAGTCCTAAAGTTACTTTGATTGATTTAATGCATTGTAAACAAGGTGTTAAAGAAAAAGTGACTGATTTCATTGGTAGATATAAGCATTTGTGTGCTCAAATTTCTTTTCCAGTACCTGACAATGATATTCAAAGAATCTTTATTTCTAATTTACAAAAGGATATTAGAGAAAAACTTCTATTTTCTGAGTTTACTTCTTTCCAACAGTTGTGCGCAACTCTTCACAATTATCAACTGACTGTGAGTCAAATGGAACAAGCAAATCCTATGGCTCCGAGTGATAAGGGTGATGGTAGTCAACAACCATTTGGGAAGTTTAAACCAAACAAAGAGTCCATTAAATTCAATGAAAACATCATCAACAACAATGTGAATGCAGCATTAGGTGTGCCTCCTATTTCTAAGTTTTTCAAGAAAGAAAGAAAGTTTACTCCTTTGAATGAATCATTGCATAGTATTATGAATAAGTTATTGGAACAAAATGTGCTTACTCTCCCTCCTATAAAGCAAATAGATCCTAAAAATATTAATTCACCCTATTTTGATAACAAATCTTTTTGTCAATTTCATCGTCAACCTGGGCATGATACTGAAAAATGTTTTGCTTTAAAGGGTAAAATTCAAGATTTGATTGATAATAATACTATCTCTATTTCTGGTGTGAATGATAAAGGCAACACATTTGTAGCTCCTCCTAACCAAAATCTTAAGATTTTTACTGATCCATTACCTTCTCATACCTCTAATGTGATTGAGACTAATGATTCCTCTTTCTCACCTGATAGTCTTGTGTCTATGACTCCGAATGTGATTAACTTTGTAGAGCAGTAGAAAATCCCTAAAGAACCTTCCATCACATTTGTTTCCAGTGAAACTATCAGGGCACCTGATGGTCCTTTATATATAGTTGCAAAAGTCAAGAATACACCTTGTCGTGGAGTGCTTATTGATCCTTCTTGTATGGTTAATGTCATTACTGAAGAATTTCTTTTTACTTTGCAATTGAATCAAGTAATCTATGATGAAAGAAATGTGGTTGTGAAATTATTTGATGCATTTTCTTCTCCTGCAATTGGTTCTATTACATTACCTATCGAGGTCCATAACAAATCTCTTGATGTGAGCTTTGCTATTATTCCATCGTCCGAACAATTTCGTGTGAAGCTAGGCTATCCTTGGCTATCTTCCATGAAAGCTATTGCTTCTCCTATTCACAAGTGTTTGAAATTTCCCCATAATGGTGAAGTTGTTACTGTCAATCATAGTCTCTTTAAACCAGCTGAAAGAACTTCTAGCATTCCTATTGATTATCTTTGGCCTAAACAATTCCAATCTCTTCCACCGCAAAGTGATCATCTTTTCAAATCTTATCAAAAGTGGAAAAAAGATATGATCCTATCTCTAAGTGAACCTAGAACACCCAAACTTGATATTCCTATCATTCTTGAGAAGGAAGTTCTTCCTTTGAAAGATAAATCTAATGTCTTTCCTCAAGAAGATTCCCAACCCATCCCTATGAATATGACTATGCCTATATCTAATAAACTTCCTAAAAGTAGACTTATACCTCCTCGTCATGATGGACTTGGTCTCCTTCCTAAACCAAATATTCCTCCCTTATATGGAGTAGTTCCTCCTCCTTCCTCTTATGGAGAGAAGGGACCTTCCTCTTCTCCTATTATTCAACCTAAGAGATCACAACCTAAACACCCAAGTGATAAGGATGAGAACATTCCTCCTCCTCAATCTTCTCAACTTCCTACTAAGACTAGACGAAATCGTTCTGCACGTGAACACCGACGAAAGTGTCGTCTTAGAGCTCAGGCAGCTGCTTCTCAAACTTTGCAATCCCCAAAAACACCTTCAGCTAGTATTATTCCATTTTCTCCTCAGCCAAAAATTGAGCCGAAATCTCCTAAACATAAGATGGATGATGGTCTTGATCCTGTGCGAGTTAAAGATCCTATTTTTATAAATCTTGATGATGATATAGATGAAAATGTTATTCATGATGAAAATGTTACTCCTCTTTCTTATGATAGTGAATATGAATATGTTGATGTTGATAACCATTTATCTAACGAATTTTCTAAAGCACTTATCCTAGCTCCTAGACAAGAACAACGTGGCTTGGAACATGAACATAGCCCTTGTTTGGATCTTGTGATAGCTCCATCTGCTGTCTTGGATGTTCCTCCTCTAGCGTGTTTCCTGCCTTCTCGAAATATTGATCAGCAAGATCGGGGGGTAGATGACGTGCTAGACTAGTTCATTAGCATAGTAGATTCTCTCCTCCTCTCTTGATCTCTTTTGTTACTTCTTCTATGTGTTATTCTCATTCTTCTATTTGTTGTCCTTAGTGTTGTCTACTTGAGGATGATGCAAAGCATTGAGATCTCTTTTGGTCTCTCTCATGTTGACTCAAAAGACACATGTGTTCCCTTCTTCTAGGTGACCTTCCTTGATTGGGGAATGAAGAACAATTATGTATACATACATATGATATACATGAATTATCATACAACATACTGACCCCAGGGAAAGCGAAGTCACCTTGTGCTTTGTGTTTTGTGTCTATTATCCTTGGGCTTATCTCACACTTGGGGGCTAAATCCTTGTGATAACGTGCTCCTTTACCTTCTCATTTCTTATGTGTATACCTTAAAGCAATCACCCCCGATGAGGCATGTGAGATCGCTTTAACGTAGGGGGGCATACACCCCGTTCATATCTCTTCAAGATACTTGAAAATTTCTTGGCGAACTTAGCTTTGCCTTGAAAATTTTTGATATTTTTCTTGCATGACTCATAGTGAGGGAACCTTACTACTGACAGTCATGGTTCTCCCTCGTGATCTTCCCTTTTACTTTGTCAATTGAAGTCGTAAGATCCTTAGTCCACTGGGGGCTTGGTGTATCTTGCCTCCTTGACGTGGTGAAAGTTTTTCAATGTTGTTTCCTTGTACTTTACCAGAAGTATGGGCGTACGCTTATACTCCCGCTAAAGTGGGGGCTAAATGTAGCATCCTAAAATTGCGACACTTGCAATTTTGACAGCATTTGGGTCTTCACGATGGCGGCGCAACGTTGAACCTGAATGGAGACCCCGAAACCTGTTTACGACACCAAAAACTGCATCTTTTTGCACCTTGGCCTGATCCTTCCTTGCACCCTACTATCCCGAGAGGTGGGACCATGGCGCCCGGTGCCCTAGTCCTTGGCCCTATTTTGGGCCCGGTCTCTTGTTGGGCATCAGGTCTTTAAGCTTGCAAATTGGAAAATAATTTTCCTAGGTCGGCCTAAGGTCGGAAAAATCAGTCTCTCAGCCCTAATTGACAAGTATATAAACTACATTTCCTCTTCCAAAAAGGGAGAGAAAAAAAGAAAAAAAGATATGTGTGCAAGAGGCGGAAGCAATATTCAAACATTCAAACATTCAAGCATTCAAACATTCAAGCATTCAAACATTCCTTCAAGCAATTGAGCATTCTAAGTCTCCATTCAAGGCTAGGTGTTGCATTCAAGACAAGGATTCAACCATTGAAGAGGAGATCACCTACAACATACAAAATACAACATTCATTACACCTTCGCATGTAAGAATACAAACATTCTTACAACAAGGTATCAGTACTTGTTTACATTACAAACATTTACATTTACAACATTCTCATTTCTTGGTTAATTCCAAAACTGGGGTTTGCCCTAAAGGCAAACCCCTAATCCCTAACCCCCCAATCGTCCTCTCTTTTCTGTGTGTAGGTTGCAGGTACGTGGCTGTAATTGAAGATCTGGAATCCTTGTGCAGAGACGAACAGATCCCCCTTCATTTCGCGGATTTTTCAGAGGATCGTGTGCACTCCGGGTGCCATCGTCCCGTCAACTTTCGCTCAAATTTGCAGGACAGCATCGTCTCAACATTTTACTGCTAATTCTAGGTCCATAGCTTCATCCCGTATCCCTATCTCTATTTACAAGCGAATCTTTCTTGCTTTTACACACATTCCTAGTTCAATCATTCTATCTACATTCTTTACAAAAGAGGGTATCCTTGATGTCTTAACCCTTGAAACTCATTTAGAATCCAATCTTGCATTGTGTGGGATTGGATCTTGTGGGTTTCAACCCCTCTTTTGAATGTAAAGTCTCTCCTAAGTGAAAACCATCAACCCTAGTGACCTCCCTTCTCTCTCCATGGAGTGGGGGAACACCTAGGGTTCGATTTTCCGCTTTACAGGATCTTGCCCACCTTGCGCTAGGGTATGTGTATGAGAAGAATATGGTTTTATATTTCTCTTCAATACTATATCTCCATTAAAGAGGGCATTGATAGGAGTATTATCTCTTTCTTCATTCACATTAGATACCCTAGAAGAGGTACAAGTAGTAGGTTTTTCACTAGTATCTCTAGGATTATGATCTACAAAATCTTTTATGTGATCCACATATGTAATGCATTTTCCTAAAAATATCACCATAAAACAACATGCATCATGGATAAAAGCTTTGAGATTTAATTAATTAATAGGAAGCATTTTGGAAATTCTAAAAATGCAATATGCCAAAGCATTATGAATGAAAAGAAGCAATGTGCAATAAAAGAAACCATTATCCAACACATTATTATGATAACTATAAGTGAAAAGCAATGTAATCATATGTGAAATGGTAAATAAATCATATCTATTAAGTGTCATTATGAATGTCTAAGATCATATCTAAAAATAAAAGTTACAAATTATGCAACCCACAAACCAAATTAACCAAAATAAATTAGGGTTTTTATGAATTTAACCTCTAAATTTATGTAATTTGATTCAAAATAAATTCTATGAGTGAAAATTTGAAAATTAAAATTCTCACAAGTCATATCTAAGAGCACAAATAAAAAATAAAAGTGTAAGGAGTCAGGTTCACAAAAATGTAATAGGTGAAAATTAGGGTTTCACCAATTTAGGTAACAAAACCACTAATTTTTCTTAAAAGACCATTACATTGAAAGAGGCACGAACCTAATAGATCTAGGCTTAATCCCTCTAGGTAAAAAGATTAAAAATATTGATTAGGTTCTACTTGGGGTTAGGGTTTTATTCCCTCTTTCTAGGTTGAATTGTGAAAATGCTGAAATTAGGGTAAATAGGTGAATATTGAAGAGATCACGCATAAACAGTGAGCTACAGTCATCGTACAAAGCTACAAACCTAGATCTGAGCAAAATATGATGGTTCAGACCTATTCCCGAAAATTCAGCCTAATTTGTCAGGATCAGGGTGGTGATCACCTTAGTCCTCAGAATTTTTTGTCGTGAAAAGGTGAACCTATTCATCTTTGTGAATCATGTTGATCCTATGAAACATAGCTCTATACCTATTATTGCACATAGTAAAAATAGGATAAATCATTGGGAATAGGGGTTTACCTAAGTCAAACCCCATTTTAGGAATTAACCTTAAATAAAATAATGCAAATACTAAAATAAATGCTAGATAGATATACCTTAGATCTGCAATTGTTGATGATGATGCTTTGCTTCTTTGAATACGATCACATATGTTGTATGAAATGACATGGACATGACAAAACCTTAATCACACATACATGCTTGCATAGGAATGATATAATTTTTTCTCCACAATGGTTAATAATGAATATGCAGCCTTGAAGACCTCTGAAAATGCTTGATAATGAATGCTTCACGAATGCAAGAATGTTGTTGGGTAGATAATGGACGGAGACTTTGATTACTTAGATGAAAATGGGTTGATAAAATGTCTTTATATAGGGGATTCTAGGTAAATTACAGATAATTAGGCCGACCTCCAATGATCAATGGTCATGTGGAGCCACAAGGATCAATTCCCATCGAGAAAATACCTCCTACCCCAATTCAAATTTGGGCCCCATTGAGAGAGACCATGGCAACGGGCACACCATAGTCCTTCTACATAAGGGACCAAGACCGATCTTAGGGGAGAGGGATACCTCACTAGGGGATTGACCAATGGGTGTTCATGGCTTCGAAACTAAAGAATAGGCACAAAACTGATCTAGAAAAGTGATGAGGATAGGACATGCTAAAGTAGGGGTACACAAATGAGGTGTCAATTGACCTAGTGGCAATTTATGACATCAAACTTATAAAGACTAACTTTGATTTTAATTATTCTTGGAAGTTTCTTTTTTGAAGCATGAATTCTCCATTATGTGTCTCTCCCAAAATATTTCTATGAGTACCTTGATTCTCATTCATATAACAAGGAGAAATTGGCTTGTCCCTTCACCTTCCCTTATTTTCCTATTAAGGATATAGTTTGAATAATTATCAGAAGGAAATGGTTGAAGGATACCTATAATGCCCTATTTTTGGATGTGGTGTTAGTGTTCCTCCCTTATTGTTTGAATACTCTATGGGACAACGATTTGGTCAAATTATTAGGGAGAACTTCTATATATCCCCTTATCTTCTTAATTTCATCTTTTGATAATACTTTGAAGAGATACACAATAAATTGCAACTCTACTCAAATGGGTGGCATTTTCTCAAAATCTAATCATGTGAATTCACCTTCCATTCACTTAATTACCTTTTTTATTTGAATCCTTTACAATTATTTAATAACAAAATTCCCTATCTTCAAGCTTATAATATTTTTAACTCTATCCATCTCCTTTTAAAACATATCAAGAAAGATCTCCATTGAAATTATTTTCTCCTTTCTCCTTGTTGTATCTTCATTTCAATTCAAGGTTATATTTTTTGTATATTTTCATGTGATTGTTGACTTGGCATACCTATATTTATTTTTTAATGTTATAGCCTTGTTGTATCAATGTTTCAATTCAATATATGTTATAGCCTTGTGCGTGTATACATGTATACATAAATACATATACATGTATGCATACATACATATGCATGGATATATACATACATGTGTGTGTGTGTGTGTGTGTGTGTGTGTGTGTGTGTGTTTAATATTGTTTTTTGGTGTTGAATTCCATATCAATTTAATATAATTGATATAAATTATAAAAAATAATGATTGGGAATTATCACATTCATATATAAGTAGTATACCTATATTTAAAAAAATCTAAAGTACGCAGAAAGATATCAAATTTTTAAAAAATTAATATTGATAAATAATAGTAAAGAGTTGATTGTAATAAGATTGATATGAAATGGTTCGATAAATTAAGATTGCTAGGTGAAAGGGATTCTTGATGAAGGATGACACACTTTTGACCCAATGTGAGGGGTAAGTTTATGATATATATTCATTTCCAAGTGAAGAAGAGGTTGTATCCAAGGACTTACACCTCTTGTATAAGAGAGAATCCTTGAGAAAACAATAAATTCACACAAGGAATGACACCAAATCATGAACAAACACCACTCCACAAAGGAAAAGTAGATCCTTATAGAAGAGAGAGAGAAGAGGATAAATCAATCATTGCCCCCAAAGTGTAAGGACAATTAGAAAAATTACACAAGCTTCTAAGGAGAGATTAGGCATAAGGAAATGCACAATATACCCACATAAATGAATATCCAATGCAAGAAAAGACATTAGTTTATGTAAAATACATCTCAAAAGAAGTGGTAATCTTCAAAGAGAAAGAGTGGGAAACAAAGAAAGATCACATATATCCCTAAGGAGGGATTATTCATAAGATACATACCATTGCAAGAAAGGATATCAACACATGAAAAATGCAACCCCTAAAGGGAATAGTGATGCATTAGATAGAAAGAGAGAGGTAGAAAAAGCCATCCTTTCCCCCCAAGCAAGATGACAAGGAGGAAAATTACACATCTTCTTAGATAGAGGTTATGCAAAAGAGATGTGTCATTTCAAAAAAGGAATAGATCCTAACCAAGGAACAAACATGTTCTCGTATGAAGGATGACTCTATGCAAGAAAGGACATCAAGTGATGAATAATACAACACAAAAGAAGAGGTAATTTTCAAAGAGAAAGGAAGAGGATGAAGAAGGTTCACAAAAGTTCTGTAAGGAGAGATTATTCATAAAAGATGCACCATTTCAAGAAAGAAATAGGTTCCATCCAAGGAACAAACATTTTCTAACATGAAGGATAATTCCATGCAAGAAAGGATATCAATTTATGAATAATGCAATCACAAAGAAAACAATGAAACCAGAGAGAAAGAAGGGAAATCATGTTGCTATCCCAAGATATTTAAAATTGAAGAAGCAACACCTCTAATGACAAAGAGCCCACAATTAAGTTCAGTATTTGTGTCATAGGGTGAGGAGCAACATGAGGGTGAAAGGAGTGCTAAGGCACTACCTTTTCACCTATAAAGAGAGCAAGATCTGTTGAAAGACATATACGACCATGATCATATTGTTCTTGAACAAATTAATTAAATGCTTTACACTTTCCAAGAGAATGAGAACCACCATGATGAAAAAGGAAATATTCATTTCCTTCTTTATGTTTATTGCTAAACTTCATAAAAGGAAAGACAACATTTTTATCATACCTCAATTTCCAAAATATTCTAGTTGCTAATTTTTTTTATCATTAATAGTTGTAGATTTATTCTTTTGAGATTGAGGACAAGAGTTGTTATTAGAAGAAGAAGGATTTTCATCCATCATTTTAAATTTACCACTATCGATAAATTCTTTTATTGAATTTTGAAAATCGGGACAATCGTCAGCATGGTGATCATGGGTTTGATGAAATGAACAAAAAGGAGTTTTTGAAGAAGAAGATCTTTTGCAAGCACTAATGGTGTGTTGTCTTGCAAGATGATTTTTGAAGTATTGAATCCCAAGGAGTTCATCCATAGGATATTTACTATCATTTCTTAGGCCTTCTGTGGTAATTTGTGTGGGAGGGTTTATAGGGACTCAAATTCCTTGTTCAAAATTTCCAAGTCCTTGTCCTCTAAAACCTTGTTTTGATATTATGTTAAAGCCACTCCTATAAGAATCTTTTAATTGAGAAGGTCGGGCAACATTATAATAAATTTCTTTGAAGTTTGCAGTGTAAGGATGTTTAGAAGGAACGAGAGGATTAGTAGATGAAGAAGGAATATCTTGTAGAGGAGGATTTTCTTTTCTTTTCTTTTATCATGCATATCTTGTTTGGTAGTGTAGCGTCGTAAATTGTACGCACTTGCTAGGGTGATACAATTTCACACCTAGTTTAGCACCCGCCTTGGCACATTTTGCATTTTGCATTGCATTTCCCCTTTAGCACTTAATTAATTAAATTAATTAGGTCTAAGGTTCTATTTTATCATCTCCCATATCATAAAGTTGGGCCCTTTTCATTAAAGTGTGCCCCTTTCATTTTATTCTTCCAATACATCATTTAATCAAAAACCCTAATTAGGTCCTATTTTGAACTTGGGGGCTTGATTTCGGGGGTCAAAACATCTCGAAATCACCTGTAACTTCGGGATTCTCTCTAAAATCATCATATCCGACGGCCCTGAAAATTTGGTGAAAAGTTGTCGGGACCATGGCGCCCGGAGTGCACATGGTCCCAGACATTTTTCCCAAAATTTTAGGAGCGCGATCCAATCATAAAATAAAGCTTAACCCCAAGAAATTGGCGGGAGATTCAATCTCTAGGTCGGCCAAAAGTTGAAATTAAGACCTAGGGTTTCATATATAAGAGCTCTCTTTCTTCATTTGCAAGGATCCGGATTTTTGGTTTCAAGGGCCTTCTACATAGCAAAAGAGCAGATCTTTGAAGACTTCAACAACATTCAACATCCATCCATCAAGCATTCATCAAATTCATTCATCCATTTAGGGCTTTGAAGACATTGAAGAGCAATAAGGGATCACCGACTAAAGATTGGCTTGTACCCCTCCCTTGGGGTTGGGTATGATTTCATATTGTTTTCATGTCTTTGCATAAGCCTCATTATATCACTTGTATTCATGCTTTAGATCTCTTTACATCTTGATTTGGAGCATTTACATTATCATTTGCAAGCAATTAGGGTTTACTTTCTAGGTTGCTCTAGTTTGCTTACTTGCATTTTAGGATCTTGCACACACACTACTTTTACAATACAACTTGGCTATTCGTGGAGGTGGAAATCACCAAGGCAGGAGTTTGACTAAGGCAAAACCCTATATAGCCGCCCAAAACACCTTTTCAGATATAAGTGCAGGTTTCGAGATTCGGACAACACCGCAAGTTGTAGATCCGACGGAAGTAGACAAAGACTGAACTTCACACCAAATTCCAACCCAGAAAGCTAGGACAGGGGTGTGGGGCGCCCTGGTCCCTGGGACAGGGGCGCTGGGCGCCCTGGTCGTTCTATCAGACAACAGTTTCAACATTTTTCTGACAGCTTTTCAGGTTGCAAAACAACAGTTTCAAGTGCAGAATCAGAACAGTGGCGCCCGCGCCCCCGTCCCGAACATTTCCACTCAGATTTTAACCCCAGGTACACATCTGCATTCTCCTTTTATCCTTGTGTTTACAGCTTTTCATCACTTAATCTCAATCTTGCAATCTTGTTACTAGTTCATACTTGCACTCTAGGGCTAGTAGTTGAACTTGCAACATTTTATCTATCATTTGCAACAAAGGAATAGAAATCCTAATAGGTAGCCCATGGCTCTCTCTTCCACAGAAAGAAGTAGCCAATTGTGTGATACCTCTAGGCTCTTTCATATTCCACAAGTGTGTGATTGAAAGTGAGATTAGGGCATGTTTGCTTAGTGTCACTTTTTCCCCCACACATTTTGGTGAACCCGACGTGAATTCCAATCTTCTCTAATTCTGATCTATGTTTTCAAATTTGAGTGTTTATGCTATTTCAAATTCAAATTTGTATTTACAAGTTTTAATTTCTTGCAAAATTCAAAAATTTAGAGGAAATTTTTGCTAAAATTCAAAGTTGAACTTGTGGATAGCTTAACTAATTTCAAATCTGATTTAGGAACTCATTTGAATCATAAATTTCATTTTCTAAATCTACATTCTAAGTGCTTGCATTGGTTAAAATTAAACATTTCCTTCTATTTTGCATGTGTTATCATTTGAAAGAGGAAAATTGTTGTCATGATGCATTCATTTCATAGATGTGATAATGGGTTAGCTTCCCTTGTTTCAATTTTTCTTTCTCCTAAAGAACCTCCCCCCATCTATAACAACATTTTAGTGCCTAAAAGAGTTGCTACCAATCCCTTTGAGACTCTCCCATGCTCTAAGGATGAAGACTTTAAGAGTGATCTTGACAATTCTCCTAAAATGTGCCCTTCCTATTTATCTATCCTAGAGGAAGAGAATGATATCATAAACACATTTCTTAATGTTACTTCACCTTCCCTACATGATGCCTCTCTAAGTGAAAAGATATTGATGGACATTGACTTATTTTCTCCTAAAGTTGGTCCTTCCAATGGGGGCATGTTAGTGCAACAAGAGGTTATGAACACTTCTTTCAAAGATCTCCTTCCTAAGCATGAATCTTTGGAGAAATATGTTCATGTTCCTCCTAAAAAACACTCCCTTCATGAGGATCCTTTTGTGCAAGAAGATGACATTATCCCTACATTTCCTAGTGATGGCATTTCCTTTTCCAACAAAATTCCCACTAGAGATGATGAATTAATGATAAATGCTTACCCTTCTCCTAAAGTTTGTCTTACCCATAAGCATCCCTTAGAGAAAGAAGATGAAATAATAAGCAATTTCCTTAATTCTCTCTCCCTTAAAGATCATATTGAACATATTTTGAGGAAGAGGATGAGTTTAACACATCTATTGATCCTCTCCCTCCTAAGGATGAGGAATTAATAAACAATGTTATCTCCTCTCCTGAAATTGACAATATTTTAAACATTCCTTTCAACCACTTCACTATTTGGGATGAACCATTAGAAGAAGGTATAGATTATTCTCTACCCCTAGCCAAAGGGGATGAAATCAAGATTGAAAACTCCCTTGATAGTTTCTCACCTTCCTTGAATCTCAATTATTCTCCCTCTAAAAATAAAGCATCTCCCTCTCCTCAACTTGGTTCTACTCATAAGGAAACCCTAGTTCAAAACAAGATGGTTAACATCTCTTTCAAAGATCTCCCTCTCAAGAGTGAGACTTTAGAGAGTAATGTCGATCCTTCTCCTAGAGAGTTTATTCCCCATGTAGATCCTTTGATGATAGAGGATGATATGACCTTTCCTAGTATTTCAATGCCTACCCCTTGTCTCTCTCCTAAAATTGATTTAATCCGTGATAAGATTTTAGTGCAAGAGAAGACTATCAATAATTCTTCCAACACTTTTGTTCATTCCTCTAAACCATCCTCAATCAATTTGATACGTGTGAATGAAACACCTAACAAACCTCTCTTCATTGTCCAAGGTGCCTGTCCTTCTCAAAATTCTCAACCTTTAAATAAGCCTATCTTAGTGGTCCAAGGTGGTTATGCTAATGATTCTTTTTGCACTCCTAAGAAACCTATTATTACTGTGCAAGGAGGTTATTCTACTAAGAGACCTTATGAGTATGCTAAGCAACTAACTAGAGAGAGTTATAATGTGGTTGCTCATACCTATAATACAAGAAACAATAGGCAACCTAATCCTCCTCCAGTTATCCCAACTTCACTTCCTCCTTCCCAACCAATTCTTCCGCAAGCTCCACGTATTTCACAAATTCTTGGCAAGGAATACGATCTTATAGAACAACTTAAAGCTACCCCTGCTAAGATATCCCTTTGGGATTTGATCCAAACTTCTTCCACTCATCATGGAATGTTACAAGATGCCTTGAAAGATTTGAATGTTCCTCCACCTAATACATCTAGTAATATAGTGTCTTTGGTTAACTCTGTGATGAATCCTAAAGCTCAAATTGTGTTTACTCAAGATGAGTTGCTTACTAGTGAAATTCAACATCAATATGATCCCTTGATGATTGTGGTTATCATAAATGACACTGCTGTAAGACGAACACTGGTAGATAATGGTTCTGGCCTTAATGTGTGTAGCATTAATCTATTACATAAGATGAATGTGGATACATCCCTTATTGAGCTTGACTCTCGTCCCATTCGAGGCTTTGATAATGTGGCTAAGTCTTCATTAGGTATTATCACCTTACCCATCACAGTGGGACCTGTTACTTTGCCTACTCCTATCCATGTTATGTCGGGAAATCTAACATACAACTTGTTATTAGGGAGACCTTGTATTCACAGTATGCAAGTTGTCCCCTCTACTTTGCATAGACAAGTTAAATTTATTTATAATAATAAGACATATACCTTGATAGGTGATACTAATTTTCAAGCTTGTTTGCAAATATCTACTTCCAAAGGGAGTTCTTCTAAGCCTTCCTCTTCTAGTGATGACTCGTTAAACAAGATACCTATGGATGAATCATCACCCTCTGATAATCAAAATTCTTTGGATGAGTCTGAAGTTCCTGAAGAAGATTTTTCTCAACTTGAATCTACACATGAAAAGGCTTTTGATCTTGAGAAGGTTCCCGCAGAAGACGATTGGGTATCTCTTGATTTCAATCCCACCTTTGTAGGTGAGTATAGGGTTCCTCCTAGAGAGCTTAAAGTTAAAAAGAAGGATGAAACTAGAGATCAGTCAGTCTTACCTGAACCTATGAGCAATAATTTTGTGGCCGCTTCTCAAACTTCTTCTCCTCACACCTCTAATTCTGAAGAATTTGATTCTTTGTCTTATGAAAAACCACCTTTTCTTTCTGAAATGGCTAATCGTTATGGTCGTGGTTTTCATATTTTGGCTAAGAGTGGCTATAGTGGAAATAGTTGTGGCGCAAATGAACAAGGAATTAAAGTGCAGTGTCAGAGGCTAGGGGAGGAGTGTCACAGGCTGATTTTGACAGACTCCAGGAGCAAAGAGATGCCACTCGGGTGAGGCTATACTCGCTCTAGGATGAGCTACAAATAAAGAGAGCTGGGAGGCAGAGGTGGAGCGATTACGACCAGAGATATTAGACTTGATAGAGAGCCTCCATACTGTGAGGACGGAGGTAGATGATCTAAGGGGGGACAGGGAGGAGTCAAAACAGATGTTAGAGGAGGCACGGTTAGGGACCGCTATTGGTGCCTTACAAGACATTCTCCATTGACAAGATGATGAGCTAGAAGAGCTGCGGGGCCGAGTATAGAGGGCAGAGGCAGATGCTAGATGCTTGTGGGGGGAGAGGGATGCAACACGCCAGATGTTGGTCCTCGCAGGGCTTGGGCAGATGTATTATGATATGATGCAACAGAGAGAGAGGGCGGAGAGGGCAAGTCGAGAGACGGCCTACTATAGGGGGTTATACCACGAAGTGGTACCTGTGGATCAGCGAGAAGCCTCGTACACTAAGAGTGTGCAATTTCACAAGACACACAACCAGCGGCCCACACAGAGCCAGCAGATGGGTGGATCGGTGGGTTTTAGGCCACCTAGAGCATGGGGAGCAGGAGGATCTAGGGGAGGAGGTGATGAGGAGGGGGCTAGGGAGACAGGTGGAGAGAGATAGCTCCATTTTGTCTTATGTGTTATATTTTGACCCTTCGGGGTGATCATTGTATTATGACAGACATATTCATTTTTTGAGCTTATATATATATGAGTTTTGGTGGCAATGATAAATGTATCTTATTATGATGGACTCTATTTATTATTTTATGATGTGTTGCATGGATGATGATTATGGATGTATTTTGCTGACCTATTTGTGAAGAAGGATGGATGCTTATGATGTGTTACTGACATGCTCATGGATGTAGGACGGATGCATGTGCATGTGTGGATGCAGGAAGAATGATTATGTGTGTGCACATCTTTTTGAGATGTTTTGATGTGTATATATGTTGTATATGAGGATGTTTAATATATAATGGATATGATGATGTGAGAAAATAAATATGCAATGTAATAATAAATGTGGATGCAAATGATTAATGATGAACGATAAATTAGTCTAAATGAGTAATAAATGCAATCTAAATGAGGAATGAATGATAAATGTAATGCCGCCTACATGGATAATGCAATGTAAATGGTTAAGGCTATGCAAATAATGTGATCTGAATAATGCAATGTAAATGCAAGATGGACAATGAATGTAATCTAAGCGAATGATTGTAATATAAATGGATAATGTCATCTAATATGAATGGATAATGTAACCTAAATGACATATGCAAGATGGGTGTACGATGCAATGCAATCTAAATGCAATCTAAGTGGTTAATGCTTGTGAAAATGATTAATCGGTAATGTAATCTAAGTGAATAGTGTAATGAAATGAATGGATAATGTAATGTAAATGAGTAGATAATGCAATCTAGATGAATAATGAAATGAATGATGCCATCTAAGTGGATAATGAAATGAATGGATAATGCAATGTAAATGAGTATTGGAAAATGTTTTTGTGAATATGCCCATAATAATACAATGATCTTAGATAAACTAAAATAGAAGAATAGGAGGGAAAAAATGAAGACTCCATGGGGTTATTAGATGGGGAGAATTAGGAATTTACAGAATGATGGGGAGAGTTGTGCATGAAAGATGTGGAGAGCCAACCTAGTTTAATATTGCCCTAGGTAACCCACACCATTGATTATAGGAACCAGGATGCCATGAGAAACCCAAGGCATGGGCTGACTCACAGTCAAGTGGGAATTCCTTACATACAACTATGTAAGTGTTGAAGAACACTGGTACAAAGTTGTCGGTACGTGCAAGGAAACCCTCAAACACACTAATACCTCTTGTACATGAGAAGGTAAGTTTTGATAAACACTAGTACCAGGTCACTGGTTCATACAAGAGAGATCCAAAACACACCAGGCCATGAAAATATGCCCCAATATGCACCTATTGTGAACATACCCGGATATGGAAGATCTAGGCAGCCGTAGATAGATGCAGTCGAAGGACAAAAGATGCAAGTCAAAATGAAAATCCAAGAAATCAAACAAGTCACCCATACATGATCAACTGATGTCTCTAGCCAAGAGTAGGATTAGGATGGAAGATTAAACTATCGAGCGAGGGAAGGATTCATCCATAGGGAAAAGGATGGGGTGGATTAGGATTGACTAGACAATTGACCAGATGACCATGAGGACCAACCTATGGATGTAGGACTATAATCAATACTTGATGAAGCTCACATGGATGCCCAAGCTCAAGAAACAGGAGATTAAAGCTTAGGTGGATAGGATAAAGCTCAGTTTGATGGGAGAATCCTTATTCATGATTTGGGAAAAGACTCATCATCATACGAGTGGTTATTCTACCAGGAGAGTGATAGGAAGCATTATGGCTATCAGATGGGCAGGTAGTGAAGGAGTTTGATCTGATAGACGATGGATCCAGATTATTTACTTTGGCACCTGCATGCAGGTTTTCACCAACGTACTTGCCTGTAGCGCCACAAAGTGGTTTTCACTAATGGACGAATTGATTTTTCTTAACTTTTTCTAATTTTATTTTATTTGCATTTTTCTTGATTTTTTTATTTTTTTGATTTTTTTTACAATTGATGACCTTCTGAGGACTAGGCATAGAATCTCTTTAGGTGCACGATGTTCATTGGATCATCAAAAGGATCTCCTTTAGGAGTAGCCAACTAATATGCCCCAAATCTATACTTTGTTGTGATCACATATGGTCCAAGCCAATTAGGCTCAAACTTGCCTTTATTCTCTCTTTCTTGAAGATTTCTCTGATTTTCCATGAGGACGAGATCACCAATTTCAAAGTCTTGGGTTCTGATCTTCTTGTAGTAACTCAAGCGTAGGTGACGCTGATATACTCGGAGATGGTTTAAGGACTTGAGGTGCCTTTCATCCAACAGTTCTAGCTCTTGTAGTCTAGAAACTCTGCATTCCTCGTCTGGGAGGATATCCTGCAGCGACACCCTTAGAGAGGGGATCTCAATCTCAAGAGGGAGGATGGCTTTAGAGCCAAAGATAAGGGAATATGGGGTGGCACCTATGGGTGTGTGGATGGAGGTGCGGTAAGCCCATAGAGCATGGTGGAGTTGGAGGTGCCAATCACGGCCAACTTCATTCATTGGCTTTTTGAGGATTTTGATTAGGGTTTTGTTAGAAACCTTAGCTTGATCGTTACCTTGTGGGTAATATGGAGTGGAGAAGCGTTGTTGGATATCAAATTTTTGGCAAAGCTCTTTAACATCTTGATTTTTGAATGATCTGTTGTTATCTGTAATGATAACTTTGGGGATTCCATATAGACAGATCAAGTAGTTCATAATGAATTTAGAGATCTGATTACCAGTGGTGAAGGTAAGAGGGATGGCCTCCACCCACTTGATGAAATATTCAGTGGTGGTGATAATGAATTTATGATCGTTGGAGGATGTAGGGTGGATTTTCCCAATGAGGTCAAGCCCCCATTGTGAGAAGGGTCAGCGTGTACTAAACGACTGCAATTCTCGTGATGGCACATGGATCTCGTCACCATATTTCTGGCAAGGGATACATTTTCTCACATAATTATATGCATATACTTCCATTGTAGGCTAGTAATATCCCATTTGCAAGATAGTTTTAGCCAGAGTGAGCCCACTTGAGTGTGCCCCACAGATACCTTCGTGCACTTCACATAATGCTCATTCAGCCTCTTGTTTCTCTAATCACCTTAGGAGGGACCATCGAAATGCCTTCTGAACAGGGTGTCTCTAAGGATAGTGTGATGAGCACATCGACGGATGAAGGTTGTTGTTGGGTTTTGGTGAGTTGTGGGGGAATGGTCTTGTCTCTTAGAAAAGTGAAGGTCTCTTGATACCAGGGGGATTCGGGACCAATGAGTACGCACACCATTTTAGACTTCGTTAAATCATGTGCCAGTATGAAGAGTTTCTCAACCAAGAACTCACACTTCTGACTATGTTTCAACATTTGAAGGAGGGAGCCAATAGTGGCCATTGCATTTGCAGTTGTATTGTTTGTTCATGGAATTTGATCAAACTTAATTGATGTGAAGTGCTGCTTGAGATCTTCAACCATATTGTGATAGGGAAGAATCTTGTCATCTTTTGTTTGATATTAATCATTGACTTGTTTTATGATAAGTTGGGAATCACCATAGACATGTAATTCCAATATCTTCCATTGGATAGCTAGGCGTAGTCCAGTAATCAGTGCTTCATATTTTGCAATGTTGTTGGTACATGCAAAGGCTATCATGCATGATTTTGGGATGCAATCTCCTTAAGGTGTGATCAATAGTATTCCTGTCCCCGATCTGTTTTGGGTGCAAGAACCATCAAAGTACAACCACCATGTGGAGGATGTGGTGACAGTCATTATGAATTCATCTAGAAATTATATAAGGATCAGATGGTCACTTGGAAGTGGAGTGTCGACCAATTGGTCTGCTATTACCTATCCTTTGATTGTTTTTCTATCCACATATTCAATGTCAAATTTATTTAACAACATGACCCATTTAGCAGTTCTGCCAATGAGAGCAGTTTTTGACAAGAGGTATTTGAGAGGGTCAATCTTAGCAATCAGTTTTGTTTTGTTCTTAAGCATGTAGTGTCGAATCTTTTGCATGCTAAAGACAAGTGCTAAGCATGCTCTTTCAATGGGGGTATAATTGAGCTCATATCCTACTAGTGTGTGACTGATGTAGTATATAGCATGCTCCTTTCCCTGATCATCTATCTGTGCTAATAATGCCCCCAATGCCACTATAGTAGCAGATATGTTCAAAAGAAGTGGCTTTCTTGGAATAGTCAGCATGAGAACTAGAGGCAATGCAAGATATTCCTTAAGCTTCTCGAAAGCCTTTTGACATAGGCAGTCCCATTTGAATTTGGTATCTTTGCGTAATAAGTGAGCAAATGGGTGACATTTGTCTGTGAGTTGTGAGAAGAAGCGTCTGATAGACTCAAGCTTTCCTTGGAGGTTGTGCAGCTATCTAATGGTCTTCGGGGGAGGCATTTCCATGACATATTTCACCTTTGTAGGATCAACCTCTATGCCTCTACGGGAAACAATGAAACCTAGCAGTTTTCCTGATGTGACACCAAAGACACATTTCTTCGGATTGAGGCGCAGTTTGTATTTTTCCAATCTTTCAAAAATTTACCTTAAGATAGGGATGTGCTCATGTCTTGTTTTGGATTTCCCTAAAAGATCGTCCACATAGTCCTCCATGATTTTATGCAAGAGGTCATGGAAAATTGTTGTCATTGCACGTTGATATGTAGCTTTGGTGTTCTTGAGACCAAAGGGCATGACTCAGTAACAAAAGGTGCCCCATGGTGTTGTGAATGTTGTTTTGTGTTGATCTTCCTCTGCGATCCTGATCTAATTGTATCCAGAAAATTTGTCCCTAAGTAATAGCATCTCATGTCCTATTGTGAGGTCTACAATCATGTCTATATTGGGAAGCGGGAAATCATCCTTAGGGTAGGCTTTGTTCAAATGTTAGAAATAAGTACAAATGTGGATGCCCCAACAACTTTGTCGACAGGTACAATATTGGATACCCATTCACAGTAGTCTATTGGTTTGATAAATTTTGTATCCAACATCTTTTGTCTGCTTTGACCAGGAGTGCAATATGTGGATGCATCTTGCATAACTTCTTCTTTATTGGTTTTGCAACTGGATGGAGAAACCAAGATTGTGAACTACCAAGTCAGGATCTAGGTCTGGCATGTTAGCATATGACCAGGCAAAATTGACTTTTTTTTCTATGAGGAAACTGATGAAGTCCTATCTCTCTTGATCCGTGAGAGACTTGTCAATGACCACGTTCTTTGGAGTGTCTTTGGTGCCCATATTGATATTGTTTGTTTCCTCTATTAGTACGGTTGACCTATCTTGATGAGGAGGAACAATGGTAGGGAGGTCAAGTCCCTCATCCTCAAGTTTTTGATCTAGGTTGTCACTTTCAAATACGCCCTTTGTTTTTTGTTTTTCCTTTTTCCTCATTCAAAGGTGCCTCAGAAAGGTTTTCACCTAGGAAATCATGGTTTTTCTTTTTATTATCTTTTTTGCGACTAAGGGTATTGACTTGACTACCAAAGTATCATTTTTCATGTAACTGAATCCCATGAACTTTGTTGCAGTATTCCAAATTGTGCATAGTCGGGAGAGTCATGAGAGCATTGTCATCGGCGCAAGCGTCTAAAGTAGGTTTGTCTCATTGGCCCCGATCTATAAGTTCGGGATGGACAAGTTGTAGCTCATGCAGAATGGGAGGGGTTTTGGGAGTGATGGTGTTGATGTAGGTGTCAAAGAAGATGTCATCTTCGTATTCAAAAGGTATTTCATGGAACTCATCTTCATCGGGGTCTTTGACATCCAAAGAAGGACTTGAAGGAGCACCAGTGATAGCGATCTTAGGCACTAGAGTATACCCCAAGCCCCTGTTATACTTGTATGAGATAGGATTAATTGGTGCTTTTATTCCTTTCTCCTCCGGTCTCAGGCCGTGTCCTTTGTAACCCATCTTTTCTACTATAGTTGATGCTTTTGGATACATTTTCTTAGGTATTTTTGCTGGGGCTTCATCTTCTTCCCGATACAACCATGAAGACACATTTGTCTCAAGGCTCTCCTCATCAAGTGGACCCCATTGCTGAAAGGTGGTATCTTTGCATTGTATAACAATTTTTTGATCTTTTTTAATTTCTTTTGGTTTGTCGAATGACTTGGGAGACACAGGGAGATTTCCTATTAATAAGACATCCTCAAGTTTGTATTCTCTGTAACCATTATCTAGGATCTTGATTTTGGCCTCTGCTTGGGATGAGGTGGAGGTGTTGTTTGACATGTCAGATGGAGGAGTTGGAGAGGGTCTATTTAATGGGCAATGATATGGATGATTCCCCTCTAAGAGCTTGCAATATTGAAAGGGTTGTGGATCACCTTTGATAGTGATCTCTCTTCCATTGAAGGGGAATTTGATGCATTGATGATAAGTGGAAGGGACATCCTGAAGGGAATGAATCCATTGTCGTCCAAGGAGGATGTTATAGGGAGATCAAGATCCAGGACTTGGCAAGGGGTCTCAATTGTAATAGGGCCCACTTGAAGAGGCAAGGTGATCATGCCTTTAGAAACTCTTTCTGCATCATCATATGCTTTTATTGTGATTCTTCCTGATGTATCTACCAATTCCTCAGAAAAACCCAATTGTTTATTAACTCATATGCACATAGATTGAGTCTGGATCCATCTATCAAGATAGGTTTAACCTTGTGCTTCTGGATAAGGGCTTCGATGTGCAAAGGTTTATTATGGTCTTCATCTACAGGAGTGTCATTGGAAGTGAACACAAGGTGTTGTTGGGCGGCAAGGTTTCCAATGAGAGCTTGAAATTGGGCAACATTAATATTATCCAGAACACAAGACTCAAGGAGGGCTTGTTCCAAAATCTCCTTGTGGAAAGGGGAAGTCTTGAGAAGTTCTAGGATGGAGATTTGCGCGGGGGTCTTCCCAAGATGGTCAAGTAGGTCATATCAGCAGTTGGAGGACATGGGGGGAGGGTTCGGTGGGGGAGGGGCTCCTTGGACAATGACTCTGCCTTGGTGGGTGGTTACGTTGCAGTCATTCTAAGAGTGGGAGGTTGAAGGTGTGGTGCCTTGAGTGACTATATTAGCAGGGTTAGGTTTGCTTTGGGAAGGGGGAGGGTTAGCTCCTTGGATAGTTATGACATTGCAGGCTCAATGCGACCCCATAAAAAGCCAAAGCCTGTTATATGATTGGTGTAATCATAGTTCACATCGTTAGATGATGATCCTTTGCCTTTATCCTGTTTCGAGAAAGGTTTCTAGTACATCTTAAGTTTGTCATTGTTGTTACTAGGTTTGGTTGTTGCACTTCAATATCACCCTTACCAGGTCTTGTATGCATATTTTCAAATTCATACACTTTCATGTATCATGACCCTTGATACGATGATATTCACAATACCCATTCTCATTATACCACCTAGGTTTGGGTTGATTAGGATTGAACAAGCGAGTTATCGGAAAGACTACTGCGTTTGCTTGAAAAAGATTTTGGAACACAACCTCAATGGGCTCGACAAGAGGAGTGAAGTCTCTTGCATTTCTGTTGTTAGATCGGGGTGGTCGCCCCTGAACTGACACATTGTTATGAGGATTTTGAGATTGATTTTTATTATTTTGATTGTTGAATTGGCGATTGGTGGTGGTGGGCTTTCGAGGAGTGGCCTCGGTCTGGACCCGTTTTGCATCAGTCACACCATCATTGATAGCGTTCTTGTTTTTGGACCAAAATTTTGGTTTATCATTATGATAAGAGGAAGAATTTTGTTTTAATTTTTGGTAATGTTTTAAGGTTCCTTCCTCTAGAAAGACACATTCAAGAGCTAGGCCCTTGTTAGTCAATTTTTGGAAAGATTTGATACATCGAGATGTCAAAGGTCTTGATAGTTTGGGCACCAGATTCTTTTGAAATAATTCAATTTGGTGTTGTTTTGGCATGTCCCACTAGAATTTATTAATGAGATGTCACCATCTTTGCAAGAAGTTAGCGAAAGTCTCTCCAGACCTTTGTTTTGTGTTACAAAGGTCCATCATGGAAACATCATTAACAATGTTGTAGGCATAATGGGCCACAAACGTTTCTGCTAAGTCTTGGAAGGAAGTGATAGAACCTTGAGGTAAGCACGAGAACCATGAAAGAGCATCTCCCATGAGACTCTTAGGGAAGAGCCTTTGAAGGCATAAGTCACTATAGGAGACTTCTTGACATAAGATGTGAAACTCATGAACATAGTCTCGGGGGTCCCCTTTGCCCTCATACTTCATGAACTTAGGCATCTCAAACCTTGGTGGGTATGGTTCGATTGATACAAACGGGTCATAAGGACAAGGAAAAAATTTCTCAAACGAGTAAGGTTTTCTTTTGTTAGTCCCTTTCTTCATGTTTTTGATAACGTTTTTCATGTCCTGGATTTTTTAATGATGTCTTGTTGTGGATTTTGGACATGATGAATTGTATTTGCCCCTAGAATTGGATGTCATGGAAGGTGGACCGCCACCACTAATGTATTGATATGATGAGGAAGCAGGGATGTGAGATGTGATGACCGATGTCACGGGGACTTGAGTGACAATTGGTTGTGACCTGCAAATTGTTGTGACAGGAGGAAGCGAAGCTCGAATGAAGTTAGCAACATTATTGAGAGGAATGGAGGATTGTGGAATAGAAACGTATGGTCGGGTAGAAGAAGATGGCATAGAAGCATGTTGGAGGATAGATGAGATCAGATTTGATATTGGCATAGATGCTAAGAAGGAAGAAGGTGGAATGGAGACCATGGGGACAGATCTCGCAAGCGCTATTTATTGGGGTTGAATGATGGGCGGGGGCGCAATTGATTGAGGTTGAAGAACGGGTGTGATGATATGAGTAGGGGCAAGGTCTCCTTGTGGTTGTTGATCAAGAATGGATCTATCAAAATCGAGGGGAAGGCAAGCTCCATTTTCAATAAGAGTCTTTCGAAGATCACTAGGATTATGTCGGATAAATTTCTCCATCATTTCTTGATTAATAGTCTTCTAAAAATGTCCGCACTTCCAAAGAGAATTCATCTTGATCGACCATATTAGGGTCCTCTTGTGGTTGATTTTGGATGCTAGGTTGCATACTTTGTGTGAGATCTTGTGTAGAGTCTTGATATATGAAACTAATGTCTGGCATGCCATCTTTTTCTTTTGAGATCAAGTTGTGACCATACAAGAATATCCTTAGAAATATTGATTAGAGGAAAAAAAATTTGATGAAAGGACTTAGCAGAGATCTTAGATTTCAGATTTAATTTGGATTTGATGAAATTGGATTTAATTGATTGGTAAAGTCCTTGGATTAGGACACAGGCTTGATTAAGATTGCACCTTAGTCCTTGAATGAGGATTTTAGGTGGGGGATGATGAAACCACAAGCAAGGTAATGACCAAGTTGGGTAAAATTTAGACCTTAGGATAATGACCAAAGTCTTTTTTCTACTAAGGATTGACTAATGATCCTAAGCAAAGTAAAGACTTGAGATAAGAGTCTTGATCGACTCAAATGATGGGGCAAAGGTGCTTGGAGAGGATTCTTCTTCAACCACAAAAGCCAAATGATTGATTGATTAAGGATGAGGTCTAAATAAAACTCCACAAGGCATAAAACCTTAAGGTGCGGTGAATTGGATTAAAGGATGATTGATTAAAGATGCTTGATTGAGGATTGATTTGATTAAAGATGATTGATTGAGAATTAGTTCATGTGCTAAGTCCTTAGAAAATATTGAGGATGATTGATCAAAGAGAGGTGATAGTGATGATTAGAAGAAATTTGATGACTAGGCTATTCTTGGCATGGACATGACTCAATAGATGATTGGTTCAAATGACAAGTTGTATGAAGGGATGTGACCACCTTAATTTTGACGATAGTTGGTGTTACAAGACAAACCTGAACCTTGATGGAGGGCACTGACTCTTAATTCATCACTAGCATCAAACTAATTGCTATGACCATGGATGTAATCGTGGTAATGGTACAAAAAGGTCCTATGTTTAAGCAAGATTTTGTGATTGGTGTACCAAAACTTCCGACATCTAATGATTAGTGCTTGCGTGAGCTTCTTCTTCTTGATTGGTCGGTAGATTGACTTCTTAGGATGCTTATACAACTTAGGCTTATGAAACATGAGATGGACAGAGTTCCGACGTAGTTTAGGACTTATTTGGAAGACTTGAGCTTGTTATGACTTGGACTTGATTGATGTTGGTTCAATTTTTTTTTTTATGACTAGGACATGATTTAGGTATGACTTGAATATGATATGGACTAGACTTGAATTTGATGATAATGACTAGGATGTTGACTAATTCTACTCTTGGCAAGAAGACAAAGCAAACACATTGGACATTAATTCAAATAAGCACATCAAGCATATGAAGCTACCCTAGGAAATTGGTTGAGGAGGAAAATCTTTGCTTGCTGACTCAAGTACACACCCAATAGCTAATCAGAATACAACTGCTAGGTCTCACTCAATGGATTCCCAATGCCATATTAGCCGACTCTAAATGCTAATGGGGGCATGATATGGCAAGTCTCTTGGGGGAGTTACTATCTCCCTTGCACAAAGATTATCCACCTTTGAAAGGTGAACCGGGTGGTCTCTAATCCTAGAGTTCTTAATAAGGATTTATGTTCAAAGACTACTCCTTGTAGTCACGCAAGCATGTTTGAGGCATATAGCCTTACAAAGTACCAAGAAAGATGTAGTCATGCAAGCGTGATTGAGACCTAAAGGCCCTACAAAATGCCCAATATGAGAGTGAACTCTCAAATAGCTTCGTCCTCTGAAACTTTCATCTCAAGAGGCCTATTTATTATAGTGAGTCAGAATGCCCAGGTCTAGCTATACTTACTTGGGTCGTTCCCCTCTCACCAATGCCTAAGCAAATCAGGAGGGCAGGCCCACTAAGGGAAAGCACACAACAAACTAGAAAAGTGTCAAAGGTCTGGATTTCTGAATGTCTAGATAGACAAGAGCATACTCTCCTACTTTCACACTCTTCCTAAACAAGATCAAACACTTTAGTTCTTTTACCCTCCTAATTAAATCTCGGTGCCTAAGACAAGAAATAAAGACACAAGATTTGTTTGTATCACCTTGGCAAGCTACAAAATAAAATAATTAGTAGTTTGATCAATGTATTATTTGGCAAGCGAGTTGCACAACAACTCTTAGTAGTCTTGGGAAATGTCTTAGTCTGATCGAAAAACCTATCAAAACTCACAAAATTTAATTAGTAGAGAAAGTTTTGTAGAAACAACGCTCCAACCACGTTGAAGCGCCTGCACAAGCGCTAAAACACCTACGTAAGCACTAAAGCAGGGCAGAGAATTAAAAAAAATAGAAAAGTACAACCACGTACAAAAAAATTCAAAAATGCAGAATATACCTTTGTGCTTGCGCTGTTCTACTTTCAGTCACGCTGAAATGCATGCACTCACGTTGAAACAAGTCAACAAAGAACATAACATAAATCCAAAAAAATGAAAATTTAAAAACAAGCGGGAATTATATCGGAGCGCTCACGCTATTCATAGAGCGCTTGCATTGAACCAATATCTCTAAGATGAAAAAGGTGATTATATAAAACGAACTAAATTTTTTTATTTTTTTCGAATTTTTTACTTTTTAGTGTGTTTTTTACTGCTAATTAAGGAATGAAACAAAGAATCTAAAACAAACACTAATCAGAAAATAAGTAGATGAATCCTGATGTTCGGCGTGCTGTTTTAGAAGCGCTCGCGTTGTTCTAGGGTCCTGCAAAATAAGGTGGGTTAGAAATTTAAATTTTGAACCCTTGCGCTAAAGCATGTGCCCACGCGCTAAAACACATGTCTATCACGCTAAACTTATATCACTCATGCCAATTTGCAGTCGCTCGCATTGTTTTGATACTTGCAATAAAAAAACTTACAAAAACTCCAAAAAATGGTTAAATTTAGGGACGTGGGTCCCACCGGGTGTGTCAAAATGGACAGGGGGAAAGATTTGGAAATGAAGATACAATGGTCAAATATAGTAAAATATGCAATAAACACACAAAAAATCTTAAAAAACCATTATATCTTTTGTGATCTTCTCCTTCTCCTTTGGATTAAGCCTTTGATGAAGTCAAAGTTGCACCCCTTCCTTGGCTTGCTTGGATTGGCTCTCTTGTTGAATGTGGATGGCTCTCCAAGCTTGTGCACAATGCTAAGGGATGATGGAATGTGATGGATTGAATTGGCTAAGTGATGGATGAATGATAATTTGGCTAAAGTTTGGGTATTTGGTGGATATTCAAGGTTCAAATTGACAACATAAGCTTGAGTGATTTTGGAGATGTCAAATGAAGGAGTGGAGCCTCCAATTTATAGGAGAAGAGGGGAGGAAATGAAGGGATAGGATTGATCCAAGATGGATGGTCAGGATTGCATGTGAGCCCACACATGGCCCAAGAGGAGATGACAAGACAAGTGTGGAGTCCAAGAGATATGGCTTAAAGGCATTTTTTTATCTCCACACTCCTCAAGGTTCATTGGGAAGGCTTCCCAATGCACCTAGGGAAGAGAAAGGGAATAAAATATTCCTTGAGTGATGAGAAGAAGGATTTAAAAATTCCTTAAAAGAATGCTCATGGGATTGGAGGAATTAGAAAGGAATTAAAAATTCCTTAGGTGAAGGGATACCTAGAGGAATGTGAGATTTTAAAAATCTCACATTCAGCGAGGAAAAGGGTATTTAAGGTGGGTGAGTGAGGAGACAAGGAGTTGACTTTGTGCCTAATCATGAGGATTAGCCACTAGCAACTCATTAGGAGAGGGATTAGAAGAATGATTAGGTGGGAATAGGACAAATGAGATTTGTAGGAGGATTTGACTAGGAGAGAGAATGAGTGGAGGGAATTAAAAATTAGAAGAATAATGATAAGTGAGATTAGGGGGGCTTCTAGAAGAATTCATTAGGTTAATGATGGATTAGGGAAAGGTGATTTGTAGGAATCACCTGGATCAATTAAATAAATTGAGATTAATTAATTAAAGGGGGGATTTGGAGAGAATTGATTTTAGGGGTTTTAGAAGAATAAAGGTAGATTGATTTATTAAATAAATCAATCACTAGTCTTTAGTGACAATATTAATTATATTTAATTAATATTGAGAAATAATAGGGATTGACATACTTAATTAATTAATTGTGCGAGGAAATTAAATAAATTATTTATCTACAAAACCCTAATCTAACACTGCCTTGACCCTAACCTTAGTAATTTAATATTAACCCTAATAATATTCAAACCATAATCATAATTAAGCGGCAACCCTAACTTCAGATCTCTCTTAAAACCCTAATTAAACCCTAACCCTATTTAAAAACCTTATATCTAATTTTAATTCCAACCTTAACCCCAATTGAACTATAATATTAACTCTATTTGAAACTTAGGTAAATCCTAACTTAATTGAATCATAGCCTAACTTTAACAACAATTAAACCATAACCATAATTAAACTCTATCAATAACATTAATTGAATGTTAACCTTAACTTTAACACTTATTAAGCCACAACTCAAGTTGAACACTAACCTTAATCTTAGCTATAACCCTTATTGAAACCTCACCCTAATTTAACCTTAATCCTAATCCTATCTCTAATTCTAATTCTAACCCCAACTTGAACCTAGACTAACATTATTTCTAACCCCAATTTAGCCCTAACCTTAATGTGATACCCCTCCCTTGTTTAGACAGTGTTTCTTCTCTGTTGGACTCATGATAATCATTTCAATATATCATATGGCTTTGTGGATGCATTATGTTACATTGATTTTCTTATGAAACTATGTTATGCTGATTTGAGTTGATATATGATTTGTGCTTATGTGTCATATTGTATTTTGTTTACACTCTTTATGATTACATATTGATTTGATGATATATGTGGTTTATACATACTGACCTTGGTACTAACTTATCTATTTATATGATGAGATGCATCATGTGTTGTATTATGTTCTCTATGCCTGATCTTGTTTTGGTGCGAGGGGATGATGTCCTATCACTCCCTTTGAGGAGACATGGGATGTCATGATTTCTCTCCATTTCTCTCCACTTGACCATGTGGCTCAAAAAGAACCACCCCACCATGCTAGGAGATAGAAATAAGACCCACTAGAAAACTACAAGGAATGCACACATGGTCTAAACATGACATCGAGAATCTCACATAAAGCATAAACTCACAACATGACTCCACAATAAAACTCTAGGTGATATCAACAAGGCTATACACTAGTGACTATAAGGGAAGAGTATCATCACACAGCTTGGAATGGTTATCCTGTCAGGCCTCCATAGGCTCTGTCCCCCATCTTAGGTTATCCCGGTAGCCTCTCTTGAACCCCCAGCCCCATCCAAGTCTCATGCGGACCCAAACAATCCTTTCGTGAGGACAAGGTTGTTGGTTTGTCATTCTAGGCCTTCTCACTGCATCATGAGTCTGTACAAGCATTCAACCATGATTGCGGTATAATTAATCTTTAGTTAATGTTTAAGCTACCCAAACCCCTAATATATTTTTAGGTTATAACTTAATTATCCAACTTTTGAGGGGTTATCCCGCTAACCTCTTTGGGTGCAGGCCCCACTCGAAAGTCACTCTTCCTTATGACACTACACAGAATCCTCCAGGAACTCCAAAGCGAAAATACCAAAACCAACCTACAAAGGGAGTTCAAAACAACTGAGAAAACACTTGGTCACACAAGCCCTTGCATATAAGTTTAACCAACTGGAAAAATACAGTCTACTCATAAGACATGACCAAAAAGAAAAGACAACACAAAATGTCTAATTTCCACATATAACTAGAGGACTTGCAATATAACTTAAATACAAAGACAATTAGAAATGAAACAAACACCATCATTTATTACAGAATGAAGATTTATTTTCTCTCCTAATTCACAATTGACCAAGTTTTCTAAATTTTTATGTTTCAAAATAAATCATTTACTAACAATAATCTCACAAATTCAGTTAAAATATTCAGATCAATATTTGCTATATCCATTTAAAATTTCAAAACCATCATAAACACATTTGAATCATATCGATCTGTATATTTAAAAAAACAAAATCATATATATTTAAATCTGATTAAAAAAAAAAAAACTTATCTATTTTCTATTTTAAACATTCAAATATATGAATATATATTTTTATTTTAAAAAAAAATCTAATTATCTTCTATATATATATTAACATTAATTTTTTTATAACATTATTAACCCCTGAAGTGGAGTGGGATGGGGAAATGGGTCCACAACCGTGGTTGCCCATGATTGTGGGTCTACAGACTCACAGTTGTGGTCGTGGGTATGCAAGCCCACAGTCGTGGCTACCCACGATAGTGTGGGTCGAGCCTCTGGCTCCCCACACCCGCACAAACATAATTTTATTTTATTTTTAAAAAATAACTAACAAAATAAAAACACGCATGAAATATATACAGGAAAAAAAAATTAACAAGGTTTGATAAAAAACATAGAGTATAAAAATTACTCTCACCAATTCCATCATTTAAAAAAAAACTAGTAACTTCTAAAATGAACACACCCAACAACTTTTAAACAGGAAATTTTCAACAACCTCTCAGGTTTGCAAAACCATGAAAATTTGGGCAGCATAACCCCCAGATAAACAATGGGAAATACAAATTTACTAAAAATCAATTCATTTTCCAAACACAAAACAAAACAATCACACAGTGTTGAATTTCAACTTTACAATTTTTAAAATGAATGATAAAAAATCCAACCTAGTAAGCTTTCCTCGAAGAAATTTTGGAGAAAACATCAAGCCTTCCAAACACCAAAGCCCTTTAACATATCTGGAAAAAATTTCAAATATAAAGGATTCTGCCCAACCAAAATATCTTTTAGGGCAAAATTCATTTTTCATGAAAATTTGAAAATCAATTTCTTTTTTTTTTTTAATAAACATTTACATGACTTAAATTTAAAAATTCAATTTAAACATTTTAAATTATAAAAAGGTAAACATGACTTCTTCCCTTTTTAGAAAAACAAATGAACAAGTCATAATACAAATCTCACTAATAAATAAAACCATCAATTTAACTAACCAATTAAAATAATTGATTTATCTATTTAACCACAAAAGTGCCCTTAATAATTTATTTTTAATTTAATTTCATAAATGCAATATCCATTAATTATTAATAACCATAAGCTATGAATAATTAGTTTCTCATTAAATAACATATGAACAGAATAATTAAATTCACAAACGCATAATATGCAACTCAACAAAACAAAGCAGAGACACGACCTGCATACCAACATAGGGAAGGTTCATAGACGACTGACAATGCTCACTATCGAGCAAGGCTAGGGATGAAATTTAGGGTCTTAAGACTATCTTCTCCACTATATATATATATATGGATAGACACACCGACGAAGGAGAATCGTGACATTTCATGTCTCACTGAAGTGAGTGAAGAAAAATCATCTCCTCATACTCTTCGGTGAGACATGGAACGTCACGTTTCTCCTTCATCGGTGTGTCTATCCATGTTTGAATACACTTGTTACTGTATACACCTAAATATGGTCTGAAGATAGTTAATTAAATACGCAATTATTTGATTAATTCCCCTTCCCAATTAATTGAATTCACAAGCAATTTAATTAATTTCTCTATTCATCTACTAGTGAATAAATCTACATGATTTATTTATATAGTTCATTACATATCCCCCTTTGATTAATTAATTTTAAATTAATTAATGCCCCCCATATAAATCAATTCTTTTAATCCCTAATTAAGATTAACAAACTCAAGTTTGTTGAGATTAATTATCATTTTTCAATTATTTGAATTTCTAAATTCAAATGAGCACATGACTCCTAACTTTTAACCACCTAACCTAGCCCATTCCACCTAATCCTGAGTCTAACTAACCCTATCCTATCTTGCACATTCTAACCTCCTTATCCTAACCTCCCATGGTGTGGATATTCTCTCCTTGAGACACATGGCACTTTTGCCACATGTCTCCTCCCATGGACACTTTCCCTCTCATGAGCAAGGCTCGTTGACACTTGTCACCACAGAGATGACAAGTGTCCCTTCCTCCAACCTCTTCTCCAACTTCCTCAATCTTGGCCCTTGATATCTTCAAATCAGATCTGGACCATCGATTCCTGCCACCTCAACTTTGGCCTTGGAATTCCTATAAATATCCCCCATTTTGGAGCAATAAGGATCCCTTGCATTCATATTCTTAGTATCATTACTATAGGCAATTTGCATATCAATTATCTAGCAATTGGCTTTTGGATTAATCATAGCATGTTAATCTAGTTTCTTAAATCATGCATTTCATATTATCTCCATAGTCAATCATGATCAAATAGCTACTTAACTCTTGAGTTGTCACTTTGGAGGTCATTGCTCCACTGAGAGCCAATAAATCCAACACCTTCAAAGTCCTCAAGAATAGAGAAAAATGGTACATTTCAAGGAATGCTTATGGTTTGCATTTCTAATCTAGTTTTTAATCAAGCTTTTCAATTACATTTTATTGTCTCATTATATGTGTATGCCTTCTATATACCACAGTTTTAGCATCACATTAATTGGCGCCCACCATGGGGCCTAGCCCCTTTGATCTTTAACAAATTTGCTTGCAGGAAATTTCATTGACAAGTTGATTAGCTCTTTCGGAGTGCTGATTGGCTCTCTTGAGCTCCCGAATCGCTTTCTTGGTCTCTATTGTGGCGTTCCGACACCTCAAATGGCCTTTTTGGGAGACTTCTCAACTCTATTTTCATATTTTTCTGTACTTTAGTGCTTTCAGTCTGTACTTTAGCATTTTTGGTATGTATTGTGGCATTTTGGCACATTTGTTAGCATTTTCAGTCTGTTTGACAATGTTTCTGGTGCGCAAAACAACGTTTCTGGTGTGCAGAGAAGCATTTCTGGTGTGCAGAGTAGCATTTTGGGGCCATTTGGTAGGGTTCTTGGCACATATGATGGTATTCTTGGTCAATTTGATGGCGTTTTCAGCTTTTTATTGATTTTGCAAATATTGTATGTTGCATTCCTCATTTCTACTTCTAGACTGTCATTTTCCCGAACCTAATTTGCAGATTGTTGGTTTTGTAGGTACTTATTTCACTATGAAAGACCAGAGTCATAAACTATTTCACCGTCAAAGAATGCAATATAAACTACTAACTTTGTTTGCAACCACGAAATTTTGCACTTATTTTTTATAAATTAGGCACATAGACTAATTACAATGGAAATGAACAAACATGTCTTATGTGTTTTGGTGATGGGCAAGTATTCTCTCACCTTTCTTAGGTGATCAGATAGCCAGACTCATCCTTTGCTTTCAATAGTGCATATCTTTAGCGCATCTTCCCTCCCGAGGAGTTAATAACTCTAAGTCATTAAGGTCGGTGAAAGGGGAACAACCCAAGTGGGAACAGCTAACGCCAAGTACTGCAACCCACTATTAAATAAACGTGATTTGATGAAAATCAAGTCAACGACAGTGCTCGGGAATAGCTGTCCTCTGTACCTTTGGGTATATCAAACCTTGGTTTTCAAGGCTGGAAGACCTCTTAATTGAGTTTATACCCCATGTACTACCCCTCATCGTTTGAACTCATTAGACTCATATTTTACTGTTGCTTACTTTCAGTGGATACATTACTATGATGTGTTATTCAGACTTATATGACACTATTTCATGTTTTATCTAGATATGAGATGCATAATTTATTTGCAGTATTTCAGTACTTTGTGATTTACGACATTTTGTTGATTATTGCTATGTACTGACACTTTACTTTATCTATGCAATGTGAATTTATATGTTGCGTGTCTGCGAGTGTATTGGATGCAAGGGGACGATTTTCCTTCACTCACTCCGGTGAGACAGGGAACGTCATGATTCTCCTTATCGGTGTGCATGTCGTGTTTTCTATATTGTATATATGCATGTGTGGTTCAGTGATGCAGGTTATTGCAGGTACAAGTATCGGGTAAGTACGGGGTATCATCTCCACCTAGCTTCATAGGTCTGAGTGTACCTTATATTGTCTGATGGAAGTGGAGGAGATAGTAGTTGACCCTATTTTACCTAATTACACTCTTGTGAGTGTCGTCAGTTGGTCACCCTGTCAGTTTGTTCGGCCTTCATGTATTGTCGTTTGACTTTTTCTAAGTCTTTGCTTGGGGTTTGCTCAGTTTGTGTGTTTAGTGGATTTAATTAATTAATTAAATTTATGGAGTTATCTCATAGTTGGTATTTTGAAATTATGTATTTTATGCATTGAGATTATAAATTTAATTAATTAAAAGAAGTTATTAAATTAAGTTGCAAGTTGCATAATATTAGAAATATATCTTATTTAATTTTAGTGAAAAATAAATTAGATTAATTTCATTTATTGTTTCCTAGATTTTTTTTTAAAAATAAATAATAAATAAATTAATAAAAGAATAAATTACAATTAAAGTATTGCTTTAATTTCTTTTTTTTAGGAAATTAATTAATTTGCATGAGAAAAGAAAAGAAAAAAATGATTTTTGCTTATTGCATGTTAATTTATTCCTTTGGTAGGAATTAGAAAATAAAATAAAATTGTTTTTATTACTAAAAATTAAATATTAGGGTTTTTGGGAAAAATATGTGCAACCTAAAATTTTAGGTTAAAAGGGAATATATCTTTTTCTTTTGGGGGAGGTTTCACAAAAAGGAGGCAGAGATTTTGGTGAAGAAAAATTATTTGGAAGCTTGTTGAAGGATTGAGTCTCTCCAACAAAGTTCTTCCAGGAAAGCTATACTAGGTTCACGGAAAGGAGGCGGAGATTTTGGTGAAGAAAAATTATTTAGAAGCTTGTTGAAGGATTGAGTCTCTCCAACAAAGTTCTTCCAGGAAAGCTATACCAGGTTGGGTGGCCTCTTCTGGTTGTTTTTAAAGAAAATATTTTATTTCTTCCCTCTTTCCGAATGATGTGTGTTAAAAATATTTGTCAAATCCAAAACCCTTTATGATTATTTCATGTTCTTGGCTAAAGTCTATTCTTGAAATTAATTTATGTAAAGAAGTTATTTCCTGGGTGTTTGTAGATTAAATTTTGTGAAGATTTTGAAAAATTTATTATGGCAAATTTTGCCAAGATGTTTTACTGTGCATAAAAAGTTGCAAGTTTTGGGAGAGAATGAGATTTACTAGAGAAAATATTCCCTCTTGTTTGGTATTTGTTTCGATAATTTTGGACTGTGATTGAATTTTCTCTTCCCTATGCTATTTCAGATATTCATCCAAAGATTTGATTTTCTCTGTTAATTGCTTTGGTTGTCCTTTTTAATATTTGTGCATCTCTGTGTAATTATTTAGTTACTATAGTAATTGAATTTATTGGGTTATTAAAAGTTATGGGGAAGTTGTTTTATTTAATTTTTTTGAAGAAATTTTTATTAATTAAATTTTGTGGAAATTATTTTTTTTTTTAAATGAAATTTACTAGGTTTTATGCCATTGAATTTTTTAATAAAAAAAAAAATTAGTGGGGAGGCAGAGTCTGCTACCCAAAGGGAGCGGCTGCTACCGTATGGTAGCAATGCTACCAGTTGGTTGTGGTAGCAGCCGCTACCAGTTGGTGGCGTCTGCTGCCATATGGTAGGAGAGCTACCATAAGGTAGCAGGGGCAACCTATTAAACTACGCTTCCTTTTTAATTGCCACCGAATTTATAATTCGGTTTTATTTTAATTTTTTTAATAAGTTTAAAAAATAATATATATATATATATATATATATATAATATTTTCACTGGTTTTTTTTAATTATGTTATTTTGGAAATAAAGTTATTTCATAATTATTGGAAATGAAAGTTATTGCAAAATTAAATCTTCATTTTATTATATATTTTTAATATGATATAATTATATAATATTATATTCGAAGAATATATATATATATATATATATATTTATGTAATTATATTATACTATTATATATAATTTTTAATTTAGATTATTGATACAATCTAATCCGGTTTATTTGTAAATTAATCATGAATATATAATTAGGGGGTTATTTTTATGTGGTTTTATTTAACCTTATTGGACAAATGACAACATTGATTTCCTTGTATTAACATAGTTGTATTTTCTTATTTTTTGGAAAATCTTTAATTGCAAGTATTTTATGCTTTTGGTTGTTTAAAGAAAAGATTGCCTATATTAGGATCTTGTGTAAATGGTATTTGCAGTCAAGCTTAATTTCATTGCAATTCTGGTTGAGTTATCGTTATGTCATATGTTGTTATACCCCCTTGGTCAGGTGTTGTTGTGTAACCTTGTTGATGTAATCCATTGTGTGTTTTGTTTCAAATGGTCAATCCTGGGTTACTGATTGTGTATCCTTCACCTGTGGTTTGTCAGGATTAGATATGGCTGTCAATTTCGCCATAGAGTTCTCGTAGAGAGACCTTTCCTATTAGTGTCCTATGAGAGAGAGAGGCTTTAGGGCGGGGGCCGCATCTAAAGTGGATGGCAGGATAACCCCTCGAAAGTCAGTTAAGAAGTGATGACCTAATAATTGATTAGGGGGTGGGTAGATAAAATATTAATTAAGATAATGTGCCTCGCACATGATTGAGTGCTTGTATAGGCTCGGGATGTGATGAGAAGGCCTGGAATGGTAAACCTACCACCTTGTCTTCGTGAAAGAATTGGTAGGGTCCGCATGATGCTTAGATGAAGCCGAGGGTTCCAAAGAGGTCACCAGGATAACCCATGATGGGGGTCAAGACCTATGGAGGCCTACCTAGGGTAACCATCTTAAACCATGCGATGACACTCTCTCCTTAGAGTCACTAGTGTTTGTGAGTTGAGTCACATGGATGTTTGTGGAGTCATGTTACTGTCGTACTTGTCTTATTTTGCTTTCTTGAGGGTCTTCTACTATCTCCTAACATAGTGGGGTGGTTCCATTTTGGGATCGCATGGTCGGGTGGTAGTACCACTTCCCATCAAATGTTCTAGATTGTATCTTTAGGCGAGGAAAGGCTTCGTTGGTGTTTCTTGGTTCGTGGTTCATGTACCAGCTCATGTTCATGATCATTGTTCAGTGGAGACCTTGTGGTCATTGTATCAAACAATTATGTAACCTTGACATTGTAACTTTGTAATCCATGGTATTATTGGAAACCATGTATTTATGGATTTTGTAATATTATATCAGTGGAATGTATGTTAATTCAGTTGCTTTAATCTTTTGTATAAATGATCTATGGAAAAATAAATGCATTGGGATACTTAGATTCTTTCATTATGGGATATAGATGTATGAGTATGTTTAAAATTTAAGTATTTAATTTTTCCTAATTAGATGGACTATTGGATTAACCATGGTGTTAATATAATCTGAGAATTAATCTTGTTGGTAACCCTTAGGAAATCATGTGTTAGACTTCCGCTATGATATTAAATGTGCAATTGTTATAATTAATGCACTTAATCTTTTTTTAAAAAAATATTTCACCCTTTAGTTACCTAGTTGTGTTCTTTTCCTTTAGGGTTTCTAGCGGGGCATTACACCCCGACGTGTCGAACGTATCCCTTACTAGTTCCAATTAAATTTGAAGCTACCCGGTTTACCTCCAAACATTATTAAATTCTTAGTGCATGGAGGGGGAAGAATCTCTCCTTAAGATACTCACCATATGTCCCTCTTGAGTGTATGTGCGAACTCCCCTTTTGAGACCTTATTGCTAGGCTCATAATGGGACTCCACTAGCTCTTGCAAAGGCAAAAACATGGGTGCCCTTTAGGGGGCGACAAGGCTGTGTGAGCTAACAAGGTACCAAGTTGTGGGCTAAGAACTAATAATGAAGCCAATCTTCTTAGGATAGACTGATTGATGTGTTTTCAAATGTTCAAAACCCATGAAAACTTGGGCTTTCTTTAAAGCTTCTTGAACATACACTTTATGTTTCCTTTGGGACAAAAATACAATCCGATTTCTGTGTTTGTAAGTCAAGTCAAGATCTCATCCATTGAAATACAACAAACATTGAAAACTCAAACTTCAAATTGTCAAATTCACAAGTTTCACAACAGATTAGCTCTTTCAGTCCAAATAGTCGCACCTACGGTTCAAACAGTCGCATTCACAATCCATACATTAGCTCTTTTAGTCCAAACATTAGTTCTGACAGTCTAAACGGTCGCATTCACAATCCAAACATTAGCTCTGTCAGTCCAAACAATCGCACTTACAGTTCAAACAGTCGCACTTAAGGTCCAAACAGTTGCATTTTTAGTCCAAACGTCAGCTATCTTGGTGTGAATGTTAACTTTCTCATATTTCAACATTAACTCTCCAAGGTTGAGCACATTAGAATTTATGGTCTAAAAAATAGAGTTCCTAGTCTAAACAACAGAGTTCCTGGTCTAAACAACAGAGTTCTTAGTCTAAACAATAACTCTCTTGGTCTAAAGGTCAGCTCTCTTGGTCTAATCAACGACTCTTGTGAGTTGAATGTCAAATTGCTCATGTTGCAGCATTAGATCTCTTAGTTTGTACTTGTTAGGTCTAAATATCTGTTCTTTGAGTCTGAAAATGTAATACCCCTGCCCTAATCAGTTTCTAATCTCGGTTTAACCTTGGTTAGTTTATCATAATATAATGATTATAGTCAGATGTTTTGATTTAATGCATAACTGTTAATGTGGTTTTTGCACCAATTTGTATGCAAGTTATTAATTCTCCTATTTCATGTTATTATCTCGAGCTAACGCTTTCATTAAGTTTATATATGTATGCATGTATGACTCTTGGTTGCAGGAGATTTCAGGTACAGTGCCGCATGGGTGTGAGCTTCGTCTCCGCCTGAATTTGCAGGTTTGAGTGTACCTCTTTGGTCATTAGAATTTGGACTAGGTGGTTGTAAGACCCTCGTTTGACCATAGTCGTGCTCAAGTGAGCATCGTCAGTCATCGTCGGTATTCCCTTTGGTTGGGTTTGCGGGTCGTCTGTCTGTTTGGCTTCTTGGGTTGCATGCTTTGTGTGTATGGTTAAATTGAGTAATTTATCCTTAATCTTTAAATTTGATTTAATGTGTGTTTCCGCATTAGTATTTTGGGGACTAAATTAAATAGGCTCTCTGTTTTTATGTGATCTATCGTTAATTGAATTACTCAATTCAGATTGGTAGCAAGTTCAATTAAATGGTTAATTTAATATGTTTACGCTGTCAGAAAAGAAAGATTTAAATTTAATTGAAATAGAATTAATTTAATCTTATTGGCTTTTTGAAATAGAAAGGTTAAATTTCAGTTATTTGAGAAAATCAATTTTTAGATTGAAAAGCAAATTTAATTTATTGATATAGTTTAAAAGAATGATTTTTGAGATTTATTTTAAATAAAATATTTTTAATTCCAAAAACAAATTTTTGGTCAAACTTCTCCCATTTAACCTAGGTTTTTGGAAAAATAGAGGAGATCGATATTTTTGGAAAATATTTTTGGATGGAAAATTTGGGGGTTTTGGGAAGAGAGGGAATTTCTTGAGCTAGAGAATTGGGCTCTTCTTCAATCTTGCAAGGATTGCTGAGCCAGGTAGGCCTCTGGTTAATTTCATTGACTTCTTCGTTTTAAAGAAATTGTTTTGGATTTTTAAGAAATTTGTGTGTGAAGATTGAAAAATCTCATCTATTTGAGGAAAATGAAACAGATGCAAGATTATTTCCAATCCAAACCCTTCTTGTTTGCTTCCATTCCAAGTTTAGATTATGGTTGCTCTGAATGTCTTAAAATCAAAATAAACTTGAGATTGGGTGGTTACAATGAAAATTTGTTAAAATTCTAAATTAATTCTTTCAAATTCAAGTTTTAATCAAAGAAATTTGCATGGGTTTAGATAATGGATGACTAATCCTTATCATTATGCCAGTATGGTATTGTTTTGAAGAGATTACCCTTCCTAAAACTGGGTATTTGAAAAATGAAAAAAAAATTAATTATTTTAAGTCTCTAGAAGACTTTGTATTTTGCTGTGTATGTTTTTTTTAACAGTAAAATAAAATTTAAAAAAAATAAAAATAATATAATACCCATGCGGCAGGGCACAAACCCCCACCATGCGAGAGGTAGGTTGCTACCAATGGTAGCGAACTGCTACCAAAAGGTAGCAGCGCTACCAATGGTAGCGAACTGCTACCTTTTGGTAGCAGGGCTACCGTAGGTAGCGTGAGTTACAAGGGGGACCCACGTGGATAACCCCTCCCCCCCCCCGCCCCCCGTTCTTTTCTTTTGTTTTTTTGAAATTGTAAATTTTTTTAATATATTTTTTTTAATGCAAAAAAAATATATATATATAATATTTTCATATTTTAAATAAATGTTTAGTTTTTAATAAAGTTTTTAATTATGATTAAATTTGGCATTAATTAATAATTAATGGTTAATTTGTTATTAATTAATTGTATAATGTTAAATATACATTAATCAATATTCAAATCCTATTTTATTATTAATGCATATATTTTTATAATTAATTACTTGATTTGTTAATAGTGTTATTAATTATTAATTTGTTATATTTTATTAATCATGGATTAATAAATGCGTATATTAATTAATAGTTAATTCTGACATTTTTCTATATGTGTAAGGAAATAATTGTTAAGTTAGGAATGGACTATCTTTACTTGGATTCCTTATATGTTTATGTTTCCTTGATCCGTATAGTGTAATTGGGCTTGGAAAAGACGAAATTGGAGTGATCGTTTTGAGCCAGTATGGGAATGATGTTTTATTTGAAGAATAAATATCATATTTAATTGGTTAAAGTTTATTTAACTTTATTTATGTGAATTGGGTTTAAGAACTCATAATGATGCATTTATGTATGTTCGATGCAATTGAACCTTAGAGAGTTAGAAAACCAAGAACAACTTGTACTTAGATGAAGTAGATAACTGCAATCTAACTTAGATCATTTAGAAAACTTAATTGATATTTAATGTTTATATCATTTCGAAAAAGATTGTATCTGTTGGTTATTGCCTATGCGAGTTTAAGTTCTGTATTCGCTTTTGCTTAAGTAATGGCAAGCCTTGCTTTGTTTCATTGGACCCTGTCGTATGGTTGATTTAGGTACCTGTTTCAGTCCTCGGTCTTGAATTTGACTGTTGCTTTGTGGTGGTGTCGTAATGGTCATATCCTTTATGCGGGTGTCGAATGTTGATTTGTGGTTGACCATAGTTGGTCAGGTCTCTGGTTAGAGTATCATCAATAAGTGTACCTCTTTTAAGTCGTGTTTGACCAGATGGTTGTTCCCTCCTTTTTTAACTCTATTTGCTTGACCATGTGTGTTCCTTGGTTTCTGAGGTCGCTTGAGTATAGTCTAGTGTCGTATGGGAAAGTGGCTTTCGATTGGGGGCCACACCCAAAGTGGCTGTTGGGTAACCCATCAAAAGTGTGTCTAATAAGTGATAACCTAATAGTATATTAGAGTGTTGTTAATGAATCTCCAAGTAAGATAATTGTGCCTCACACATGGGATGAGTGCTAACACAGACTCGACATGCTATGAGAAGGCCTGAAATGGCAAGCCATCATCCTTGTCTTCATGAAAGGATGTGTGGGTACACATAAGGCTTGGATGTGCCAGAGGTTTGGATTAGGTTGTCAAGGTAACCCAGTGTATGGGGTCGGAACTTATGAAGACCTGCCATGGTAACCATACCAGGTTGTATTGTCTTGATAGGAGCACTTTTGTGGAGTTGTCCTGTTGTCTGTGCCCTTGTGAGTACCTAGTTTCATGTTAGACCTTGGGTTGCAATGACTTAGTTTGTGAATGCTCTAATGGACCCTTGTATTAGCTTTGATTATGTTCAACTGGATCCTTTCCTTTTCAGGGATCATTTATGTATTTATTGACCGATGTGGTCGTTTGTATATTGGTTATGTTTCACCTTGATGGCAGGATTGTAATAATGAGAACCTCTCTTAACTTTATTAATTATCAGAGGGGTCTTGCAGTTGAGCAGACCCGGAGATGTAGCCCTTTAGGGGTGAACTCCGAAATCATCTTGGTGTTATGTGATTCTTTTGATCTTATGTTTCATGTTTAGTGTTAGCACATGTGGATGACATTTTGATAGAATGTATAAGTGGGTTAGAAGAAATTAATCTTAAATGCATGTATGCATTCGTCTCTTAGATGCAGTAAACTGGATCATGAATGAATGTAGCTTAGTCTAATGGAATACATTCAGTTATTGTTAAGGAAATTAAGTATGCATGGAAAGATCTCATTAGTTTATGATGAAATTAAAATGTGTTATTAAATTAGATGCATGACTTAAATTCTAAATGAAAGTTTGAATGAAGGGTATAGATAAATCTTAATGCATGAACTTTATTTTGTGAATTATATTTTCATCTATCTAAAAGAAATTATCCTTGTTTAAGAATTATCTCTTTATAAGATAATCAACTTATTGGATTTATTAGTATGAGTTAAGCTAAATGTGTAATTAGTAATCACATTGGGAAACTCTTTAGGTGTTAGTTGATGTCTTCCGCTATGTAATCTAAATCTTTGATATCTTGTTGTATCTTAATGTCGTGTAAGTTTTTTTTTTTTAAATAATTGCACTCTATTCTTGTGTTTTGGCTTAATCCCTTCAGGGTTTCCTGGCAGGGCATTACAGAAAATCACAGTTGGGTCAAAATTGTCATCTCCTAAGTTCAAACACTTAATTTGCTAAGTGTACACATCATTATTTTGAACTTTAGAGTCACTGCATTGCAGAGCAACATTTTTGGTCTGTTTATCAGTGTTTTTGGTATGTTTATCAGCGTTTCTGGTAGGTTTGTCAGCGTTTTTGGTATGTTTATCGACATTTTGATAAGTTTGTCAGCGTTTTTGATCTCTTGCTCAACGTTTCTAGTCTGTTTAGCAACATTTTTAGTCAGTATAGCAGCGTTTCTGGTAAGTTTAGCAGCGTTTCTGGTCAGTATAGCAGAGTTCCTAGTCATTTTGTCAACGTTTCTGGTAAACTACATCAAAATCACAAAACAAAAATCAACCCATTTCTCAAATAGTCAAAAATAGAGACTAGGTTATCTTCTTGGGTCATTCAATCAAGTTATCTTCTGTCAAAACAGATTCAAGAGATAGACACGCTAACGGTCTCAAGTATTCACCTCAAACAAGTTTAAAGATCTAACACCTTAAAGTGCAACATCACATTTTTTTTTATAAACTAATCGTTCAAAAATAGTTTCTCATCAGGATCTATCATCCTTTTTCATAAAAATACAATGCTTAATCAGAATAACCTTGTTCTTTATCATAGGATGTATCATTCTTATTGAACTTGGTCATATCAAAAAAATCACAAAATTTGCACTCCAAAACTAAGATCGAAAAACTTGCCAACAAACAAATACTTGAAAAGATCATTTCCCCAACAATTGATCACTTATTCCAACACATTACGCAAGATTTAAATCTCACAAAAACATTCAAAACACGTGTATGCCCATTCTAACCAGGGCTCAAAGATGAAAGATTCCCGAAACTGAAATATAAACATTTGAAATAACTGAATACTATAGAATCATGGAACAAGAAGATGAAATACAAGTTGAAGGGGAAATAATAGAACAACATGTCAAAGACATCTAAAAAGATCCTCAATTCGATAAATTTATAGAGAAAATATTCAAGGAAAAAAAATAAAAATATTTCCTAATGTTAGCAAAATCTGGTGCTAAACTCCCCCAAGATTTTGATGTGAACAAATTGACACAAATGAGAAGTGACCACCGCCGCCCCCTGCCCACCCCCCTTAATAAAAAACAATACGAGGATATTTTTGGTCTCAAATTCAATAACAAGTCAATTCCTAGTAACACCAGAAGCAATGAGGAAACTTACATTCCCACAAGGGATGAAGTGGAAATTCTAATAATGCTCAATCTAATGAGCATACAAGAAGGGGTAGAGATTATACAAGAAAAGATCAAGATCCTCCTAGAATGCAAAATCATGGTTATACAAAAACAAATCATGTTGATAATCCTATCACAACTCTCGCACAATAGATACAAACATTGCAAACACAAATTCAAGATATGCAGAGAGGAAATGTTAGAAGATACTCACTTCAAGAAATCTGCCCTTATCCATTCGCCATGAATCTAAACATGAGACCATTTCCTATAGGTTTTGAAACTCCTAGATACGAAAAATATGATGTAAGCACTGACCCCCAAGATCATATAGGATAATTTTGCACAATGAGTATGGAGTTTGCACATGAGGATACCTACTTGATGAGATTATTTCCAAAAAGCTTAACTAGACTAGCTATGGAATGGTTCTCCAAACTTACACCTGGAATCAGATCATTCTCAGAATTGGTGGATAAGTTTGTTTTGCAATACTCTTACAACATACAACATGAAGTAATAATGCTAGACCTATGTAATGCCAAACAAAAGAGTGGAGAACCTTTCATGAAATTTCTACAGAGATGGAGACGGTTAGCTTCACGATATCCACATGCAGTGCCAAAGTATGAAAAAATGGACATATTCATCGACAACCTAAATGATCAAATGAGGTATCATCTAAAAATGAAAGGACATCAATTTTTTGGAAAGATGATTGATAATGGAATCAGAATGGAGGAAGCCATGATAAAGAAGGGTGAGTTGAAAATATACAAAGAAGGAGTTCACCCTCCTAACAACACTAACAACAACAATCACAATGATAAGACAAAGTTTTGGAATAGAAATCATAATGTCGTCAATGATGGGATAGTGGATAAGAACAATGTGAAACCAAAACAAATGGTTTTTAATTTATCCAATCACTCAGCAGCAGCTCAGCAAAACAACAATAACCAAAAAGCAACTATCAAAAATTTATTTCGAAGGCAATTTACAAATATTGGTGAACCCCTTGAATCTGCATTAAAAACTCTTATCGCAAACAAATTGATTACTTTACCAAAAGAAAGAAACTTTGAACCCAAGGTAAAACCTGCTTGGTGGAATGACAACCATTATTGTGATTTCCATCGAAACAAAGGACACCGAATAGATGCTTGTTAACGATAAAAACATGTCATCCAAGATTTGATTGATAATGGAATAATAATTATGGATGGACATACAACAAACGAATCTCACACAGCTTTCAAAACTCCGTTTCCTAGCTATGAGAAGGGTGAACCATCAACAGGGCAGAATGGTAAAGGTAAAGCAAAGGTAAACTATGTTCAAGCATATGACAATGTGGTAAATGTAATCGTGGTTAAAAAGCAACAACATCAAGAACCCGCTCATGTCAGCACACAAAGTAAAGCCAAAGTAGTTTTGTCAGGTCCTACAACAAACACGTCATCCACTACAAAACAATACAATCTAGTGGATCAATTATAGAAAACACCCACACAAATATCCATCTTAGAACTATTAAAGCTTTCACCTGCACATAAAGAAATTCTAGAAAGAGCATTAATCGATACAATAGTATCCAAATATCTTGATATAGATCAATTCCAAACTATGGTGGGACACCTCACAACCCCTCATTGCTTATCGTTTACCGAAGAAGACGACATGTCCTTGCATAACGCTCCCTTGCATATTAAAGTCCTCATTCACAAGACGCGCGTTAAATGTGTCCTAATAAATGGTGGAGCTGGTTTAAATATTTGCTCATTGAATCTTGTTCATGCTCTAGGTTATTCAGAAGATGCAATTGATCCCCGGAAAAATATCACCATCAAAGCATATGATGAAGAAGAGTGTTCCTCTAAAGGAATTGTGATATTACCCATTAGAGTGGGACCTTTGCAGAAAGACACAACATGCCAAGTTCTAGACTTGGCCTTATCATACAACATACTCTTGGGAAGACCCTGGATACATGACATACAAGTTGTTCCATCCACATATCATCAATGCCTAAAATTTCCCTACAATGTGCAGGAAATCTCGATCTCAACATATTCAAATCAATTTCAGTACTATGGTCATCTCAAACCAACTCAAGAAGTCATTGTTCCTCACAACAGGGAGGCATCATCTTCAAACACATAAACCAAAGACAAATCATTTGCCTCAATTTTGTCAAGTATGGAAAAAAAAATGCAGCTAAGAGATCGAGGGAAGAGTATGTGCAGGATCATGGGGTGCCAAAACAGGCCGTTAAGTGGCAATGAAATTTTAGAAAAATCAGAGTTATGCAACTTGACATGAAAATTTGAATAAGTTGAGAACATTATTTTTAAAATATGTAAAAAGATAATATATAGAAAATTGAATGTAGTTTCTAAGCTACTAGTTGTTTTTTGGGAAAAAAAATTTCCTATTTGATGAAAATTTCAAATTTCAATGAAGTGGTACCAAAATTTCAGGAAAAAAATAAGAAGTAGACGTATGTCTGACCACCCTAATCACAATCAAATCTTAATATTTTTTTATAATATTTATATTATAATTATTAGATTCATGTCTGGATGTGACACATATTTTTTTTAAAAAAATTATGTATTAAATAATTATTTATGATTTTTTTACAACTTTTCAAAAATTCAGAAACTCCTACGTCTGACCACCTTAACTTGGTCAAAACCTTATGAAATTTAATTTTTTTTAATTTTTCCCTATAGTAGATGAAGCATAGGATGTGACGCATGTTTCGGTTTCAAAAAATGTTATACCGTTTGAAAGTTATGAGTATTTTTCAATCAGTATATCAATCAGGACTATTGTCATAATTCAATTAGAAAATAAATAATAATTATTTACTAAAGTCAAAATAAGACAAGCCTTATATTGTTGGAAAGCTGGGAACGTCCTTAAAAAACCCTTTTCGTTTTAACAATTTTGGCTACAAAAAAGGTCATCAACCACTAGTGTAAATTCTGGAAAATCAAGGAATACTGAAAAACACGTTTTTTTAGTTGACTTTCCAGGCTTGTCACTTCCAAGCCTAATACCAAAGCATTCCCGAGCCAAAATTTGAAATTTGAAAATTTGAGTACAAAAATTTGCGGTCCCCAAAGAATTTCCCTTTGCCGCCATTTATGAAGTAAACTGCCACATGGCAAAAATCCGATATCCGATTAAATTAGATATCGGATTTTATTGGTCATATTTTAGAGAGATAGGGAAGGAGAGAGAGAGAGAGAGAGAGAGAGAGAGAGAGAGAGGAGAGGGAGAGAGAGAGAGAGAGAGAGAGAGAGGAGAGGGAGAGAGAGAGAGAGAGAGAGAGACCATATGACCCCCAACGACACAATTTGGTGTCTTAAGGGGTCCTATGGTGTCATTAGGGGTCATATGGTATCTTGGGACACCATAGGACCCCTTGAGACACCAAATCATGCCTTTAGGGGTCATATTGTGTCTTACGACCCATAACTATGACCCTTAAGGATAGTTATGTGATATGGTGTCCCATGAACCCTTATGACCTCTCAGGACACCATATGACCCCTAATGACACCATATTGGGTCGCTTTGGGTCATATTGTGTCCTAAGGGGTCATATTGTGGTCTATGTCCCCTTAGGACACCATATGACCCCTAACGATATGATTTGGTGTCTTAAGGAGTCCTATGGTGTTGTTAGGGGTCATATGGTGTTCGTAGGGGTCATATGGCGTCTTGGGACACCATAGGACATCTTAGGACACAATATGACCCCTTAGGACACAATATGACCCCTTAGGACACAATATGACCCAAAGCGACCCAATATGGTGTCATTAGGGGTCATATGGTGTCCTAAGAGGTCATAAGGGTTCATGGGACACCATATGACCCCTATGGACACCATATGACCCCTAACGACACCCTCAAACCCCTTAAGACACCAAATCATGTCGTTAGGGGTCATATTGTGTCCCACGACCCTGTAAGACACAATATGACCCTTAATGTTATGATTTGGTGTCTTAAGGGGTCGATTGGTGTTGTTAGGGGTCATATGGTGTCTTGTGACACCATAAGACCCCTTAAGACACCAAATTGTGTGGTTAGGGGCCATATTGTGTCCTACAACCCCGTAAGACACAATATGACCCCTAACGACATGATTTGGTGTTTTAAGGGGTCCTATGGTGTCATATGGTGTCCCATGAACCCTTATGACCTCTTAGGACACCATATGACCCCTAGTGACACCATATTGGGTCGCTTTGGGTGATATTGTGTCCTAAGGGGTCATATTGTGTCTTAAGGGGTCCTATGGTGTCCCAAGACACCATATGACCCCTATGGACACCATATGACCCATAACGACACCAAATCATATGGTTAGCCGTCATATTGTGTCCTACGACCCCGTAACACACAATATGACACCTAATGACATGATTTGATGTCTTAAGGGGTCATATGGTGTCACAACACCATATGACCCCTAACGACACCATAGGACCCCTTTAGACACCAAATCATGTCATTTTGGGTCATATTTAAACCATAGGACCCCTTAAGACACAATATGACCCCTTAAGACACAACAATATGGTGTCATTAGGGGTCATATGGCGTCCTAAGAGGTCATAACGGTTAATGGGACACCATATGACCCCTATGGATACCATATGACCCCTAACGACACCATAGGACCCCTTAAGATACCAAATCATGTCGTTAGGGGTCATATTGTGTCCTACGACCCTGTAGGACACAATATGACCCCTAATGACATGATTTGGTGTCTTAAGGGGTCCTATAGTGTCGTTATGGATCATATGGTGTCCATAGGGGTCATATAGTGTCTTGGGACACCATAGGACCCCTTAAGACACAATATGACCCCTTAGGACACAACATGACCCAAAGCGACCCAATATGGTGTCATTAAGGGTCATATGGTGTCCTAAGAGGTCATAAGGGTTCATGGGACACCATATGACCCATATGGACATCATATGATCCCTACCGACACCATCAGACCCCTTAAGACACCAAATCATGTCGTTAGGGGTTATATTGTGTCTTACAGGATCATAGGACACAATATGACCCCTAACGACATGATTTGGTGTCTTAAGGGGTCCTATGGTGTCGTTAGGGGTCATATGGTGTCCATAGGGGTCATATGGTGTCCCATGAACCTTTATGACCTCTTAGGACACCATATGACCCTAATGACACCATATTGGGTCGCTTTGGGTCATATTGTGTCCTAAGGGGTCATATTGTGTCTTAAGGGGTCCTACGGTCTAAATATGACCCCTAACGACATGATTTGGTGTCTTAAGGGGTCCTATGGTGTCCCATAGGACCCCTTAAGACACCAAATCATGTCATTAGGGATCATATTGTGTCTTACAAGGTCATAAAACACAATATGACCCCTAACGACATGATTTGGTGTCGTTAGGGGTCATATGGTGTCCATAGGGGTCATATGGTGTCTTGGGACACCATAGGACCCCTTAAGACACAATATGACCCCTTAGGACACAATATGACCCAAAGCGACCCAATATGGTGTCATTAGGGGTCATATGGTGTCCTAAGAGGTCATAAGGGTTCATGGGACACCATATGACCCCTAACAACACCATAGGACCCCTTAAGACACCAAATCATGTCGTCAGGGGTCATATTGTGTCCTACGACCCCGTAAGACACAATATGACCCCTAATGTTATGATTTGGTGTCTTAAGGGGTCTGATGGTGTCGTTAGGGGTCATATGGTGTCCATAGGGGTCCTATGGTGTCTGACCCCTTAAGACACAATATGACCCCTTAGGACACAATATGACCCAAAGCGACCCAATATGGTGTCATTAGGGGTCATATGGTGTCCTAAGAGGTCATAAGGGTTCATGGGACACCATATGACCCCGAACGAAACCATAGGACCCCTTAAGACACCAAATCATAACATTAGGGGTCATATTGTGTGTCTCTCTCTCTCCATCTATCCCTCTCTCTCTCTCTCCCTCTCTCTCCCTCTCCTCATCTCTCTCTCTCTCTCTCTCTCTCTCTCCCTCTCCTCATCTCTCTCTCTCTCTCTCTCTCTCTCTCTCTCTCTCCTCATCTCTCTCTCTCTCTCTCTCTCTCTCTCTCTCTCTCTCTCTCTCTCTCTCTCTCTCTCTCTCCCAATGAAATCCGATATCCAATTTAATCAGATATTGGATTTCTACCATGTGGTAGTTTAGTTCATAAATGGGGGCAACGGGAATTTTTTTGGGGGACCACATATTTTTGTACAAAAATCGAATATCGGATAAAATCCGATATCCGATTTTAGTACTAAAAACCAAGAAAAAAAGGGTTTGTGGGCCATTCTATAGATTCCAACGGCCGACAGTCTGGGTCCTATGTTTTCTGTCGAGGATCACGGGGTTTCAGACAGCTAGAGACAAATTTGTGCTTTTGGGAGATTCTTAAAGTGAAAACTTACATTGTCAATCACGAAGGAGCATATGTGTGGAGGGAAATGGGGAGTAGTAGTTGTTGAAAGTCTAAACACAAAAGAAAACTTTCAAATGACCAAGTTGAAGTGTATAGAGAATGTCATAGGAGGAGAAGACAAGGTATGTTAAATATTGCTAATGTTACTTCAACTGAAGAGGAAATTGAAATTGAAAATGTGCCACAAGTTATTGAAAATGAAAATGTAAATTTTGAAAGTGAAAATATTGAAAATTTTGAAAATGTTGAAAGTGATAATGAAAATGCTCAACATGTGGAAAATTTTGACATAGGAGGTGAAAATGTGGAAAACTTTAACATTGTAGGTGGAATTGCCTCACCAAGTGAACCATATGTAACACCTAATTACTTTAGAAATGAAGACCCTCTCATGGATGAAAGACAAATTCCAAATCCAAGACCTTCAAGAACCCCAAAATGGTTATTTGAAATCGATGAGAACATTATTGCGAATCTTGAAGGCAAGAGGTCAACAAGAACCATTCGATTGTGGGCTACAGAACTTTTCAACCAAAATTTTACCAATAAGACATTGACCGAGCGATGCCAACTCTTTGTTCAATTGCTAAAGATGATAAAGATGAGACCATTGCTAAACAAATTGAAGATTCATATGAACAAGAAGACGGAGAGAAATTCTATTATTGCAAAAAATCTATTTGACGCTCTCAATTCTATTGGAAACTATACCAAAGAAAGAGATAAGAGAGCCGCTCGAAGAGTGATTACAACCTCCTTAGTAAGCCATCAATTGAGGAAGGCTCTTCAAATGAGACAAACTTGTGTCAATTTTAACATAAATCGTAAAACTTTGGATAGAGCACTTGCACGAAGACAAAGACTTGACGATCCACTTCAACAAGATACATGGGAATTTGGTGGGAGGCTTCCACGTGTTGATAGAAAGTTGGCTGACAATGTGAAGGAAGAGATTCAACAATTTTGGCACTCTAATTCTACAGTGTCACCCAATGTAAAGGACATTTTGAAATTAAGAATTGGCAACTGAGACCGCACACCACATCCAACTTTGCAAATATCACAAAGGGCCTTTGAATCTTTGAAACCATTTTATTGTGTTCCTCTTAAGATTCACAATACCTGTTGTTGCAAGTACCATGTGGAATTTTCAATGTACCATGAACTTTTATGTCATATTCGTTCTACGATGCATACTAATGAGATGTTGTAGGAGTGTGGTGCAATGCTATTTCCGAGATCATCAAGAGACTTGCAAGATCTATTTTTTATGCCCTAGAGATGATAGCTGCTATTTCTATAGAAATGATTGTTTGAATGAGAAGTGCTCAGAATGTGGTGGGTTGTCAAAGTTTGTTTCATGTTTTCATGAGGGCAGTGAACATGAGTTTGGAAATAATTATGTTGAGAAAAAAAGATACGAGACATTGAAATATAATTTGAAGAGTGGAGGTGAAGGTTCTAGATACGAATTAGTCTCAAGAGAAGTGAGTATTGCTGATTTTATTTTGGATTTTAAAGAAAATATTTTCTACAAGTATGCAAAGCACACCCATAGGTCTCAGTGGTTCAATCAACAATTCAGGATGTATAAGAACTCTTTCCCAATTGGCACTATTGTATCAGTGGTTGATTTTACAGAGAACTATACATTGCAACCACAGAATGAGGTACAGTCTCAGTACTACAATTCAGTCCAGATTGCTATTTTTGTTCACATTACATATAGACATGCTCCTGATAGTACAGAAGAGGACAGGAAGATAATCAGGGAGTATCATTTTTATATGAGTGATGATAGATCACACTCCTCCGAGTATGTGCAACATTCTTTCGAGAATTTTTTTGAGTTCTTGCATGAGAAAGATATTGCAATTGACCGACATATAATATGGTCAGATAACTATACGGTTCAATTCAAGAATGCCCGTATGTTTTATTGGTTGAGTAGAATGCATGTGGAGAGGCGTATACCTCATATTTGGGGTTTTTTTGAGGCAGGGCATGGGAAGGGAGAGCATGATGGAGCAGGTGCATGTTTGAAGAGAGCTCTAGTTAAGGAGCAATTGAGGATTTCAGGTGCAAATTTCTCTGATGCACGTTCTATTGTTGATTGGTGTAGTTCAGCATTGTCACATGGAGGTACTCTTGATTCAGCAGTGAGCAGATTCTTTTGGTTGGTTGAGGAGGGAACAGTGGAAGATAGATTGGATTGTCAAACAATTAAAGATTCTTCAAAGATGCATTCATTTCTCAGCTTAGATGCAAGTACATGGACCATTTGGACACGAGCGTTGGCTTGTTTTTGTCAAAGTTGTCTTCAGTGTGATTGGGATCAGTGCGAGTCAAGTGAGTGGGTTGATACATGGGTTCCCCACTATCTAACTCCTTTATCTCAAACAATATCCTTGTCAAACGATGACATGGAAAGTTCACTTGAGTATGATCGTCTATCAAATCTTGTACAGCCAGGACATGTTTTTGCAGTTGTTGCACAACAAGGGAATGAAGAGAGATCAGAATATTGGTTGGCACGATGTGTACAGGGAAAACAAAATCTAACACAACCAGTGACAGATGATGATGGGTTCACATATCCTACAGGTTCAGTTGTTGTTGTAGGAACTTGGTTGCGAACATACATGATTAGAAAGAATGGCATACCTGCATTTGAAGACTATGAGAGACACAAAACTATCATAATGTATTCACACCTTATTATAGCTACAAATGTCAAGTTGTTGAAGCATCAAGCAAAACCGAAGACCAAAGAGCTATGGATAGTGACTACTGTTGATCATGAAGCAATATTGGATACTCTTAAACAAAGAGATGACCCTTCAGACACACTTGAGTAGTAGGTCTTTAATGGTGCCTTATTTTTTTATCATGCATTTCATTTCAAACAATGATCATTAAACCTTAATGTTAAAGTTTGTTACGTGTATATTAAGGATGTGTTCAAAATGCAGGTTTATTGATGAACGTTTTTTTTGGGCAACACGGTTTTTGCATGCACATAGCGAGTACACTCGATATAATTGGAAGGGACATATTTTTGCAACACCACTTATGTTCATCCATGCAATTTATGTGTAGACTAACAATTCTTAAAAATACAGGTTCATGCTAGTTCATTCGTCATTGACAAGGCCCTCTCTTGGTGATGGTACATATTTCTTTGTCCATTAATGAGATTAAATTGTGGGTCTTGTTGTGTTTATTATCATGAAGATGATTCAAATGCATGTGGCCAGGACACATCTGCAGTGGATCAAATTGTCATGATAGATGATCTATTGAATCAAACAATTGACATTGACTAGTCAAGGTGGTCATCGAACTTTCACTCAGGTAACCTTGTCTATTTTTATCATTAATGGTTTATAAAATAAAGTCAGTTAGATTTTGGCAATTGAATAACATTGTTTCATTTTCAGACGCTGACATCAGATGCATCTAATATTCTCTCCACAATGGAGCATGGTGTTCTCTAGTAGTAGCATCTTTGATGCTTTTGACAGTAGTATGAGTCAGATTAGTAAATTTCTATTTTGATGCTTCCCACAGGGCTTTGCAACTTCACATTGTGAGTGTGCCCCTGTTACAAATGAATTGTACTTTAATCAACATAGATGGTCTATGATGGCTTTTTTGTAAGACTATATGGTTTTATTACATATATTGTACTTTAATCGACATATAACAATATCCAAGTGGTGGTTGGCATGAGCTTGAATATGGTAAGTTGTATGCATCTTGAAGTTGAATATGATATGTTGTATACATCTTGAAGTTGAACTTTGATTAGACTTTGTCAGCATTTGATGAATCATAAATGTCATTTCATTATTAATCTTGTGAGTGTGAGGTGTAGGAATAATAACTAATTGAGAACATCAATTCAAATCCATAATATAGAGGATACTAATTTATTTATTGCAGTTTAGTGCAGAACTTATTTATTTTTTCTAATAATGAAATAGGTACAACTGTATTGAGATAAAATGAAGCTTTTCTCTCATATGAAGATGTCACATTGGCAAATTGGTCTATATTATAATACACAAGACGTAAGTAAAATCAAAACGCTCTCGTCAAATCCTTCCAAATTCTATGTTAACTTGTGACTCATTACTGTATGCTGGGAGAGGGAAGAGTGTGTGGCTTCAGGGTACAGTTTTGGACTTGAACCATATTGCATAAATCTCAAGGCTTCAACTTGATTATCATTAAAGGTTTCTGATTGTTTACAACATATCCTTTCATATCCCTTCATGGATGTCACATGCGTAGGGTATGACCCCAAGCGTTCGATCAAGTGGGGGGGCAAAATAGGAGCATGCGTAGGGTAATAATGCCTAACTGGACATGTTGGAGCCGATGGTTCATCATCACGACAAGCAAAAGGAGAAATCGGCCACGCAACAACATTCCATTGAGACTGACGATTTTTTCGCTAACCGAAAAATTGTTGCCCTAATAAAACCGTAGGGCAACTTGAAAAACCGAGATAGGATTTCGTAGGGACCCCTCTCATGGCCCCGTAGGTTCAAATGGATTGTTCGCAGGTGCCACAAATTCCGAGTTAGGGCCCGTCAAAGTTTGACAATTTTGAGCACTTAGGGCGCTCAAGGGACGACATCGATAGGGTATGACCCCGAGCGTTCGATCGAGTGGGGAGGCAAAATAGGAGAATGCATAGGGTAATAATGCCTAACTGGACATGTCGAAGCTGACGGTTCATCATCGCGATGAGTAAAACGAGAAATCGGCCATGCAACAACATTCCATTGAGTGAGACTGACGATTTTTTCACCAACCGAAAAATTGTTGCCCTAATAAAACTGTAGGGCAACTTGAAAAACTGAGATAGGCTTTCGTAGGGACCCCTCTCGTGGCCCTATAGGTTCAAACGGATCATTCACAGGTGCCATGGATTCCGAGTTAGGGTCCGTCAAAGTTTGACAATTTTGAGCACTTAGGGCGCTCAAGGGATGATGTCGATAGGGTATGACCCTGAGCATTCGATCGAGTGGGGGCGGCAAAATAGGAGCATGCGTAGGGTAATAATGTCTAAATGGACATGTCGAAGCCAACGGTTCGTCATCGTGACAAGTAGAACGAGAAATCGGCCACGCGACAACATTCCATTGAGTGAGACTGACGATTTTTTCGCCAACCGAAAAATTGCTGCCCTAATAAAACCATAGGGAAACTTGAAAAATCAAAATAGGCTTTCGTAGGGGCCCCTCTCATTGCCCCGTAGGTTCAAACGGATCATTCACAGGTGCCACGGATTCCGAGTTAGGGCCCGTCAAAGTTTCACAATTTTGAGCACTTAGGGCGCTCAAGGGACGACGCCGGTAGGGTATGACCCCGAGCGTTTGATAGAGTGGGGGGGGGGGGCGAATAGGAGCATGCATAGGGTGATAATGTCTAACTGGACATGTCAGAGCCGATGGTTCGTCATCGCGACGAGCAAAAGGAGAAATCAGCCACGCAACAACATTCCATTGAGTGAGACTAGCGATTTTTTCACAAACCGAAAAATTGCTGCCCTAATAAAACTGTAGGGCAACTTGAAAAACTGAGATAGGCTTTCGTAGGGACCCCTCTCATGGCCCCGTAGGTTCAAATGAATTGTTCACAAGTGCCATGGATTTCAAGCTACGGCCCGTCAAAGTTTGACAATTTTGAGCACTTAGGGCGCTCAAGGGACGACGTCGGTAGGGTATGACCCCGAGCGTTCGATTGAGTGGGGGGGGAAATAGGAGCATGCGTAGGGTAATAATGCCTAACTGGACATGTCGGAGTCAATGGTTCGTCATCGCGATGAGCAGAACGAGAAATCGGCTACGCGAAAACATTCCTTTGAGTGAGACTGACAATTTTTTTGCCAATCGAAAAATTGATGCCCTAATAAAACCGTAGGGAAACTTGAAAAACCAAGATAGGCTTTTGTAGGGACCCCTCTCGTGGCCCCGTAGGTTTAAACAAAAAATTCGTAGGTGCCACGGATTTCGAGTTAGGGCCCATCAGAGTTTGACAATTTTGAGCACTTAGGGCGCTCAAGGGATGATGTCGGTAGGGTATGACCCCAAGTGTTTGATCGAGTGGGGGGGGCAAAATAGGAGAATGCGTAGGGTAATAATGTCAAACTAGACATGTTGGAGCCAACGATTCATCATCGCGACGAGCAGAACGAGAAATTGACCATGCGACAACATTCCATTGAGTGAGACTGGCGATTTTTTCACCAACCGAAAAATTGTTACCCTAATAAAACTCCGAGTGTTCGACCGAGGTGGGGGGCAAAATAGGACCATGCATAGGGTAACAATGAATTGTATCAAGGATTGTTCATTAAATGAATTGTATTGTATTGTTCATTAAATGAATTGTATTGTTCATGAAATGTATTGTTCATTGAATGAATTGTATTGTATTGTTGATTAAATGAATTGTATTGTTCATTAAATGAATTGTATTGTATTGTTCATTATAAAAACAACACTTACGATGAAATGAAATGAATTGTATTGTTCATTAAATAGCCATTATTAACCATTGTTAATTATTGGAATGAAGATTAAAGATTTCCATGATAACACCACGCATAGATGAGCAATAATTTATATGATCGAATATCAACTTCTGTATATATAAAAATGTCAAATGATTACAAATGTATGTCCATACACAAATGTGGCATAAATGCCAACTGAACAAAATGTATGTCTAAATACGTGAATGTATGTCCATATACAAAATATACATGCCAACTAGACATGTGAGGATCCCAAAACTATCTGTAACATCCTAAGTTGCTGATGGATCATCAAAATCGATCCTCTTCGTTGCACTGCTCAGCTCTGAAAGATCCTGCATAAGAAAAACAAACCACGATTAATATTAGTTATATTTTATAATTCACATTCGAAAAAGTTAACATAAAAATGAACTATAATTGAACTATTCATGTTTACCTCATCTCCACATTTTCTCTTCAGCTTTGCAAGACTCTTGATGTATGTCTTTGGTAGAGGAGGTATGTTTTGAATATTTTGATACACAACCTACATATGTTCAGAAACATGACATTGATACAAGTTAGCATATAATTGTCACTGATAATAACAAATTATATCTACTAATCAAATAATAAAATAAACACACATCTACTCGAGGCATCTCTTCTTCTTCTTCGGGTATACTGGGTGTAGTCATCAAGGATGTGAAGCCAAGAGTTCTCTGTATATATACACAACAAGTATATGAAACTATCAATCTATGTCTAGACATGTATAATCACTATAAGTTATTTAAACTATTCATTCAATGATATTTGCATTCAATTACCTTTCCCTTGTCTCCAATTGCACTACCAGATCCTAAATCACACTGCATCGTACTCGTGCTGCTTGTGCCCTACAAGAGTAAAATAAGATATACGTGCAAGTTACTACATAATCTAATTAATACAAATATAAATGATGAGCATGTATGTACAATAAAATACAAACGACTAGGTGCAATAATATATGTACTGTCAAGCTATCAAGGCCAAATGAAATGGCCGACAAGGTGCCCTCCCAAATCTGTCTCAACTCATCCTCGGTCATCAACTATTAAATAGACCATGTAAATAAAAATTAGTACTAAATATTATCTAATTTATAAATATTAAATTAAAATATAACATGAACTGTGAAAACACAAATCTTACCAATACATCATCAATGTATGATGACGGTGTCTCCTTGACTCTAGCATGTGAGGACTCCCCAGGGTATCCTCCAGTCTGTGTAATAACATTTGGTGCATCATGCATCTCGTGCACCTCATAATCTGCACTGCCCATAGGAGGATCAACGGGTTGTCCAACTGGACCAAAGCATACGTGCCCACACATGACAAAACTATGGGGCACGCATATGTGTGGAGTCGAGGATGACGTGTCACCGACACCGGATGCACCGCTACCATCAAGAGTAGGCTAAGCTACTGACGCAACCTGAGAAACCAAAGGTTACTCAAAGAGTGAATAGCCGATATGGTCTGTGAAGCTGCCTCACAAATGATATCAGGATGCTAGACTACAGCTGGGGGATCAACAGGAGGAGGGGGGACATATGGGCCCTGGACTACTCTGACTGCCCCAGGTCTATTTTGGGGCATACCTAAACCTACACCCTAGAAAGGTTGGATGTCAAAGTAGTTCACACGTTTGCGTAAAACAAACTCAGCATACAATTTTTCCCTTATACGGGGATTGACAAACAATGAAGCGATTTCGGCTTTGGATATCTCAAGATCCTTGATATCCTTATACGACAAGCCATCTGCATATTTTTCCCTCATAGAATCTCGCCACAAAAGGGCGGCATTGTGCTCCTCAGTCATGGTTTCCATACTTTTTATGATCGATGTGAGAGGATCAAACATTGGGTTTAGACGAGGGATCCTACGATATACTTCTGCAATCCCCCTCAATTCATTCAAACTTTGTGCAATCAAAACCTGAATTGAGGGGGGGTTTGGCAAATGAGGGTTTGGCTGTTGCAGTTGTTGTTCGTTAGTGTTTTCATTGTTATCCCCCATTTTTAACCTAATTGAATGTAAACAAATAAATTTAGTTAACAAACTTAAACAATTAGGTATTTGATTTAAAAAATCCTAGTTTCCATAAAAAAAACCATATTTTCAATGAAAAATCAAATAAACATTAACAAAAAATACAAAAAATGAATGAAAATGATTCAAAACCATAAAATTCTTACCTCCGAATCTATCTTTTAGCAATTTTTTGTCAAAAACCGGATATCGGATGGAGCGGATATCGGATTGTGATGAAATTGAGCGGCCCATGAGTTAAAAATGACTCACGGGCTGCCACTGTCAAAATATAAAAGTCTCAGAAAATCAGATATCCAATTTTTATACTTAAATTATTTTTAAATAACATATATAATATAATAATATATTATATAATATATTATTATATTATATAATACATATTGTATTATATTATATATATTATAATATATAATATAATATAATATAATACATATTGTATTATATAATATAATATTATAATATAATATTATATTATATTATATTATATATAACATAATTATTATGTTATATATAATATTATATTATATAATATAATATATATTATATAATATAATATATATTATATAATATAATATATATTATATAATATAATAATAGACTATATATTATATAATATGTAACATATAATATATTTTTTAAATTAAAATTACAAATAAAAATCAGATATCCGATTTGCATAGGTAATTACCAAGCCAAGGTGTAGTGACACCCAGGACAAGCAAAAAGTCAACACGGATTTTCGCGTTTTTAGGCGAGTGAAAAAGGCTATTTTTTTCACATCGCCACTTTTTGGCCCCCCTTGATTCTGCACTAACCCGGAACAGAGAATATTCAATATCTCAATTACCACTTTCTCCTAAATCTTATGGAAAACCATCAAACTCTAAACAATAACCAATTGTGAAACATCTTCCAATATTTGATGGAGCATTTGTTAGTGTTGGAACCTTATAAGAGGAAACAGAAGACAAAGATGTGCTACAGTGGCTATACAAAGATGAAGAAGTCCAACAAAAGATCAACAATGTCAGAATACCCACTGAAAAGTATGGAAAAGGGTTTAACATTCTTCAAAAAATGGGATACACTGGAACAGGTCCGGTAGGAAAATGATAAGGTATCTCAGAACCTATCCAACCTCATACTCAGCAGGTTGCAAACAAAACAGGCTTAGGGTATGGACAAGTTACTCTAGCAGAGAACACATCCTCTAACTAGCACCAAGAGAAATATGAAAATAGACAAGAACAACTTGCAATTGAAAGGGAAGAAGCATCTGCAAAGCAACAAGCACAAACAAACATGAACCTAGTACTAATCAAGGAGAGTTGATAGTAAAGTTGACAGAACTCAATCTCAGTCCAGAAAAAGTAGAAATGAAAGAAGAAAAGATATGGCCAGAAAAACAAAAGAAACACATCTGAAGCTATATGAACAAATTTGTAGATTGTAAGCTACAAGTGAGACAGATTCTGACGAATGGGAATGGGATTACTATCATTCATATTAACATACATGACAAAATCATAAAAATATCATAAACATAGGAAACATTGCATTGCACATACATCACATAGCACTTATAAGCGTCACCATACATATTTGCATTTGCATACATCATGGAAATACTGCATCATCATATATCCATCATCTAGAATTCATAAGCATATTGAAATTAAAGCATACATCAAGCATGCATCATGAAAGTAATTGCACAACATAATCATATATAAAATAGAATGCATCCATCATCTCATAGGTCATGTAGAGCGAATAGGATCGAATGCATATCATATCATCAAAACAAGATCAATGTCCAAGGTACAATAATATCACAAAATATATGAGATACATCACAAATATACATCACGAGAATCATTAATATCTCATCACAAAAAGGTGTGCACATGAATGGATCAATGTCCCATATCAGTGTGACCACTAGGACGTGGAGCAGAACTCTTTCTTGATGCGGCAGGTATAGTAACACCAACTGGTACCCCTGTACCTGAGTCCCTACCTGGGGGATCTCTATGAAGTGGCCCTGTCACTCCTCGACTCTCGGTCTTGCTTTGTCCCAATCTCCTGCTCAGCTATGAAAATCCTGGAGCCCTCTGATCAACAGAAACAACAGTAAAGTATAAGGTCCTGTAATACTCAGCCTCTCGGATCCCCTGGTGCATGATCTTCAAGGCAGTCTTCCCTGAAATAGACTCTCCTGACAACTGCACTCGTTTCTTGGCCTACAGACACCTATCCCTAGCTGCATCTCTCTCGACTATGAGAGAAGCCATCCGAGTCTCTAGTTGGGCCATCTGAGAGTCCCTCTCTAGTAGTCGACTCTCTAGTTGTTGAACCTGAGCCTGTAAGTCCATAATCGGAGCCTGCTACTGATGAGAGGACATTCTAATGAGGATTCGTCGAGGTGCCTCTGCCTAGGGCTGCTAAGCCCGTGATACTATCGTAGGTACCTGCTCAACCAGGGGAACCTCCCACTCTAGGACCTGATGCCTCTGATCCCCTGGACTTGATCTCCTCCATCTAACAACCCGAGCCAACCAATCTGTATATACATCTCTGGCAGATCTAGAACTGCTAGCTCCTGGTGTGCATGTCGTTGTCGGTGCCACTGGTCGACCATCTCCCCCATCATCATCTCCCCCATCCCCCCATCATCTCCTCCATCGTCATCTCCCACACCATGATCTCCTCCATCTCCTCCATATCCATCTCCATCTTTTCCATCATCTCTGCCTCCACCTCCTCCCCCCCCCACCATCCCTCTATCGGCTAGGAGCTCTGCGTCATAGCCTCTCATCATCCTCATCAAAAACTGGCTCTGGCTCATACGGACGTGTCAGCCTCGAAAACCTATGTACAGTACAATGCACGACATACTCATTTGTCATCCCGCTATCCATCACACCTGGAAGATAATCCCAATCTAGTGGCCCTAATGATCGATACTCTGCACATGCCTGGTCATATGAAATAGAAGGCCCCCAAGTAGCCACATCCAATTTCGTGTGAGCATAATGAGTTGTACCCTATGGTATCCCCTGTATCATGTCATACTGTCTCAACACCCTCGTACAAAGGAATCGCTCGATGACATAGGGTGTCGATCCAATAAGATATCGCATCATGAATACATACAACATCTCCACTACATCCTCGAGCCAAATCTCACAATCCTTGTATGGTCTCCATATCATAGTATCCAAATCATCCTAGGTTCGTCGCCAGTACTCCAATTTGCCCAACTTTCACTGGACAATGATACCTGGATACCCGTCAACATAAGGTCTGCCTATAGGTTTATCTCTGTTAGCCAATGGTCGTGTGATAGGTAGGTGCTCCCAGGCCCATATCTGAAGCATGGTCACCCCTACTGATAACGCAGCTAATCTCTGGTACACAACTCGGTGTAGGTCATGATACAAGTGCGCCAACATACATGACCCCCATGCAAATCGGGTCCCCTGTGTCACCATCTGCTCAAGAAGACGACCCCATCCAACAAATAATCCCTTTGACCTATGATCAGGACAAAGAAAACCTCCAATGAATCCGACGAGCACAGTAGGTAATGTGGCATATACTAGCTCTAGCATCTCCTGCCACATAATGTCATATCCACTATCTCATCATCCTTGAACACTCGGCAAAGTGCATCTGTCCCACCCCGCTCGCTGAGATCATAATACACTATCTCCGCCATCACATGGATACGCAATATCTAGTTTACATCCTCGAGTGTCACCGTCATCTCGCCCGTCAGCAAATGAAAGGTGTTGTGCTCGCTATGCCAACACTCTGCTAAGGCTGTCAATAATACCCGGTTTATCAAGGGTCGGGGCATGTCAAGAAGGGAAGATAAACCACACCTACCAATGCGGTCTCGCTCCGCCTGGCTAAGGTGGGGTATCAACATCCATGTCTTCGGGAAGCGCTCCTGAGACTGGAGAACAGTAAAGTGCTTTTGAAATCAAATCATTTCATCATATCAGTTTCTTGATTTATCTATCTATCAAATCAATCTATCTATCGGTCTATCTTGCTCAATTGAGATTTTTATCAAATCTCATTGGGCCCCTATCAATGACACTCATCTATCATGAGGTCATTATCAATCCTATCTCATCTCGCGCGTACATCGAGATAATCAGAACTGATCATCAAATTTATCAATCAAGAGCGTCTAATTTTATCAATTAGATAGCTAATCAAATCTTACCCTATCTAAATCAAAAATAAAATCAAATTGACAACAAATCCAACCTCTTTATCAAATCATTTTCGTCAAAAATTGGCAATCAAATCATTTTCTCAAAATCACCCAAATCAAATAATTGAAAAACGCAAAAAACTGCTAAAGATGATGTGCTAGGGGATCCGAGAGGCTGAGTATTACAGAACCTTATACTTTACTATTGTTCCTGCTGATCGGAGGGCTCCAAGATTTTCACAGCTGAGCAGGAGATCGAGACAGAGCCAGACTGAGAGTCGAGGAGTGACAGAGACACTTCAGAGAGATTCCCTAAGTGGGGACTCAGGTACAGGGGTACCGGCTGGTGTTACTATACCTGCCACATCAGGAAAAAGTTCCATTCTGCATCCTAGTGGTCACACTGATATGGGACATTGATCCATTCATGTACACACCTTTTTTTGATGAGATATTGATGATTCCCACGATGTATATTTGTGATGTCATTGTACCTTGGATATTGATCTTGTTTTGTTGATATGATATGCAGTCGATCCTATTCGCTCTACATGACCTATGAGATGATGGATGCATTCTATTTGATATATGATTATGTTGTGTAGTTACTTTCATGATGCATGTTTAATGTATGCTTTAATTTCTATATGCTTATGAATTATAGATGATGGATATGTAATGACGCAGTATTTACATGATGTATGCAAATACAAATATGTATGGTGACGCTTATAAATGCTATGTGATGTATGTGCAATGCAATGTTTTCTATTTTTATGATTTTGTCATGTATGTTAATATGAGATGGATGCAATGTAGTGCAATGATGCTACTTTATATGATTTGAGATTAGATGAATGCCATGCAATGATCTAACTAAATGAATGAATGATTTGATGCTTTATATGAATGATGCCTCGGTATGCAATGGTTACATGAACTAACTTTTCATGCAGGATGAATGAATTGATTATTTTTGTTATTGTCCTATGTACTCAATCACGTAATAAGAGAGATAACACCATGTTAGTCTTTGGCCTTAGAAAAGATGAGCATTGTGATCCCATGCATAATGAAATGCAAATCTACTTTAAATGCAAATGCAAAAATGAAATGCAATGCAGTGATCGGACCGATCATGCAGTCATTGCTTTGTTTCATCATTGAATCTTTAAAATGTGGGAAGTAAGTGCAAACATCAATGGTATAATTGAACCATGATGACCTGAGCACTACTTTCATGGGTTTTGATATTGCAAGTTAGCACAAGAATCAAGGTATAATTGAACCAAGATGACCTGAGTGTTGCTTGCGTAAAATAGGCAGTATTAACCATTCATATATGCAAGTCTGAAATGCCTTTTATGATATTTCGATGATCATGTCCTAAGACAACTTTGCACATATTAATGATTAATTTACAGACAGTAGACAAGAAAAATATCATGTTCCTTCCTTATTCCTCTAGTCAAAGACATCCTAGAGTTACTCGAAAATCATGATAGCGAAAATCCAAATAAAATAGTTGAACCATTATTGCCAAAGTGTTAAAATCATGAGTCAAGATATATCATCCATTGATATGTGTTCTGTCATGTTTAGATTGATATGTGATAGTTAATGGTTGACAATGTGATCTTATGTTCAACGTTCGATGTGTCTAAGTTTTTCGCTTCACCAGTGTTGTCTAACTATTGTTCTACCTATTTGATTAAGCTCAAAATGATTGAAATTTTTTGCCCTCAGTCTTGAAACAAACTTTATTGTGATATATTCAATGATCCAAACAATGATGAGAAATCACCTGGGATGCCTACGTATGTACAAAGGCGTTATGATGGATATGAACAGCATTGAAGGAAAAGAATGCAAGCAGAATAATGCATGAACCAATAGATTGCAGAGCTAGCTGACAGATAGCACCTGTTTCTCAGGTTTTCACCATCTGTTTTTATTGCCCTTTTTCTTATATTTGATTTTTTTTATTCTTTTCATTGCTTTTCACTGTTTTTGTATTTTTTGTTTTCACTGATTTTGGATTTTTCTGGTTTTTCATTGTTTTTGAATTTTTCTGCTTTTTCACTATTTTTGGATTTTTCTGTTTTTTCACACATAAAACTTCTTCAGATTCATGCTATTGATGGGTTCATCGAGTCAATCCCCATTCTGTGTTGATAACTAATATGCTCCTGACCCAGATACTGTTGTGACCACAAATGGACCTAACCAGTTTGGTTCAAACTTTCCTTTCTTTTCTCAATCTGACAAGTTTCATGGATTTTCCTTTAGTACTAGTTCCACAACTTGAAAGACTCGTGGTTTAACCTTGTGATTATAACTTCGACACATTCTTTGTTGATATACCTTTAAATGATCAAAGACATTTTGTCTTCGTTCATGGATCAATTCTAACTCCTGAATCTAGATACTCGTTGTTCTTCGTTTGCGATAAGACTTTTTAATGATACTCATAGAGAAAGTATTTCTACTTCTATTGGCAGTATCGCTTCTGATCAATAAACAAGAGAGAAAGGTGTGGCAGATGTTGGTGTGCAGATACTAGTACGATAGGCCCATAGAGTAGGGTTCAATTGAATATGCCAATCTCTGCCAACATCATTCAATGTCTTTTTGAGGATTTTCAAAATAGTTTTGTTTGATGTTTTTGCTTGCCCATTTCCTTGTGGATAATAGGGTGTGGAAAATATGTGTTGGATCTTGAATTTCTCACATAGTTCTTGTACATCTTGATTCTTGAATGGTCGCCCATTACCAGTGATAATGGTCATGGCTATTCCATAGTGACAGATGATGTAATGCAAGATAAATGCAACAATTTGTTTTCCTGTGATATTTGTGAGAGGTACTACCTCAATCCACTTCGTGAAATATTCTGTAGCTACAAGGATGAATTTGTGACCATTAGATGAAGAAGGATTTATCTTTCCTACTAGATAAAGACCCCATTGGCAGAAAGGCCAAGATGTTGCCAAAGCATGAAGTTCTTGTGTTGGTGCATGAATCAAATTCCCATGGATCTGACATTGTTTGCATGTTCTAGCTATCTGAAAAGAATCTTGTTCCATAGTTGGCCAATAATAGCCCAAGCGTATGATTTTTTTCGAAAGGGTAAGACCACTTGAATGAGTGCCACAAATGTCGTTATGGACTTCATGTAAGGCCTTCTCAGATTCTTCTTGTTCGAGACATCTTAAGAGAGTACCGTCTAGACCTCGTTTAAATAGGGTATCCGCGACAAGAGTAAAATGGGAGGATTGGAGAATAAAGTTTCTCTTTCGGTTCTTTGATAAATAGGGAGGTAGGGTGTTATCTTTCAGGTATGTGTAAGTTTGGCCATAGCGGGAGGAATCATACCCGACAAGGTGACAAATAGTTTGGGAACCAAGACAATTATGAGCAGGATAAAATAACTCTTCCACCAGGAATTCATAGCGCTCTTGATTTTCCTGTGTCTGAAGTAGAGAAGCAAGTGTTGCCATGGCATCTACTGCTTTGTTGTCATTCCTTGGAATTTGCTCAAAAGTTATTTCTACAAAATACTTCTTGAAATCGTCTACCATATTTTTGTAAGGCATTAATTTGTCATCTTTTGTTTGGTAATCGTCATTAATTTGATTGATGACGAGCTGAGAGTCTCCAAAGACTTGAAGTTGTGTAATGTTCTATTCTACAACCATTTTGATGTCTCTAACCAAAGTTTCATATTCTGTTGTGTTGTTGGTGCATGGGAAGCTTAATTTGTATGCTTTCAGAATTGTATGACCTTGTGGTGTGATGAATAGAAAACCTGCTCCTGATCCATGCTATGTATATGAACCATCAAAGTATAATTGCCATGTTTTTGTGGTGACTATTAGGATATCAACATCGAGAAACTCAATGTGTAAATGATGATCATCTTGAAGCAGTGCCTCAACTAGTTGGTCTGCAATGACTTGTCCCTTGATAGTTTTTCTATCTACATACTCAGTATCAAACTCACTTAGAATCATGATCCATTTTGCTAGTCGTCCTGTCAATGTTGCCTTGCTGAGAAGATACTTCAGAGGATCGATTTTAGCTATCAACTTGATGGAGTGAGATAGTAGATAGTGTCTTAATTTTTTAGAAGCAAAAACTACCGCCAAGCATTCTTTTTTTGTTGGGGAATAGTTGAGCTCGTATCCCACTAGTGTTCTATTGATGTAGTAGATAGCCCACTCTTTTTCTTCATTATCTTGTTGTGCAAGCAGAACTCCTAATGATACTTCAATGGTCAATACATAGAGTAATAACAGCTTTCCTGGAATTGGTGACATTAGAACGGCTGGTTGCATGAGATATGCCTTGATCTTGTTGAATGTGTCATCACATTGATGGTCCCACTTGAAATGAACATTTTTATGCAATAGATGAGTAAATGGTTGACATTTATTTGCTAGTTGAGCAATAAATCTTTTGATTGACTGGAGTCTTCATTGGAGTGATCTGAGTCGACTTGTACTCTTGGGAGATGCCATTTCCATGATTGTTTTGACCTTAGCTGGATCTACTTCGATACCTCTAGCTAAAACAATGTATCCCAATAGCTTTCCTGAAGTGACATCAAAGGCACATTTCATAGGATTTAGCCGTAGCGTGTACTGTTCTAACCAGTCAAAGATCTTTTCCAGTATCTCTTTATGTTCTTCTTTAATGTATGATTTGGCTAAGATGTCATCCACATAGTCTTCCATGAATGTATGCATCATGTCATGGAATATTGTTGTCATAGCTCTTTGAAATGTGGCACATGCGTTCTTTAGTCCAAAAGGCATGACGTTCCAGCAGAAAGTACCCCACGGACATGTGAAAGTTGTCTTTTATTAATATTCAGGTGCTATTTTAATCTGATTTTATCCGGAGAAACCATCCATTGGAGAAAACATGGAGTGTCCAGTAGTTAAATCTACAATGATGTGAATGTTAGGCAAAGGAAAGTCATCCTTTCGACATGCATTATTAAGATCTCTGAAGTCAGTGCATACTCTGATACTTTTGTCTGGTTTTGAAACACGACCAATGTTTGATACCCATTGAGGATATGCTACAGATCTCATGAATCCTACATCCAGTAATTTCTTTAGTTCTGCTTTGACCAAGAGAGCGATATGTGGATGCATCCGCCTTAATTTATGTTTGACTAGTTTGGCTCCTGGACTGACATATAAGTGATGCATAATAAGTTCTGGATCCAATCCTGGCATGTCTGCATATGACTACGCGAAATTGATTTGTCGTCGTTTGAAGAATTCCATATATCATTTCCTTTCTTCTTCTGACAGAGAAGTTGTTGGATGTAGGATCTTTGGTTCCTTTGTTGTCCCAATATTAACTGCCTCTGTTGGTTAGATTAAAATTGATGACCTTTCTTGATAGTACTCAGGTAAAGTGTCAAAGCTCCCATCTTTCGGCACCTCGAGGAGGTTTTCACCATTAGATGCATCCTTTCTTTTTACTTTTTCCTGATCTAATGTTGCCAAGCAATGGTTTTTAGCATTAGACCTGATATTGTTTTATTTATTTTCCTTTTTGTGACTAGGAGATTTGGCACCCACTTGATTGGAAGATGCGTTGTTGAAATTCCTGGTGAAAGTTGTTGCGGGTTCGATTGCATTAAGATATACAGATATGGCATGGTCATTCGAAAAGGTATCAATGGCAGTATGTCCTTCATTTTCCCAATCAATAAGCTCGAGGTGGATTAGAGGTAGGGGTTCATTAAGTTGAGATGTTTCGAGAGTATTTAGGGTCATGATTGAGCTATCAAAGTTTTCGATATGTATGTCAATGTCTAGAACGGTACCCTCATCAGAATGACCTCGCACAAGAAGTTCTTGATCGTCCTCGATTAAGTCCAAGTTAGTCGAATGTGATTCTAATTCAAGTGAACTAGTTCCTAACATTTGTCGTGCATACATGTGAACTACATCGACTCTTACATCTTCTTCAAAGCAATTTTCTTCAGCTCATTCTTCAAAATGATAGGAATCCCATTCCCATTCGTCAGAATATGTCTCACTTGCAGCTTGCAATCTACAAATTTTTTCATATAGCTTCTAATGTGTTTCTTCTATTTTTCTTGCTATATCTTTTCTTCTTTCATATTCAACTTCTTCTGGACTGAGATTGAGTTCTGTCAACTTTACTATCAGCTCTCCTTGATTAGTACTAGGTTAATGTTTGTTTTGATTGACAACTAATGTTGCTTTGGAGGTATCATTGGTTTGTTTCTCTTGTTGATTTGAGGATTGCTTATTTTGCCATTTCATGTTTGTTTGTGCTTGTTGCTTTGCAAATGCTTCTTCCCTTTCAATTGCAAGTTGTTCTTGTCTATTTTCATATTCCCCTTGGTGTTGGTTAGAGGATGTGTACTTTGTATAGCCACTGTAGCACACCTTTGTCTTTTGTTTCCTCTGATAAGGTTCCAGCACTAACAAATGCTCCATCAAATATTGGAAGATGTTTCACAAGTGGTTGTTTGGAGTTTGATGGTTTTCCATAGGATTTAGCAGAAAGTGGTAATTGGGAAATTGAACATTCTCCGTTCCCTCGATCTCTTAGCTGCATTTGTTTTTCCATACTTGACAAAATTGAGGCAAATGATTTTTCTTTGGTTTGTGTGTTTGAAGATGATGCCTCCTTGTTATGAGGAACAATGACTTCTTGAGCTGGTTTGAGATTACTACAATACTGAAATGGATTTGAATCTGCTGAGATCGAGATTTATTGCCCATTATAGGGAAATTTTAGCCACTGATGATATGTGGATGGAACAACTTGTATGTCATGTATCTAGAGTCTTCCCAGGAGTATGTTGTATGATAAGTCCAAGTCTAAAACTTGGCATGACGTGTCTTTCTGCAAAGGTCCCACTATGATGGGTAATATCACAATTCCTTTAGAGGAACGCTCTTCTTCATCATAGGCTTTGATGGTGATCTTTTTCCGGGGATCAACTTCATCTTTTGAATAACCTAGAGCAAGGACAAGACTCAATGAGCAAATATTTAAACCGGTTCGACCATCTATTAGGACACGTTTAACGCGCGTCTTGTGAATGAGGAATTCAATATGCAAGGGAGCGTTATGGGGATGTTGCAAGGACATGTCATCTTCTTTGGCAAATGACAAGCAATGAAGGGTTGTGAGGTGTCCCACTATGGTTTGGAATTGATCTATATCAAGATCTTTGGATATTGTTGTATCGATTAATGCTCTTCCTAGAATTTCTTTGTGTGCAAGTGAAAGCTTTAATAGTTCTAAGATGGATATGTGTGCGGGTGTTTTCTGTAATCGATCCACTAGATTGTATTGTTTTGTAGTGGATGACGTGTTTGTTGTAGGACCCGGCAAAACTACTTTGGCTTTGCTTCGTGTGATGACATGAGCGGGTTATTGATGTTGTTGCTCTTTAACCACAATCAGATTTACCACATTGTCATATGCATGAGCATAGTTTACCTTTGATTTACCTTTACCATTCTGCCCTGTTGATGATTCACCCTTCTCATAGTTAGGAAGCGGATTTTTGAAAGTTGTGTGAGATTCGTTTGTTGTATGGCTATCCACAGTTATTATTCCATTACCAATCAAATCTTGGATGACATGTTTCAATCGTTGACAAGCATTTGTTTGGTGTCCTTTGTTTCAATGGAAATCACAATAATGGTTGTCATTCCACCAAGCAGGTTTTACCTTGGGTTCAAAGTTTTTATCTTCTAGTAAAGTAATCAATTTGTATGCGATAAACATTTTAATGCAGATCCAAGGGGTTCACCAATGTTTGTAAATTGCCTTCGAAAGAAATTTTTGATAGTAGTTTTTTGGTGATTGTTGTTTTCCTGAGCCGCTACTGAGTGATTGGATAAATTGAAAACCAGTTACTTTGGTTTCACATTGTTGTTATTCACTATCCCATCATTGATGACATTACGATTTCTATTCTAAAACTTTGGCTTATCATTGTGATTGTTCTTGTTAAAAGCATATACAAATGTTGATTGCGTCGGAAGTATTCATGACAAAAAGAGGACTAGTGGCAGTGCATTCTTTTTGGGAGACAAACTGGTTTCATGATAAGTAAGAAACAAAAATCGATGTCATTATCCACTGTAGAAGGTGAATATATTGTTGCAACATGTTGTACTCAAGTTGCGTGGATGAAGAAGACGCTTAAGGATATCAGAGTGGTATATGATGAAGCTATTCCTATTATGTGCGATAATACCAATGTTATAAACATTTCCAAGAATCTAGTTATGCACTCAAGAACTAAACATATCTGAATCCATTATCATTTCTTAAGAGAAAAGGTTGCAAAGAAAGAAATCATATTGGAATGCATTTCTACAACAAAGTAGGTAGCAGACATTTTTACTAAGGCATTGGTGAAGGATTATTTTGAGTACCTCAGGTAGAAGTTACGGTTTATTGCCCCTACTTTTTCTAACTAGATGCATTTTCAGTGGTGCATCATTCCAAGGGGAGACTTAGCACTTATCTTTGTCTCCTAGATTGATGTTGTTGTTTCTCTTAGGGGAGCAGTGGTGTGAGTTGTCAGTATTTTTTTGTTGCACCCTCTATTGTTGTTGTCAAAGGGGGAGAGAATTGTTGTGAGATGGGAGAGATTTGTGGTGAGATTGTGGAGAGTTGTGAGATTGAAGAGAGATTTGTTGTGAGATTATTATGATCAAGTGATGTATTGGTGTTGTCAAGAGTTGTATCAGTGTTGCCATCAATGACAAAGGGAGAGATTGTTGGAAGCATGAGCTTGTATGGTTGTCATTGATGTCCAACCTGGTTATCTAGATGGATGTTGGTCTGGATATGCTCTTGTTTGTTGCGGAATTATGTTTTGTGTTGCAGTTAATGTTTTTGGTGTTGGTTGTGTCATCTTGTACTCAAAATATGTTGATGATTATGTTGTGGTTTAGTGGATCACATTCTTTTTATTCGGATATGTGTTGGAAGTTGTGTTGAGATGTTGTTTTGGGTCTCACCATGGCGTATGGAGATCCACATTGAGTATTTTGTATCGGAAGAGGTTATGTGGTTGATTGGTTGTTATTTCTACACATTACGTTTGGTAACAACTTTGGAGAGTTTATTAGCATGTGCAAACTATTGGATCAATCATGGAAGGATGTATTGCAATATGTTTTGATTCCCCCTTTCTCTTGGAGTGGACCAATTTGAATATTTTAGGTCCAAGTGGTTTATTTATATTGCTTATTCAATTTTGGTCAACCCTTAATTAGATTTTCAATGTTGTATCTCATATTTAAGATGTGTGAATGGATGAATTGTGATGTGATGAAAAGTGGATTGTGTGAGAAGTGTAAGCGAATGGTTTGCAAACATATTTGAGCTTATGGTTGTGCGAAATTCAGTTTGAGAAGAGTTTTGAAGGTGATATATTCTGCAAGACAGTGTATTGTGATAGTTAAGATTATCAAAGACATTTGCCATGATGTTGGTTGCTTGATCCAGTTGTTCAAGGATAATTTCATATTTAGGAGAATCCTTCTCAATTTCAATTCAGTTATTTCATTCATTGTTGACTAACAATGAGTCCTTCAGTAGCAGTTTGTATCTTGTCCTAAAGAAGTGATCTTCAATTGAGCAAGTCCTATTTGTATATTGCGTAAGGTTGTACGCTTTGGTTATGCAAGTCCTTCAGGTGTTGGTGCTCCTTGGCAGTAAGCCTAAAACGTTCTAATCATTGTTATGCATATTGTGAGTTATATTCTCACTATGGTTTTTCCCTATTTGAGTTTTCCACATAAATCTGGTGTTCATGTGTTATTGGTTGATGCTTATGTGTCAGTTATTAATGTGTTACTGCTAAGTAAGTCATTGTTACATTAATAATCTATTTTGAAGTTCCAAACCGATTCATCCCCCCTCCTCTCAGTCCTACCGAGTATTCAACAAAATCATGGTATTTCAAAATCATTTATCTCAAAGAACCATTTTCATTGCCAATCAAGTAGATAAACTAATTTAAGCCCCATCAAAATCAAGCCATTATTCAATCAATCAAGAATACAAATCTTTATTGTCACAAGGTGAGCAAAATAAATCACATAGAACCTTTTCCTTTTGCTAGCACGACTCTATCTTACCAAAGGTAGGTTGTTTTTTCTTGGTTGACATTAAAGAAAATAATTTTTACTGGCTCAAGGCTTATTAAGTTAAATATCTCTCAACCTTTCTGATGTGTTTTATGTAGAAAATTCGATGAAGATGCAGATCACCTTTTACTTCAATGTAGTTTTGTCCAAAACTATTGGTTATATATTTTGAGAAAATTAAATTGCTTTGGCCCTCTTCTGAACAATCTTTTGGAAATATTCACAAGTTACACAAATCTTCCCTCTTTGCATGCATTTGGAGGATTGCTTCGTCATTAATTATATAGAATTTGCGGTGGAAAAGAAACCAAAAGATTTTCATAAAAGAGACATTAGGTCTTGATCTCATCCTTAACAATATTGAAAAAGCAATATCACATGTTCAAGTGATGAAAACAAAAAATTAGATTCCTCATTCACAGATTGGGATACATTTGTTCTAAAGGAATGGAAGCACCTTGCTTTGCCTTTCCAAGGTAGCTTTTTCCAACATGGACAAACCAAAATAAACAAAAATTATATCAAATGGATCTCATCACCAATCAAATGGTGCTACTAGCAGTAACCCTAGAAAGTTTGAGGGGGAGGGGGGGAGGCAAAGGCGGAGTGAGTTGTGATAAGGGATCACATATGAACAATAATTAGTGTTATGGCAATTGCCCTTCTAGTTGGTACAAATAATATATCTGAAGCACAAGCTTTACTCCATGGTCTAAAGATAGCAAAAAATTCAAACCTTAGTAGCATCCAAATAGAAGGCGAAACCCTTCTAGTGGTGAATCTTTATAGACTCAAAAGGTCACTAAATTGGACATTACAATACTTTTCGAATTAGGTATGGAATCTAATGAATACATTTGAAATTTTAGAAATCAATCACTGTTATAAGGAAGGTAATAATCTAGCTTATTTTCTAGCCAACATGGGTTATGATCAAGCTAAATACATCACAACTTTCACACATATCTCACTTTTAAATACTTGCCTGCCTTCAAATATAATTTCCTCTGAGATGTACATTTGAAGATTGATTATATTGTTGACTCACAAATATTTTGATATCCTCTTCCATGTGGTCTCTAGGCTTTTCAGTGAGCTATTTACGAGCTAGAGTTTCCTTATGTAATGTTTTATTTAATTTAATGTCAACACTTTGCACTAATTGTATTATGGTTTTTTCCTTGCACTAGATATCCTTAATTTTTTCGATGTCTTGCTATGAGGGATGCTCAAATCAAAACAGATTAAAGTGCTTGTGTTGTTGTTTAGGCCAAAGTCAAATAGAAGGAACCTTCTTGATGTTTATTTGATGAGGATTCATCTGACTAGCTTTTCTAAGCTCAAATGACTCATGAGAATGCACAGTTTGGCTTAGCTACAACATCTCCCAAGCTCCTCTTCCCTTCCCAGATATTGGTGGCATCTTTCAATGGGATTTCCTATGAGAGAACCCAGCCATGGCATCAATTTATTATGGTTTTAAGATTGCCTTGGTGGCCCAGAATGAAGATTTCTTAGGCACCACAATTTAACATTCCAAAACAAAGTATTGTGTTTAGAGTATAAAGGAAGGTGTTGATGATTCTACTTGATTTTGTTGTTGTGCTAACATGTAAATAAGGATCAATTTTTATATGCTCACGTCCAACTCAGTTATTTTCCTACTTATTCTTCATGTCACAGGCTAGTTAATCAAGGTTTTCTTGGAGATAAGTTATGCTCTCCTCTATGGTTGTTGATAGCACCTTTAGGTTCTTTGTTCAAGGTTGAGCTATGCTCCCTTAGTGTGTTCTCACCTAGTGCATTTTGATTGATTTATGCTCCTATACTATAAAGTTTCTAAGAGGCAGATCAACTTCATACTTCTTTTGTAATCTTTTAATATATTATAGTCTAAATATATACACTTTATGTGTTTTGCTAAAAAAAATATTAAAAAATTGCATTAGTAATTAATAATCATCTATATCTTTAATTAAGTAATATTTTATTATTGAACTAAATAAGAATTAATGTAGAGGGCTATATCTTTAAAACAGGATGGGTTCTTTTGCAAGGGCTCTCCCACTCAGTGTGTTTTAAAAAACTCTCATTGTTGTTGCAGGCTCATGTGGTTGGAACGGTCCCTTTGCCTTGCAGGTAGTGGGTGGATCTTATACTTCAATGGATGCTTGTGCCCCTTCTTCTGCAACTATTTTGCATGAGATTCCTCTCCCTGGTATGATTGTTTCTCATAAGGGGGTTTTCCTTCTATGGCTATGGGTGTTGGGGTTCCCCCTCCAAAACCTTTTTCTTTTGCTAGTGGGCATAGCTTTTCTCATTTTGCCAACTCTGTTGTTGCTTGTCTTCCCAAGGGGAAAGCTCATCCTCTTGCTTATGCCAAGACCTCCCCACGTCGTGGGTTGTAGCCAAGACGTGGTGGATAATGTGGAATTCTACCAGTGTTGTGTGTTGGTGTGTAGATTTGTTGGTCTTTGGATCTCTCTCTCGAATCTTCATCAATGGGTGGTGGATTCTTAGAAGCCCTTAGTTGTAGGTAACATTGAGTTGTTCCCTTGGGCCAAGGGTTTTTTTGTTGTTACATTTGTTTCTTTTGATAACCAAGATTTGGTGTTGAGAAAGTTGTGGGTTTGGGGTGTTCACTCACTCTCGATTAAACCTTTGACAGCCTCCTTTAACCCTCTTACTAAACTACTCAATGTGTGCTCAGTGTGGGTCGTCTCCCCAATCCTCTCCTTCATTTTTGGGCGAAAACTTGTTTTGAGGCCATTAGTAACTCTATTGACCGCTTCTTGAAGGTTAATGAGACCACCTCCACCATGGGTCTTTCTACGTTTGCATGCATCTTGAATGATATTGGCATCTCCATACCCCTTGTTGGAGATGTGGTTATCATGGTTGGGGATAGGCCATGAACTCAACAATTGGATTATGAGGGCCTCCCCTTTCAATGTTGTTGTTACTTCTTAACTGGTCACTTGGCCACAAATTGTTCTCTCTCGTGTCGTAAGAGCATTGCCACTTAGTGGAAGGATACTCATGATGATCACTTGCCAGGTTGTTGATGATTCCTACCAAGAGGATAGGATGTTTTGCCTCTTGCTATTGATTTGGCCTCCTTAGACCCCTTGGATCGATCTCCTGTCGTTGGTGTGACCCCCTCTAACCCTGTTGACCCTTCTTTGCTTGTTGATCTTGTTTTGCTTTGGCCCTTGATGGATAACATTTTGCCTTCTCAATGTTATGCTCTTTGTGCTAGCAGTTTCACTATGGGGATCCCCCCTCTTGATCTACCTTGTGATGCAGTTTCAAATGATAGTATTGATTGGATTGTGGTTCGTCAATGAAGACGAGATTGCCCTTCCTCCTCCCCAACTCTTCCTCGAGTTGTGGATGTTTCACCCCACTCTTGATGTGGGTACTAGTTGTTTTGCTAGTGTTTTGTAAGTGGTATGTTTGGGCCTTTGTTGTCAATGGCCTATTATCAACCAATTGTTTGTGTCCTTTTGGCTTATCTTTATATAAGGTCAACACCCTTGTTTGGTTGCTTATTTAATAAAAAACTAAACGGGAATTAATTTTCATTTTCCAAATAAAATTATTTTTTCTATCTCATCAATTAATCGCATCTTCGAGTCAATCAACTCCTTTAGATTAGTAAAATTTGTCTCATTTTAGAAACTCCTTTGTTAGTCATCAATCTACTCCACCTTCAAATAGAAACTTTTACTTATTAGTTATCCATCAATTAAAGTAAATAATTCATTATTATGTTCTCATCATTTTGAAATTGAAATTTTCTATTTTTCCCTTGAGTTGACTCACACTCAATTTAGTTAACTCGGGTCTATGGTTTCATCCTCATCTCTTAATTGATTTTTTCGTCTGAAAATCCAATCATTTTCCTTCATCATTTGATATACAATCATACTTTAAATCCCCTATATCGAAATCCAACCGCATTCATATCTAATGTTATACAATTGAGTTGCATCTGGATATTCCAACAAGCAAAATTCATATCCTTTTGAGGTTTACAGTGATTGTTAAATAGGATTTGTTTTGTTAATGCTATGGTAATTTGTGTTTGTAATTCATCATTACTAAAGCTTTTTTGTAAACACATTCAACACAAAGCATAGATACCAATTCTTTCATACTTTCTACACAACATGGTAGGGAAAAATAAACGTCAATTTCCAACATGCACACACACAATGAATGTTAAAGTTAAGTAAAACAAAAACCATAGAAAGTAAATGCCAAAACTAAGTTTCAAACATGCACACAGACACACACGCAAACAAATAAATAAAGAAACAAAAAGTCAATTTCAAACATATGTCACACAAAGTAAATGGCAAAGTTACAAAACATGATGCACATGGGATTTTCTCGAACACAAAGAAGTTAAAATGCACACCACACAAAGTGAATGTCAAAGTTAATTCAAAGGCACATCACACAAAGGGATTGCCATAGTTAGTAAAAATACAAGAACCACACAAACGAAATGTAAAAACTACCTTTCAAACACACAAATAAAAACAAAATACATGGACTTTGCTCAAGACAAAGTTAAAAACAAACACCACACAAAGTGAATGTCAATGATAGTTCACAAACACACAAAGTGAATGCCAACAATAGTTCACAAACACACAAAGTAAATATAAAATTATCTTAAAACACAAAAACGAATCATATAAAATGAATTTCGGAGTTATAATATATTTCACACAAGCAAAAACGAATGCATGCCATGGTTTAAGCACATAAAATAAATATGAAAAATTATTCGAACACGTGGAGCTTATTCAAACATACCAAATATAAATATTACTTCAAACACACAAAAAGTAAAGACTTAAGTTCAATAATGTCAATGACAAATACACACAAAGTAAACTCTGAAGTTTAAATGTACTTCCACTAAAGTGAATGCCAAAGTCACTACATTCTGCACACATACAACATAAAGTGATTGTCAAAGTCACTACAATCTGCACACATAGTGAATGTGAAAATTCAAACATACATGTGCACATGTCAAATTAAAAAATATTTCAAATAGCATATGTATATCTCACACAGTTTGTTCAAACACACACTCCACACATATACCAAGTAAATGCTAAAATATAAATAGACACAGTTAGCTCAAACATACCAAAATATAAACATGTTTCACAAAACAAATACTTCAAACACACAAAGTAAAAACTTAAGTTCAATAATGTCAAAGTACAAGTACACACAAAGTAAATTCCAAAGTTCAAATGTAATTTTACTAAAGTTTAAACATACAACAAAAGTGATTGTCAAAGTCAATACATTTTTCACACTGTGAACGTGAAAGTTCAAACATAAACATGCACATGTCAAAGTAAAAAATATTTCACAAAACATTTGTCAATTTCACACATAGTTTGTTCAAACACACTCCACACACAAAGTAAATGCTAAAATTTAAATAGACACAAAGTTCAAACACACCAAAATACAAACTTGTTTCACAAAACAAATACTTCAAACACACAAAGTAAAAGCGATTTTTATGGCTCGCTTTAGATGGAGTCATATCTCAACTGGCTGATAAACAACTCATCATAGCAGGTGACTTCAACACCATTAGGAAAGCATCACACAAAAGGGAAGGCATCATGCGATTAGGCAGATCTCAACAGGATTTCAATGATTGGATTGAAAGGAATGGATTATTAGAAATAGACTCAGGGGATTCCTTTACATGTACAAACAGAAGAAAAGGCTTTAGCAATATTTCAGAAAAAAAATTGATAGATTCTTCTGGTAGGATGACATTAGATCCTTTCCTTTTGCCTTCGACTGTTTTGTCCTACCCTACTCGGGTTCAGACCACTTTCCCATTATGCTTTCGCTCCAAGGTATCTAAGATACCTCTAGATCTCCCTTTAGATTTGAGAATATGTGGATGATGATTCTCGGGTTGGGTGGGAACTCTAGTTTGCCCTGCCAAATTCGACTGGCCCTACTATTCAACAACTATAATGGGTGGGGGGACTGACAATCAACAATAAACCATAATCCATTAGCTATCACCCCTTCGGGCAGGAGGGGAGCCTGTGGGGATGGTTCATCGAGGGGCTAAGGTTCCAAAAAGGATGGCTAATTAATATCTCCCTTCCAAACAATCTAACAACTATGGTAGGCGAATTCCGATTATCTAACTTCTTTTTCTCTTGTTCGTCCTCCTACCTTTTTGTTCTCTAGGCTTTCCTTCCTTCCTGTTGATTTAACCAGCCGGGTAGTCGGATAGAACAATCCTTCGAGAAAGAGTGAGGGAGTCACACATGGGCGCTGCCAAGAGAACCCTGTAGACTTCAGAAGGGTCAACTATAGACGATAGTAAGTAGGCTCCTTCCCGATTGTTTCCGCGCAACTCAGGTAACCCTTTCCTCTCCCTTTCCGCTTCACGCAATCTGTGGCACATTTGAAGTTTCACTCTTATCGGCCTGGTAAAGCACTAGTAGCACTATTGATGACACTTAGACTATTGCAATTGTTGTTTCAATGTTTTCGACCCACCCTATCTGATTTATTTTAAGGAGCGGAAAGTCACAGAATCTGGCCGAGCTTGAACTGACACCAATTATTGATAACACTAACTAACTTAACTCCTAGCAAAAAAGGCGGTTGGAATTGCGAGCAAACTCTTTGAGATATGATAACCAGAATTATGTTAATTTGAACTGCAATCCAAATTTTCTAACCATGATTGAAAACCGATGGAAGGAAGAATCATTTGAAGGAGAAAAACTTTAAAATCATTAGAAGAGCAATTAGCAGCTCTAAATGACAAGATTATCTCAGTGGGAATGGATCAAGAATCCTTTGAACAAGAAAAGAACGTCCTCATGAAATCTTCTGGAAGCAAAAGTCTAGAGAGAATTGGCTCAGAATGGGGGATAAAAACACTAAGTTCTTCCATAATGTTACAAAGCTTCGCAGGAGAAAGAACTGGATTTCTAAATCGGAGACAAAGCAAAATCAAACCATAGAGGACCCTAAAGAGAGAGATCATCACTTACTACTCCAACCTCTTAAATAATGCTGAAGGCTCTCACCTGACTGAACAGAAAAAGTTTTTGGATGTGATCCCTAAGATCATAACAGATGAGCAGAATCAAAAACTAAACGAGGAACTCTATTTGGAAGAAGTATCTCAAGCTTTAAACCAGCTTCCCTCTGGAAAGGCTCCCTGTCTGGATGGCTTCCCCTCAGATTTTTTCAAGAAGTGCTGGCATAAATTGGGTCAAGAACTTACAGAAGCCTTAGAATGCACAAGAAGATCAGGTAAACTACTCAGATAAATCAATAACACGTTTATTGCCCTCATTCCAAAAAAGGAGAAAGCATCAAATCTAGGAGATTTTAGACCCATCTCTCTATGCACCACAGTTTACAAAATCCTTTCAAAAGTCATGACAAACAGAATGAAGCCTCTTATGGACAACATTATATCAGAAGAACAAACTGGTTTTGTTCCAGGCCATTCAATTCTTGATGGGGTCATTGTGGCACAAGAAGCAATTCACACTCTTCAAAGCATGAATAGACCAGGTATGATAATTAAGTTAGATATTTCAAAAGCTTATGATAATGTAGATTGGTGATTCCTTTGTAAAATTATGCAAACCTTTGGCTTTGCCAAACAATGGATCAATTGGGTCTATGAATGCATTTCTACACCAAAAAAAATTATTCTGATAAATGGAAAGCCAGCAGGCTTCTTTTCTTCCTCAAGGGGCATTCGACAAGGAGATCCTATACCTCCATTCCTCTACATCATAATAGGGAAGCTTTAGGGAGGGCAATAAAAACAAGACAATTTAATAACCTTCTAGAGGGAATCAAAGTAACCACAAATTTTGTTGTCACACACATCAACAATTTGTAGATGACAATCTTCTCATGGGTGCAACAAAAGTCAAGGAAGCAACTCAACTAAACCTGTTATTAGAATCCTTTGGAAAGGCCTCAAGACAAATAAGTAATAAAGAAAAATCCAAAGTTTTTTTTTTTCCACTCCAAATCTTTTACAGGCTAAGATTCTAAGAATCCTCAAATGCAGTGCAGGAACTCTTTCATGTATTCATCTGGGCATTCCAATTGATCAAGGACTAAGGAATAGCAAATTTTGGGATCCTCTAAAGATAAAGATGGAGCAGAACTCAAACTCCTGGAAGGGGAAGTGGCTCTCATGAGTTGGAAGGCTAGTAATGATTCAAGCAGTGATTTTGGCCCTACCTATCTACTTATTATCCATCTTATCTCTAACAGGTAGTGCAAATTCCTACATAATCAAGAAGATGAGAATTTTTTTTTGGCAAAATACTGAGGAAAAGAACAGAAATGCCTTAATTGCATGGGATAAAATAATCAAACCCAAGACAATGGGGGGTTTAGGAATCAAAGATCTAAAACTGCAAAACAAAGCCTTAGGGGCAAAAATAGCTTGGAAGTTTCTAAAAAATCCCAAGACAACATGGGTCGGGATGCTGGCAACTAAATATCTACCAGATCGGAATCCTCATAATCTTTTGAGAACAAACAATCATTTGAAGGAATCTAGAACTTGGAACTTCATTATCTCATGCAGAAAACTGATTTTAGACTCCATCTCTTGGGATATTCATGATGGAACTTCTAGCCTTTTCTGGGATGACTCATGGGGAGGATATCCTTCCATCGCAAATTCTCTCAGCGTTCCAATAACAGAGCACTTGTTTAAACAACACTGGGGAGTCTGAGTCAGTGACTACATAGCAGTGGAAAGCTCTTTGAATATTCAAAGTTGGAGGTGGAAACCTATGGTTGGATTGCCTATCCCGAGGGAAGAATTAGAACAACTCCTAGACCAGTTGAGAGCATGAAATATCAACACTAGAAGAGGGAAAGATACTCTAATTTGGGCCTCCTCCAAAACAGGGCAGTATAATTCTAAAGATGGATATAGATTTTTAGTAAGTGCTTCAAACCAAGAAAAACAGGACATTCCAATTAAGCTGTTTTGGAGCAGTAAGATTATTCCAAAAGCAGGGATTTTTGCATGGCTAGCCTTCCAAAAAAAATCTTAACTACAAGAAAGTTCACTAAAATGGGATATATAGGACCATCGAGGTGCATTATGTGTAAAGCTCAGGCAGAGACAATGGATCACCTCCTCTTGAATTGCTCCTTTGCTTCAAAATGCTGACGATGGCTCTGTGCTAAATCGGGGTGGATCTCAGCTCTACCTAATGTCATAATCTCTCTTTTTCAATGTTGGCCACTCCCTTTGAAGGAAAGCACTTTGAGCCAAATTTTGGAAGTGTCTCCATCCTGCCTTATCTGGGAAATTTGGAAAGAAAGGAATCGTAGGCTTTTTGATAATAAAGCCAGAAGGTTTGAATCAATCCTAAACTCAATAGAAACGACAATTGTGGAAACAGTAAATTGCAAATTAGCTTTCCCAATGGAATCGCCCAAAATTTTATCTTCTTGGGATGAAAGCATAAAGAAAAATTGGTAGGGAATCAAGATTCCTCCCTCTTTTAGGCAAAAATCCAAGTCTAGAAAGGAAGCTATCTGGACCCCTCCAAAGCTCAACTGGTTAAAATTAAATTTTGATGGTGCTTCCAAAGGCAACCCAGGTCCTTCAGGCATAGGATATGTGATTAGAGACCACTCAAGGTCAATCATAGGGAAAATGGAAAAGCCAATGCCACCAGATACTAACAACATAGCAAAATTTAAAGCCTTACAGCTAGGATTGATGGATTTCATTAAGCATGGACTGAGAAACATCATAGTAGAGGGAGACTCACGGATAGGAATCAACGCAATTAAAAGGCAAACAACCCCAAATTGGCAGCTACAAGCAATTATAGACAATATATCAGAAAACTTGGCAAAATTGGAGCAATATGAAGCAAAACATATCTTCAAAGAAGGGAACACAGTAGCAGATGCCCTCTCAAAAACAACAACAAAGGGCACTTATATTCATTGATGGGATCAGGGAGCCAGGTAGCAAGACTAACTAGGACAGGTTAAAATTGCAAAAAGGATTCCCTTGGGTTTGATGAGCGCAAGGTAGGGCCCCTAAAGCAAGCAAACAAATCCTGCAAACACTCCCTTCCTTAATTAATTTTAAGGTTTAACTAAGACACTCAAGTTGGGGAACGACTACTTTTTTGAATTCAAATCTTGACCTTTTTTCAGCAACAAAGAGGGCCCGGTAACATTGACATCACTCAATTTGCTCTTTCAAAATAAGCGCTACCTTTTTCGTTTCCCAAAAACCAGCTGGCAATAGCCGTCATTTCTAGCTCAAGGCATGCGTTGTCAACAAGTTAGACATCATTTCAGAGGCAGGAAGATTTGGCACGATCAGGGACAAATATCCTTCGCCACCTTTGTAGGCGAATTTAATGCAAGCAACTCCTCATTAATGTGTTAAAGAAAGTGTCTCCTAGGTTCTGCTTCGCTTTCACTACAATTTTTTAATCTTTCCTAATCTACGAGTGACCTCATTGAAGATTAATCTAATTCATACTTTTCTCTTGATGGAAGCCTCTGAAATCATCAACCATGTCTAGTGAGGAACCGTATGGGTTTATCATGAGCGTCTATCCAAGGCCTATCTCATGCTTCGAAGCAGACACTCATATCTCCCTCTCGGCCTCCACGCATCAAGTCTCTTTCAGAAGAATAACAGATTAAGATTGAAACAACTATTGCTACACCCAGAGCCAACAACCATCTTGGCAAAAAAAATGATCCTGGGTAATGGGCATTTGAGCAGGGAGGAATACCCTTGCAACAATACAAACATATCATCCAGGTTTGTCGCCTCTATGTTGGATTTGAAACTGGCCAAACAAGTTGTTTGGAACCTCACAAAGAAGTTATTCCCAGATGAAATCTTGCTAGAATTGCAAGAAATTCTCAACAAGGCACGCCATGACTTAGGAGCTCCTCGGCCAAGTGATAGAATTTTGTTCAACGTTCCCGAGGAACTAATTAAGTATTATCCCTTTCTATTAGACCTGGAAGGCAAGGCCCTGGACAATCACAGAGCATTTGTTGGTATGGGGCTCAGATACCTTAAGTGGCATTTCATGGGTGAGAATTGAGAAGATATGGGCAGGGAGGAGGAACTCCACGAATTTGCAAGGTTCCTGCCACCAAAAGTTGAAGAAGAGGAACCCCAGGCTGAACGAGGAAGGAGAGGAGGTGGCAGAGGATTGGGTCATGGGTCTGGTTGCGGTCGAGGCCGGCCTCCATGCAGAAGCCGAGGAAGAGGCAGAACCCCGTCTCCCCCTGCCGAGCCTCTTGAGGAAAACTGAAATATAGGTTTTATTTTTCTGGTTATGTTTATTGACATTTCAAAGCCTATAGCTGGCTTCTGGTTTTTTAAGTGTTTTTGTCTATAAGATATTTCAGATAATCTCTGCTAAACCTGTCGTTAAAAATCCTCCGCTAAAACTTATATTTGAAAGATAATTTTGATCTTCGTTGTCATAAACTATAATAGTTTTTTGGAATGAATGAAGATAATATATAGGGTTTTTTGCTTTGCCTTGAAATTATATTATATTCCAGAAAATCAACATAATGGTTTCAATCACATACATAAGGTTATGATCCTTTCTCATTCATGAATGTAAACATTGTAACTTTCCAAAATGAATATATGGATTCGGCACTACCTTTACTGATTAAAAAAAAAAATTAAGTTCAATAATGTCAAAGCACAAATACACACAAAGTAAATTCCAAAGTTCAAATGTAATTCCACTAAAGTTTAAACATACAACATAAGTGATTGTCAAAGTCGATACATTCATCACACAGTGAATGTGAAAGATCAAACATACATGTGCACATGTCAAAGTAAATAAAAAATATTTCACACACGATTTGTTCAAACATTGTAAATGGTAAAATTTAAAAAGACACAAAGTTAGTTCAAACATACCAAAATACAAACATGTCTCACAAAATAAATACTTCAAACACACACAAAGTAAAAACTTAAATTTAACAATGTTCAAGTATAAATACACACAAAGCGAATTCCAAAGTTCAAATGTACTTCACTAAAGTTTAAACATGCAATAGAAGTAATTGTCTAAGGTAGTACATTCTTCACACATAGTGACTATGAAAGTTCAAACATACACGTGTGCATGTCAAAGTAAAAACTTAAGTTCAATAATGTCAAAGTACAAATACACAGAAAACAAATTCCAAAGTTCAAACATGCAGCATAAGTGATTGTAAAAATCAATACATTCTTCACACATAGGAAATGTGAAAGTTCAAACATACATGTGCACATGTCAAAATAAAAAATATTTCACACAACATTTGCCCATTTCACAAACAATTTGATCAAACACGCACTCCACACATATACAAAGTAAATGTTAAAAATTAGACAGACACAAAGTTAGTTCAATACCAAAATACAAACATGTTTCACAAAACAAATAATTCAAGCTCACACAAGGTAAAAACTTAATTTTAAAAATATCAAAATACACACAAAGTAAATTTCTTCAAATGTACTTCCACTAAAGTTTAAACATACTGATCATAAAATTCAGTACATTCTTCACACATAGTCAATATGAAAGTTCAAACATACATGTGCTTATGTAAAAGTAAAAAATATTCCACACAACATTTGTCCATTTCACACACAGTTTGTTCAAACACACACTCCACACATGTACAAAGTAAATGCTAAAATTTAAAGACACAAAGTTAGTTCAAACATGTTCAACAAAACAAATACTTCAAACACACACAAAATAAAAACTTGAAGTTCAATAATGTCAAAGTACAAATACACACAAAGTAAATTACAAAGTTCAAATGTACTTCCACTAAAGTTTAAACATACAATATAAGTGATTGTCAAAGTCAATACATTCTTCACACATAATGAATGTGAAAGTTCAAACATACATGTGCACATGTCAAAGTAAAAAATATTTCAGACAACATTTGTCTGGATTTCAAACATAGTTTTTGATTAAGGGAAAAACAGGTTTTGAAGGGGACCCCGAAACCCTTTACAAAGGAGATTCTAAAAGAATTAGAATCAGCAAAACTCAAAAGAGAAGTTGTCTTAAAGATGAAGCATTAGCTAAATAGACAACCAAAAGACAAGAAGCTCCCATAGCCAAAAACAAGAACCAGTAGCCAGCCAAAAGCCAACCCATCAAGAATTACCTTTAACTTTGCTCTTGTGGGAATGAAGAGTCATATCAAAAGAGGGCGAAGAACGCTTAGCTTTCTTTCCTTGAACAATGATCCAACCCTCCTCTACTTGTGCAGCCTTACTATGCCAATCAACAGAACCACCCCCCAACTGAGAGGAAAAACCAACAGGAGAAACACCCACCAACACATTGACAAAATCTCTCCCAATAGACGAACCAATATCCCCCAAGACATTGACACAAGGAGTGGATGCCTGATGCCCATTCCCCCAATCAATAGGGGACTCGGACAGAGTCTTCGTCTGAAGCTCGCAAAGCCCATTAACACCAGCATAAAGCTCCTGCACAATCGGAGAATCACGTTGGAAATCCAGCGCAGCCACCTGAGAAACCAAATGATGCTCAGATTGTTTATGAGCAGTGTAGAGTTGAACTGACGCATGAATAGTTTTGAAGCATCTCCTGCATCTAAAGGGGATCCCCTCATAGTCTAAGGGTTGAACCCAACAACCCTTAGAAGTGTTGAGTGAAATCTCAGCAGACAACCCTTTAGAAGTATCTATCTCAACCAAGATACAGGCAAAAGTGGAATGATAGATCTCATTAGAATCATTATCAACTATCAAAAAATCCCCAAGCGCATCAACCACCTCCTCAAACAGAGGATCCACCCAAAAGTGAAGGGGGAGATTAGGGAGCGGCACCCAAATTGGAATCTTATTAAACGTTTCCAAAGATGGATTGAAATCAGCATGCCACCGTTTAATCATCAATACAAATTTATCTTCCCCACTAAAAAAATTATGACATAAAATCGTTCTTCTATCCTCTACATTCTCAAACTTAGCTATAAAAAACCCTTTACCCATAGGGTACATATGTACCTTATCAAATATGAGCGGCCCCCAATGCTCAGAAATCCAAGCATGCAGATTAGGCAGACTAGGCCAAAAACCCTTGAACCTACAGATCACTCCATGAGAAGATAGGATAGAATCATTCAAATCTATCTCTCTCTCAAACTCCTCAAACAACTTAATCGACATGGAGCACGAGACCGGTACAAACCTATCCCCAAACCATCTTTGCACCTTAAGACCAGGGGCGGCAATGGAAGGGCCAGAAAAACAAACAATAGTATTTTCCCCTCCCCTACAAGCCTCCAAAAAAATTTGCGAACCATACACAGCATTACTCCCCTTGGCAGCCACAACAAGCACAGTGTGATTTTCACTGCCCGCTGCAGGCACAAAAAGGGTCGTCCCATCGTGCAAGATGCCAGCGACAGTCGGCGCAGTAGTCGCACCATCCAGCGAAACCCTATCGGCAGCGGAAGCATTGTGAGCAGGAAGCATCTTATATTCTTGATTCGTTTGATATGGAGATAAGTTGTTACTAACAAGTTTGACAAAGCCACTTAAAGTTTGATATGTGTGCTACTAACAAGTTTCGCACATAGTTTGTTCAAACACTCCACACATATACAAGTAAATGCTAAAATTTAAACAAAGAGAAAGTTAGTTCAAGCATACCAAAATACAAACATATTTCACAAAACAAATACTTTTAAACACATACAAAGTAAAAACTTAAGTTCAATAATCTCAAAGTACAAATGTACTTCCACTAAAGTTTAAACATACAACATAAGTGATTGTCAAAGTCAATACATTCTACACACATAGTGAATGTGAAAGTTCAAACATACACCTGCACGTGTCAAAGTAAAAAATATTTCACACAACATTTGTCCATTTTGCACACAGTTTGTTCAAACACACACTCCAAACATATACAATGTAAATTCTAAAATTTAAATAGACAAAAAGTTAGTTTAAACACACCAAAATACAAACATGTTTCACAACATAAAAGCTTCAAACACACACACAAAGTAAAATCTTAGATTTAATAATATCAAAGTACAAATACACACAAAGCAAATTCCAAAGTTCAAATGTCCTTGCACTAATGTTTTAAACATGCAACATAAGTAATTATCTAAGTTAGTACATTCTTCACACATAGTGACTATGAAAGTTCAAACATACTCGTGCACATGTCAAAGTATAAACTTAAGTTCAATAGTGTCAAGGTACAAATACACAATAAATTCCAAAGTTCAAATGTATGTCCACTTAAGTTTAAACATACAGCATAAGTGATCATTAAAGTCAATACATTTTGCACACATAATAGATGTGAAAGTTCAAACATACATGTGCACATATCCAAATATTTCACACAACATTTGTTCAAACACACACTCCACACATATACAAAGTAAATGCTAAAATTTAAATAGACACAAAGTTAGTTCAAACATACCAAAATACAAACATGTTTAACAAAACAAATAATTCAAACACACAGAGTAAAAACCTAAAGTTCAATAATGTCAAGTACATTTAAATACACACAAAGTAAATTCCAAAGTTCAAATGTACTTCTACTAAAGTTTAAACATAAAACATATTGTCAAAGTCAGTACATTATTCACACATGGTAAATGTGAAAGTTCAAACATATACACGTGCACATGTCAAAGTAAAAAATGTTTCACACAACATTTGTCCATTTCACACAATTTGTTCAAACACGCTCCACACATATATAAAGTAAATGCTAAAATTTAAACTGACACAAAGTTAGTTCAAGCATACCAAAATACAAACACACAATAGAAAACACATGCCTAAGCTCGAACCATTTCATGGAAATTTAATTCAACCACACAAAAATTAAACACTTAAATTAAACATATCAAAGTACAAATACAAAAAATGTTAATGCTAAAAGTTTATACATTCAACATAAGCGAATTTCAATGTTAGTATACTCTTCATATAATGTGAATGTGGAAGTTCAAACATACAAATGCATGCCAAAAGTACAAATACAACAAAGTGGTTGCCTTTAAAACATATTTCATATCAAGTTTGTATTATTTCACTTCACACATAAGTGAATGTCAAAGCTAGTACACATTTTACACAAAAATGTGAAAGTTAAAATATAAGCACATGCCACATGAAGTACACGTTGAAGTTTAACACAAAGAAAATAAATGTCAAAGTTCAAATATGCTTCACACAAAAGTGGTTCAACCACACATTATATAAACACAATAAGCACACAATGTCAATATGAAAAATAAAAACACCCTTCACAAATAGTTTGTTGAAACACATATTTCACACATATGCAAAGTAAATGCACCAAATTCAAACATGCACTTTGTGTGAAGTTTTTTTGGCATAAAGTGAATGCCAAAGTTAAAACACTTTTGAAAGTGAATCAAAATTCAAACACACCCATGCTCTCTCTCTCTCTCTCTCTCTCTCTCTCTCTCTCTCTCTCATATGCAAAGTAAATGCACCAAAATTCAAACATGCACTTTGTGTGAAGTTTTTTGGCATAAAGTGAATGCCAAAGTTACAACAGTTTTGAAAGTGAATCAAAATTCAAACACACCCATGCTCTCTCTCTCTCTCTCTCTCTCTCTCTCTCTCTCTCTCTCTCTCTCTCTCTCTCACACACACACACACACACACACAATGAATGCCTACAAATAATATAAGGGCCCACACACTTCACACAAAGTTTTAAAATGTAATAAGAGGATGCCAAAATTCAAACATGTACTCAAATTGAATGCCAAAGTTTAAACGATAATGCATACAAATTAAATGATAATTTGAGACACTCTAAACAAACAACTTTGAAAATCACTTCAAACAAACAATTAATGTATGTTAAAGCTCAAACATAAAGATCATATCAATAATAAATGCAAACAAAATGAATTTCAAAGAGTTAAAATTTAAACAGGCAAAGTAAATATTAAAATGAATCAAATATAACTGAATATCAAAATTCAAACCCATGCTTCAATAAATAAATAAAAAATCAATGCTCAAACACACACTTCACAACTAGTGGATGCCAAAATGTTCAAGTCACTTCAAACAAACAACTAATAAATGTAAACTGATTAATGTCAAAACTCAAACCCACACTTCAATAAATAAATGGTAGAAGATCAATGTTCAAACACACACTTCACACAAAATATAAATGAATTCCCAAAATAACACTCTAATCAAACATGTTTAAACTACAACCTGCTAATAACACAATACTAATAATTAAAAAAATTATAGTATCAAGCCTACACAAGTTCTAATTTTCATTAAAAAGTCAAAAAGTCAAATTCAAGTTTGATGGGATATTACTATGCTCAAAGCTATGGAGTACTAACTATGGAAGGGGTTAGCACTCTTCCAATGGTTCCAATGGTTGTTGGGTAACCCATTACTCTGAGCCACTCATACAAATAAATTAATTACAGCTTGTAGAGTAGTTAAAAACTTGGGCAATTCACCTATATGCCGTACTCTTGCCGAGACAAACCTTTATCCAAAGGCTATTACTCATACAAATAGATATACAGCTTGTAGAGTAGTTGAAAACTTGGGCAATTCCCCTACATGCCGTAGATTTACAACTTGTAGAGTAGTTAAAAACTTGGGTAATTCACCTATATGCCGTACTCTTGCCCAGACAGACCTTTATCCAAAGGTTGTTAAGTAACTCATTGCCCAGGTCCACTCATACGATACATATTTAGCTACCCAAATGGAGACAACCAAATGCATGAGTGACACAACTGCCCTAATCCACTCAAAATAGAACAGATTTTTTACTGACTAGATTCCCTACCCAAAAGCAATTTAATGCAAAGGCATTTGGGGTATCACGATCGACCTAATCTTCTAAAACAATACATATCAAGCTTGAAGAGTAGTTTAGCACTCAAGTACAATCACTGATTACCCCAACCCAAAAACAAGTTACAGCAAAAGAATTTTATGCATCACAAATGCCCTAATATTCTCAACAGCACAAGCTTGTAGAATAGTTTAGCACTTTGCCCTATAAAATGTCCTCTATCCAACTGGGACACTAACCCCAAAGGCGTTGAATAACACAGTAACTAGCTGGTCCACTTAAGAGCCTGCTTCGCCAACTCCAAAGGCCCTATTGATGCAGAGTGTCACCATAACCACAAGATAGGTTTGCCACAGGCAAGGAGCTTCCCAATAAGCTAAACTCCCCATCAAGGGCCTGGAAATTTGCTTTTATCCTAAAAAAATTTAATATTCCATCAAAATTGAGATGGAGCATGCCCACTTAATTTTTTTAGTTTGAGTTAAGTACAGTAACTAAAACGGGACGTTCCCAACGATGATCAGTCTCAAAACTAAAGATTGAAGTTAAAAGCTGGTTTGCCAAAGTTCCACACAGTTTATTAAGTAGTTTGAACCCAAAATCTGGATTCAAAAAATGGCCATGACCAATGACCATTCCCTGCAGCCTTGAGGAGGGGGTCAATTCAACCCCTCCTAAATAATTTTTTTTATTAAACAACACATCCATTTACATACTGATTTACAAATAAGTTGACCAATTTCAGCAACTGATTCAAAAATGAAACAGTAAAATTTGCCCCGCATTGACTCCAATAAAAATTGAGATAACTCTGCACTTTAGGCATCACTGTGCACTCTAGGTGTCAGTCTATAGACATGGCAAAGATATTTATGAATATATAAATCAAAGAATGCCAGATCCAGACATTATCAATATGTAGCTGCTCTCCTGGAATCATAAAGAAAATTTATTTGGTTATGATTTATTACTAAGAACTTAGTAAAAACTAATTTTAGTACAACTACTAATGGGTGGCAACTTTACAAGCACCAAGTAAAGTGAAATCTTGTGTTTGATTAATGGGAAAGCCAAGGGGTTTGTAGGTGATCGATCAATAAACACATTAAGCTTCTTAGCACTACTGCAACAAGGGCCCTACCATAGTGTTGCATTGGAGGCAACATTTAACCCTTATAATTAAGCCACATAAATAGACACGAGAATAAAATAAAACGTAAGAAACTATAAACTATAAACATTACTCAATTATATGGAAACGACGTTTACATGTAAGAGAAAAACATTTGTTGCATCCATCAATCCAAATGTGTCATGAGGTATTTGCTGCAGAGAATTATTATGTCGTAGAAAAAGATTTTTAAAATTGAATTGATGAATTGGTTTACACAATCCTCTTTAAAATTACTTATTTCTCAACTCAATTTTAAAGAGGATTTCAACTTCATTCATGGGCACCAGAAAGGAAAACCTTAATAGGTCGTAGTTAAAGATTGCATTTATTAAATGAATACTCACATGCCTGATCCAACAATCCCTGGTACTGCTGAAGCTTCTTGTTGAGAGTAGCTGGTGCCTCTTCAAGGCATGCAATTTTTTTATAATCAATGAGTCTTAGTGGCAGGACATTTATGTGAGAATAGAATCATTTTGATTATACATGGATTTGAAAAAATAAAACTAGTTGCACTTCACTCCAATGGCTAAGCGGATTTCTTAAGACATCTTAGTTCTGAGGTCATACCCAATGCTACACACAAAACAGAGCGAGCAAGAATCCTTACTAGGAGTTTCAAATCTATGGTTAAGATGACTCCAGTGGTTTAGGACACTTACAAACTTATACTCAGCTAAACTGCGGACTTGAGTTCTGCAATCAATCAAAATTGATATTCTAGTTCAGGTTTGAAAAGACTTTACCTATCATATGCAGACGTGGAAAGCTAAGTTGTATATGGTAATCAGAGGTTTGACATCCAAAATCCATATTAAATCTATGAAATTTAAAACATTTGGTGAAAAGCAAGATTCATATGGACTTTTTGGTTCAAGAATGATACAGATTTCAAACTTCATGAAACTGTAGATGTGAGATCATAAGTGAATTATAATTAAATGCAGTCAAGTCTGGATTATAAATTATAAGACTGCAGACTTGATATCTATACTCTGTTAGATTGTATAGTGACTCAGATCTAAAATTTTAAACATGACATGGGGAGCAAAGTTGACCTCTCTAGATCATATAGATTTATGCAGACGTGGAAAGCTAAGTTGTATATGGTAATCAGAGGTTTGAAATCCAAAATCCATATTAAATTTGTTTCATAGATTTAAAGTAAATTTAAAACATTTGGTGAAAAGCAAGATTCATATGGACTTTTGGGTTCAAGAATGATACAGATTTCAAACTCCATGAAACTGTAGATGTGAGATCGTAAGTGAATTATAATTAAATGCAATCTCAAGTCTGGATTATATATTATAAGAATACAGACTTGATATATATACTCTGTTAGACTGTATAGTGACTCAGATCTAAAATTTTAAACATGACATGGGGAGCAAAGTTGACCTCTCTAGATCATATAGATTTATGGATAAAAGAACTAGGTTAATTAGAGTAAATAAAACATTAGATTTTAGATTTTTTTAATTCAATTTTTTGAGTATAATTAAATAAACAAAAGGCTGGCAAAATCTAAATTTATATTCTCAAATACAAATTCAAATGTGGTGCTTGTGATACACAAAATTCAAATGTTTGTACCTGCTGTATTTCCTGGTACTTGTGATGCATTTCCTGGTGCTTGCGATGGGTTGTTTTACTTCTTTTCTCCTCATCCTCCTTATCATCGCTACTGCCTGAAATATCATCACACACAAAAAATGACAAATACAAAATACCAAAAAAACATTTTCAAAAACAATCTACATATAAAAATACAAAAGAAAAACACATGTCAAAAATATGAAAATAGAACTCACAGACAATATAAAAACAAAGGAGGCATGGCCATGCCAATGAAAAATAGAATCGCAGCAAAAAATAAAACAAAAAACATAGAATGATGGACAAAAGCACCAACACGGTAGAATGTGATTTAACCAGAACTTTCTAAACATTCATTAAGTCGCTGAAGTGAATCTGACTTCAACAATCAAATTGTTAACAGCAATGTAAATGCAACAAAAAATTGTATATTAACATTACAATATATTTTAATTTATTTTTAAATTCACTCCACCTTAAGCAAGATTCATTCACCTATTTATTGGACGTTGAATATTCAATTTGTAATCAGGAACTTGTATCATCTATGTAATCATAAAAAGCAATGAGCAATTAGATGTAGCATACATAGAATAAGCAGGTATTTGCTAAATGCATGCTTTATACCATCTACATATCTGGCCTCAACCATTGCAATCTTCCCGGTACTACACCATCTCTAGCAATGCATTCAACATGCTACCATTTTCAGAGCTTTAAGCTTCAGCAACATGGTTTCTGCCCTCTCTTATATTGGCTAAGCATTCCTCTATCTCTGCAAATTTTGTTAGTCGACAACTACCATAATAAGCTAATATATTTACTGCGTGTCCTTTTCCAGAATCAGTCCTGTTATACAATAAAAGATTTAGACAAAATAACATCTCAAGCTTAATAAATTTTAACCTCAAAGCAAATTTTTTACTCATAGACATCAATGCCTTAGCTTAATTTATATTAAAATTTTAAAAATAAAAAAGTAGAAACAGTTCAAAAAAATTGTCTCAGTGCTATACTTTCTAATAGAGTAACAAAGCCAGGTGAACCAGACAAATGGTCCTGTTATTGGTTTTTGTCCTACCTTGGTTTAAATAGCCAACACAATGTTGTAATTTTGGATTTAAGTCCTTAAGAGATCATGGGTGAGGTTATCAAAAGAATAATTATTTGCCACAAGTTAGGCGCCAAGAAAGAAGAGGCGAAAGAGTTAAGTCTCCAAAATCCACATTGAATGCTCTTTCCCAGGAGTTTAGGGGGCGTAGCAGTTCAGAGACTTAGGCTTTCTATTGTTGCATTGAAAGGTCCTCCAAATTTGGCTTGAGACCAGCACTTTGCTACTCTGTTGAAGACCCAGGTTGCAGAAGAAGTAAAGAGGTTGGAGGAAGGTGGAGGAGTTTGAGGGACTGTGCATACCTTAATTGCAGATTCAGCATGGCTGATTTTCATCTTTTGACAGGTGAAGATGCTACACACTTCTTCATGGCATTGTTGTTCAATCTAAACTGTACAATTTATGAAAGGAGATATCTTGAGATCTTCTAGTGATTGTTGAATGCTATAACTCATACATTTTTGGTCCCTCACAGGAAATCTTGCTCCACTTTGCATAAGGACACTGACATTTCAATTGAAGAGGGAAACAATGGCTGGGGTTCATTTGGTATGTGTGCTTAAATAAGAATAGAGCACAAACCTTCTAAAATGCTCCGACATCAGTAGGAGTCTAGGACCATATTGATCTTTTTGAAAAATATTGGATCCTTGTAATGTCACATTCCCCACGTTCTTCAGGCTTACTTTTGTTGGGCTCTCTTTGTTTATGACCAGCCTCCTGGTTCAACCGACAATTGTAACTGACATGGATTTTATTGGCCAGAACAATCTGTTTCCATCGAATGTTGTGAGCACTTACTGGAGATTGCAACAGCCTCTGAAAAGGAATTTCTAGCACTATACGAAGCAAGGGCCTTAGGTACACTTGCTAATCATGTTAGCCATTCATCTACTGATTCTCCATCACTCAGCTGGCTATGATATTGATGAAATTTCTCCTGGAAAAAATGCCTGTGAAAACAAAGATATCTGCATATTCAAGTCAACTAGCTACTGTGGTACTTGCAATAGCCAAGCTATTTGCAATCGAGAAAACATTACTCAAGTTTGATGGTCTACTTTCAATGTTAACTCCTACTACTTTTGAGAATTTGGCCCCTAAACAAATTTCTGAGATTGGATTATAGAGATGCAGCTTGGCCAACATATGTGTATTCTGGAATTGGAAGAATTTTATAAAAAAGTTTAGAAGGATGATCAAAAACATCTGGCCCTCAAACTTGCACTGCCCATGATGGAGATGTTTGGAGAGGATTAGTTGATTGGTCCAATGGAGTTACCAGAAGAGGAAATGGCAGTTCCATCAGATAGGTGTCTTCTGATTGTTTTGGAAACAGCAAGGGTTGAAATCTAATAAGATTGATCTCTAATGCTTGTGAAAGGCAAGATAATTACATCAGCGAGTCTACAATGGTTAAAGCAACAGTTGCTTTAAATAGGATTATAGGACAGTTGGAATTGTGATTGATTTTCTTTGGGATGCAAAAGTTCATGATATGATGAAGGGGAATGATCTATTAGCATCTGTCCAGGTTGTATGCAGGACAAGACAAAGAACAACCACTTTGAAATGGCGATAGAGTATAACAAGGAAGTGTCATAAGACGGTGAATGAGAAGACGGATAGTTTGAGGAAAGAGTTTTTTGGGTAGTGATTGGCATTTTCATGCTTTGAAGTATTCAAAATTTTGTTTACTTGTTCTTTTTGAAATGTCTTGAACTTTGTTTTGTTAACCTAATACTTCATTTGGAGCCTAAAAGACTAGTGACAGCGAGGGGATAAGAAGTTAGTTATGGCCCTAAATCAATAAAGGACAAGCAAAATAGATAAATTTCACGAAGGTGGTCTGTCACCTAAAATGAGAGGTATTGGTGATAGTCACAATCACAAAGGGTAAACTTTGAAGATAGTGTGGTTGAAGACAAATAAGGAATGGCAGTCCTTAGAGGAAACGATGACAGTATCAAAGAAGGCAAGGGTCTCATCGGAAGGCAGTCATTATGATAGTCATTCATGAGGTATAAAGCAATGAACAAGAAAAGAGCGTAATAATGGAAGGCAGTTTAGTGCCTAGTTTAAAGGAAGGCCACAACCTTTCAAAGGACAGTGATCTAGTGGAAGTAACCATGAAGTTGAGGATGTAAAGGTTTTGCTACAGAGGTCTCAAACAATTATAATTGAGGTTTGAAGATGTTGGATGTTGCAAGAAGAAAGAGTGATTGCTATTTGAACAAGAGTGGAGAATACAGAAGTAAGAAGAGTCATAGATGCACAAACATAGCCCGTGAGAGTTGCAGGTCAGGGTCACAGAAGGCAACACTGTGATAACACAAAGGCACAAGCATTGCAAACACCAGGTGGTGAATCATGATACAAATTTTCATGCTACAGGTCTGATCATAAGTAGAAGGGCAGGTAACTTCTCTGGAAATTGGAAAGCTAACAATAAGTGTCACCCAATCTGAGACAAAGATGTTTTAGTTTCTTGCAAGTCAAAAAATGGCTTCATTGGAGATTCAAGACTGTCATGAGGGTTGTTAAAAGGTATAGGACAACAAGTAAAGCATAAGCAGAGATTGCTGACTTAAGACACACAGAGAAGGGTAATCATAATGAGAAGATGAAGATGCCTAGGCAGTCCAAGTGGCAAAGCAATGATGGATAAAGAGTTCTTGTCTTAACAATCAGGTGCATGGAATAAATTAAGGCGCAATAGCACTGCCATAGAACAGTTTAGAAGACTATCATAGTATAAGTTGTCAGTGACAGTTCAAGAATGCATACATAATGGAAGGGTAACCATAATGAGAAGACGAAGATGCCTAAGCAGTCCAAGTGACAAAGCAATGAGGGATAAAGAGTTATTGTCTTAACAATCATGTGCATGGAATAAATTAAGGCGCAATAGCAGTGCCATAGAACAGTTTAGAAGACTATCACAGTATAAGTTGTCAGTGACACTTCAAGAATGCATACATAATGGAAAAGGAGATATGGCAGTCTTTAACAGATGCAATGGTCAGATGATGTCAAGCTAAGAAGATTAACTGAAGACAGTCAAGAAGGACAGTCACCAGGAGACATAGTGTTAGACGTTAAAGCTAATAAGATTAAATGAAGTTTCAATCCAGTAATAGCAGAGATTTGAGACTGGAAGAAGCCATTATAAGACAACAGTGTCTTGCCAGTTGTTATTTATTGGTAGAAAATATAATAAGATTGATCTCTAATGCTTGTGAAAGGCAAGATAATTACATCAGCGAGACTACAATAGTTAAAGAAACAGTTGGTTTCAATGAGACAGTTGGATTTGTTATTAATTTTCTTTGGGATGCAAAGTCCATGATATGACGAAGGGGGATGATCTATTATTATCTGTCCAAGTTGTCTGCAAGACTGGACAAAGAACATTCACTTTGAAGTGGTGATAGAATATAACAATTAAGTGTCAAAAGACAGTGAATTCTTTTGGTAGTGATTGGCATTTTTCATGCTTTGAAGTCTTCAAAATGTCTTGTACTTTGTTTTGTTAACCTAGTACTTCAAATCTTTTTGGAGCCTAAAAGACTGTAGTGACAGTGAGGGTATAAGAAGTCACTTATGGCCTTACACCTATAAAAGACAAGCACAATAGACAAATTTCACAAAGGTCTGTCTCCTAAAATCTGCTGACCTGTTGTAACAGTAATGAAGGAGCTTGAGCGCAGGAATGTTCAATGTTGCAAGGCATTAAATGAAAGGTGTTGGTGATAGTCACAGTGAGCAAGGGTAAAATTTGAAGATAGTGTGGTTGAAGACAAATAAGGAATGGCAGTCCTTAGAGAAAAAGACGACAGTAGAAAAAAAGGCAAGGTATCATCACATATGACAGTCCTTTAGTTGGAAGACAGTCATTATGATAGTCACTCATGAGATACAAAGCAATTAACAAGAGAAGACCACCTTTCATAAGGGAAGGCAGTCTAGTGCCTAGTTTAAAAGAAGGCCACAACGATTAAAAGGACAGTGATTTAGTGGAAGTGACCGTGAAGTTAAGATGTGAAGGATTTGCTGCAGGGATCTCAAACAATTATCATTGAGGTTGGAAGACAGTCATTATGATAGTCACTCGTGAGATACAAAGCAATTAACAAGAGAAGACCACCTTTCATAAGGGAAGGCAGTCTAGTGCCTAGTTTAAAGGAAGGCCACAACCTTTAAAAGGACAGTGATTTAGTGGAAGTGACCGTGAAGTTAAGACGTGAAGGATTTGCTGCAGGGATCTCAAACAATTATCATTGAGGTTGGAAGACAGTCATTATGATAGTCACTCATGAGATACAAAGCAATTAACAAGAGAAGACCAGCTTTCATAAGGGAAGGCAGTCTAGTGCCTAGTTTAAAGGAAGGCCACAACCTTTAAAAGGACAGTGATTTAGTGGAAGTGACCGTGAAGTTAAGATGTGAAGGATTTGCTGCAGGGATCTCAAACAATTATCATTGAGGTTTGAAGATGTTGGAGGTTGCAAGCAGAAAGAGTGATTGCTATTTGAACAAGAGTGGATAATATAGAAGCAAGGACAGTCATAGATGCACAAACATAGTCTTTAACAGTTGTAGGTAAAGGTCACAAAAGGCAACACTGTGATGACATAAAGGCATGAGCATTTCAAATACCAGGTGGTGAATCATCATACAAATTTTCATGCTGCAGGTCAGGTCATAAGTAAAAGGGAAAGTAATTTCTCTGCGAATAGGACTAGTAACAATAGTGTCACCCAATCTGAGGCAAAGATGTTTTTGTTTCTTGCAAGTCAAAGAAGGGTCTCATTGGGGATTCAAGACTGTCATGAGGGTTGAAAAAAGGTATAGGGCAGTAAGCAAAGCATAAGCAGAGATTGCTGGCTTAAAACACACAGAGAAGGGTAATCATAATGAGAAGATAAAGATGCCTAGACAGTCAAAGTGACAAAGCTATGATAGATAAAGAGTTCTTGTCTTAATACTCATGTCCATGGAATAAAGAAGGGTGCAATGACAGACAGTGTCATAGAACAATTTAGAAGACTGTCATAGTATAAGTTGTCAGTGACAGTTCAAGAATGCATACATAATGAAAAAGGAGATATTGCAGTCTCGAAGGGATGCAATGGTCAGACGATGTTAAACTAAGAAGATTAACCGAAGACAGTCAAGAAGGACAATCACCAAGAGATGTAAGTGTTAGTCATTAAAGCTAAGAAGATTAACTTAAGTTTGAAACCAGTAATACCAGAGACTCGAGCCTAGAAGAAGCCATTATTAGACATCGATGTCATTGATAGAAAATATAATAAGATTGATCTCTAATGCTTATGAAAGGCAAGATAATTACATCAGCAAGTCTACCATGAATAAAGCAACAGTTGCTTTAAATGAGAGAGTTGGAGTTTTAATCAGTTTTCTTTGGGATGCAAAACTTCATGATATGACAAAGGGGGATAGAGTATGCAGGACAAGACAAAGAACAATCACTTTGAAATGGTGATAGAGTACAACAATGAAGTGTCAAAAGACAATGAACGAGAAGAAGGAAGTTTGAAACCAGTAATACCAGAGATTCGAGCCTAGAAGAAGCCATTATTAGACATCGATGTCATTCATAGAAAATATAATAAGATTGATCTCTAATGCTTGTGAAAGGCAAGATAATTACATCAGCAAGTCTACAATGAATAAAGCAACAGTTGCTTTAAATGAGAGAGTTGGAGTTTTAATCAGTTGTCTTTGGGATGCAAAAGTTCATGATATGACGAAGGGGGATGCAGGACAAGACAAAGAACTGTCACTTTGAAATTGTCATAGAGTATAACAATGAAGTGTCAAAAGACAATGAACGAGAAGAAGAATAGTTTAAGGACAGATTTTTTTGGTTAGTCATTGGCATTTTTCATGATATGACGAAGGGGGATAAAGGACAAGCACAGTAGGCAAATTTCACAAAGGTCTGTGTCGTAAAATTACTGACCTTCTGTAACAGTAATGAAGGAGCTTGAAAGGAGAAATGTTCAATGTTACAAGGTATTAAATGAAAGGTGTTGGTGATAGTCACAGTGAGAAAGGGTAAACTTTGAAGATAGTGTGGTTGAAGACAAATAAGGAATGGCAATCCTTACAGAAAAAGATGACAGTAGAAAAAAAAAGGCAAGGTTTCATCACATATGACATTCCTTTAGTTGGAAGACCGTCATTATGATAGTCACTCATGAGGCATAAAGCAATGAACAAGAGAAGATAGTAATAAGGGAAGGCAGTCTAGTGCCTAGTTTAAAGGACAGTCACAACCTTTTAAAGGGCAGTGATTTAGTGGAAGTGAACATGGAGTTGAGGAGGTGAAGGATTTGCTGCAGGGATCTCAAACGATTATCATTGAGGTTTCAAGATGTTGGATGTTGCAAGAAGAACGATTGATTGATATTAGAAGAAGAGTGATAATATAGAAGCAAGGACAGTCATAGAAGCACAAAAATAGTCTATAAGAGTTGCAGGTCAAGATCACAAAAGGTAACACTGTGATGATATAAAGGCACAAGAGTTGCAAATACCAGGTGGTGAATCATGATACAAACATTCATGCTACAGGTCTGATCATAAGTAGAAGGGCAGGTAACTTATTTGTGAATTGGAAAGATAACAGTAGTGTCACCCAATCTCAGGCAAAGATGTTTTTGTTTCTTGCAAGTCAAAGAAGGGTTTCATTGGGGATTCAAGACTGCCATGAGGGTTGTTCAAAGGTATATGATAGTGAGCATACCATAAGAAGAGATTGCTGATTGAGGACACAGAGAAGGGTAATCATAATGAGAAAATAAAGATGCCTAAGCAGCCCAAGTGGCGAAGCTATGACTGATATAGAGTTCTTGTCTTAACAGTCATGTGCATGAAATAAAGAAGGGTGCAATGGCAGTGCCATAGAACAGTTTTGAAGACTGTCGTAGTATAAGTTGCAGAGACAGTTCAAGAATGCATACATAATGAAAACGAGATATGGCAGTCTTTAAGGGATGCAATGGTCAGATGATGTCAAGCTAAGAAGATTAATTGAAGACAGTCAAGAAGGACAGTCACCAAGAGACATAGTGTTAGTCATTAAAGCTATATGGATAAAGCCTCTTGAAGGGAAACTAAAAGTCACCAAGAGACATAGTGTTAGTCATTAAAGCTATATGGATAAAGCCTCTTGAAGGGAAACGAAAAGGGCAAAGTAGGCAAAGGAGTTTTCAAGACAGTGTGTAAGACATAAAGCATGAAGGCAGTCCTCTAGTTAAGCTTAATGTGACAATCCTTTGAGGTTGCAGAGCCAACAGTAAACAGGGCCTGACAAAGAAGAATTTCTCATGGATTGCAAAGAAATCAGTCACAGTTGAAAGACAGTTGACCACATTATCAGTTATCTGCAGTCCATGTTTGACATGTTAAAAATGGTAAATACTCATGAATATTGTGAATATTGTCAAGATTCTTTAAAGGTCTTTAAGTAACAAAGAATCATGAGGAGAGGACAGAGACATCCAGCAAAAGCAAAACAAGTACATGACAAGTGTGAGCAAACAAAGGGGTAAATCATAGTGTCTTCATGGACAACAAGGTATAGGTAATGCTTGATAGACAATCTATCATGCAGGGTATTAGTGGTTGCCCCTCTATTAAATATAGATAATTCAGTCCTTTCCTTTCTACCGGAGTAACCAAGCTAGGTGAATAAGAAAAACGGTCTAAGAACCTGATTCATTTAAAGACTTCAAATGTGTACGCCAAGTGACCAGATAATCTAATGGTTTGTGTGATCAAATATGATACAAAATTTGGTCCCCACTCTCATACAAAGAGTTCATTGCTCACAATGACTTTGCCTATTGGTTGCAAGGAGTTAATTACGCTAATGGTACTCTGTCAATGTAAAACTGACATGGTGAAGGGAGAGAAATCAAAAGTTTCAACTAATATGGTAATCCTGAGAAATATGCCTAGATATAGACAAGTAAAAAATTGGTTAATCTTGATGCAACAATTGTGCTGATTCCACACCTAGAATTACTGTGATACCATATTTAAGAGCAGCTTCCGAGGCAGATGGTACCGCTGCCATAGTGTCATGCTCTGTCAGGCCTCAGGGCAAGCAATCTCACCTGTTTTGTGCATGCTCTAAACCATTAAAAAGTTTATTCACAGACTAAATACTTTTAAAAAGATTTCTAAAGAAATAATTTGTTTTGTCCATTTGCCATAGATATGACACATGTTCCTTAACCTTAGAAATACACCATCTACATAAAATTTTGTCATCTTAAGAAAAGGTAGGCCTCATATATAAAACTAGGTTTAAACAGGTAGATGAGGAGGAGACATTCCAGCAGCCACACCTCCCACTTAGATGCCTGCAACGACTTGATTTCACAACTAACATCTAAACAAATACTGCTTCGCAATGGCATACACTGTCAATGTTACAAAACTCAAATATGCACAAACGTCAGTTAACTAGAAAAGTTTCAAGGTCACTCTCCTATTTCCCTCAACCACACCTCCCCCCTACTCCACCTCCTTTAGGCAGTCTTAACTAGCTATTGTAAATTACTTTTGGTGGCCTACTTCTGTTCTATACAATTTTACCCCTACAACAAACAAAGTCAAGAACAAACAAGAGGTATTCCGAAGTGCCTGACATAAATAAATGAAAAATGAACAATATCACATATATCATATGCATATATAATAAGTCATGAGATTGCGAGCATACGCATGGCCAACTTCACCAATTGCTGCGAAACATAAATTTAATATTAAAAAACTAATGAATGGTAACAGAAATCCTAGATTGCAGACCATCAGTAGATAAATGAGTTCGAATGTCTCAAATGCTATTGCTCGACAGAATCTTTTATTCTCTGTTGGTCAAGTTAACGTTCATGTCATCAAATAAAATATAATTATATTCTACATGTCATTAAATATAATTCCATGTTCTTTGATATTAAAAATTACCCTATCAAAAACATATATCCATTAACCGGATGAAACAGAAAAGAGGAAAAAAAACAGCACATGAATTTAAGTAATTACACTCAAGAATTCGTTTGGAGGTGCTGGGACTTACGGCATTGCTCCGCAGACGATGTGGCGCCGGAGCGGATGCAGGGCATAGGGCATCAGAACGGTCGACTGAACATTGACCATTCTGGTGAGGAAATCTTGAAGCATGGGCGGCAAATTAAACAAATCTTCCAGCATGGGCGCCATCACTGTTGAAGTCGCCATCGCCACGAGAAGGGCTTCTCCAGGCGGGCGATGGAACTTGCAGAAAACTAAACAAACAAATTGCTGGTTTCTCAGATCGCCCAACCGTGGAGCTTTTTTCAACGGCTATAGTGTGGAGCGTGATTTCTCTGCTTTTTCCAACGGCTATGGAGCGGAGTATGATTTCTATGCAATATAGATTAAAGTTTACATATGTGGTCAGGATGGCCGAGTGGTCTAAGGCGCCAGACTCAAGTTCTGGTCCTCTAACGAGGGCGTGGGTTCAAACCCCACTTCTGACAATAAAAATATTTAAGACTTTTGGATGTAGTCTGTAGATTGAATTAAGATTGTAAGTATTAATGTAACATAATCGAGCACCACAGTGCATTTGGTCTAGTGGTATGATTCTCGCTTAGGGTGCGAGAGGTCCCGACTTCAATTCTCGGAATGCCTCGCCTATTAACAAGAAAATGAAAATGTACATTTTGTTTTACAATGAATTTTTAAATGAAAAGGTTGGTCATCTTTTTAGATTACATGAAATCAAGAGTTTCTTAAGTCATATAAATACAAACCATGTAGATTTATTTAAATCAAGAGTTTCTTTTATAAATTGGGTGTTCTATTTATTTAAATCTCTAAAGTTCAAAATCTATAATAGTTGTTAAAATAAACACAAATGAGATTCATAAAATATTAATTTTTATTGGATCAATCTTGCACTCCAAGCCATATAAGTGTAAAGCAATCTCTTATTATTAGACTTTTATGATTAATTTAAAATCTTTGAATCGGTCCATTAGCACATTTAAAAAATATAATATAAGAGAGCTTAGAATAGGACAAATCGAATTCCTTAGGTTTAGGACTATGGATATAGCATTACCTAATTGAAAGAAAGTTCAATTTAGCCTTTGGGTTAGGCAATAGCCATGAGATGGGAACTAAACTTTGACTCTACCATATTTCTAAATTGTAGAAAGAAGATGCATGTAGTGAGTAAATTGTCGCATAAAAATGCTTAAATGTGACCCTTTCACTTTAGATCTAGCTAAATCGAATCAAATTGAGATAAGAGAATTGAATATACATTATAGAATCATACCATGGCATAATAGTTGATCTCATATACTATCTCAAGAAAGGTCAAAGCTTTCTGAAGACTTTCCATGAAAAGCCAATCCACTGCGACCCTCTAGAAATAAATATTCCTCTTCTTGAAAATGCATGAGGTGAATAAGGTAGATCATTAGATCTCAAGAAAGGAAATTCAATTTAAAATAAAAATAAAAAATTGCTACAATAAATCAAATGCCACTCCAATTCAAATAATAAAAAGGCTTGAGATTGAATGTGAAACTATAAATACATGGTTATACATATTGTGAAGTCTCTTTAGTTTGGCCTTAAAATCAAATGCCAAAATATAGTTGTACACAAACATTATAAAAAACTAATAAGAAATTATTGGAGGCATTTTATATCTCTTAGAGCCAACAAAAATGTTTTCATTTTATTTTTACTTCTTCACAAATCAATCATCTACATGCAAGTGATAATGAAATTCCAAAAATAATATCAAATGACAAACAACAACAAACAAATTGTGGCTTAAGAAAATGATAGCATTACAATAGTTTCAATATTTTTTCTATATTCATAGTAACCTTTTATTAAATCAAACTCCTTGAATACAAAATCCACAATATACAAATAGTTTCTTTTGTCAAATGCCTCCAAAATCGCATTCTTGGTCGCAACATCGCCTCGGAATTTCAAAATCATCTTCCACATGGGATCAAAGAAGCAACTTTTGTCAACCACCGCAGGTTAAAACTTATCATGCATAACTTGCATAATGAGAAATAAAGCAAAAAATTGTGCAAGTGAGACAAATTATAGCCAACGAAGATATAAAATTCAATGCTTCTAGTTTTTATTGATGGAGCTTTTTGCATTCATATGCAACTAACATACACCTCTCAACATAATAGCTTCATATGATACGTTCTATGAAAAGATAGTCTTGGGAATCCCTAAGCATTTGTTTTAATTTAGCAATAACTTGGGCAAAAAGAAGGGTTTTATCATCAATATTATTCATTTAATTTAACTGTAAAAAGATAGTCTTTGTCATTATTAATATTTTCATCTAATTCCACACATAAGATTATCAAATGAAACATTTTTATGATATGCACAAATATTATGTTTGACATCTACAATTTGATCACTAGATGTTAAATTAAATAAAAATTCGTTGATGAGATGGTCATTCTTTCACTTCAAGTGTCACATAAGTATCATTTAAGATAGTGCTATGAAACAATATGATATGTACACTTGTAATATGGTTCCTATATTTTTACTTGCTTTAATTTAATATAAAGAAAATAATTTCAATAAATAAAATTCAGTTACAAATGGCATTAGGAATTGGTAACTCATCACACACTTGGCCATTTATTATAATCTTGGTCTAAATTTCTTTCTTTATTTTGTGAAAATCTCATTGTGCTCTACAAATCTTCTTGAAAGGATGTGGAGACTTGTGAAATACTTGGATTCCACTAATCTATTAGAGGAGGTATATGCAAAATTAAACTAACAGTATAGCAAAAACAGAAATAATACACAATAACAAAAGTATTTACATAGAGGAAAACTATTTTAAGAGAAAATCCACACTCGAAAGAAACTCAAAATAATACTTATAAAATTCACTATCAATATCTTTATCTGAAGCACCCAATAAATAGGAGAAATAATACACGAAATATCAAATGGTGATTAGGAATCAATGAGCTAAAACAACTTAAAAATATGACACCCAAATTTTACTTAAAAATTTAACACTCAAATCACAAGTTAGGTCTACGTGATAAAAAATAGCATATTTCTTTCGCGTGTCATATGTTTATCATAATTCACTCACTCACTTGGATATTTTATTTTGGATCTATTATCTTCATTCAAAGATGTCTTATGACATCTTAAGTTGTTCAACAAATAAATTCTTGCGTAACTCTTTTGTGTTTCGCGGATGTTTTTATATTTCTAATGTGGGACACCCAACTTTCAAAGGTTATATTTTTATCACATCCACATCAATTGCATCCATGGTGGATGTTGGAAGAAAAGAAAAGAAAAGTAATAAAAAATAATAAAATAACTCGATAAATGTCAAGTTAAAGAGGCATGGGGCTATGTTATGGGCCTAATGGGTAGGCATCAATGAGAGAGGACAAGGGTAGTATGGCATAACATGGGTACCCATCATGACATTTATGACATATATTAATAGGAGAAACAAGATTGTCGAATATGCGTTAAAAAGAATCATTAAAAAGCTTGTAGAAACATTGAGGCAAATGCATTTTGCATGTGAACAAACTAATCCACGATTGCTTCCATGTCCTCCCTGCTTGCGCTGAAATGGGGGCTTTAGAATAGAATGTGGAGATCCACAAACACATAAGCATGAGAGGAAATTCATAAACATGAGGACAGTTATAGAACATGATATATAAAGAAAATGCGAAGAAAAAGAAAGCAAGGAGAGAGGGAGAGAGAAAGTTGGATTTGGTAGAGAATTGGATGCATTTACCAAGGTATGGCTTTTCTACCCTAGAGCCATCCAGAATTTATAGGTTGCAGGTCATTTTGGTGCAATATTTTATCCATGACCTCATTAAAGAGGCAATTTGAGTCTACGGGCATTGTAGGGGAAGGCAAAAGGAGGCAATTTTACAGCAGCTTGAACCTGGAAAAAATTGAAGGAATGCAGAAAACCATGTTGAATAGAGAGTTAGAAGAGGAGGAAGCCAGAGAGAAGGAGTGAATAAAGGTGAATTGGGTTTGTTGCAAAGGCATTTAGTAGGGAGATAGCCCACAAAGGATGAATGACCTGCAACCCAAAAAGCATAATTTTAGGTAGGCTAGTGTGTGTGTACGTGCATGTGTGTGTGTGCACGCACGCGGGTGTTAATTTCAGGACACAATTCGTAGAAGAGGTAGGGAGAGGGCATGAAGGAGGAGCAAAATCTTGGAAAGCTAATCTTAAAAAATACCATGATCAAAGGATACACACAAAATTTGATGTTTTAAAAAGGTTAGCATATGCCCAAATGGGATCTCACAACTATAATCAAGGTTTAATTATTTGAATAATTTTATGTTGGACTTTAAGGGAAATAGGGTAGCAAAGAATCTTAGCTCGAATATCTAGCTATAAGACCACCTTATGGTATGAATTAGAAAATAGATACAATTAATACAAGGTTTGGCTAGAGGTTGTATAATACTGCAAGTAACAACAATTTCATGTAGTGGTACAACAACCACACCTTACTAAACATATCATTGTTGTTACAACTTGATAAAATCCATTGATATTGTGGAGAAGGCTTTATATGACTAAAAAAATTCAATCAACCTCTTAAATATGATAATCTTGTTATGAAAATTATCATATGAATGAAGGAAAAATATTATAGTTGTAATGAATTGCAATCTAATTGCATACTAAATAGAATGAAAATTTATCTTTTAATTTGATATATTTTTTGATATCAAGTTAAGACATAAACCCTATGCAATCATGTTCAATTTTAACATCATTACAAATTACTACTTTTGGGTGATCCGCTTCAAATTTGGGAGTATATGCATAAGATTTATATGACTACATGATGTGTATAGAACTCTTAAGTATCATTTGAACTAAAGGACTTATAGTAGATTGTTGCATGATTAAATAGAACGAACTAACATTTGATTCAACAGTTTTACAGAGATCAAGAGTTAAATCAAATTGCACTCATACAACATAACGCCTCCAACTATCTCATCACTTATGATTAATTTTATATTTAGTTATAAATGGCCACGGTGAACATTTCATATTTTTGAACTAAGACCATTTTAAATGTCTTGGATTTTACTGGATGATAAAGGTTATTAAGAGATTAAGAATATATTATTATTAGATTTATATACTCGGATGGTGATCCAATGAACAAAATGTTATCAGCCATCTAGATCAGACTTATATATTGACTTTGCTACAAGTTAATAATTATGATGATATGTCTTTTGAAGTTTAAATAATTTTGTATGGCATTATCATGGCATTACATATTCTAATGGAGAATGATGTTAAAAATTAATAGGATTATAATGCTTGATCATATTAGGCAAATACCGTTGGATCCATATTGGGGATTCACATTATTCTCACAATGTGAAGTTATCTTACAAGTATGAATAATATTAATATTAGTAATTGCTTCCTACTTGAGATATTTATTCTACTTAGTTATCCTCAAAGATGAATGTTTAAGGGGTTTCTTATCAATATAACATGGTGGTTCAAGATATCAATAATCAGTGCACCTATGATATCTAACATTACCCAAACCATGTTGTACCTATGATATCTAATATTACCCAAACCATGTTGTATTTACATGTTGACATGTTCTAAGCCTAAATAGAACCCTATGTTATAAACTATGCGGTAGTATCAAGGGTACCACAAGTGGCACAATATTCTTGATAGATAATTGTAAGAGAATTTGGGATGCTCACATTTAATTAGGATCATATTTGGTGGTGAGGTCTAATTAGAGATTACAATGTCCTTAGATGGAAGTTTTATAATTTAGGCTTGCTAAATTAAGAACGGTGATAAAATTTATTGCATGTCGTTAAGCATGATTAACTGTTGGAAATCATTATAAGAAACCCTATAGGAATAAGACATGGTAATTAATGAATACTTGGTTATGGGAATCTAAGCATGTGTTCCTTAAGAGAGACCATGTGAGGAGAACTACATGCAAATTTGATCTATTTGGAAGTAGGTATATAGGCAATTTTTGGGTTTGGGGGGATAACTCCAATGTTTGGAGTTTCTTCCAACTAGTTTGATTGTCCGTCTTAAGTAGGTTTCAAATGAGGCCAAAATAGGTATTATATGGTTATTAAAGAGATGAAAACTTGAAATAATTTATTTAATGCATAATGTGCTTTGAATAGTGACATGAATGAAGTGAATGGGTTGATTACCTTATAGTTGATTTATATTCATTTATTGAGTAGATGTTTTCTTGTGTTGTGTTCAAATGATTTTTATGTGTTGTAAAATTTAATCCTAGATCTATAGGAATTTGTGTATAGACTCCTAAATCATTCATTTGTGATCTTATTCCTAATTATGAATCTCTCTTCTAATTATAGTGTTAAGCTAGTTTCTAATTATAGTGTTAAGCTAGTTAGAAAGTGATAGCTTTAATGACAAAAAATGGAGTAAGGGGCGTATGAGGGTATTAGTAGAGGTTGTATACCTCTAATATGTAGGAAACCCTTCTCCATCTGAGGTTATCACCCATGGATAAATCCAATGACCTAATCAAATATAATATTATCGATGCCTACAATTGATAGTGTTTAAAGAGTATAATATTCCAACAAATTGTTAGCCAATGGATGTCCTCATTTGCTTATTCATTTAATGGACTACAAGGAAAAGAGATTTTCTAATGAAAAATAAGTAGGTAATAGTTTCGACCAACCTCGTAGAACTTTTTTGGTATAGCTTGATGTAGAAATGGTATACTTGGCCCTTTGGGTTAAGCTAAGACCCTCAGTGTAGTATGGGATACATCAAATGTTATTCTCACTTGATCATTCATTTCAAACCCCAGAGAAAAGAAAGTGACTCACAATGTAGTGTGCAATGCATTGACATTCCTTTTATATCTGCAATGCACTATGGGTGGGTGATAGTTGTTAGGATTTAGGTGCCATCAAAGTTTTCAACCCCAATTATTTTTTCTCTTAATGTTATTTGTAATTTCTAGGGTGGTGAAAGAGCTAATGTAAAGACAAGTTTACTATTGTGTTTGGACTTTAAGAAAGAGATAAAATAGTTAGGTGTCCCATTTGGAACGTTCTACTGTTAGATTGTTAGACACATGTAGGGGGTTGTAAGTGCATGTATGACAATCATGATAGATGTCATGTGTTATCATGAGTCACTATGAGTGCATTTATGATAGAAGACAGCTACATTGATCCAATTTGGTGAGATGTCTTATGATAATTGTAAGAGCATCAATAAGTGCCTATTTTGGGCTACATGCATGATTTGAAGGAGGCATGCATGGGATTTCTCTAGGTGGTTTTTGTAGAACACAATATGCCACTGAGAGGTGGGTGAATCAGTGGTTTCAAATCTTAACCCTTTTAATCCTAAATGTGAATGGAGTTAACATATCAAAGACCTGCCGAATATGCCTTTAGAGAAAAAAATTTGGTTGCGGATTGCCTGGTGAACCTAGGCATTAATTCTGAAGCTCAAAGCATTTGGTACGGGGAAGGTAATATTAATTTTAATATTAAAGATCTTCTAAGAAAGGATAGATTCATGGGGAAAGAGGGACCGCACAATCAATTATGATAGTTGTAATGAGTAATCTATACATTTATAGAAAGGTTATGATTACTTGGCAAAGTGGTAGAATCCTAATCAAAGATATTAATACTCTGCATACTTTGTGGGTTAACATTTTCAAAATTTCGAGAGACAACGGGAAGGAAGCTCCGAAATTGTAGAAGAACAGAGTTGGTATTTTGAACTTGAATATGGAAGGGGATCTAAGGAGGGAGGAACCAGATAATATCTCCAGATGGAAGGAAATGCCAAAGGTATGGACTAAGATGGAAAAAGGGTTCATGACAAATTTCATAGAGAAGCTGGTCAATTACGATAAAGGTAGGGTTAATCTTGCAGTCTCTAAAATTACTGAAAACTGGAGTAACGGGTCATTTAAAATCCATGGTGTGAGGTTTAAATTGGATGCGAACCTCATAGCGACTGTTATAGGTATGCCCCACTGAGGTCTCAATTTTTTTAGAGATTTGAAAGTTTCTAATAATGCGATTAAGATTTTTCTCCGTAAGGAGAAGGAGAGGGCAAAAATTGGTAAAGCAACAAGGGGTTATTATGATGCTTCCAACATTAAGAAAATTTGGGGTTGTGTGTTGAATGTTATCATGGAATACATTATAGTCGAGGGTCATTTTACTAGGGCCCACACATACCATTTTGTGTTGTTAAATCATTTCAGGCATGACAAAAATGTTTCCCTGCCCTGCTACCTCTTTAGGTCTCTGTCAAGGTCTCTTAATAAGCACAACAAGAATCCTTCAAATCTGGTGCTTCATTGTGGCCTCATGTTGGTCATATATGAGCACTGCAAAATCCTTGCTATCCAGGAAAATAAGAGATTGTCTACATTTCCAGGGAAAGGTAAGAGAAAGGTGGAGGAAGGCAGACCCAGCAAGGAAGAGTTGACTCAGAGAAAAAAGAGCAAAAGTGCTACTAGGATGAAAATCCAAGAGGACAAGAATGATTTAGAGGATAACAGAAAAGATGGTAGTGAGATGGAAACGGATGAGTCTGGAGGGGAGGAAAGTTGGAAAGATGAGGACGTGGGGGAAGAGGAAGGTGAAGCTAAGGACGTGTCTAACCAAGATAGTCCTACTCATAGTGCTAGCTTAGGCAATGACAACAGCCAGCCAATGGAGGAGAAGGATGATAAGATTAATGAGGAAAAAGAAATGGATATTGAGAAGGAGAAGAATAAGGAACCCGAGCAGGAAACGGCCAAGGAGAATCTGAGCAAGGATAAGGAGTGTGTTGGAGAAGGGTTATTTCTGTATAATCTTAAAAACCTAACTGAGGCCAGATTGGGTTTTGACAGGTGGACTTATGAATTTATAAAGAATCTGGAAAAAAATGGGAAGCAGTTGGAAGATAAAAGGAAGGAAGATGAAAGGTACCAGAAGCAATGGAAGCAGGACATGGAGGAAAAAGCTAAGAAGATGGAAGCTCAGATTGATAATCTGGAGGAAGGAAAAGTTGCAATGAAAAACCTGTTGGGAATGATTCCGGATATCTTGATAGTTGTCACTAAGAACCTAGAGGAAATCTCTAAGGTCCTTGAAAGCTCCAACTCTCCCAAACCGGTCGTGGACCTTGACGTTGATGAAGATGCAATCGAGACTAGGATTGCGGAAAGTACTCCTAGTGAAGCGGAAAAGAGAACAAGGGTGAGCATGAAGAAAGCTATTGTGGCCTCTTCTAAAGAAATCCCTAAACTTAGGGATAATTTTTAAGAACTATATGGGATTAGCGGAAACTTGGCTAATGCCCTAAAAAACATAAAGTAGTTCCTTTTCTATGCTTTGCCTGTTTTGTCTGGTCGTTGTTGGTTTTGTGGGGCTTTTTTGCTGGATTTTGTTAGTTGCTATGCTGGTTTTTCTGATATTCGTTCCTTCTTGTTTCTTAATGCTCTTTTTTCTTAAGGATCTTTTGTAAAGGGTTTCCTTCAAAACCTACTTTTACAATAATCAAAAACATATCAAAGACCAAGAAGACATGCCAATGAGATAAGGGAGGAGAACATTATGCAAGCACACACAAGGATACATCACACAACACCGGATATACAAGGAAAACCCAATATGGGAAAAACCTCAGTGAGAAATACTACTAATGTCTACTGCTCCAATCTAGCCTCACAATAAAACCGAATAGAAAGTTTAGGGCACCAACCAAGGAGCACCAACCCCTGATTTTAGGGCACCAACCCAAGGAGCACCAACTCCTTATTTAGGGAACTAACCCTTGATTTAGGGCACCAACTCAGTGATTACAACAAATTACATCAAAACAGTACAATAGTTATAACCCGATTACAAATGTGTTTTTTAACCTCTGCAAATGATTCCTCTATCGATTTCACTCCTCCTCTGCCTTACCAATTCAATTCTCTTTATGTCACTCTATCTCTTCTCTCTCTGATCTCTTCTTACTCTCTATCTACTCTCCTCTCCACACTGTTGCTACCTTACCGGTTCATGCTCTATCTATTTGATAAACTGTCAAATTTTGCACCTATTTACCGGTTACTCAGCTCACCGGTTTAACCCTGCTCTATTCTCTACCTTGTTGGATTTCCTCTGACACTCACCCTGTGATGCTTCACTCTTCCTCTCAGTTGCCTTCTTACCGATACACACACTCCCTATTTACACCACTATCATACTCGGTGACAGTTCACCGATTACCTTGACTACACAAGGTAAACCTCTATTAAACCCCTTTCACTGGTTGCACCTCCACACACTTAGTCATTGTGATCTACTACAATTTTCACTTCGACTACTTGAGGCTTTGGCACACTCTTGTTTTCTTCTATCTGGCCTGCAACATATTGCAGTACCATCAATCTACCACTTTACTTTACTTTGCCAGTTGCATCCTCTGACCGGTTCTCCTTCAATACACAATCACTCTAGTTTTCTACACTTGGCACTTGGATTATTCTTGTCTCGTGCCCTGTTCTCCTGAATTAGACATCCAAGCATTTAGTAGTATCATCAATCTTTATCTTTGAGATGCATATCTATATCTGATCTTTCTCGCCAAGATAAGATTCAAACATTGGTGGGCTTAGGGTTTCTCTCCACCAACCCAATCTGTATCAAATCACATTGGATCTTGTCTCAGGGATTGACAACCTCCTATAAATCATGCATCCCCACCGTAACACCTCCTTCCAACACACGTCTTCTATCTTTAGTAACCTACATCTTGTTTGTGTTGCTTATCTCTTGGTCAATCACCACAAATGGTTTGGTGGTTTACTTCACCTACTTTGATCTGCACCCAGGCATCCTGCATCAATCAGTGCATGCCATAGATCTTCTCTATTCAACTTACCTCAAGCCACAAACCTCTGCAATCCTCCTGTGATTTTCTCAGCCTGCATTAAATGCTTAACGAGTCACAAACTACCTCACGTTGCATGGTTCATTCGCCACTTCACGCATGTTTTTCGCCTCAACTACACGTGGCCTCTTTGTCGGCATGCACCCCAACTCAGTCACCTATGTCAGTTTAGACTTTGTCACCGACCACATCATTCACTACCGGTGTGTACCTATCGGTTATACCCTAACCAATTAACCTTCATGTCTGCACTTTATTGCACTTTATTATCTTCTCTTTACATACCAGTGACATTAACATGTCAACAGAATCCAAGGTACATCTACTAGCACACCGATGGCATGGTAGTCTCAGACCTCAGTCATCAACAGGCATCTAAGTTGATGTTAGCAATCAGAGTGAATCCAAGTCATCAGCCACTTACCTTTTCTGTCATCAGACTGGTTCTTCCCTCCGACGGTTTGCCAAAGTGGCAAACACATCACTCCATCCTTCCTTATTTGTCCTGATAGCTCACCATGCCTACTCCTTCTAATCCAGTGCCCATCTCTGACATCGTAAATTGGACGCATATGATTTCTCACTTTGATCATCTAGTGTGTTCCTTCAATCATCTGCCTTAAACTCCTTTGACTGTCTTATCCCGGAGAGTTGTGATGCATTCTATGCAAGTTGATATAAGGAAGTAATACCACTTACCGGTAAGAGTAGATACACAATTGCACTCAAACTGCCAATCACCGATGGTAGAGGATCTTTGTCACCTATCGGTATTAATGTGACATACCTATTGAGCACACTATCTGTCAGCGTTCTCTTTATCTAGCGACAACATCTCTATCTGGTAGGAGTCCTGGTGATTGTCATCAATCTATATACTGGTTGCTTGCAGACTTTTTATTACCTCGCCCTTTTTCTTATCAGTTACCAGCTTACCAGTTGGCAATAGCACAATGCTAACACATCACTTATCGATCAATGCCAACACATAACTCACCAGTTGGCATTGCCATAAGGCCAACTGTCTCCAATGTTTTCTCATAGTTAACACCAACTTATGTCTCCAACATTAACTTGTATACCAGTCACAAGCTATACCGGTAACCTGCACTAACAACAATACCAGTTGACATCAATGACAACACAATGCCAACATTTTTGTTGTCTGTTGTATTTGGATACCATAGTGGTATTCACTCCCTAGAGTTTCTATAAATTAGGGTTGTGAACTAGTAATTTGTATCAAGTTTGCTCAATTGTGTATGTAACAAGGTGTTGCAAATTCTAAAGTGTTCTTTAGAGAAGTGTATTATTATTGTTATATCTCTTTGGATTAGTAGTATACTTTCCTTTCTTTCTATTGTGGAGTTTTCTCCCTTAGGGGTTTCTCCTTGTATATCTAGTGTTAACTACATTATGGTTCTCTCTTTCTTTCTTCGATTATGCAATCACATTCTTTAAGCATTAATATTTCATGTTTAAATTTGCAAGCACTTAGTTTAAGTCCATATTGCAATATTTCCTCACCTTGTTAATCAACATTCGGTATCACAGATAATGGTTCTATTGAGGGATGTACGCCTTTCTCTTATAAGTGTTGAAGGATTTTGTTGTAGTGGGAGATTTTTCTTTGTGGGATTTTTGTAGATTTATGAAAGATTATATACCATTTCCTCTACCTCGGTATTAATAATTTTAATGGAACTAGTTACGAGATATATAATTTAAAAGTGGAAGATCTTCTCAAAGAGAGAGATCAATGGTTACCTATTTTAGAAGAAAATAAATCAGCTACCTCTACCATGTCAAACTAAGAATGAAATAAAATAGACAAGAAGGCACAGGGAACCATTTGGTTGTGTCTTATACTCTTTCCTCCAGAATGTATCCACTAAAGATATTGCATACAAGTTATGGAGGAAGATAAGTGAAATTTACCTTGAACTAAGAGTTTGTCCAATAATTTATATTTGAAAAGACATTTTTATTATTTGAAAATGAAGGATGGTGATTTTATTGATGAAAATTTGAACACGAAACAATTTGACTATAAGTCATTTTGCATCAATAGATATTAATATTGATGTAGCATCATAAATTGTCGTCGAGGCCAATTTACACCTCATGCATTGCCCCTTCTTTAGTGTGTCCTATTCTCTTCACCTATTTAGGTCTGTTTTGTGCCTATTCTCCACTTATGATGCCATGAAAACCCATTGATGGATTCCTTAGTGAGGTGCCCCTTTCCCCTGAGGCTTATTTTGGTCACTTTTTTAGAAGGACCATAGCACCCAACGCCTTGGTCCTGGACTATGGCACCCAATGCCTTGGTCTTGGACCATGGTGCCCAATGCCTTGCCTTGGTCCTGGACCATGGCGCCCAAAGCCTTGGTCCTAGATCATGGTGCCTAGTGCCATGGTCCCTCTCATTAGGACCCAAATTTGAATTGGGTTAGGAGTCATATCTCTCCAATGGGAATTTATCTCCATGACTCTGCATGACCATTGGAGGTCATCCTAATCGGTAATTTACCTAGATACACCTATTTAAAGACATTTCATCAACCTAATTTCATCTATCTGATCTAAGCAATCAATTCCTAACACTCTTGCATCCGTGAAGCATTCATTATCAAACATTTACAGAGATCTTCAAGGGTGCATATTATTCATGCAATAATTGTGGATAAAAATTACATTATTCATATGCAAGCATGTGTGTGCGATTAGGGTTTTATCATGTTCATGCTATTTCATACAATATATATAATTACATTCAAAGATCAAAGCATCATCATCAACAATTGCAAGTCTAAAGCATAGTTTTCCGGTGTTTATTTCGGTATTTATATTTATTCATTCAAGGTTAATTACTAAACTAGGGTTGGACTTAGACAAACCCCTAATCCCAACAATTTTCTCCTTTTCACTATGTGCAGGAACAGGTATAAAGCTACATTTTGAAGGAATGAAAGGATTCACAGAGATGAATAGGTTCCCCTTTTGATAGCGAAAAGTTAGGAGGACCAAGGAGACCACCACCATAGTCCCAACAATTTAGGCCAAATTTTGGGAAGTAAATCCAAATCTTATTCCTTTGAGTAAATCCAAGTTTGTGGCTCCGTGCAATGACTGTAGCTTATTGTTTGTGATTGATCTCTTCAACAATTCACTATTTCACCCTAATCCTTTACAATTCAAATTAATCGAAAGAAGAGTCATATTAAGGAGGCCTAGAATCATATCAAAATCTAGGTCTATTAGGCTTAGATCTATCAAACTCCTATATTTCCCTAATGTGATGGTAATTAAACAAAATTAGCGGTTTTATTATATTTTATGGTGAAACCCTAATTTTCACCATTACATTTTGGTGAACTTGACTCCTTATGCCACTATTTCTGATTTGTGTTCTCAGATCTGATTTGTGAGAATTTTTATTTTCAAATTTACACTCATAGATTATTTTTAATCAAATTACATAAATTTAGAGGTTAAATTCAAGAAACCCTAATTTATTTTGGTTATTTTGGTTTGTGGGTTTCATATTTTGTAATTTTTATTTTCAGATATGATCTTAGATATTCATAATGGCACTTAATAGATATAAATTATTTGTCATTTCACATATGATTACATTACTTTTCACTTATATAAATATCATAATCATGTGGTGGATAATGGTTTATTTCACTTCACATTGCTTATTTTCATTGATAGCACTTTGGCATATGGCATTATTAGAATTTTTTAATTACTTCCTATAAATCAATTAAATCTCAAATCTTTTATCCATAATGCATGTTGTTTTATAGTGATATTTTTAGGAAAATGGATTACATATGTAGATAATATAAAAGCTTTTTGTAGATCACAATCATAAATATGCTAATGAAAAAGCTACCTCAAACCTAATCCTCAAACCCTTCTCCTATTAATTAAATAAATTATTCAATTTATTTAAATTAATTCATTTAGCCACACTCAAAATCAATTAAATGAATAAAACATATTTATTTAATTCAACCCCCTTTCTTTTTTTTCAATAAATAATTAAAAAAATTATTTAAATCCATAAACTACCCCCCACTTGCATTCTCCTACAAATGCAAGTTGCAACCACAATTGAAATAAATTAATTTTATTTTGAATAAAATCCTATTTTCATTCACCCACCAAACCCACTTGCAATCCTAAGTCCCCTTCTAGACTCTTCTAACTACTTTCTAAATTCTTCTAATGACTCCTAATTAGCCTAATCCATCTCCTAAATATTGTCAAATTCCTAAGCAACTTGGAGTCACTTCTAAAAGCCTCCAAAGTCTTTGAAAAGTATTTAATGCTTTATGTGTTCAACAAGTTAACCCCTAAAAGTCTTCCAAACCACTAATGGCTCTTACATAACCATTAATGGCTCTTAAATAACCATTTATGGTTAATTCCACTTGCCCACATGGTTAGAGACTTTACCTCTAACTCAACCTCCATTTAACTCATGTGTCTCCTCAAGCATTCACTGCTTTGACCATGGTTATCCCCACTAACTCTCGCAAAAGAGTTTTTCCATTGGATAAAGGTATTATTTATTAGATAATGGCTTTATTCATTCAACTCAACACTAACCTTATCTCCCAAGTTAACCTTCAAGTCATGTCAAGCATTTAATGTTTCTTCCCTCTCCTCTCAACCCATCTCATAATGACACTTGTCATCCTGGGATTGGGTTGAAAGCCCTCACATGGATCATAAGCCCATCAATCCTGACCCTTGTTGAGATTACTCAATCTCAACCATCCATTTCTCTATTTTTCCTATAAATAGAGCTCACATTCCTCATTTTCAAAATCATCAAGCATCTAAGATCTAGCCATAATCCAAAAATCTTGTATGCATCTAAGTTACAGGGAATTTGAGAGAGCATTTTAGAGTAAAATCATAATCTACATTGTCTTTTGGTTAAAAATTAATAGTATCTTAATCAACTCATTTCCTCTCATTCCTAGCTAGCTTGCATTTGCATATTTTCATAATCATCTTCAGTCTAGAATCTCCATAAGACTTCCATAGTAGTGCAAAGTTGAGAGCTACACTCATGTGGAACTTGGAGAGGAGAGGAACAAGGGAGGAGCAACTATGAACATTTTGGTTAGTATTTGGAGGAGTGTAGTTTATCTCTTTTATATTTGCATGCTTTCCATTTCATGTTTCATATCTCTTTTGATATGCTTGCTTAGGATAATCTTTTGTTGCTAACACTAATGTTTGAACTTGTTTCTTGTGTTGTGTTTACATCACTATTCTAATCCTTTTTGTAGAGCATCATTTGGTGAACCCGACGTGAATTGAACACGCAACCTTCTGATCATATTTTTGATAACTACTAACATTTTTTATTGTTTTAATTAACACACAGGTCGCGCTTTAGTGCATTTGAAAGTTAGTTCTTGAGTGCTATTGTTCACCAAAATAGCGCTATTGTCTTCTAATTAGTGCTATTGTCCTTATTATAGCGCTATTGCTCTTCAAATAGCGCTATTGTACCTAGTTTTAGCGCTTTTGCACTCTCTGTTTGACATAATTTTATTTTGTTCGACAAAATCTTTTAGCGCCTTTGTCCATAGTTTAGCGTAGTTCTCTTTATTTTAGGGCTTTTGTCTGTCATATAGCACATTTGTGTTAAATAGCGCTTTTGTTTTCACACAAAGTAGCGCTATTGTAATAGAGAGTTGTAAAAAATTTATTGTAACCGAAAAAATCATAAATATTTAGGCTTGTATAAGCCCACCAAAAATTCCATTTTTACTAAATTCTTATGCAGGTTTTTTGACTAACTCCGTTGCAGGATTTTGAAGAGTTAGATTAGGAAGTTGTTTTCTTTTTTACTAACTTTATATATAAAGTTGGAATAAAATAAATTCACTTTCTCTTTTGGCTTAAAAATTAACTTCATTTTATTTTGGGTCCTAAAATGGATCACATCTTTTAAAATTTGGGCTTTTTAAAAAAGAATCTCACTTGGCAAGGTAAAAAGAACCACAAACTGAAACCCAACAAATTTCTTTTTCTTGCAAGTTAGGAACCATTTTTATTTTTGGGTTTAAAACAAGACAAACAAGCTTTCATTTCTTACACCAAGATAAAAATCACAATCAATTGTCATTTTGTAAGTTAAAAACAACCCCCAGTCTGTCAAAGTTTTGTTTCCAAATCAACTTTTACTTCAAGCAAACCCACCCATTCTATTGAATAAACATTACTAGACACCTTTTACTAGACACCTTTTATTATAGAAAACCACCCGTTCCATTGATTGAGAATATTTGTGAGAAATTCAATGCAAGGGCATAGATGGTTTTGCTCTCAAGATACTCACCATACATATTTCATTGAGTAGAAACAAGGCTTTTTTAAAGGCTACTTGTAGCTTGATTAAAGTGGTGACTCCCTCATCATAGGGATTATCTATCTGTTATGCTCGTGCAAGACTTAGTATATCACATCCTAACCTACTACGACAGGATTCATAAGGTATGTAGTAGCAAAGTTGAAGAAATATCAAGATGTGTGCTGAAATTATCGCAACTGGCCATTTGACCTTAGGGATAAAGTGTGTTTGAAGTGTCTTCATTTTATGTCAAACCAATAATAATTTGAGCCGACTTCAGGATTTTCGAAAAACATACAAAAACATCTGAAAAAGGGGTCAAAAAGTTCAAAGATTGGGTTGATTTAGACCCAGACCTATTTTTGCCTTTTGAGGCCAAATTATTGTGTTTGTGTGCTTGCTTTGTTTTCCTGTCAAAGAAAATCAAAACCAATTCAAACCAAGTATTCATCCAACACAATTTTTCATCAAACATTTGACTGACAAACAAACATCAAACAAAGTGCAAACAAGATATCAAATTATATGACCATCATTCAAAACTTGAGAAAAAGGAATCTTCATCAACATATCAACTTGAAGAAAAGACCATTGAGTTCAAAGGCTTTTATCAAAAGAAGGAAAAAATTTTATCTCAATAGACAAATTTTTATCTCACACAAAGCCTTCTTGCATCATATGCGTCTATATCTTCAAGGCAAATCCAACGAGTTTGATAAAGAGCCTTTGAAAAATAGAGTTTTTACTCAATATAGAGCCTTGAGTTATCACAAAAACAAAGGAGGAAAAATCAACCCTACGTTCTTTCCGAACATCTACATTACATATAACATAGCTCGAGAAGAACCACCAACCCCTAAAAGAGAAGAGGAAGAAGAAGTCCCCTTTGTGACACAAAGTCTTTATTGAGGTCCATATTCTATCCACTTTCACATTCACAATCCATTTCAACTCTCAAAACATAAAAAAGTCTTGTCCTAAATCATTTTTTAGATATTTATTAAATCAAAACAACACATCACTTTTAGAGTGTCTCTACAGCTGGGATAAATCATCCTAAGAGGCATTTCTACGCAGGTTAAAACTAGTTTATGAGTGCATTCTCTCTACTAGGTAGTTTGGTTTTTAACACATCTCAAACCTTGCTATACCTTATCACATCAACATTGTTGACAACACAAAGAGCAGTTCAAAAAGAACTTTGGTACCATCCAACCTTCAGTGTAACAGATCCATCTTCTAAACACTTCACCAAACACTTATCTCTCATCAAAAACATTTCATCCCCAACTCATAATCACTTTCACCAAATCTCAAAAACATTCAAAACAAAATGGCTCACACAAGATCAAAAACTAGACAACTAGAGATCGAAGAAGAGGAGGACGAAAACCTCAATGACTTTCAAAAAGCCATTGGAGGAGGTCCAAATGATGAATATCCTAGTACTCCAACTCCCGAAGCTATAGAAAGAGAACAACACAACCTCGGGTTCAATTGACTTTTTGATGAAATTCTTAAAAACAACGTAGATGCTTATTTTTTGAGACTTGCTCAAGAGGGTGCTAAACTACCCTCTGATTTTGATACCACACAGATACAACAAACATCAGAACACCATAGCCGTAACAAGGGTGGAAGAGGTAGGGATTACTTCTGATGTGACTTTAATCAAGGAAATCTCCCACCTCCTCCTCCTACCGAAATAGACATGTTGAGACAACAAGTCGAGAATCTCACTCAACAACTCCATAGTGGTGTGAAGACTACCCAGTTTTCACTTAATGATATTTGTCCCTATCCCTTTGATAGGAACCTACATATGCCACCTTTTCCATGAGGGTTTGAAACACCTAATTTTAAAAAGTATCGAGGAAAAGGAGACCCTAGAGATCATGTACGGGAATTTCACTCAGCTTGCCTACAAGTGGCTTATGAAGACACCTATCTAATGTGCCTCTTTCCTCAGAGTTTGGAGGGAACAACCACACAATGGTTTTCCCGATTACCAGGCGACATTAGAACATTTGAGGAAATAGTCCAAAAGTTCATCGCGCATTATTCACATAACATAGAATGAGATGTTACCATGGCAAATCTATGCAACACCAAACAAAAGATAGGGGAGTTGTTTTCAGCTTTCCTACAACAATGGAGGCAATTGTCTAGCAGAAGTTCTCTTCATTTGCCTGAACGAGAGCTAGTGGAAATATTTATTTCCAACTTGAACGATGAAATGGAATTCCATTTAGACATAAAGGTCACAGAGTCCTTTCAAGACATGATCACCCAACGATTAAAATGTGAACGGGCCCTTATCAAAAAGGGACTTATCAAAATATACAATGAACTAAAAGATGGCCCTCACCCGTGTCTTAACAGTGATAAACCAAATTTTTGGAAGAAGAACAAGAACATCGCCAATGACAGGTTCGTAGATGCAAGGACCGTAAAAATTGCACAACCTGTGGTCAAATTTACAGGGCAAAATCCCCCTCCTAAAAACAACACCATTGCTCATCCACAAAATCAAGGAAGCAATCCGCCCCAAGAACCAAGACAACGACAACAAAACTATAAACCAAAACACACATACACACCCTTAGGTGAAACCATCCAAACAATATTGCGTCAATTGGTCTCTTCAAATACGGTGACCTTACCGAAGACATCTAACTATGAACCTTACATCAAACCTCCATGGTGGAGAGATAATGACCATTGTGAATTCCACCAAGGGAAAGGGCATAAAATGAGTAACTGCCATAGACTGAAAGATCTTGTTCAAGATCTTTTTGACCGAGGAGAAATTGAAATCAAAGGACATGACCCAAAATCATCAAATGATGATCATCTAATGTTCAAAAATCCGCTTCCATCACATGATCAAAGGGGTCCTTCCACCTCAGGACGAAACACAGATACAACTAATTATACACAAGTTGCCTATAATTATATTGTTAATCACCTCTATGACGTTGATGAACAAATTTCAACCCTCACCATCAAAGATCCAAACCCTGCATGCAATGTTGTTATGCGTCATAGCAAGATTACCATTCGAGCAACACCACAAGGAACGACTCTCTTGACCAAGCAATATAACCTTGTGGAATAATTGGACAAAATGCCCGCACTTATATCCATATTAGAGCTTTTGCGCTTATCCCCTTCACACAAAACAATCTTGGATCAAGCTCTCCAAGAAGCGTCAGTCCCCGCCAACCTTAACATAGATCAATTTCAAGCCATGGTTGGCAATCTCAGGTCATCACCATGCCTCACTTTTTCTAAAAGTAATAACGCTTCATTCCAAAAACCACATAACACATCCCTTCACATTGAAGGTTTTGTAAACCAACACATAATCAAGCAAGTCTTGATTGACAATGGAGTCGGCCTAAATATATGCACCTTGCAGTTGGTCATAGCATTGGGATATGCAGTCGAATTAGTAGACCCTCGCAAAAAGATAACCATTAAGGCCTACAATGCTGCAGAATGTCCTTCCAAAGGAGTTGTTGTGTTACCTATCAGAGTGGGCCCAATGGTGATGCACATCATCTATCAAGTTCTGGACCTTCCTTTGCCATATAATTTGTTGTTAGGAAGACCTTGGATACATGCCATGCAAGTCGTTCTATCCACCTATCACCAGTGTATCAAGTTTCCCCATAACGGTGTAGAAATCACAATCCTTCTTTATGCAAATCCATTTGCATATTGTAACAATATTAACCATTAGCCAGAGATTACCGTTCCTAACAGCAGAGAAGCTATCCCGTCCACATCATATGTTAGTCCAACCTCTCTTTCCAGCTCAATCACCCCTATACCAAAGCAAGAGAAGTTGAAAATGAAAATGGCAGAGGAAGGTCCTGGGGAATACAATCTAAGCCAACTCTTTTGTGTTGGACAATTACCCACTTCCCCTAGAACTTATGGCAAGCCTCAAAACTTGCTTCAACCACCACTGACCAAGCAAGCATGCACTTTGGCACAATTCATCCCTGGTAAAAGTCAAGAAAAGGAAACCAGAGATGAGGACCTAGCAGAATGGATCTACAAAGACCCTATCACCACAGAAATCCCATAGGCTAAACTTTCTATTGATAAATATGGCAAAGCCCTCACTGTCATGCAAAGAATGGGCTATAATGGTCAGAGTGATTTGGGACATTGCAAACAAGGACGACACGAGCCCTTATAGCCTGAGTTGAAACCCAAAGATAACACTAGATTAAGTTTTGAAAAAGAATCTCTTCCTAAGTTCATATTCAAAGGTAAACCCAACAAACCCATGTATCAAACAGCTACTTCAAGGAGACCCTCCTTGATTATATTTGTGACACCAACTAACCTCACTATACCAACGAAACTGATCATCAAATCAACAACATCAATCACACCAGCAGCATCAACAGCACTGATGATTCCATCAGTAGTGGCAGTAGCACCAATTACACCAACAAGACTAATAAAACCATCACTAGTAGCATCTGTACCATCAACAACATCAACAAGAATGATAATTCCATCAGAAACAACAGTAGCACCAACAACACCGATACTCCCAATAGCAAATTCAATGACATCGATAATCCTACCAGCAACACCAACAGCATCAACAACTCCTATCATCCTACCAGCAACGCCAACAATCCCACCTATAAAAGTGCATACACCCGTGACAAATACACTCTTCAATACAAAGGATACCCTAAATTGGTATAGTAATAGGATGTTAGAGAGTGATTCAGAGACTGACTCGCATGAGTGGTAATTTGATACAGTGAATCAAAATACTTCAGACAAGGAAGACACATCACCTATGTCGCCTCGTAAAGATATCCCATTTTATGGAGAGGCCTAGATTAAAACCTTTTGGGCTCGTGAGCAAGAAGCACCTTCCATAGGTCCTACATCAAATCTGACACCAGAACCTGACAAGGAGAGTACCATTGATGAACTTCACTCATCTATATTAACCCTCACTGACGCCTCCTCCGAACTTAACCTAATTGATGAGGTAATGCCTATCATCCACTCCGAACTCATTGACTAGAACAAGCCAAATCCCCCATGTCTTGATCAATTCCAAAAAGATGAGGCGATCATCGACTTTTTAGAAATATGGGATCACATACCAAGCGGGGATCACAAGTTGGATTTTCCATCGAACTTAATAGCACAACATACTTTGGGGCAGATGCCAAACCTTTCAACTGCAAAAACATCACAATAAAAAATGGATCTTCGAGTGAAAACCACACAATAGCACTTGCTGATCCCAAAAAAGTAAACATAAAGAGTGTATCCAAAGGTGAAAACCTCTCTGAGGCGCCTGAGGATGAAAGGTTTGACATCCTCCCCTCTAGTATAAATTGAGAGAGATCAACGATCCTAATCGAAGAAACAAAAGAATTCAATGTGGGGACCCCTGAGACTCCTCACCAAATACATTTGACATCTCTACTCACTCCAGAGGAACAGCCAAAATTTGTAGAATTCTTCCAGAAGCGTCAAATCAACTTTGTATGGTCTTATGCAGACATGTCTGGTCTAGATCCTGATTTAGTCATGCATCACCTCACCGTGGCAGAAGGAGTGAAACCGGTAAAACAAAAGCTCAGAAAGATGCACCCACAGATTGATGTGCTTGTCAAGGCAGAACTCAAAAGGCTCTTAGATGTTGGCTTCATTCGACCAATCGATTATGCTAATTGGATCTCCAACATTCTACCTGACGGCAAGCGTAATGAGGGCATATGTATCTGTACAGACTTCTAAGATTTGAACAAGGCATGCCCGAAGGATGACTTCCCCTTACCAAACATCGACATGATTGTCGATCTCACAGCGGGTCATGCCATGTTTTCTTATGGATGGTTTCTAAGGGTGCAACCATATCAAGATTGCTCCAGAAGATCAACATAAAACTACTTTCACATACCCATGGGGAACCTATTGTTGGAACGTGATGCCATTTGGTCTGAAAAATGCAGGGGCAACCTATCAGAGAGCGATGACAACCATCTTTCACGACCTAATGCACACTATAATGGAGGATTATGTCGATGATTTACTAGCTAAATCATTAACAAGAGAAGATCATATGGAAATACTGGGTCAAATCTTTGACAGATTAGAGCAATATCATGTACGACTTAATCCAAAGAAACGTGTCTTTGGGGTGACCTCTGGGAACCTCCTAGGATACATTGTCTCAAGCAAAGGCAATGAAGTAGATCCAACGAAAGTCAAAGCAATCATGGACATGCCACCTCCCAAGAACATCAGTCAGTTAAGGACACTACAAGGGCGACTACAATCAATTTGAAGAATCATTGCACAATTGGTTGATAAGTGTCATCCCTTCACACATCTGTTACACAAGAATATACGCTTTCAATGGGATACAAAGTGCCAGCAAGCATTCCAAATGCTTAAAGATTACCTGATGAATACACCGTTGTTAATCCCACCGGATCCAAGCAGACCCCTATTGTTATATATTTCAGCTACTAATACGGTATTAGGAGAATTGTTGGCAAAACACAATACAAAAGGAAAAGAGTGTGTTGTATACTATATCTCTCGCACATTGGTAGGCTATGAACTCAATTACACACCTATTGAGCGAGCTTGCCTAGCAGTTATCTTAGCAGCCACCAAACTGAGGCACTACATGTTGACACACAAGGTATAACTCATTGCTAAAATCGATCCACTCAAGGACCTACTCAACGAGGAAGCATTGATAGGCCACTTGGCCAAATGGGTTATGATTCTAAATGAATTTGACATTGAGTACATGGACCATAAGCCTATCAAGGGGCAAGTTATTGCAGATCAGTTGGTCGATCCATCCCTCACAGGTGATCATCCTTTTGTTTCAAATTTTCCAAATGAAGAGATCTTCATGATCACAACAACACAACCATGGAAGCCCTACTTTGATGGCTCATATACTATACATGGCTCGGGGGCAGGCATTCTTTTCATTACACCTCAAGGTGATAGCATCCCGAAGTCATACAGACTCACTTTTCCATGCAACAATAATATAGCAGAATACGAGGCCTTAATCACAAGACTCAAATTGGCTATACAATGGCATCTCAAAGAGCTACAAGTATATGGAGATTCTCAGTTAGTCATCTGACAAGTCACCGATGAGTAAAAAACTAAGGATGATAAGCTCATGCCATATAAAAGCATGGTGGATAGTTACAAAGAATCATTTACAACTATCACCTTTGAGCAAGTACCTAGTGATCAGAATCGAGCTGCTGACACAATGGCTACAATTGCATCTCTCCTAGATCTTCCGCAAAATTCCACACGCTACGAGTTCTTGGTAGAACAACTTTGGATCCCCGCGTCTGATATCCCCGAAACTGAAATGATATGTCGCCTTGTCAGTTCTAAATCCCCATGGTACGGTGAGTTCTTTACTTACCTCTGCTATCACACACTCCCTCCTAACCAATCCGATAACCAACTCAAAACCTTTATCCACCAAACCGCTCGATATACCATCATTGTCGAAACCTTATACCGGCGAAGTCTTGATGGTACTCTCCTTCGATGTTTGGAACAAGACGAGATAACAAATGCCTTGGAAGAGGTACATGAACGAATTTGTGGGGATCACTCAAGCGATCCTTCCTCAGCAAAGAAAATCATGCACGTTGGATACTATTGGCCATCCATGGGAAAAGACTCCTACTATTTTGTCAGAAAATGCAATAAATGCCAAGTTCATGGAGACCTGATACATGCACTAGCACAAGAAATGCAACCAATCACAACACCATGGCCCTTTTGTTAATGGGGACTTGACCCTGTGGGTAAAATTCATCCATCTTCATCCAATGGCCACAAATTTATCATTACCGCCACTGAATACTTCACAAAGTCGATCGAAGTTGTTCCACTTACCCAAGTCACCGACAAGCAGATTGCCTCATTCATCCTTAATTACATCATGTGCCGGTATGTTGTACCCGTGTCCATCATCATATATAACAGGCTTCCTTTCAAAAATTAGGATGTCTGTGAGCTTTGTGAGAAGTTTCACATCCAACACCACGTTTCCACTCCCTATTACCCACAAGGCAATGGTCAGGTCGAAGAATCAAACAAAAACATATTGAGAATCCTCAAGAAGATGGTCAATGATGTTGGTCATGATTGGCACGTTCAATTAAATCCAGCACTATGGGTGTATCAAACTAGCATTCGAACCCCTACAGGCGCAACTCCCTGCTCACTGCTCTACGGCGCAGAAGTCATCCTTCCGATTGAGATTGAGATAACATCTCTACGAGTTTCTTTGCATAATATGATAGATGATGAAGCATACCGATTCTCACGTCTTCAAGACTTGGAACTACTTGATGAAAGGCGACAAGCTGCATACAACCACCTCAAAGCCTATCAACGGCGAATAAGCTGAAGCTATAATCATCAGTTTAAACCTCACACATTTCAGGTAGGTGATCTTGTTCTCAAGGAGAACCCTCGTACCCAACCAAACAAAGAACATCAGGGAAACTTTGAATCAAACTGGTTGGGTCAATATGTTATCACTGCAGTATTTGGGTCCGGGGCATATCAATTGGCTACTTCAAAAGGGTAATCGCTAGCAAATCCAATCAACAACATGTACCTCAAACAGCTTCATACATAAGTTGTACAGAGCATCAGGCTCCATCATAAACCAGAAAAACACCAAAAACATTTAGAAAAATGTCCTGAAGAAAATACAAAAAATCAAAATAGTAAAGAGAAATATCATGCATCCAAACGATGAGCAACCACTCTGGTGGCACCTTGGGTAAGTGCGCTAGTGAAAACTTGGAAAACAGAAGCTACTCGTAAAGGCTATGGATCTATTGCCTTTCAGACTTGTTGCGATCACATTCATTGCATTCATTCATCCATCATTCAAACCACGGCTTGTTATTGATCTGCAATCAGGGTTAGTACTTCATGCGTCCTGCATCCTACTTTTCGTAGAGATATCTAAACTGGGGGCAATACTCTGAACCTATTGATGGTAGTGGATTCTACATTAATTTTAATTCATTAATTTTTCCTCATTCAAAACTTTCTGGACACAAAATTCCAAAACATTCAAAAAAAACACTCACAAAATCCAAAAACATGATAAAACATCAAAAAATCAATCCAAAAACATGGCAACACATAACATCTTTTGTACATACACATCGCAGCAGACATCAAAAAAGCAATTTGAGCTACTCAAATGATGATCACTTATCAAATCAACCACACAATCAACACAGGTACACACAACTGTCTTAACAGGGATGTATCCTTCCTTACCAAAACAAAGACATGATAAAATTTTCTTTGACAAGAAAAATTTGCTTAAGCTTTAAAGTACTTGGTTGTTTGTTAGTTATTTATTCATTCATATCAGGTTCCTACACTACTTTGGGATATCCACAAGTGATTAGAGTAGCTGGGATGGTTCCTAAGTATCATTTTGTTTATTGTCTGCGAATTGTTCCAATGAAGTTATGGGGCATGTACTAATGGTGTCTACATGGGAAGTTCACTAAGCTACGTGATCATATGCAAAAATCTAATCATAGATCACTATGGCTTACTGACTACGACGTATACCTTGACCATCTACACATGAACCAGAATGAAGGGTCCCTTTCTTTTACTTGTCTTAAATGCTTGCTTACAAGTGAAATGCTCCAAACCTGGTTCCTACTACCTTGGCCAAGAACGATACTACCATGCTCGATGAGGAAAATAAAGCACTATGAATACTCTATGGAACGTCATTCCATCTCATCTGTATATATTGTATTACGTTGCATTCCATCCATCCATACATCCATATAGTTGTATATCATTCATACATAGTAATGACAATACATACTCTCTTTTTTTCGACCTTCTTCCATAGGAATGAGTCCTAGATCCTCCATACCTTCTATCTAACATTGAATCCCCCCTCACCCTCCCCAGCTAGGGCACCATCACAATCCCTTCATCATTTCCTATCAACCCAATCAAGCTAGTTACTCTGTCTACACAAGCACATCGACTCATGCACACACTACATTTGCACTGTATCTTCAGGTCTCAACAGGTAATCGATCATGGCAAACCTAGACTACAATAGGCATTTCTCATAATGACCTATTCTCAACATGATTGCTATGATTCACCACACACAACCTATAACGCAAACACTATCAATTGATCAACCAATCAAACACAATCAACACAGATAATTGCATCAATTGTCTAAGTCTCAACGAGTATTTTGCTTCATATACCTTGACGTCATCAGACAATTACATCAATTGTCTAAGTCACAACAGGTCACTTTCATTCACTTACTCAAACTTTATCCTTTCCAAGCAAACAACTGACATCAACTATCACACGTTGACTCGACCGAGGCAATTTAACCGATTGCACCAAATTGTCCAACCAATTTTGATCAATTGTATAGCATCAATAAAAAGCACACACTACCTTTGCACTATATCTCTCGCATGACCCCAGGGTACTCATTGGCTTGCCCTTTCTCCATTTCACTCCGTCTTCTCCCATTCTTTGACCATTATTTCTAATTTCTTCTATTCCACCTATCCCCAACTTCTTTCTCTTTTTCGAGAGATCGCCCATTTTTTTGAAAAAAAATTGGCCCATCTCTCAAGGCGGCAATACCACCCACTAAATTAACATTTAAGGGGCATAATTCTTCACATCTATTTTTCTTTCTTTGAAACGACACGATAAGTTGCACCGTCTCAAAGAGGGGCAAATGTAGTCACATAAATCTGTCCACTTAATTAAATGAATGTTTACTATTTATTTCATTATTTAACCATCAATAATCAGTTAATTAAATTAATATTTAATTAATTCATCCTCAAACCCTTCTCCTATTAATTAAATAAATTATTCAATTTATTTAAATTAATTCATTTAGCCACACTCAAAATCAATTAAATGAATAAAACATATTTATTTAATTCAACCCCCTTTCCTCTTTTTAAATAAATAATTAAAACATTTATTTAAATCCCTAAACTACCCCCCACTTGCATTCTCCTACAAATGCAAGTTGCAACCACAATTGAAATAAATTAATTTTATTTTAAATAAAATCCTACTTTCCCTCACCCACCAAACCCACTTGCAATCCTAAATCCCCTTCTAGACTCTTCTAACCACTCCTAATTAGCCTAATCCATCTCCTAAATACTGTCACATTCCTAAGCAACTTGGAGTCACTTTTCAAAGAACAAAGTCTTTGAAAAGTATTCAATGCTTTATGTGTTCAACAAGTTAACCCCTAAAAGTCTTCCAAACAACTAATGGCTCTTACATGACCATTAATGGCTCTTACATAACCATTTATGGTTAATTCCACTTACACACATGGTTAAAGACTTTACCTCTAACTCAACCTTCATTTAACTCATGTGTCTCCTCAAGCATTCATTGCTTTGACCATGGTTATCGCCACTAACTCTTGCACAAAAGTTTATCGATTGGATAAAGGCATTATTTATTAGATGATGGATTTATTCATTCAACTCAACATAACCTTACCTCTCAAGTTAACCTTCAAGTCATGTCAAGCATTTAATGTTTCTTCCCTCTTCTCTCAACCTATCTCATGATGACACTTGTCATCCTAGGATTGGGTTGAAAGCCCTCACATGGATCATAAACCCATCAATCCTGACCCTTGTTGAGATTACTCAATCTCAACCATCAATTTCTCTATTTTTCCTATAAATAGAGCTCACATTCCTCATTTTCAAAATCATCAAGCATTTAAGATCATCTAGCCATAATCCAGAAATCTTGTATGCATCTAAGTTATAGTGAATTTGAGAGAGCATTTTAGAGTAAAATCATAATCTACATTGTCTTTTGGTTAAAAATTGATAGTAGCTTAATAAACTCATTTCCTCTCATTCCTAGCTATCTTGCATTTGCATATTTTCATAATCATCTTCAATCTTGAATCTCCATAAGACTTTCATAGTAGTGCAAAGATGAGAGCTACACTCATGTGGAACTTGGAGAGGAGAGGAACAAGGGAGGAGAAGCTATGAGCATTTTGGTTAGGATTTGGAGGAGTGTATTTTATCTCTTTTATATTTGCATGCTTTCCATTTCACGTTTCATATCTCTCTTGATATGCTTGCTTAGGATAATCTTTTGTTGCTAACACTAACGTTTGAACTTGTTTCTTGTGTTGTTGTGTTTACATCACTATTCTAATCCTTTTTGTAGAGCATCAATATGTAATGTGAATGAAGAAAGAGCTAATACTCCTATCAATGATCTATCTAATGGAGAGAAACATGGCACCATCTCCTTCTCATACACATAACCTAGCACAAGGGGGACAAGGTAAAAATATTGGTGTTTCATTCTCTCTAGATCCCTCGTATTCTCCTAGAGCTTATCTTAACCATCAAAACATTTGTAGTGAAGATGATGTTATGCAATTCATCCATGATTTATATCCCAACATCATATTAAGTAAAGATAAGTCCTTAAATGATAAGGATCTTCCTTTCCAACCTATCAAAGAGGATATGCATGATGATAGAAAGGAGAATCTCCCTACACAAGATATTCCTTCTTCATCCACTTTTCCCTTTGTACCTTCTAAATACACTTACACTACAAATTTTAAAGAAATTTTTATAATACTCCTTCTCAATTAAAACATTCTTATATGACTGGCTATATCATAATATCAAAATAAGTTTTTAGAGGACAAAGACTTGGAAAATTTGAACAAGGAATTAGAGTCCCTATAAACCTTCCTACACAAATTACTACTGAAGGTTTAGGATATTATAATGATTCACCTATGGTTTATCTCCTTAGAATTAAAAACTTTAAGAAATATCTTGCAAGACATAGAACCTATCGTCCATCTAAGGGTTCTTCTTTTTCAAACACTCATTTTTCGCATGTCATCAAACTCATCACATCATGCTAATGATTGTCTAGATATTTTAAAAGGTATGTAATAACTAGTCAATAATGGAACTACTATAATCATAGATGACAATCCATCTTCTTATAACCACCCTTATCCTACATCTTAAGAGACAAGACCTACTCCCATTTATTACCAAGATAAATTAGCTACTAGAATATTTTGGAGCTTGAAGTATAATAAGAATGTTGTCTTTCCTTTCATTAAAATAAATAACAATTATAAGCGTAAGGAAGATGATGTACATTGTCTTTTTCATCGTACTTTATCTCATTCTCTTGAAAATTGTAGTGCATTTAAAATATTTGTTTAAGAAATATATTATAGGGCTCACATACCTCATACAACTGATCTTGCACTCTTCCTTGGTGAAGAGGTAGTGCCTTAGCACTCCATTCACCCTCCATATTGCTCCTCGCCCTATGACATTAGTAGTTAACTTCATTGGGGGCTCTTTGTCAAAAGAGGTGATGATTTTATAATATCAATCACCTTGGGGAAACAACATAGTTCATTTTTCCCTTTATGCTTAGGAGGCAAAAATATTATCCTCTTTCTTCTCTCTATCTAAGGTTTCACTATTCCCTTTAGGGGTTGTGTTTTTCATACTTTAATGCCCTTTCTTGCATGGAATGGTATGTCTCTTATGATTAATCTCTCCTTAGGGGAATTTTCAATCGTTCATTCTAATTCTCTCTTCCTCTGAAGATTGCCTTTTCTTTAGAGTTATATTTTACATATCTTAATGTCTTTTCTTGCATTGAATATTCCTTCATGTGAGTACATTTGTCATTTATGTATACTCTCTACTTAGAGGTTGTGTAATTATTCTCATTGTCCCTACATCGTGGGGGACAATGATTTCTTTCTTATCCTTTCTAAGGATCCACTTTTGCTTTATTGAGTGGTGTTTGTTTATGGTTTGATGTCATTCCTTGTGTAAACTTGTTTGTTTTCTCAAGGATACTCTCTTATGCAAGAGGTGTGTATCCTTGATTACAACCTCTTCTTAATTTGGCAATCTATATCTATTATAAACTTACCCCTCACTTTGGGTAAAAATTGTGTCATCCTTCATCGAGAATCCCTATCACCTATCAATAGGGGGAAGGTATGCATTCTTGTTCTCCTTCCCTTATTTTGGTAGAAGATTCTATATTTGTTCAAGAAACTTCTCTTGGAGGTAGATATCTTTTGAGCAAAGATCTCTTCTCCTCCAAGGATTCCCTTTACACTTGTTACAAGATATTTATTTTCCAACCATCTTATCCTTGCTTGTAAGAGTGTTGCCTCTTTATCTTGGATTTGCGAACAGTTTTTCCTAAAAGAATACCTCCTTGGTGTTAAAGGTGTGTATCCTTGTTTCTAGCTTTCTTAACACATCAACATAAGCCTATGTTGACATCTTAAGGTGGGGGCATACATATTGCCCTCTTTGTACTATATTGTAGTATATTTTTGCATGTCTTAAATGGGGTGTTCATTCTTAATTCAAGAGCAAACAAAATCTTACATGAGATGCTTCATGCTTGAAACCAGACACAACATTGATATATGTCTTATACTGGGTGCACATTCTTGAAACCAGAGCAAACAAACTCTTACACAAGATGTTCCCGATACCAGACACACATTTGCATTTTCATTTCATGTCCTACATAGGTTGTTGCATGCTTGAAACCAGAGAAAACAAACTCTTATATAGGATGCTTAACACATAAAACCACAAATCACTTGCACACACGCATGAGAATGAGTGGAACTAGCAAAACACAACTAGACTATTCCTACTCTCCTCCCCAACATGGATCACCTAGAAAAACACATCTAGAATTTGTATCCACATCCTCTCTCATTCTTCTTCTCATGGATCACCTAGAAAAACACATCTAAAATGTGTATCCATGCTTTCTCTCTTTCTTCTCATGAGCTCATAGCTTTGCTATTTGTAGTTCATGTATGATGCATGCTCTTTCTCTTTTTATGTGATCTTTTGTGTTCTTGAGATGACATTTTCAAGAGTGATATTAGTTGTTGATATATTTTGATATCGAGGTCACTTTGAATAGTTGACTTGAGGTCTTGTTTTGGGGTTTTTTTAGCTTTTGCATGTTGTGTGTCCTTTTGCCTTTTTGTATTGTTTTGTGTGCCCTTGCATGTGATTGAGTGAGTTAAGATCCTAAGATTGGGGGATTGGTTCCTCAAAATTAGTGATATCTTATACTCCTTGTGATTGTGCTTCTAATTGAGAATGAGGTTTTATTTATAGATTTTTGAGATTCGAATCAGTGATCAGGATTGAGAGTTTGGCAGAAAGATCAATGGTGGAGGATCCTTGAGATAAGTTAGTTGGGAAATGGTCACTCATGTAACTAGATTTGATTGGGAAGTTAACTCACTTGACTAACTTAGTTAATAAATAAATGAGTTCGTTAGAAAAAAAATATTTCAATAAAGGTGGACTTGTTGCCAACAAAGCAACAAACTGAGGGGAAAGGGGGGGGGGGGGGGCGAGGTGAATCAGTTTGGTCAAAAACTCAACACAATTCAAATCTGATTATTACCAATGAAAACATAAGCCATCACCACATCAATAACACACATAACACCAATATTTTTGATGTAGAAAACCCGATTAAGGAAAAAACCATGGAGGGAACCTACCCACAATGAGATAATACCCTATTAGGAGTAAATGTAAATACTAAAATGGGGAATGCACATGCATTCAAGCACACTTCTTAGAGCTCACTACTCAAATCACAAGAAGGGCTACAACCCTAAGGAAGACTTGCTATCTTATAAAGATCAAACAACAATTCAGATTATATGAACTAAAGAAATAGCATCTCCCAATGCCTGATTACAGTTTTAGTTAAGCACATATACTCAAACTCTTCTCTTTCCACTTCTTCACACTCTCTTTCACTCTTTTGCACTTCTCCTCTGCTATTGAAGGATCAATTTAAAGTTTGCACACACAAATACATCTCATAAATGAATATTACATATATTTATACAAATCATCAACCTATATCTCAAGGTTGGCTAAACCCTCAACACAAATTACAAAATAATAACATCATACATTACAACAATACATGCAGACCAAAACAATGTCGACTAAGACATAGTATGGACCTAAATCAGTACTGCAACCAAGAAACACTACGAAGAATCACGCCTCGATAATCCACAACATGCTATAATCACCAAGGATGTCGCATAACATGAAGAACACCACCAGATCAAGAAAATGATCAATAACGCACACAACGATAAATGCATACCATTAACTCACATGCTCATTCCCACAACTCACATGTCGGGGTTTGAAACCCGACATGTGCGGATAAAGTTTCCTCAAGTCGCATGTCAGGTTTTAAACCCCAACATGTGAGCTTTTATCTTTACATTTTCACAGGACAGGTCAGGTTTTGAAACCCGACCTTCCAGTCAGTTTTGTTCCACTGGCATGTCGAGTTTTAAACACCGACCTGCCAGTGATTTTTTTTCTTTATACTAGCATGTTGGGGTTTAAAGCTGAACATACCAATATCTTTCCTTTACAACTAGCAGGTTGGATTTTAAACCCCGACCTGCCAGTTTTGATGTTTTTTCCTTCATGAGCCTTTTTCAATCAAGTTTTACACCCACTTCTGTTTGATTCCAGATCTCAAACTTATTCTTCTGATGATGAGTACTAATCATGGGCCTAAAAAACATGTTCTCTGCAGCATCTTTGCAAATGTCCAAGTCATCCACAAGAAAATCGAATGCCTCTCCCATTTATAGAGATCCATCACCGAGCAAACCTGTATACAAAAAGATGAAGCTGAGATGAAATCCATTTTGGCTAAATTTGAAGAATCTAAATCCAATGAGGAGAAAGATGAATAAAGTGTCCCCTTTTTCACACTTAATTTTCCATGTAGATGTATTTTTAATGTAGTTGCATTTTTAGATGATGTAAGTTTTCTCGCAGCTGCATGTTCCCTTTATGTTGTACTTGTAGTCAAGTGAGACTATACAGTTGAATTAGTCAATTGTGCCCACCTTTTTATCATTTTCTCTCCTATATATAGAGGAGCCTCATTTGTAAATATTTATCTTTTATATGCTTAACAAAACTCTGTCGAAATTTTGTGACAAATAAGACTTTGAGCTTTTTTGGATGTAAAATTGAATTCAAAGTAATATAAGAAAGCAATCCATTAAACCTCAAACTTGAGTGAGTAGAAGATTGTGGTTGTGATTGGAATTACTCCTATGTTTAGTTCTCACAATCGTTCTTATATATATTAAAATTTTGTGGCAAATTTGTTTATGTTATTGAAAGAGATTTCCAAGTGTGTTGAGTAGACTTTGTGCTATTTGCATATTTGAGAAATTTTATGATGTTAAGTAATTAGTGGTAGCCTTTGTATTGCTGCTATTACTTGTAGTTTTAAGGGATTGGGAAATTATATTTGAAGACTTTGAGCTGCAAGTTAAATTTCTTATCATTTGTAATCATTAGCTTAGTTAGAATTACATTCAAGAAAGACTATGCTTCTTGATTATAAGTTTAGTTTGTTCGTTTCTTTAATTATCAAAAGTGATAGAGAATTGTAACAAAGTGGAGGGAGAATACCTAAACTCAAAAAAAAAGAGTTATATGCCCAAAACTTACCCACATATTTTAGTTTCTTGTTAATTAGAGAAGAAATTTCATAGGAAACCTCCCCTTGCTGAGAGGAGAGATTAATTTCTCAGCATAGATGTGTGTGAATTATATATTTTGTCGTTGGTACGCTAGTGACAAAATATTCACCGAACAGTTTTTCGACGACTCTATTGGGGAGCGACGTGCAACCAGTATTTTCCTTTTTGGGTTGAAGTGCGCTTTCATTGTAATATCTATATTGCTGATTTTCCCAAAGTTTTAATCTGGTTGATCGAAGTTACACTTGTGGACAACGAGCAATAGGAATTTTTGATCCTACCTTTGAATTTTTGCAGCAACATAATTTCTCTTTGGCGACTCCTCCATGGACGCGATCTCCTTTGCAACAAACACACAGTTTTCTTCCTACTGCACAACGGTCTCCTGTACCAAGTGAGGCGTCAAGTTTGCAAATTTTGGTTGTTCCACTTGCAAATATTTTTGTAATATTGTTCACATTATTTTCAGTTAAAGTCCACGATTGAAATTTTGATTGGGAGGCCTTTTTCCTTCTTTAACTTTCCAGCTACGCTCAACATACGGGCCAGATGTCATCTCAGTGTTGTCCTGGCGGCCCCTGTTTTATGTTTGAAGTCTGAAGGAGCGCGGAGGTGACAAATGGACCGGTTTTGGTAACTCGGCATTTCTTTTGGGCCCCACCCTGTAGTTTGAGAAAGATGGAGACACATGGCATCTCCGTGATGTTGGTAGTATTTCGATTGGGATGCTTTTCCGTGGAGGTTCCTTTGAGCTTCTGTGTGTCCTTGAGGGTGTGCTGTCTACCAGGTCGCACTTAGCACGAACTTTTCTATTCAGGCGGGTATGAAGATCATCGCGGTTGAGTGGGAGTAACAACCTCGGAGGCCATTTTGTTGGGTGTGTTCATACAGAATGCCACGACATGGTTTTTTTGTTTCAGGGGTGGTTATGCTTGGTTGGCAGATGTTTGAGCTGTTAGCAGAGCCGTGGGCTCTATTTATGCTTTGTTTTTCCCTTTTCTGGGGGTTCAGAACTTTCAAAAGAAACAATTAGCTTTTTTTAGATAGAATTTCAGCCTTTTAGTTGTTACTGTTTTCTGGAGAAGGTTAATCAAATTGTGTATGCAGTCTTTGTGATGTCTCTTTTCAGTATGATTTGATAGTTTTATGTGCTTTTCCCTTGTGATTCTGATAACTTTGAAAATATATATCTAAGATTTTGTCGATTAAACTATGGTTTGCACTTGTTATTTGGTAGATGCGTGATTGATATTCCTTTATGTTGCGAACGAAGTTTGATTGTATCTTAATTGTGGTTCTATTCGGATATGTAGATTGTTGAATGAGCTTTAAAACCACATGTCTTTGGGTTTTATATGTTGTTAATGTTTTTACAAAATGTTCTAGTGTATCGCCTCAGTAGTTTAGATCTTGTTGTTTTAAGTTTCTTTCTTCCCCTTTTCACAAAACCATAAGGAAGAGTCGGCTTCTTAAATCCGAAGGTTATTCAATGAGCCTTGCGCAATTGGTCCCCCATGACTGAATTACCCATAAGGTTGTATGTTTTCAAAGTAAAATTTCGACTCAACAGTTCTTTTTCTAGAACGCCCGGTGGGACCATAGTTTGAATAAAACCTTGAGTCAGTTTATGAGTCACAGACCCGTCACTAGGAGTCAAACAACCCTAAATCCCAGTTTACTCCTTCCCCCCTTGGTGAACGTTCATTCGGCTACATTTTCCTCTTCTCGGAGCTTACTTGTCTTTTTTACTGTCATCCTCATAGCGATGGCACACATTCCCCCCAGAAATTTTGTGACCTGGAATAACAGGAGCCCACTCATTCCACCAACCCCATCTGTAGTCTGGGGGCTAATCCCTGCGGTCGCACTGAAAGTTGTGTATGGGATTGTCAGTTTCCTTTAACCTTGAACTGTATTGGATTGTGTTCTCACCTTCATTCATTCTCATGGATTCAAGTTGTCCTCTTAGACTGTCTACTTTTGCTCTTTGAACATGTTCATCACCACCATACATAGATATAAGCTTATTCCACATAGCTTTGGCATCATTACAACCTTCTAGATCATTAAACTTTGAGTCGGTCAATGCTGATGTTATTTCAACCATTGCTTGAATATGTTCTTGCTTTGCCTTTATCTCTTCCATCGTAATCGGGTAGGTGCTAGGTGCAGTGTAATCATTCTCCAAATAATATGTTGCATATTCTCCAATTCCTGATAAGTGCAGTTTCATCCTTTTCTGCCATGTGGAGAAACTTGACCTGTTCGGCTTTGGTGCATCCCTTTTATACATCTTCAGATCTTGCCTCAAGTTCCTTTAAACTTTTCTTTCAGAGTTCTAGCTCTAATACCAATTGTTAGTTAGATGAGAGGGGGGGTCAATCAGATAAACTCACAATGCAATCTATTCATCAAATTCAACCTCGGTAGAACTTACTTGACATGCAACTATGACTGTAAATCATTCAAACTCATAAACTGATAAACTTGAAACAACAAAACACATTTAACGCCAGATTTAACGTGGAAACCCAAATAGGGAAAAACCACTGTGGGATTTCGGACCCACTAAGAAAATATACTCTTCTAGAGTATGCTCGGTTAAAAGCCAATCCTGCTAAAGATTACATAAACACATTGCTAGATTTGACCCGGTCAAGGGATTTCCCTCAGATCTATTAGAATCTTGCACTTTGCTAGAAGTGACCTTGTCAAAGGATTTCAAACACTCATTCAGAATGTTACCTTGCTAGAGGATTTACAAATAAGACTGTTAGGTCCACTTGGTTAAGAGATTTCCTGTCACTTACAAAAATAAATAACAGTAATAAAATATATCTGCAACTTTACATCTGAAATGTTAAAGCAGACTCTATGTGCTCAAGATAATCTTGTTATAAGACATATCTTCCTCCTTGTTGGGCTTCTCAATCTGTTCTCCAATCATATCTTCAATCTTTTGTACTCGGTAATCACCTCTACAGAATCACTGCTCTTCTATTTGCCCGCATTCTTTGTTCATCAACTTTTCCTTATTTATAAGCAATTCCTAACCACTTAATCTCCTTAATCACATTTCCCATGATTAACCTTAGCCATCAGATCTTCAAACTTGACTAGGTTCATTGAATCTTTTGAACTGAAAAACGTTTTATCTTGCCTTGGAACTTGTATACATTCCTTGGTACTTCTGCTCGATTATGACCGTTCAATCTGTGTTGTAGATCCAACTCTTGAATTTTTATTGTCGTTGATCCTTAACAAACTTCTTGCACGACATTCCAATCTTCTATAAATCTCCAGCCCAATGGCATCCTTCATTTAATAATGTATTTATTCATACAATGCATTATGTTACTACTCGGTTGATACTCGGTAAATACTAAACTTTACTTGGTAGACATTCTTTCTTCTTTAACCGATACTGATAACCTTGGTGTTTACCGACTAGCTCCTTGCTCGGTAAAATAGAACAATATCAAACCTTTACTCATTCTATTACATGAAATATTTTCTCCTTCTTATTCAGCATCAGTATAGACTTTTAAGTCAAAATCATTCATCTTTTTATATAGTAAACCATAATCTTCAGTGCCTCTTAAGTATCTGAAAATTCTCTTGATTGTTGTCATATGGGTTTCTTTGGGATCTGGAGAAAATCTTGTTGTTATGCCAACTGCATGTGTTATATCAAGCCTTTTGTGAACTACATATTGCAACTTTCCAATCATACATCGGTAAAGTGTCTCATCAACATATGCATATTCATCATTCTTTGATAGTTTACAGTTAGTAGTCATAGGAGTACCTACAGGTTTAGAATCCTCCATTCCAAATTTCTTCAAAATTTCCTTTATATACTTGGATTGAGTAATGAAAATCTCATTTTTCATTTCCAATATCTGTAAACCTATTAAATACTTTATATCACTGATTAATGACATCTCAAATTCTTTGCACATTTCAGTTCCAAATTTCTTACATAAAGAATCATTTCCACAAAAATAATATCATCAACAAATATGGCAGAAATCAGTATTCTATTATCCTCATCATTCTTCATATACATGTTCTTTTCGCTAGTCCTCATAAATCCAATCTTGATTAAGTAAGAGTGCAACCTTTCATACCATGCTCTAAGTGTTTGCTTTAGGCCATATAAAGCTTTGTTCAACTTACATACCTAATCTTTATTCTTCTCTTCAATAAATCCTTCAGGTTGTTCAATATAGACTTCTTCTTCTATTATACCATTCAAAATTGCAGATTTAACATCCATTTGATATACCTTAAAATTTTTGAAAGCAGCATACGCCAACAATGTTCTCACTCCCTCAAGTCTTGCTACAGGTGCAAAAGTCTCACCATAGTCTATTCCTTCTTCTTGAGCATAACCTTTGCAAACTAGTCTTGCTTTATTCCGAATGACCTTACCTTTTTCATTTAGCTTATTTCTAAAAATCTACTTTGTACGGATTACATTTTTCTCTTTTGGTCTTGGGACCAGTGTCCATGTTTTATTTTTCTTGATTTGTTCAATCTCTTTTATCATAGCATTCACCCAATCATCATTGCTTAATGCCTCTTTTACTATCCTCGGTTCAATTTTGGATATCAAACATGTGTTCTGTCTCAGTTTGTTCCTTGCCATCACTGGAGCATCCTTATCTCCTATAATTTGACTTGATTCATGATTTCTTCTGACATATTTTGCTAATATAGGCTCGGTAGGCTCTGTATGATCTTTTTAATCACTCGATAACTAAGTATTTTCTTCTTCAGCTTTCTCGATTAGACTTCTCGATTGTACATATATAAACTCTTGATAATCTATTGGTTCTTTGGAGTTTCCTTCATCACTCTTTTCTGCAAATTCATCAATTTTCACATTTGCACTTTCGACTATTTTGTTAGATGATTTGATCAGACATTTAAATGCTTTACTCCTAGAGGAATAACCAAGAAATATTCCTTCCTCACTTTTATGATCAAATTTTTCATTTCTTTCATCTTTGTGAACATAACATCTACTTCCAAATATTTTAAAATAACTTACATTTGGTTTCTTGTCATACCAGATTTCATACGGTGTCTTCATAGTTCCTTTCTTCACTTGTACTCGATTTAAGGTGTAAACTGCAGTGCTTATTGTTTCCCTCCAAAATATTTGAGGAACTCTCTTTTCTATCATCAATGTTCTGGCATAATCTACAATTGATTTGTTTCTTCTTTCAGCTATCCCATTTTGTTGTTGTGTTCTTGGTGCAGATACTTGTCTCTTTATACCATGATCATTGCAAAATAAGTTAAATTCAGCTGAAATGAACTCTCCTCGCCTATTAGATCTTAGACATTTCAACTATCTTCCTGTTTCATTTTCAACTCTTGCCTTATACCATTTGAACATTTGAAAGGCTTCTGATTTCTCTTTTAAAAACATAACTGCCACCACCCTTGAGTAATCATCCACAAAAAATATGAAGTATTTATCACCATAATAACTTTGAACTTTCATAGGACCACAAAAATCAGTGTGTACAAGATCTAAAATTCATTTAGAAGTGTAAGACTTACTTGTAAAGTTTGATTTTGTCATCTTACCCATCTGGCATCTTTGGCATATTGCATTCTCAGGTTTTTCCAAGCTCGGTAGACCTCTTACTCAGTGCTTGTTACTTATTTTGATCAAGTTATCAAAATTTACATGACAAAACCTTTTATGCCATAACCAAGTATCTTCTATTTTTGCATACAGACAATTGTTCCGAGTTGAGTCAAGATGAAATGTATTACATCTTGTTTGAGTCCCGGTAGTAGCCAACTTTCCATGTTTGTCATGAACTTTGACAATTCCTTTCTGAAATTCTATTCGGTATCCTATATTGTTTAGTTGTGCTACACTCAAGAAATTGTATTTCAGACCTTCAACCCAATATACATCATCACATTTAGTATTGTCAAGAAGTGTGATAGATCTTTTACCTTTCACAGGACATGGTGCATCATTATCAAATCTTACATAACCTCCATCATAATCTTCTAAATTAACAAACTTGTGTTTATCACCTATCATGTGATGTGAGCATCCACTATCTATGATCCAAGAATCATTATTATTGATGTGTGATATTAAGGCTTTTTCTTCATACCTTTCTTCATCTGATCCATCTTTGATAGCCACATATACAACTTCCTATGTCTCAGTCCCATCAGATTTTTCATCATTGGATTCCTCATCAGCTACTAAGCATGTCTTTCTATCTCTCCTTCTGAAGTCTCGGTGCCCTCTGTATTGATTGTCTTTCTGTCTGTCATCTTGGTATTCTCTCTTTTCACTAGATTCTTTGTCAGGACAGTTAGAAGCCATATGCCCAATTTTATCACAGTTAAAACATTTCAAAGGTAACTTTCCTTTATACTTACCTTTGCCTCTCGGTAACCTTCTGGCCAATAATGCTCCAAACTCTTCTTGCTTTCTGATTTCCTCATATACTTCGTGTACTTCTTCCATGTTTTTGTGAAATATCTCACTTGCTCCACTGTGATTTCCTTCAGCATACTTATACATTCTATCATTGTAATCATTAGATTCATCAAGATGAAAAGAACTGAATGCAGATTCAGCTTTGTTCACCGAAGACCCATTGTTATCAAAATTACTCAACTCAAAAGCATGTAGCTTACCGATAGTAGCATCCAAAGAGACTAACATGTTTGGTACAGACCTTAATTCATTAATTGCAGAGATTCGAATGGTATAAGCGGGTAGAAGTGTTCTTAGCAACTTACTTGTTACATCCTTTTCTTCAATAGTTCCTCTTGCTCCTTTGATTTGATTGACAGTTTCCTTTAACCTTGAACTGTATTGGATTGTGTTCTCACCTTCATTCATTCTCATGGATTCAAGTTGTCCTCTTAGACTGTCTACTTTTTCTCTTTCAACATGTTCATCACCACCATACACAGATATAAGCTTATTCCACATAGCTTTGGCATCATTACAACCTTCTAGATCATTAAACTCTGAGTCGGTCAATGTTGATGTTATTTCAATAATTGCTTGAATATGTTCTTGCTTTGCCTTAATTTCTTCCATCATTTTCGGGTAGGTGCTAGGTGCAGTGTAATCATTCTCAAAATAATATGTTACATATTCTCCAATTCCTGATAAGTGCAGCTTCATCCTTTTCTACCACGCGGAGAAACTTGACCTGTTCAGCTTTGGTGCATCCCTTTTATACATCTTCAGATCTTGCCTCAAGTTCCTTTAAACTTTTCTTTCAGAGTTCTAGCTCTAATACCAATTGTTAGTTAGATGAGAGGGGGGTGGATTAGATAAACTCACAATGCAATCTATTCATCAGATTCAACCTCGGTAGAACTTACTTGACATGCAATTATGACTGTAAATCATTCAAACTCATAAACTGATAAACTTGAAACAACAAAACACATTTAACACCAGATTTAACGTGGAAACCCAAATAGGGAAAAACCACTGTGGGATTTCGGACCCACTAAGAAAATATACTCTTCTAGAGTATGCTCGGCTAAAAGCCAATCCTGTTAAAGGTTACATAAACACATTGCTAGATGTGACCCAGTCAAGGGATTTCCCTCAGATCTATCAGAATCTTGCACTTTGTTAGAAGTGACCTTGTAAAAAGATTTCAAACACTCATTCAGAATGTTACCTTGCTAGAGGATTTACAAATAAGACTGTTAGGTCCATTTGGTTAAGAGATTTCCTGTCACTAACAAAAATAAATAACAGTAATAAAATATATCTGCAACTTTACATCTGAAATGTTAAAGCAGACTCTATGTGCTCAAGATAATCTTGTTATAAGACTTATCTTCCTCCTTGTTGGGCTTCTCAATCTGTTCTTCAATTAGATCTTCAATCTTTTGTACTCAGTAATCACCTCTGCAGTATCATTGCTCTTCTGTTTGCCCGCATTCTTTGTTCATCAACTTTTCTTTATTTATAAGCAATTCCTAACCGCTTAATCTTCTTAATCACATTGCCCATGATTAATCTTAGCCATCAGATCTTCAAACTTCACTAGGTTCATTGAATCCTTCGAACTGAAAAAAGTTTTATCCTGCCTTGGAACTTGTATACCTTCCTTGGTACTTGTGCTCGATTATGACCGTTCAATCTGTGTTGTAGATCCAACTCTTGAATTTTCATTGTCGTTGATCCTTAACAAAGTTCTTGCACGACATTCCAATCTTCTATAAATCTCCAACCCATTGGCATCCTTCATTTAATAATGTATTTATTCATCCAATGCATTTCGTTACTGCTCGGTTGACACTTGGTAAATACTGAACTTTACTCGGTAGACATTGTTTCTTCTTTAACCGATACTAATAACCTTGGTCTTTACCGACTACCTCCTTGCTCGGTAAAATAGAACAGTATCAAACCTTTACTCATTCTATTACATGAAATCTTTTCTCCTTCTTATTCAATCTTCGAATACACATATATAGGATATCAAAACAATCAAAATAACATAATGTCATCATTGTCTAACTCGGTAATAGTTGCCCATTGAATAACTTATTACTCCCCTTCATTTTCACATTCTTTCTATGTCACTTACCGACACTTTATGCTCATCAAAACATACTCTTTAAGATATGACAACATCATACCGAATCAGAAAATCAATTGTTTGACATCAAGGACAAAGTAATATTATCAAGACAGTAATCATCCTTTATCAATTATATCATCAATCTCCAACAACCTTCTCAATATCATCATACCAACAAACTTAATGTAATGCCAACAATCTCCCCCTTTGGCATTGATGGCAAGACCAACTTGATTTATTTCAATTGATTCGGACTGTTGTTATTCTTTTCCTGTTATCCTTGAGTTGTAAACTTCTCCTGTGATCTTCTCCCATTGTCATTAGTCTTCTCCCCCTTTGACAACAATGTCAAAAGTAAAACTAATCCATGATTACTTCCCCTGTGAAGTAATTTCCTTGCTTGTTAAAACATATACAAATGTATCATCTTAGTCTCGGTCAAAGCATCTTGTCTTCATTCACTGTTTCCTACACAACTTTAGACGACCTTCTAAAGTGTGTAAATCAGCATCAACTCGCAAATAGTATTTTGTAGAGTCATAGAATTGATCCTTTCACCGAACTCTATCAATTAGTACTAGATAGGGGTAGGACCCCTAACTTACTTCTAAGATACTCAAAAGTGTCCCTGGGCAGTGGCTTTGTGAAGATGTCTGCTAGTTGTTCATTTGTGCTAACATACTCCAACACAACTTTCTTTTCTTGAACTTCTTCTCTTAGATAATGATACTTTATAGAGATGCTTTGTCTTAGATTACATTACAGGATTCTTTGAAATGTTAATAGCACTTGTATTATCACAAAATATAGTTACTAGCTCGGTAGTTGTCTCATAAATACCTTCCAACAGTTGTTTGATCCATGCTATATTGGTATAATTCAATGCTGCAGTGACATATTCAGCTTCAGCTGTTGACTGTGGAATGCATCCTTGTTTCTTGCTAAGCCAACTCACTAGTCTTTCTCCTAAAAAGAAAGCTCTACCGCTTGTGTTTTTCCTGTCATCAATATTTCATCCCCAATCAGCATCAGTATAGACTTTTAAGTCAAAATCATTCCTCTTTTTATATAGTAAACCATAATCTTCAGTGCCTCTTAAGTATTTGAAAATTCTCTTGATTGCTATCATATGGGTTTCGTTGGGATCTGCAGAAAATCTTATTGTTATGCCTACTGCATGTGCTATATCAGGCCTGTTGTGAACTACATATTGCAACTTTCCAATCATACATCGGTAAAGTGTCTCATCAGCAGATGCAGATTCATCATTCTTTGATAGTTTACAATTAGTAGTCATAGGAGTACTTACAGGTTTAGAATCCTCCATTCCAAATTTCTTCAAGATTTCCTTTATATACTTGGATAGACTAATGAAAATCCCATTTTTCATTTGCAATATTTGTAAACTTATAAAATACTTTATTTCACCGATTAATGACATCTCAAATTCTTTGCACATTTCAGTTTCAAAGTTCTTATATAAATAATCATTTCCACAAAAATAATATCATCAACAAATATGGTTGAAATCAGTATTCCATTATCCTCATCATTCTTCATATACATGTTGTTGTTTTCACTAGTCCTCATAAATCCAATCTTGATTAAGTAAGAATGGAACCTTTCATACCATGCTCTAGGTGCTTGCTTTTAGCCATATAAAGCTTTGTTCAACTTACATACTTGATCTTTATTCTTCTCTTCAATAAATCCTTCAAGTTGTTCAATATAGACTTCTTTTTCTATTATACCATTCAAAATTGCAGATTTAACATCCATTTGATATACCTTGAAATTTTTGAAAGCAGCATATGCCAACAATGTTCTCACTCCCTCAAGTCTTGCTACAATTGCAAAAGTCTCACCATAATCTATTCCTTCTTCTTGAGCATAACCTTTGCAAACTAGTCTTGCTTTATTCCGAATGACCTTACCTTTTTCATTTAGCTTATTTCTGAAAATCTACTTTGTATCGATTACATTTTTCTCTTTTGGTCTTGGGACCAGTGTCCATGTTTCATTTTTCTTGATTTGTTCAATCTCTTCTATCATAGCATTCACCCAATCATCATTGTTTAATGCCTCTTTTACTATCCTCGGTTCAAACTCGGATATCAGACATGTGTTCTGTCTCAGTTTGTTCCTTGTCATCACTAGAGCATCCTTATCTCCTATAATCTGACTTGATTCATGATTTCTTCTGACATATTTTGCTAATATAGGCTCGGTGGGCTCTGTATGATCTTCTTCATCACTCGGTAACCGAGTATTTTCTTCTTCGGCTTTCTCTGTTGTACATATACAAACTTTTCATAATCTTTTGGTTCTGTGGAGTTTCATTCATCATTCTTTTCTGCAAATTCATCAATTTTCACATTTGCACTTTCCATTATTTTGTTAGATGATTTGATCAGACATTTAAATACTTTACTCCTAGAGGAATAACCAAGAAATATTCCTTCCTCGCTTTTATGATCAAATTTTCCATTTCTTTCATCTTTGTGAACATAACATCTACTTCCAAATATTTTAAAATAACTTGCATTTGGTTTCTTGTCATACCAGATTTCATACGGTGTCTTCATAGTTCCTTTCTTTAGTTGTACTCAGTTCAAGGTGTAAACTGCAGTGCTTATTGCTTCCCTCCAAAATAGATGAGGTACTCTCTTTTCTATCATCAAGGTTCTGACACAATCTACAATTGATCTGTTTTTTCTTTCAGCTAACCCATTTTGATGTGGTGTTCTTGGTGCAGATACTTGTCTCTTTATACCATGATCATTGCAAAATAAGTTAAATTCATCTAAAATGAACTTTCCTCCTCTATCAGATCTTAGACATTTCAACTATCTTCTTGTTTCATTTTCAACTCTTGCCTTATACCATTTGAACATTTGAAAGGCTTCTGATTTCTCTTTTAAAAACATAACTGACATCATCCTTGAGTAATCATCCACAAATAATATGAAGTATTTATCACCATAATAACTTTGAACTTTCATAAGACCGCAAAGATCAGTGTGTACAAGATCTAAAATTCCTTTAGAAGTGTAAGACTTAATTGTAAAGCTTGATTTTGTCATCTTACCCATCTGGCATCCTCGACATATTGCATTCTCAGGTTTTTCCAAGCTTGGTAGACCTCTTACTCGGTGCTTCTTACTTATTTTGATCAGGTTATCAAAATTTACATGACAAAACCTTTTATGCCATAACCAGGGATCTTCTATTTTTGTATACAGACAATTGTTCTGAGTTGAGTCAAGATGAAATGTATTACCTCTTGTTTGAGTCCCGGTAGCAACCAACTTTCCATGTTTGTCATGGACTCCCGAAGCCAAACGAGATTTTGACAAAATCAAAGACGCCATATGTTCAGCCCCCATGTTATCTAGCCCAGATATGTCAAAAGACTTCATAATGTATGTTTTTTCAGGTTAGTATAGTATTTCCATGGTCCTGACCCAGAACGATGTCGAAAAGGGGAGCGAACATCCTATAGCTTTCCATTCGAAGACTCTCAAAGATTATGAGGCTAAATACAACTTCGTCGAAAAGCAAGCCTTGGTCGTAGGAAAGGGACTGAAGAAATTCAAACACTTCATTGCCTGCAATAAAACCACCATATATGTAGCGCATCCTGCAGTCCGAGAATACATCATGGAAGGTGACATCACCGAAAAGATGGCTAATTGGATCACTAAGTTCTTGGAGTATGACGTTGATGTCAGGCCAACCAAAATAGTTCGCGGCAGAGACTTATGCGAATATATAGTTCATGAGTGCGAACCTAGTGAAGACAAGATGGTCACAGAGGAAGTCGCGATGGTTTCCCCCGAGTCTCCAAACACATGCTAGATGGAGGCCAGGAAGCACTTTATGAGGACCAAGATTTTCCCCAAGGGTCTCCCTCCGGAAAAGAAAAGGTTCTATAGACTCCAAAACAGCACTTTTTGCCTGTAGATGGTGTACTTTTCAAAAGGAATTTTGATGTGGTTTTACTCCGCTGCGTGGACCAATGCCAAGTCGATAAAATCCTACATAAATTTCACTATGGCTCATCAAGAGGTCATTTCTCTGCACAGACAACCATCATCAAAATCACCCAAGTCGGATATTTTTGGCCCTCCATGTTCAAATATGTGCACGCTTTGGTAAGGGAATATAAGGAATGCCAGTATTATACTGGTAGGAGTAGAAAAGAGGCAATGCCTCTCAGAACTGTGATGATATAGAAGAGCCTTTCGCCCAGTGGGGACTTGATTTTATAGGGATGATCAACCCCCCCAGTTCACCCAGACACAAGTGCATTATGACCGCCACTGACTACTTCACCAGGTGGTTTGAGGTCGTCCCTTTAAGGAATTCATTGGAGAGTGAAGTGCTGACTTTCCTAGAAGACCTAAGTGTGTTGATATGGTCCGCCCAAGACCATCATATCAAACAACATTTGTGCATTCACTGGTTTGTGCATCACCCAATTCTCCCTTAGGAGAGGTATCTACCTCAAAAACTCCTCCAATTACTACCCACAAGGGAACGGGTTCACCGAGTCCACTAACAAGAACCTTATCAGCCTCATGAAGAGGATAGACTCAGAATATAAGAGGGAATGGCACCACCATTTGAGGAGCGCGTTGTGGGTGGACCGAATAATACCCAAGCAGGTTCTAAAAAACTCCCCATACAAGATGGTTTATGGGAAGGATGCACTGTTTCGTATCTCTTTAGAGGTCCCAGCTCTGCAGCTACTTAATTCTATCAAGGTGGCAGAGAATAGCCCGATGGTCATAAAGTTGGCGGAAATTATGGAGCTCAAAGAAGCCAGAGAGACCGCTTTCGCATCTCTCCAAGATTGCCAGCAAACCATCAAGAGGTTGTTTGACAGCAAAAAGAGTTCCAATTAGGTTTCAAGCCCAGGGGACCTCGTGCTGAAATATAATGAAATGGAGGCCAAGCCTAGTCAGCACGCCAAGTTCGACGATTTATGGGAAGGGCCTTTCCGTATCGTGAATTGTAAGGGTTTTAATTCTTTCGACCTCGAAGATATGAATGGAAACTCTCTCTGGATCCCAATCAATGGATAGCTTATTTTTCCTGCCAAAAACCAATTAAAAAACATGGGCGGTTACGGTTTCCTCATCAACCTCGAGGCAAACCAAATCCAATCAGATCTTGTCCGATCTGATCTCCCAGATAGCCAACTATACAACTCCACCATTAACATGCCTTCTTGATCACGCCTTCCATCTTTCGCAATCTATTTTTTCCCTTATCGGCTGATTTCTTGGTCAACCACCAAGATCAATCTTGTTGTTTCCTTCATCCGCCTCAATCTCCTCAATCACTCTTAGCTGGCTCTAAGTTGTCCTCAAGACATCGAGCCGCAAACATCTGCAACACGTCCCGTGATTTGTGGGATCCTCCATTAATGTCGACCAGCTCTGCAACTACCCCGTTGGTGTACATTCATTCTTCATCTAAATGCATGTCTGCCACCTTGACTCCATGTGGCATCCATGTCGACCAACTGCCAACTTGACTCTTCATGTCAGTCCAAATAGGATCATCGACCAAACACTCTACCAGTTTCTCTTCTCCGTCGAGTTACTAACCCTGCACATTAAACCCTCAAACCAATCTGTCATCAGCCTTGCACTCTGCTTATCTTCCGATGGACTACTCAATGGGTCAACACTCTTGTTATCCCACCTTATATACATCTTCATCAAATGGGGAATCTTATTCATCTGCACCTTCTCCATATTACCGGTTGAGTTACATACCGGTAAACACTCTTGATATGTATCGGCATCTCAACATGCCTTCTCAGTCGGTTCAGTGCATATTACTGATTTCATGCACTTGATGCACACCTCTTCTTCCTTATCTCACATAACTATGATGCACACAATGCATAATAGGAGATAACTTCCACTTACCAGTGGAGTGACGCCTTGTCTTCTGCATCCTGCAATGTACTTATGTGACTTCCTTATTTGTGCAGCATATCTTCAAACAGGCACATGTGATCCGGTGATGGCACTTTCACTGTCACTCATTGTTTCTCATGATGATTGCATCTTCATCCGGAGGGAGTCCTGTTGTTCTGCAACTTCACAACTATAATGCCCCACCAGGACACCCCAAAGGGATTAAGCTAAAACATAAGAATAAAGTACAATTTTATTTAATTTTAAATTAAACACAACACATTGGTACAACAAGTTATCATAAGTTCAGATACTACATCGGAAGACTAAATAACACCTAAAGACTTTCCCAACGTGATTACTTAATTCAACATTTAACTCAACTCGCTTAATTAATCCAATTAAGTTGATTAACTTAATGACATGATAAAACTTAAACCAAAGATAATTTATTTTGGTAAATTAATATTATAGATAACATGATGAGTTTTTCCATTAAGGTTAACAATATAGATAACATGATTAAGTTCATCCATTACAATTAAGGTTAACAATATAGATAACATGATTAAGTTCATCCATTACAAATTTAACTATACATTACGCTCAAACTTATATTAAAACATAAGTCATGCATCTAATTTCATTACATACTTTAATTTCAAGATAAACTAGCGAATACTTTCCATGCATAATTTCAAGATAAACTAGCGAATACTTTCCATGCATACTTTAATTGCATTACCAATAACTGAATATATCCGATTATTCTAATCTACATTCTTTCGTGATTCAAATTACTGCATTTTAATAACATGACTACATACATGCATTTAACATTAACTTTATCTAATCCACATTATACATACTAACATAATGTCATCCATGCATGCTAAATTAAAAGGAAACATAAGAATGTTAAACACCACATAACACTTGAAATGATATCGAAGTTCACGCCTAGTGGGCTACATCTTCGGGTCTACTCAACTGCAAGACCCCTCTAATAATTAAATAATAGAGAAGAATACATAAGGTCACATCATTTACAATCATGTCATCAAGGCAATCATAACCAATAATACATACGACCACATCGGTTTAATAAATAGATGAATGATCACTAAATAGGAAAGGATCCAACTGAACATAATAAGAAGCAATTACAAAAGATCAATTGGAGCATCCGCGAAACTAAATCTTAGCAACCCAAGGTCTAACATGATATCAGGTTCTCACAAGGGCATAAACATCAAGACGACTCCTCAACAATGCTCCTATCAAGACAACAAAACAACACACTAGTGAACATAAGGGATAAGTGTCATCACATAACCTGGTATGGTTACCATGGCAGGTCTTCCTAGGCTCTGGTCTCATCCACTGGGTTACCCTAGCAATCTATTCTGAACCTCCGGCCCATCCAAGCCTCATGTGGACCCACACATCCTTTCGTGAAGACAAGGATGATGGTTTGTCATTTCAGGCCTTCTCACTGCATGTTGAATCTGTACTAGCACTCATCCCATATGTGAGGCACAATTAACTTACTCAATGATTCATTAACTAACTCTCTAATATGTTATTAGATTATTAGTTATTTAGACACACTTTCGATGGGTTATCCAACAACCACTTTAGGTGCAGCCCCCAATCGAAAACCACTTTCCCATATGACACTAGACCATAACCCAACAACTTCTAAAACAAGGAAAACACAAGGTCAAGCAAACGGAGTTCAACACGGTAGGAATTCTCACTTGGTCAAACTAGACTTCATACAAGGTGCACTGACTTACGGTACTCTAACTAGAGACCTTACCAGCTATGGTCAACCACAAACCAACATTCAACACCCGCATAAAAGACATGATCGGTTACAACCATCACAAGAAAATAGTAAATACTTGAGATTAAGAATATAAACAGGTACCCAAATCAATAAACGACAATAACCAACAATCATGTTCAAGGACTTGTCATTTCATAAGCAAATGCAAATACAGAAATTTAAACATGCATAGGCATAAACCAGAAAGGACAATCTTTTTCCATATTGATTAAACATTAAAAATTGATCTAGTTTTCTAAATGATCTAAGTTTGATTGCAGTTTGTCTACCTTGTCTAGGTACAGGTCGTTCATCGTTTACTAACTCATTAAACTTCAATTATATCATATAATAATATAAATACTTCATCATGAGTTTTCAACCAAAATCACATTAATATAAATATTTTATACGCAGAACACCCAATGATATAAACTCACATATACATATTAATCAACTAACATATGATATTTATTGTTCAAAATAAAACATCATTCTTAATCTTTTTCAAAATAAATAAACCACTCTCACATCTCCAAAACCAACATATACTCCCAAAAAATGGAAATATACATTAAGAAGAGAGTTAAACAAAACAAGTAATCATTTTCCGAATTAACATAATACTTCCTTGCGTATATTTTTTATATAAATTAATTATTAAAATTAGTAATTTGAAAAAAACTATTAATATATATTTGTTAACATATATTAATTAGTAAATTAATAATTAAATAAATACCCTTTTTTTTCCTTTTTAAAGAAAAACTTTAAAGTAAATGGCATTGCAACTTTACAAAAATATGTTTATATTTTATTATTATTTTTTCTTTGTTTTATAAAAATATATATATATAAATAATAATAAAAAATAAATAAAACAAGGCCAAAGGGCAGACCCACATGGGCCTCCCTTTCCCCAAGGGAAGGCTAGGGAGACCATGTCGTGGTCTCCACCGAGCCTCGGCTGAGTGGAGGCGACGGCATCGCCTCACCGCCAGGCCTCTCCCCATTGTATGGGGAAGCCTTGGCTCTCCCCAACCATGGGTCAAGGGCCTTGGCTTCCATGTCGCCCCTCCCTGACAGCTCCAAAAAATATAAATGCATACTTCTTCTTTTTTTGCTTTATTTTTATATAAAAAAATAATAATAAAACCAAAGCCCTAGCCTCTGGTTACTCTCAGACCAGCAAGGGTATATTTTATTTTTTGTTTTAATTTATTAAAATTAAAAACAAACCCAAAATCCGCAGTCTCAGACTCAGAATTCTCTGAGAACTAAATTTCATTTTCAAAACCTCAAACACATATATATGCATTTTTATTTTTTTATTTCAAACAAAACCCCCAAATTTCATTAATATACAGTCTCATACAAAGACTAAAATATATTTTCCAGAATGTCCATGAACAACAAATATTGATAATTTTTCCAGAATAACTAAACCCAGAAAGGGAATAAATTTTCCAAACAACACTATTCTTGGCAACTAAGATTGATTTACTACCATTTATCCAAATTTGCAAACAAACACATTTCTTCCACAACCAAACAGTAAATCTTTGTGGCAACAAAGGAGACAAATAAAAGAAATCCTACCTCCATACGCAATCCTGGAAGAAATTTGAAGGAGAGCCCAACCTGCGAGCTCGGAATCCTTCTTCCACCAAATGCCCCAAAATTTCTCCAGAAACATCTTCCAAAATGTCTCCTGGCCATATTTTTCCAAAAATCATTCCTCCCCAAAATATTTTTCCCACCCTAAGTTAAAATGGCAAAGTTTTGACCAAAAATCTCATTTCTAAATAAAAATACTTTTACACAATTTATTTCTAATTTAGAAAAATCAAAATGCCTCTTCCTCATTTAATTTCTAATTTTCTCAATTTTAACAAATTTAACCTTTATATTCCAAAATATTAATGAGGGTAAAATATTTTCAATTAAAATAAAATCTCAAATTCATTCTTTCAAACTATATCAAATATAAATAATAAACTTGTTTTTATATTTAAAATTGATTTTCTTAAATAATTAAAATCAACCTTTCTATTTTTTTTTTTTAAAACAAGGGAATTAAAATAATTTTATTTCAAATAAATTTAAATCTTTCCCTTCCAAAGCATAAACAAAATAAATTAATCAATTTAAAATTAACTATTTAATCAAACTTGCTACCAATTTGGATTGAGCAATTCTAATTATCGATTAATCGCATAAAGGGAACCTATTTAATTTAGTTCCTTAATTTCTAATGCATAAACACACATTAAACCAAATTAAATATTAAGGAATAATTACTCAATTTAACCACACACAAAAACATGCAACCCAAGAAAGCCAAGCAGACAGACGACCTGCATACCCACCCAAAGGGAACACTGACGACGCTCACTTCAGCACGACTATGGTCAAACAAGGGTCTTATGACCACCTAATCCAAAATCTAAGGACCAAAGAGGTACACTCAAACCTGTGAATCCAGGCAAAGACGAACCTCGCACCCATACGGTATTGTACCTGAAATCTTCTGCAACCAAGAGTCATACATGCATACATATATTTACTTAATGAAAGTGTTAGCCTGAGATTAATAACACGAAATAGGAGAACTAATAAACTTGCATACGAATTGGTACGAAAACCACATTAAGAGGTACGCACAAGAATCAAAACATCTGACTAAAACATTATAACATGATAAACTAACCAGGGTCAAACCGAGATTAGAAATTGATTAGGGCAGGGGTACTACAACAGCTTACCTGTGATCTATTCATTCTTCTCCTATTGTGTTGATGTGATTTAGGTAATATTCTGCCTCTTCATCGCAAACAATAGCTCTAGCACCTTCACCCTTCAGCTTGTACATCGGTCATAAGCTTTGTAGACTAACAACCACTCACTTGGTTGATCTGACTTCTCCATGTCAACACATCACTTACCAGTTGACATCCTTTCTTTATCGATACCGATCACCTTCCCAACTCATCCACACAAGTCAAGCACTAACTTGTGTACCGGCGACTCTCGAAGTCATCTTCCTTACCTTACTGGTGTTCTACAACACAAGATGATATCAAAGATATCTCAACCTGTACTCCTCCTTGATAGTGTTGCATATACATCTCTCATACTGGTAGTCATCTCATTCTGGTTGACATCAATCACAACACAATGCCAACAATCACATCAAATCATAAGCAAACACCACTTAACAAAGGAAAAGTGTATCCTTAGAAAGGATAAGAGAGATCAATTCCCCCCAAGTGTAGGGAGATTGAGAAGAATTATACAACCTCTAAGGAGATATTATATATAAGAAAATGCACAATGTACTCTCTTGAAGAAATATTCCATGCAAGAAAGACATTTAGATATGCAAAATGCTACTCTAAAGAAGAGGTAATCTTCAAAGAGAAAGAGAGAGTTAGAAGAAGGATCACAAACTTCTCTAAGGAAAGATTAATCATAAGAGACATGCCATTTTATGGAAGAAAGGACATCAAAACATGAAAAATGAAACCCCTAAAGGGAAGAGTGAAACCTTAGATAGAGAGAAAAGAGGATAAGATCCATTCCTCCCAAGCATAGAGGCAAGAATGAACTATGTTTATGCCCCAAGATGATTGTAATTGAAATACCATTACCTCTTATGACAAAGAGCCCCTAATAGAGTCAACTACTAGTGTCATAGGGTGAGGAGCAACATGGAGAATTAATGGAGTGCTACGACACTACCTCTTCACCAAGGAAGAGTGCAAGATTAGTTGTAAGAGCTATGCAAGCCCTATCATATTGGTCTTGAAAAAATGTTTTAAATGCTTTACATTTTCCAAGAGAATGAGAATAACTAATGTAGAAACCTAAAATTGTCATGTTTAATTAAATAAATATTTTATTTATTTAATTGTTTTATCCTAAGTCTTCTATTAATTAAATTAAATCTTTGTTTTTTTAATTAATTGATTTATCTTCTTCTAAACTTGTTATAATTTAAATAAATTCTTTTATTTGTTTAATTATCCCCTTTCTTCTATTAATTAAATAGACCTTTATTTATTTAATTAATTCATTAGCCTTTTCTACCCATGACACATGTCACTCATCTTTTAATTCTTCTTACCTACCCTCTTACTATTTTAATTATTTCTTCTACCTACTCTTTAATCCTAGCTGACCTTTTATCTTTACACCTCTTAATCGTATCCCTCCATTTCGTACAATGTTCTCTATATAAGAGGATGCCCTCTTCCTTTTCAACCTTAATCAATGCGTCTAATTGATCTTATGCAATCAAATCTTCTTGCGATCAAGCTATCAACCACAATCCATTTTTTGTTGAGCTCTTGTGCACACATACAATCTAAGAGCAAATATATCAAACAAGATCAATGGAGAATAAATAAATTTATTTCTATTATTTGTACAAAAATTGGATATTTTTCAAGATTTTAAAATTTCACACATTCAAAGCTATCAAATTTCCACAATCCATTCAAATCTTGTATGCAATTTCTAGATTGGATTGTGTGAGCAATTTTTAACCATCAACTAATCAAGAAACTGCATACAAAATTTCACATATTTGTCGTGAAGGTAATGGGCAGGTCGACGTCGATGTTTTGTCCAACCTGGGATGTGCGTTGGACCCTTCAAAGATTTGGTGGTCGGACAACTCAGGGGCCGATGTGGCATGGGTTGCTTGAGCAATACTTGGTAATTATTTTTCTTGCCATTGGGATGTACAGTTCATTAATTTCACTCCTCGACTTGTAATGCCCTGCCAAGAAACCCTAAAGGAAACAACTACAAACACTAATAAAGAGTGCAAATAATTTTTTTTTAATAAGAACACACTAATGTACAAGATATACATTGCAATAGAAGTTGCACAAGCAGAAGACTTAACGCAAACTCCTAAAGGGTTTCCCATGAAGATTACTCGATTAATCCAATTAACAATGAGATTGATTAAACCTACTCATGATAGAATGATTACCACATGAACATAGCAATTAAATTCATGAGAGATTAAACTAAGCATGATTGAATATATACATTTGTCATTTGTTACATTATGTAATACCCCTGCCCTAATCAATTTCTAATCTCGGTTTCATCTTGTTCAGTTTATCTTAATATTATGATTATAGTCAGATGTTTGATTTAACGCATAGCTATTGATGTGGTTCCCACACTAGTTGTATGCAAGTTGTTCAGTGTTCCTTTCTCGTGGTATTAATATCGGGCTAACGCTTTCATTAAATTTTATATATGTATGCATGTATGACTCTTGGTTGCAGGAGATTTTAGGTACAACGCCGCATGAGTGCGAGGTTCGTCTTCACCTAAATTTGCAGGTTTGAGTGTACCTCTTTTATCCTTAGAGTTGGATTAGGTGGTCGTAAGACCCTAGTTGACCTTAGTCGTGCTCAAGTGAGCATCGTCAGTCGTCATCGGTAATCCCTTTTTGTTCGGGTTGCGAGTCGTCTGTTTGGTTGACCTTCTCGGTTTGTGTGCTCGGTGTGTATGGTTAAATTGATTAATTAATCCTTAGTAATTATTTTGATTAAATATGTATTTGTGCGTTAGAGATTAATGGGCTAAATTAATCAGGATTTCGTTATGCGATTTTCGTGATATTGGATTGCTCATTTTAAATTGGGAGTAAGTTTGATTAAATGACTGATTTTGAACATTAAATGCATTTTGAATATGTTGTTGAAAAGAAAGTTTTGTATTTAATTGCAATAGACTTAATTGTATTCTGTTGGCTTTTGAAATTAGAAAGGTTAAATTGGATTAAATGAGAAAATCGATTTGGAATTGAAAGCAAATTAATTTGTTGCTATAGTTAGAAAAGAATTAATTTGGAGAGTTATTTTTAAATAAAATTTTAATTCCAAAAATGGAATTTTGGTCAACTCTTCCTTATAACCTAAAATTTGAGGGAAAATTTGGAGGATGGATATTTTTGGAAAATTTTGGTTGGAAAGAAATTTTGGGGAGGAAATTGGGGGTTTTGGGGGGAAGAAACTTCTTCTGGATCGGGGAGGATTGGGCTCTCCTTCAGCTATTCCAGGAATGCGTATGAAGGTAGGAATTACCTTAACTGTTCTTCCTTGTGGTTATGGAAATGGTTTGTTGGGTGAATGAAATTGATTGTTGTCAAATCCAATCTTTTTAAATATTGTTATCAGATTTAAATTTGGATTTATAGGTTTAGATCTATGCTGTTAGCTTGTGTTCTTCAAGAAAATTCATGGTTGTATCATTGTGTTAAAATGGTTCTCCTTGCCATGTCTGGTTTGTTTTGTTAAATAAAAATCAATAAATTTAATTGAGGTGTATTATTCCTCGTTGCTGTTTGGGTGTTTGAAACCCCTTTGTATTTGGGAAGGATGAAAATCACCAAAGAAACTTGATACCGAAACAGTCCCTTTTAAATCAAATTTATATTAAATCGAAATTTATTATCAATTTTGTGGTGGATGTTTGTTTTAGTTTCGGACTGTGCATCGTTTTGTTTTTTTTTTTTTAGATATATATTTTAAGCCGAACTGTGCGTTTTGTTTTAATTTAATCCGTGGTTGGGGTTTGGAGGGCGGGGAGCGGAGCTCCACCCGCTCCTCCTCCCCTCCCCCACTCGTCCCCCCTTTCTCTCGCTCGCAGTTCGCATGTGGCCGCGGCACACTGCGGTGGCCGCAGGGCGCCGCGGACCTGCGGGCACCACAGTGGCGCCGCCGCGTGGTTCCAGCGGCTGGGGTTTCGGCTCGCCCAACCCTCACGTTGGGAGGTGGGCCCGGCCTTCGCCGCCCCCAATCATATTAAATGTTTTGTTTTTTTTAAATTAGTTTTTTTGAAAGATGTTTTTTTTATGTATTTTTTTTTTATAAAAAAAAAATATATATATAATATTTTAATATTATTTAATGGGAAATTCTAAGTAAGTTTTTAATTACGGGAAATGTGGCATGAATGTTGATGAATTTTTAGTAGTTTATTATGCAAGACATAATTTTAATTGTGTATAGTTTGGGAAGATAAAATATTGTTATGTTGGATAATCTTTTTGGAGTTAAAACGTACTTTATTCCCATATAGATATTGTTTGAAGATTTTAAGGGTATAAGCCATCTGGAAAGGTTAGAAATGAATAATTAACCATTGGGCATTAGAAATTTAACGATATGCTTTTGGAAATGATTATCTACATTTGGATTTCCTTTTTATATTAATATTCCGTGATCCGTATAGAGCATCTGGGATTGAAAATATGAAACTGTAGAGGTGGTTTTGAACCAGTATGTCAATGACGTTTTGATTGGAGATTAAATATCTTATTTAAATGATTAATGGTTGTCTGAGTTTTATTAATATGAATTTGGTTTAAGAACTCATTATGGCTTAATATGTCTATTCGATGCTTTGAACCTTAGAGAGTTAGAAAACCAAGAACAACCTATTCCTAGATGAGGTAGATAACTGTAATCTGATTTAGATCTTGTAGAAAACTTGATCGACTTCTTATGTTTAGATCTATTCGAAAAAATTGTATCTGCTGAATATTCATATGCGAGTTTAATTTATGTATTCGCTTTTGCTTATGTAATGGCAAGTCGTGCTTGTTTTGATAGGACCCTGTCGTATGGAATGATTTGGGGTACCTGTTTCAGTCCTCGGTTCCGAGTTGACTGTTGTTTTGTGGTAGTGTCGTATTTGGTCATATCCTCTATGTGAGAGTCGAATGATGATTTGTGGTTGACCATTGTTGGTCGGGTCTCTAGTTAGAGTACCGTCAGTAAGTGTTCATCTTTGAGTCGTGTTTGACCAGATGGTTGTCTCTCCCTTCTTGAACTCCGTTCGTCTGACCATGTGTATCCCTTGGTTTTTGAGTTCGTCTGAGTTTGGTCTAGTGTTGTATGGGAAAGTGGCTTTCGATTGGGGGTCGCGCCCAAAGTGGCTGCTGGGTAACCCGTCGAAAGTGAGTCTAATAAGTGATAACCTAACAGTGGATTAGAATGTAATCTCTAAATAAGATAATGTGCCTCACACATGGGACGAGTGCTATCATAGACACGACATGCTGTGGGAAGGCCTGAAATGGCAAACCACCATCCTTGTCTTCACGAGAGGATGTGTGGGTCCACATGAGGCTTGGATGGGCCGGAAGCGCGGATTAGGTTGCCAGGGTGACCCAGTGTATGGGGTCGGGACCTATGAAGACTTGCCATGGTAGCCATACCAAGTTGTGTGATGACACTTGTCCCTGCGTTCGCTAGTGTGTTGTCGTTTTGTCCTGTTAGGAGTACCTTTGTGGGTCGTCCTTTTGTCTCTGCCCTTGTGAGTATCGGTTTCATGTTAGACCTTGGGTGGTGATGGCTCAGTTTTGTGGATGCTCTCCTAGACCTTTGTATTAGTTTGATTATGTTCAGCTGGATCCTGTTCTTTTCAGGGATCGTTTATGTATTAATTGGCCGATGTGGTCGCTTGTATATTGTTTATGTTTCGCCTTGATGGCCGGATTGTAATGGTGTAACCTCTTGTACTCTTAACTTTATTATTTATTCAGAGGGGTCTTGCAGTTGAGCAGACCCGGAGATGTAGCCCTTTAGGGGTGAACTCCGAGATCATTATGGTATTATGTGATGTTATTCTCTTATGTTTTCTTTATTCAGCTTCATCATGTATGATTAGCTTATGTTAGTATGGTTAAGTGGATAAATGGAATTAACTTTAAATGCTTTTATTCAGTCCTTTCTTGAATGCCATGTTGATCGAATGCATAAGTGGTTTAGATGAGATTTATTGTGGATGCATGTATGCAATCATCTTTTAAAATGCAGTAGATTGGAATATGAAAAAATGTAACTTAGAGTAATGGAATATATTCAGTTGTTGATAGGAAATTAAGTATGCTTGAAAAGATCTCATATGTTTATGATGAAATTCTAGTGTGATAGAATATTAGATGTATGGCTTGTAATTCTTATGAAAAGCTTGAATGAAGATTATGATTAGATCTTAATGGATGAACCTTTGCTTGTGACTTATATTTCCATCTTCTGAAAGAAATTATCCTGTTTAAGAATTATCTCGTTGTTAAGATAATCAGCTTATTGGATTAATTGTGAGTTAAGTGAATTGTGATTTTAAGTAATCTCATTGGGAAACTCTTTAGGTGTTAGTTGATGTCTTCCGCTATGTAATCTGAATCTTTGATATCTTGTTGTATCTTAATGTGGTGTAACTTTTTTTTTTTTTTTTTTTAAATTATTGCACTCTAATCTTGTATTTTGGCTTATCCCTTCGGGGTTTCCTGGCGGGGCATTACACATTACATCACTAAAGCTACATTCATCATAATTCATATTACCGTATTTAAATTAACAACTTCATACATACAATTAAGATTAATATCACCTAAATTACATTATACAATTTAACCATTATACCATTCATACATCCAAAATTAAAAGGAACCAGATGAACACATACACCATACAACACACATGATAATGGAGTTCACCCCTAATGGGCTACGTCTCTGGGTCTGCTTCAAGTGCAAGACCATTCTATAAATAAAAGGTGCAAAATACATAAGGTTTTACATCAATTACATCATGCCATCAAGGCGTGCATAAACAAATGATACAACCAACCACATAAGAGTCCAAGATATACAAATATGATTTGAGACATCAAAGAGAATCCAACTAGAACAACGGAATGAAAGGAATCTAAGAAAAACATTTGAAGAACCTACGAAGCTAATCCATCGCAAGAAGACATGAACAAAATACCCAATGGAAAGTGGCACTACCACTCGACCATGTGGCCCAAAAAGGAACCACCCCTCTATGCTAGGAGATAGTACTAAGGCCCTCAATCAAGCCACAACAAAGCATCACATGGTCTCACATGAACATCAAGTACTCGCACAAGATATACGCATACAAGCATGACTCTCACAAGAGTGCTCCAAGAAAAGCCAACACATGCTTACACTAGTGAAAATAAGGGAAGAGTGTCATCGCATAGCTGGTATGGGTTACCCTGGCAGGCCTCCATAGGCCCCGAACCCCATCTTGGGTTACCCTGATAGACTCTCCCGAACCTCCAGCCCCCATCCATGTCTCATGCGGACCCAACAAACCTTTCAGGAGGACAAGGCAGTTGGTTTGTCATTCCAAGCCTTCTAACTGCATCTTGAGTCTGTATTAGCACTCAACCATGAGTGGGGCACAATTTATCTTGATTAATGTTTGTAAAAGCCAACCCCCGTTTTTTAATTATCACTTATTACTCAATTTTTGATGGGTTACACTGCTACCTATTTGGGCATAGCCCCCACTCGAAAGCCACTCTTCCTTATGACACTACACAACCTCCAAAGAACCCCAAGGCAAAACACAAAAGCCAACTAACATAAGGAATTCAAAACAAAAAAAAATGGAAGGACAATATGATTAAACAAACCATCTAGCATGGTTAAACCAGTTGGAGGTGTGAAAGGAACAACTGGTCTATCCACAAAACAAGACCAAAACCACAATAAAGCATGAACGACCACAACCAAAACTTAACCAAATCAACTTGCACAATAAACTTATATTCAACATGCCATCATGACACGAGAATGACTTTATAAAATCAGCACCAAAAATTCACCAATCAGAGTAAACACTCAAATGAATCTACTTGCACTCCAAATTCATCCGTGTTAAGGAATCAGAACAATCACTCAAAATATACTTAAAACTAACAATCTCTAATTGCAGCTATTTCAATAACTGACCCTTTCATGATAATAAAATCCACATTAGGGAACAACACATCATTTAAAAACAAATATATAATCATTTCAATTTAAGCCAATTTGGCTATAAAAATATGACTTGAATTTCAAATTTCAAGATAATGAAATTAACATTTAAAATACTTTTGAAAACTAAATTCGATATATAAATAAAAATAATCTTTCCAATTCAAAGTCATATCGAATAAACATAATTGATGGCTAACAATATAAATTTCATTTGCACAACTAATTTGCATTTACATCAAATCAATATTTAACATTTTCTTCATATAATAAATTCAAAATACATAGTATAAATATATACGCGTATATTTATAAATTAATTACTAAAGTGATATTTCTTTTTAAAAAAAACGAATTTCATCCAATACCATATTCCAAATAAAAATTACAAATTGAAAATTACCATTAACAAATTAAAAAATTACAAATTATACACGCACGCACACGCACATGCACGTGCGCACACACACACACACATACACACATATCGAATTTAAAATCAATATAAATTTTTATGCATTGGACAAGAAATAACATTTACTATGATTTTGTTTTAACTGGGTTTTTTTTTTTAAATTCACACAAATAACTCATGGCAACAATGCATTTCCAGCACATGTATTCAATTACTCAATTGGCCCTAACGTTAGGAGAATAGATCTGGTTCAATCCACATATAAAAAAATTCATATATAATATCATTATTCCACATAATAATTTCACATTTAAAACATCATATTCACATTTTTCACAAAAAAGTCTAAGGAGACCAACGACCAGGTTTTGGAGGCCATCCACGATTGATGGACCTCCAAAAACTCAAAAAATTAAAACTTGCCAAATGGAAATTTCCTTAAAACCCATTGGTTGATGGGTGAACAACATCACACTTTTGAAATAAAATTCACTTTCTAGGCATACATAAAAATTTGGGCAGCATTTCCCTAAAGCAGCTCTCATTTTAAAAATTGAAACATACAAATTTTTATCTAAACTAAAATCCAAAATTCAAGTTGGAGAAAAGTTCTTTATAAAGAATCAAGGAAGAAATCAAATAAAACTCACCTTCAAGTTGAAGAATTTCAAAATGAAACATGGAGCCAAAGACTCCAAAAGAACTCACGAAACCTTAGTAGCGACAAGAGTTTTCCCGCTCGAATCCAACAAGCTCCCACCCCAAAATCTTTCCAAGCAAATCCTTCCCAATCAAAATTTCAAAAATCCATTGTAGGGTTGGAAATCTCCAAAATTTGGAAAATAATACTCATTGTTCAAAAATGCATAATACATATTTTATTCCACCATATGGTGGTAAATAAATACTCTAATTTTGTTAGCTTAATAGAATTTGATTTATCAATTTATAAAAACAATGGTCTTATTATTTATTTATTTTTAAAACAATTACTCAAGGCAAATATAATTTAACTTTCACTAATAATTCAACATTCACTATAACTTAGACAATTAAAAATAATCGATTAATTAATTAACCACGAAAATGATTCTAATACAATTTATTCTTAATTCCCTTTAATCAACACGACACGTTAAATTCTCATTAACTACTCAAGAATAGAATAATTAAACACACAAAACTCATAACACGAAACACTCAACTAAAACCAAAATAGAACATGACACAAAAAACCAACGTCAGAAAAATGGACTACCTGACGAACCGACAAGGCAAACAAAAGACTAATGATGCTCACAATTGAGCAAGGCTAGGGGTAACATTAGGACCTTAGAACTGTCTCCTCCACTTTCATTAGGTTAATTAGGTACGCTCAGACATGTGGAGCCAGGTGGAGACGATACCTTGTACCTGTGATTCCCTGCACCACCGAACCACACATACATATATACACAAACACGGTAAACACACCGGTGAAGGAGAAACATGATGTTTCGTGTCTCACCGAAATGAGTGACAAAAAATCATCTCCTAGTACCCCATACACTTCCATACAACATGACGACATATACATGAAGCAACTCACACGTAAAGTAAATGTGTAAGTCCAATATTAGTAATGCATAAATAAACTTAACATTTCCTCATTAAAACACGATGTAGAAGCAGAGTTAACAACTACTCATCAATAAGCAATAATGTATATTCAATATATATTCCTCAATGCACTATAATGCATAATCATATTCACCAAACACACTACAAAGCGTAATACCAAAATACACATCACAATCACAATCACAATAAATCAACCATCCACATAATCCACTGAAAAGTCAACCTTGGTCAGTGAGGCCAAAAAGGGTCTAAACAAGGTAGGGGTACTACACGACTTTTGTTGTTCGTGTTGATCTTACTTCCCTGTCATTAATTTTGAGCCACCACCTAGATTTATTATTATGACAATTTTTTTGTGATTAGATGTTTGTGCGGTGGCACATATTACATCGTGCGAATGGGTTGACTTACTCTTGAAATAGAAAAATTCTAGATTTTCAACAAACATCGTTTCCCTTGGTTTAGGAGAGAGGGTGAGGTGTGGTGGTGGAATTGTTTACCTCAGCTTCTTAGTTTGGAGATGGAGGCTAATTTCATTTTTTCTCTATGATGAGGAGGAATTTTTGTATATTATCAAGCGGCCGTTGGGTTGTGAATATTTGGTTTTTGAGTTTCGGTACATAACAAACATGGACATTGTGTCAATGTTGGTGGCCTGGGGTCTTTCTTTTGGGACTAAAGCAGAAGTTGAATGGATGACTAAAGTGTGTATCTCGACTCATTCCTTGTGTGGTTTGACTTCTCTGTTGGGGAGACCAGTTTTAGGGCAAGATTTGAGACATTCGTTTGGGGAGGGAATAATGCCCCACATAGTGCATGTGGAATATCAGTCGTCCATGCTTTCGTAGGATGGTGCAGATCGTGTGGCAAGAACTAATAAGGCTTAGGAGGCATGGGAGGATCTGTTGGTATACATTTGCTCGACAAAGATTGAAAGGGACAAGTGAGGCAAAGAAGTAGGACTGTGACAAGATAATGGAGACTAGCGTTGCAAAGGGTCGGGAGTTTGATCCTAGCCAAAATTTGAAAACCAATTAGGAAATTTGTTTGGCCTTTAATGGTGGATATTTAGTTTGTTTAATATTTGCTCTCAGACGATTTATACTTTTTTTTAAAGAACTGGATAGATATGTATATAGGTATTTTAAGTTTAATATATATTCAATATCGATCAAAAAAATAAATTATGATGTTCTTTTTAATGTATCAAGTTTAGATGATCAATATTTTTGTTATTTAATTTAATTCATTTAAATTATTTAATTTAATTTAATATTTTATTAAGCAAGCTATTTTTTTATTATTATTATCCTTAAATTTTAATTAGCCTATTTCTTCTCTTAATTCTATATTAAAAATAAAATTATCATATTTAAATCATAATTTGAATTAAATGTTATTTTAGCTATTAATATTATTTAATTTTACTTATTTAATTTTATTCATTTTTTATTTAATTTAAATTAAATTATATTATATTATATTAATTATTTATTTAAATTATATTAATTATTTAATTAAATTATATTATATTATATTAAATATTTATTTAAATTATATTAATTATTTAATTAAATTATAATTATGAATTAAATCTCCAATATTTAATTTAATTTTACTTAATTAATTAAATTAAATTATTTATTTTAAATTAATTTAAAATAATTATTTAAGTAAATTATATTAATTATTTAATTAATTTAAATTTTTTATTTTTTATTTTTTATTTAAGTTATTTAATTTGATTTTTTAATTCTTAAATTTTTAATTAGCTTATTTTTTGTCTTAAAAATTAAACTATGATATTCATTTTAAACTATGAAATCAACAAACTTGGGGTCTTTATATTTCAACTTGAGTTGTTTTTTTTGGAAAAAAGGGGTAAAGATTTATTCAAAAATCACAAAATTACAAAGAATAGGCCTTAGGCCCACCAAGACAACAACAAAAACTAAAAGGATCGTAAAAGAACTACCAGCACCACCACTACAAAGACCAGTGACCATAGCACTATATCCGACCATCGGATTTCCAATGATAATAGGGCCCAGCTACTTTGGAATTATACCAAAAACCAAGCACATCTGAAGCCTCGAAGGGCCTCAAAAATGACAATGAAAAGGAAACAAACATAAGAGGGAAATTGATCCTACACCACTAGGTGCTCTTGCATCATCCTCTCTTCTAGCATTAACCTGTCTAATGTTTCTAGATAATCAGGAGGTAGACCATCCCTTCCACTAAAATCTCAACCATCAACATGCTCTGAAGCCCACTTGGCCAAACAATCAGCCACTCTATTCCACTCTTTGGGAATATGAGAAAAGGAGACAAATTCCAATGTATTACACAATTATAAAATTTGTCTAACCACAAAAGCTAATTGCCAACTCACATCATTCAAATTTTGTTTGTTCAACATGTCCACAACAATCTGAGAATCCGACTCACAAATAATCTTCCTCCATCTTAAAGAACAGCCTTGCTCAACAACAATCTTAATAGTTAGGGCCTCCATAAGATTGTTAGAGTGTTGCCCAATATAAATAGAGAAAAAAAAATTGCACAACCATCATCACCTCTACCTATACCTCCAATACCTGCATGTCCAGGATTCCCACGGGAAGAGCCATCTGTATTAATTTTTAAGATTCCCACAGGAGGGGGAATCCACCTTCCATCTCTACTTATCTGTTGCTTTGCATGTCGAGATCTATTTCTAGCAACACAGTCCATTTTAATGTTTTCCAATTGCAGATTCCTTACAATAGCATAATCACCCGGATCAACATTTTCAGACAAATTGCACTTAGTCGAGATTGTCTCCTGAAGCCTATTAACTATCTTCTGCCACAACTGAAGACTCCCTATATGTGAATCACAAAAGACCCTTCGATTCCTTTCCAGCCACAAATTCCAGATAATAAGGGCTGGCCAATAGCCCGGGCCACTTGAAGAAAAGAGATCTTTGTTGGGGATCTGCCCAGGTTATCCCAAAAGTTAATTAAGGAGGTAGCATGAAAACAAGCATGTTGCCAAGCCTCCCACCACTTGTGCCAAATCTCCCTAGAGAAAGGGCATAGAAAAAACAAGTGGGAGCAGTCTTCCTCATTATGCATACAAAGATAACAGATAGATGGTCCCTTGAAGCCTCTCTTACGAAGATTCTCCCATGTGACGCATTTCCTCTGAGCAACGAGCCATAAGAAAAAATTACATTTCGGCCGAGAGAAGTTATTCCAAACCTTCTTCCACCAGGGAACATCCGTCAAGCCATGCAATTCCCTATCAAGTTGAGCATAACCTTCAACAACAGAAAATTTGCCTTTTGGGTTAGGATCCCAAGGCAAAATATCTCTTTCCTTGAGGGAACTACATAACCTACTCTCCAAGATATTAACCAACACCACACGATCTTCATCTAAGCCACCCAAGGGCCATTCAAGAGGATCTTTCCAGCAAGTCACCTCAAGTTGTCCAATGTGCCTAATTATTTTAAAATTCTCCACCTTAACCCATCCAACATCAGTGAAAATGTTGCAAAGAGGTTGAAGCTGTGGATAACTAGACATAATAGGAGGGTGACCATCCCAAGAGTCCTGCCAAAATAGAGCTTCAAAGCCTCTATTTCAAATCCAGAAAAGGCCATCTTTAATAACTTGGGCACCTTTTTTAAAACTATCCCAGATACAAGAGCCCCTGCCCACTAAACTAAGACGAGACACCTCATGATCATTTGCACCAGGGAGATACTTGTGGGTTACAACCTTGGCCCAGTCCTGATCCTGATTGTTACACCACCTCCAATACAGCTTAGCCGCCAAGGCCTTGCTAACCAAAGCAATACATCTGAGGCCAAGACCCCTAGCATGCCTCGGTCTACAAACAGAGTCCCATTTAACTAAACTCCACTTAGAAAAAAGAAAACTACCAAACCAAAGAAATTGACGAGATAGAGCATCGAACTCTCTCACATAGCTTGAGGGGGGAGCCTGCACAAAACACCTATAAATGGGAAGAGCTTGTACCATAGTCTTCAGAAGAATCACTCTTCCAATAGAGGATAACCACCTGTAAGTCCAATGATTAACCTTGCAACGAAATTTATCCAAAATTTCTTGCCAAAAATCTCCGCCTTGGACCCCCAAATCTAAAGGAATCTCGAGGTACAACAAAGGAAGGGAACCCATCTAAAATCTGAGGATCCTGGCAATCCTATTCTGAATAAGCCGAGGGGTATTAAAAAAATATATGGATGATTTATCTTCCTTAATTTTCTGACCTAAGGCTTTGCAATAGATATCCAAAGCTCTCCTAAAATTCACTGCCTCATTGATTATGGCCCTACCCATCAAACCTGTGTCACCCACAAACTGAAGATGAGAGTAGGGAGGTAGAGCATTGCTTCAACTCCAACCCTGAATAAGACCTTGTCTCACCTGGGAAGTGAGAAATCTGCCAAGACCTTCAACCATGAGAATAAATAAATAGGGAGATAAAGGGTCCCCTTGCCAAAGCCCATGCGAAGTGCTAAACAATTCTGAGGGTTCCCCATTACTAAGAATGGAGAAAGAGGTAGAAGTCACACAACTAAGAACCCAATTCACCCACTCTTCTCCAAAACCAAAGGCCAAAAGGATCTTCTGTAAGAAATCCCAACTCACCCTATCATAAGATTTGGCCATGTCAAGTTTAATAAACATAGCCTTCTCCTTAGAGGAAGCCATCAAATGAATAGTCTCCATTGCTATCACAACTCCATCAAGGATCTGTCTTCCATCAATGAAACCACCTTTCTCCTTAGAAACCAAAGTGCATAGGAGAGGTTTTAGTCGTTCAACAATCAATTTAGTGATTATCTTGTAGACAACATTACATAAAGCAATAGGCTAGTATTGATCCAAGCTATTAGCCCCCTCCTTCTAAGGAACGAGAGCCAAGAAGGTAGAATTCATAGATTTGAGTATTTGTTTATTCCTATGAGATTCCTGAACCACATCTAGAAGATCGTACTTTATAGACTCCCAAAATTCTTGAAAAAACTCAATAGGAAATCCATCAGGGCCAGAAGCCTTGCCTTTTTTCATTTGAAACACAACCCCTTCAAGTTCAGACAACAAAACGGGGCACAAGAGAGCATAATTCATTTCAAAAGAGACAAGAGGGGGAATACAGTTCAAGATGGCCCTCTCTTCCACCATAGCTTCAGGATCCTCTTTGGTAAACAAATTAGAAAAAAATCTGACAGCTTCCGTAGCAATTTCTTCTTTAGATGGAAGATGGACCCCTTCTAAATATATGAGAGGTAATAGAGTTACCATACCTCCGAGCCTTAACAAAATTATAAAAAAAAAAGCAGTGTTTCTATCACCTTCTTGGAGCCAATCCACACAAGACTTTTGTTTCCAAAAAATCTCCTCACGCAACTCCCACTCTTCTAAGTCCTTTAGAGCAAAGGACTCAGCCATACTGAGCTCCACGGTCATCCCTTGATCCCTAATTTGATGCGTAACCTCATCCAGCTTGGATTGAGCTACCATCTTGTGTCTATGCATATTCCCAAAACATTGTTTATTCCACCTCTTCAGCCTATATTTCACATGTAATCTCTTCCCAAAGGTGTACATAGCCTGCCCATGGGTAGGCACCCCTTCATACCACCAAACAACCATAAGATCCCTCAACGACTGATCACGAAGCCACATCAATTGAAATTTGAAAGAGGCATTTTTGGAGGTTCTAAAAGATGTAATAGAAAGCTTAATAGGCCAATGATCAAAACCCCTCCAATCAAGAATTTATGAACTGGTGGGCCACCTATCATGCACCCAATAGCATGAAACCAAAAATCTATCAAGTCTTTTAGAGATAGCCTCAACGCCACTCCTACTATTATTCCATGTAAAGACACCATTAATTGGCTTCACATCAATGAGATTCAAGAGACCAATATTATCTCTTGAGTAAATTTGAGGAAGGATCAAGCCTGAATAACCCACCTCGCTTTTCCTCCAAACTAGTAACGACATTAAAATCCAAGGGAGAAAAGGATCTTGAGCCCAACAAGATTGATGTGAGCCCAAAGATGTGACTTACCCACAAGATCAGTAGGAGCATAAATATTAGAGAAGGGGCATCTTTCTCCAATCTCAAAGCTAGAAGCAGCCATAGAAATGGAAGCCCTGCTAGAAAACCACCACAAAGGGGAAACTTTCCTCGGGTTCCAAAAGCAAGCAACCCCTTCTGAACTATCATGAGATCTCATTCCCTGCCAAAGGCCCTGGGGCCAGACATGCAAAGCACAACTAGCCAAACCATCCACTGAAAGCTTGGTTTCCTGAATAAAAACAACATCAGAAGACTCAGAGTCAATTAATCTGCAAACAGCCTTTTGTTTAAGGATGTTGTTCAGCCCCCTTACATTACATGAGAGCACAATCATTTATGTGGTTGAGAGAAGTGGGAATCAATGGGCTTCACAGACCTGACTCAACCAAAGTATCACCAATAAGCTTAACCTTTTCCTGAGCCATTTTTCGTCCACTCCTTAATGGTTTGTCTAAAGAACCCTTTTTGAGGGTCTTCTACTGCAAGCCTAATATAAGTGGGGCTTTATTACTCTTCACAAAACCTGAGGCCACTATAGTGGAAGGAGCAGACGCCATGACCACTACACCTTCAGGGACCTGTGACCCACTAAGATCTATGTTGTCCTGAACATGGGAAGGCAAATCCATAACCATTTGAACAACTTGTTGATTCTCCAAAGATAGGGCCCCGCCCTCTTTCTTGGAATCCCCATCCAGCACCTCATGCTGAAATTGGGCACCCAAGGACATTTCAACTGGAACTCCTTCCTCTTGGACCAAATCCTCTAGAACATCAAACCTATTTAGGGTGACATCATTTTGCCTATCCAAACAGGTTCTCTTCTGTCCTTTGTCTTTATTCTGAGGTTTGACAGGAATGAAGCCATCTTTATCAACAAGACCATTAGGCATAGGGGTGTTCCCCTTATCTTCCCCCAGAACAAAGTGAGGAGGATCGGAAATAGCCAGTTTAGAAGATTTATTTCTGGGACATCTCCGCTGTAAATGACCATATTCATAACAAATCCTGCATCCAAATGGCAAGGTCTCATAGTCCAGCTACTGGATCCAAGAAGATGTCCCCAAACAGATTTCCATAGAGTCTGGCAAAGGATTATTTAAATCAGCTTCTACACATATACAAGCATAGGAAATTACCTTTTGATCTTGAGTTTGTGAAGCCGAACCCACAGGTTTACCAAGAAGCAATGAGATTGAGTGAAGAATATCTTCTCTCCAGAATTCCAACAGAAGCCTCGGCAATTGGATCCACATAGGAACACGAGAGGGAAGCTCCTCAATAGAATTAAAGCCAATATGCCAAGGTTTGATAAAGAGTCCCACCTGGTTGAAAAAATAAGGGCCACCCTCAAAAAGCCTTGTTCTTGTCTGTCGGGTTGGAAAAAATAACCAGAAAATAGTTGTTGGTTGCCATCAATAGCTCCATGTCTCCTTCAGGATTCCAGACACGACGTGCCCAAGATTCTAAAACAAGTATAGCAACCATTCACCTTTTTCATGCGAAAAGGCACTTTCAAAGAAGAGACGTCTGTCCCTGATTAGGAATGACTAATGTGTTACTTTCCACATGCATGCATCAAATGAGACGGATCCGCCATATCTAGATCTCCAGGGATCATTTGAGAAGAGGATAATCCTCTATTCTCCATGGACCCAGAGAAAATACCAAAAGAAGAAAACCCAACCCCAAAAGCCCACACACCCCCAACGACAACCCAGAGAAGAAACAGAAAAGGGTTACAAAAAAACCCTGCGACAACCCAGAAAACCCGACCATGGGAAACCCAAAACCGACCCCCAGCAAGAAAGAAACCCCCCCCCCCCCCCCCAGAACAAAGCAAGCAGAGCGCAGGACATGGGCTAGGGAACGTCGGCCCTAGCACAACACCCACACAAACACAGAGCCATTCGAAAAAAAAATCACACTCATCATATTCAATCATTTCAACTTGAGTTTAAATGACAGTAATTTAAATTATTTTATTTTATTTTAGTTATTTAATTTAATTTACTTTACACTCACAAGCACATCAAATCAAATGTCTTTATTTTTATTAACTCATTTTAACGGCCATAGTGAGTGTAATATGAACAGCAAGCAAAAACCGACCCCCAACAAGAAAGAAACCCCCCTCCCCCTTGGAACAAAGCAAGCAGAGCGCAGGGCATGGGCTAGGGCACGTCGGCCCTAGCACAACACCCACGCAAACACAGAGCCATCCGAAAAAAAATTCACACTCATCATATTCAATCATTTCAACTTGATTTTAAATGACAGTAATTTAAATTATTTTATTTTATTTTAGTTATTTAATTTAATTTAATTTACACTCACAAGAACGTCAAATCAAATGTCTTTATTTTTATTAACACATTTTAACAGCCATAGTGAGTGTAATACGTCTCTCAATGTCAAAACATAATTATTATTTATGCATATTTTTTAAATAGAAATGAGGTGTTTGTATTCATGCACATGCACACCCACACACACGCATGCACGTGCACACACACTGACATGCCCACACATGCACATACACATCCACACACGCACCACACACACACACACACACACACACCCCCCCAAGTACTATCACACACAAAATAAGCACTAGCTCAAACATACCAAAATACACACACCACAAATTGAATGTTGAAGTCCACTCAAACATGACAAAGTGAATGTCAAATTTAGTTCAAACACAAATTTAGTTCAAACACAAAACAAAGTGAACATCAAAGTTAGTTCAAACACAAAACAAAGTGAACATCAAAGTTAGTTCAAAAACACAACACACCACACAAATTTAACTTTCATACATACATACATACAAATGCAAATGCATACAATGAATGCAAGTATGCAAATGCACATATGCGATCATCCACACAAAGTGAATGTTATTGAAACTTTTTTGTAAACACGTTCACACAATGAATGCCAAAGTTAAAACAAACACCACAAAAATTAAATTTCACACACAAAAAGTTAATTTCAATTATATTCACACAAAATTATATAAAATGTTGCGCATGGAATCCTCTCAAACACAAAGAAGTAAAAACACACCACACAAGAAGTGAAAATCAAAGTTAAGTCAAACACGCATCACACAAAATGTATTCCAGGATAGTTAAAATACAAATACCACACAAAGGTAATGTCAAAATTACCTTTCAACGCACACATGGAAACAAAGTACATGGATTTTGTTCAAACATGTCAAAGTACAAATACTAAACAAACAAGTTTGTTCAAGTCACTTCAAACAAACAATTAATTTGTGTCAAAACTCATACACACACTTCATATAAACCAATATTCAAACACACATTTCACAACTAGTGGGTGCCAAAACACACTAAACAAACAAGTTTGATCAAGTCACTTCAAACAAAAAATTAACTTGTGTCAAAACTCAAACACACACTTCATATAAACACTAAGTAAATCAATATTAAACACACATTTCACAATTACTGGATGCCAAAACACACTAAACAAACAAGTTTGTTCAAGTCACTTCAAACAAACAATTAATTTGTGTCAAAATTCAAACACACACTTCATATAAAAACTAAGTAAATCAATATTCAAACACACATTTCACAACTAGTGGGTGCCAAAACACACTAAACAAACAAGTTTGTTCAAGTCACTTCAAATAAACAATTAATTTGTATCAAAACTCAAACACACACTTCATATAAACAATAAATGTAAACTGATGAATGCAAAAACTCAAACCCACACTTCAATATCATACAAAATATAAATGATTTCCCAAAATAAAACACTAAAATATATTTAAACTACAACTTGCTAATAACATAATATTATTAGTTAAAAAAATAAAGCAGTTAAAAAGACAAATTCAAGTTTAATGAAATATAACTATGCTTAAAGCTATGGAGTACTAACTATGGAACATAGTGTTTCATCTCTTGAAGGTTGCTCTTCTTATAAATTAAGTTTACCAAACAATATATATTTAATCCTGCCCAGACAAACCCTGATCCAAAGGCTGTTAAGTAATCCATTGTCGTGGTCCACTCATACGATACATACTTAGCTACCCAAACAGAGACTCAACCAAATGCATGAGTAGCACAACTGCCCTAATCCACTCAAAACAATACATATTTTTTACTGACTAGATTCCCTGCCCAAAAGAATACACAAACGCATTTGGGGTATGACAATCAACCTAATCTTCTCAAATAATACATATCAAGCTTGTAGAGTGGTTTAGCACTCAAGTAAAATCGTTGATTACCCTACCCCAAAAGAAAGCAAAGGAATTTTAAGCATCACAAGCCTGTAGAATAGTTTAGCACTTTGCCCTATAAAATGTTCTCTATCCAAATGGGACACTAACCCCAAAGGCGGTTGAATAACACAGTAATTAGCTTTGCCAACTTTGATGCAGAGTGTCACAATAGCCACGAGATAGGGTTGCTAAAAAATTAATATTTCATCAACCTAATCTTCTCAAATAATACATATCAAGCTTGTAGAGTGGTTTAGCACTCAAGTAAAATCGTTGATTACCCTACCCCAAAAGAAAGCAAAGGAATTTTAAGCATCACAAGCCTGTAGAATAGTTTAGCACTTTGCCCTATAAAATGTTCTCTATCCAAATGGGACACTAACCCCAAAGGCGGTTGAATAACACAGTAATTAGCTTTGCCAACTTTGATGCAGAGTGTCACAATAGCCACGAGATAGGGTTGCTAAAAAATTAACATTTCATCAACCTAATCTTCTCAAATAATACATATCAAGCTTGTAGAGTGGTTTAGCACTCAAGTAAAATCGTTGATTACCCTACCCCAAAAGAAAGCAAAGGAATTTTAAGCATCACAAGCCTGTAGAATAGTTTAGCACTTTGCCCTATAAAATGTTCTCTATCCAAATGGGACACTAACCCCAAAGGCGGTTGAATAACACAGTAATTAGCTTTGCCAACTTTGATACAGAGTGTCACAATAGCCACGAGATAGGGTTGCTAAAAAATTAATACTTAATCAAAATTCAAAAAAAAAAAAAAGAAAAATCAGATGGAGCATGCACACTTCATTCTTTAGTTTGAGTTAAGTACAGATACTAAAATGGAGCATTCCCAACGATGATCAAAGTTAAGAGCTGGTTCGCCAGAGTTCCACACAATTTATTAAGGAGTTCGAACCCAAAATCTGGATTCACAGTTACATAAAAAAATAATTGCAGCACATCACAAATATTATATAATTAATAATTCAACATGATGAAATAAAAATTAAAAAATGTAACAAAAAATAATATAAAATCAACACAGAAATGATAGGCTGGAAAAATGGTAATAACAAATGACCATTCCCTGCAGCCTTGAGGAGGGGCCAATTCAACCCCTCCTAAATAATTTCTTTTATTAAACAACAAATCTATATACATACCAGTTTACAAATAAGTTGATCAATTTAAGCAACTGATTCAAGAATAACAATTGAGATACTCTGCACTCTAGGTGTCAGTCTACAGACATGGCAAAGATATTACTGCTCTCCTGAAATCATGCTCACATTATGTATTGGGTTATGATTTATAACTAAAACATTATGCTCACATTATGCAGACAACTTGAAATCTTGTGTTTGATTAATTGGATTGCACGTGATCAATACGCACATTATGCTCCTTAGCATTGCTATAACAAGGGTCGTATAGTGTTGCAAAGACGATGTTTAACCCTTCTATTTAAGCCACATAAATAAACTATAAACATTACTCAGTTACATGGAAATGATGTTTCTACACGTTAGAGAAAAATTATGTTGCATCCATAAATCCAACTATCAAATATGTCAACAATTGGTTTTTCTAGTTATGGCATGACTTATTGCTGCAGAGAATAATTATTTCGTAGAAAAAGATTTTTAAAATTCAGTTGATGAGTTGGTTTACACGTTCCTCTTTAAAATTACTTATTTCTTAATTCAATTTTAAAGAAGATTTCAACATCGGCATGGGCACCAGAAAGGAAAACCTTAATAGGTCATAGTCACATGCCTCATCCAACCAGAAAGGAAAACCTTAATAAATACTCACATGCCTCATCCAACCAGAAAGGAAAACCTTAATGGTTACTGCTGATGCTCTTGTTGAGAGTAGCTGGTGGCATGCAACTTTTACATAGAATATGCATATGGTAATCAGAGGTTTGAAATCCAAAATCTATATTAAAATTGTTCCATAGATTTAAAGTAAATTTGAAACATTCAGTGAAGCAAAATTCATATGGACTCTTTTGGTTTAAGAAATATATATATTTCAAACTTCATGAAATTATAGATATGAGATTGTGAGTGAATTATAATTAAATTATAAGACTACAGACTTGATATATATGCTCTGTTAGACAGTATATCGTGACTCAGATCTAAAAATTTAAACATGACATGGTGAGTAAAGTTGACCACCAGCATCATACAAAAGGTAAAAGAACTAGGCTTATTAGAGTAAATAAAACATTAGATTTTAGATTTTTTAAATTCAATTTTTTGAGTATAACTAAATAAACAAAAGGATGACAAAATCTAAATGTATAATCAAATACAAATTCAAATGTAGTGACTCAAATCTAAAAATTTAAACATGACATGGTGAGCAAGGTTGCCCTCGAGGATCATACAATGGGTAAAAGAACTATGTTAATTAGAGTAAATAAAACATTAATTTTAGATTTTTTAAATTCAATTTTTTTGAGTATATCTAAATAAACAAAAGGATGGCAAAATCTAAATTTATAATCAAATACAAATTCAAATGTAGTGCTTATGATACACAAATTCAAATGTTGGTACCTGTTGTATTTCCTGTTGCTTGTGATGTGTAGTTTTGCTTCTTTTCTCCTCCTCCTCCTCATCATCGCAACTACCTGAATCACCCACACAAAAGACATACAAAATACCAATAAAACTTTTTTTAAAACAATCTACACATAAAAATACATATCAAAAATATGAAAATAGAACTCGCGGACAATAAAAACAGAGGAGGCATGGCATGCCGAACAAAAAACATAGAATGAACATGATAGAATGTGATGTAAACATTCATTAAATCACTGAAGTGAATCTGACATAATAGAATGTGATGTAAACTTTCTAAACATTCATTAAGTCACTGAAGTGAATCTGACTTCAACAATCAAACTCTTAATATCAATTTAAATGCAACACAAAATTGTATATTAACATTACTATTAAAAATATATAAAAAAAGTTCAATTTTGTTTTATGATAAGTTTTAATTTATTTTAAAATTCACTCCACTTTTAGCAAGATTCATTCACCTATTTGTTGGACGCTGAATATTCAATTTGCAATAAGCAACTTTATCATCTTTGTATCATCCCTATAATCACAAAAAGCAATGAGGAATTAGATGTAGCATACATAGCATAAGCAGGTATTTGCTAAATGTCTGCTTTATACTATCTACATAAGCAGGTATTTGCTAAATGGCTGCTTTATACTATCTACATATCTAGCCTCAACCATTGCAGTCTTCCAGAAGCTTTAAGCAATGCGTTCAACATGCTCCTTTAAGCTTCCGTAACATGGTTTCTGCCCTCTCTTATATTGACTGGGCATTCTTCTATCTCTGCAAATTTTGTTGGTTTCCAAAATCAGTTCTGCTATACAATAAAAAATTCAGACAAAATAACATCTCAAGCTAAATAAATTTTAGTCTCAAAGCAAATTTTTACTCATAGATGCAACCAGTTCAAAATAAAAACAGTTCAAAATTTGTCTCAGTGCCTTCCTTGCTAGTAAAGTAACCAGAAAAATGGTCCTGTTATTGGAATTTGTCGTAGCTTGGATTAAAATTTAAATAGCCAATATAATGTTGTAATTTTTTATTTAAGTCCTTAAGAGATCATGGATGAGGCTATCAAAAGAAAAATTATTTGCCACAAATTTTAGGTGCCGAGAAAGAAGAGGCAAAAGGAAGCTTCACTTTGTTAAGCTCTTTCCCAGGAGTTTAGGGAGCGTCGCAGTAAAGGAACTTAGGTCCTCCAATTTTGGCTTGAAACCAGCACTTTGCTGATCTATTGAAGACCCACGTTGCAGAAAAAGTAAAGAGGAGCTGGAGGAGTTTGAGGGACATAACTTAAGCGCAGATTCAACGTGGATGATTTTCATGGCAACAACAATCTAGACTGTACAATTTATGAAAGGAGATATCTTGAGATCTTCTAGTGATTGTTCAATTTTGGTCCCACTCTGGAAATTTGGCTGCACTTTGCATAAAGACGGAAACGATGGTTGGGTTTCTTTTGGTATGTGTGCTTAGGAATAGAGCACAAACTTGATAAACTACTCTGACTTCTGTAGGACCCTTCTGATGTCACATTCACCACGTACTTCATGCTTACTTTTGTTGGGCTTTCTTTCTTTATGACCAGCCTCCTGGCACTACCGACCAGAGTAACTGACATGGGTTTTATTGGCCAGAATAATCTGTTTCCACAAAATGTTGTGAGTGCTTACTGGAGATTGCAACAACCTTTGAAAAGGGCCCTAGTACACTTGCTAATCATGTTAGCCATTCATCTACTGATTCTCCATCACTCAACTGGCTATGATATTGATGAAATTTTTGCTAAACAAAATGCCTGTGAGAACAGAGATATCGGAATATTCAAGTCAACTAGCTACTGTGGCAGTTGCAATAGCCAAGCAATTTGCAATCGAGAAAACATAACTCAAGTTTGATGCTCTGCTTTCAATGTTAACTCTTACTAATTCTGAGCATTTGGTCCGCATACGGATTTCTGTGATTGGATTCTAGAGATGCAGCTTGGCTAACATACGTGCATTCTTGAATTGGAACAATTTTATAAACAGTTTAGAAGGCTGATCACAAACATCTGATCAATTGGCACTGCCCATGATGGACATGTTTGAAGAGGATTGGTTGATTGGTCCAATGGAATTACCAGAGGGGAAATGGCAGTTCCATCAGATAGGTGTCTTTTGATTGTTTTGGATACAGCAAGGGTTGAATTTGCTGTATTAATAAATGAGCTTGCTCGTTTGAAGTATAAATACAGTAATAGCAGAAATTCAAGCCTAGAAGAAGCCATTATAAGACAACGGTGTCTTGCCAATTGTTATGCATTGGTAGAAAATATAATAAGATTGATCTCTAATGTTTATGAAAGGCAAGATAATTACATCTGCGAGTTAAAGCAAATGAGACAGTTAAAATTGTTAATAATTTTCTTTGGGATGCAAAAGTTTATGATATGACGAAGGGGGTTAATCTATTAGCATCTGTCCTGCTATACAGGACAAGACAAAGAACGATCACTTTGAGATGGTGATAGAGAATAACAATAAAGTGTCAAAAGAAAGTGAATTAGAAGAAGGATAGTATGAGACAGATTTTTATGGGTAGTGATTGGCATTTTTTATGCTTTGAAGTCTTCAAAATTTTGTTGATTTCTTCTTTCTAAAATGTCTTCATCTTTGTTTTGTTAACCTAATACATCAAAGTTTTTTGGAGCCTAAGAGACTGTAGTAACAACAAGGGGTTAAGAAGTCAGTTATGGACCTAAACATATAAAGGACAAGGAAAATAGACAAATTTAACGAAGGTCTGTCACCTAAAATCTACTGACCTGTTGTCACAGTAATGAAGGAGCTTGAAAGGAGAAATGTTCGATGTTACAAGGAAAGCTGTTGGTGACAGTCAGAGTGAGCAAAGGCAATCTTTGAAGATAGCATGGTTAAAGACAAATAAGGAATGGCAGTCCTTAGAGAAAAACATGACAGTAGCAAAAAAGGCAAGGTCTCATCACATCTGCAAGTCCTTTGTACAAAGCAATGAACAACAGACGACAGTAATAAGGGAAGGCAGTCTAGTGCTAGTTTAAAGGAAGGCCACAACCTTTTAAAGGACACTAATTTAGAGGAAGTGAGCATAAAGTTGAGGATGTGAAGGCTTTGCTCCAGGGATCTCAAAAAAATATTATTGAGGTTTGAAGATGTTGGATGTTGCAAGAAGGGTGATTGCTATTTGATCAAGAGTGGATAATATAGAAACAAGGACAGTCATAGATGCACTGACATAGTCTGTAAGAGTTGCAGATTAAGGTCACAGAAGACAATACTGTAATGACATAAAGGCTCAAGCATACAAATTATCATGCTACAGGTCTGGTCTTAAGTAGAAGGGCAGGTAACTTCTCTGGGAATTGGAAAGGTAACAGTAGTGTCACCCAATCTCAGGTAAAGATGTCTTTGTTTCTTGCAAGTCAAAAAAGGGTTTCATTGGGGTTTCAAGACTGTCATTAGGGTAGTTGAAAGGTATATGTCATTAGGGTAGTTGAAAGGTATAGGACATTAAGCAAACCATAAGCAGATGTTGCTGATTGAAGACACACAGAGAAGGGCAATCATAATGAGAAAATAAAGATGACTGATAAAGAGTTCTTGTCTTAAGAGTCGTGTGCATGGAATAAAGAAGGGTGCAATGGCAGTGCCAGAGAATAGTTTAGAAGACTGTCATGATATAAGTTGCCTGTGACAGTTCAAGAATGCATACATAATGAAAAAGGAGATATGGCTAAGAAGTTTAAATGAAGACAGTTAAGGACAATCATCAAGAGACATAGTGTTAGTCATTGAAGCTATATGGATAAAGCCTCTTGAAGGGAAACTAAAAGGGCAACATAGGCAAAGGAGTTTTCAAGACATAGTGAAAGTCATAAAGGATGAAGGCAGTCCTCTATTTAAGCTTACTGTGATAGTCCTTTCAGGTTGCAGAGCCAACAGTGAACAGGGCATGACAATTAAGTATTTCTCATAAATTACAAAGAAATCAGAGTCAAGGCAGTTGAAAGACAGTCGACCACATTATTAGTTGACATGTTAAAAATGGTAAATACTCATCAATATTGTCAAGATTCTTTAAAGGTCTTTACGTAGCAGAGAACCACAAGGAAAGGACGGGGACAGCCAGCAAAAGGAAAACAAGTACATGACAAGTCTGAGCAAACAAAGGGGTAAGTCATAGTGTCTTTCATGGACAACAAGGTATAAGGTAATGCTTGAGAGACAATCTAACATTCATGGTATTACTGGTTGCCCCTCTCTTGAACAGAGATAATTCAATGCTTTCCTTTCTACCAGTGTAACCAAGCCAAGTGAACAAGAAAAATGGTCCAGGTTACACAAGTGACCAGATAATCTAACCGTTTATGTGATCAAATAAGATACAAAATTTGGTCCCAAGCCTCATACAAAGAGTTCATTGTTCACAATGACTTTGCTTGTTGATTGCAAGGAGTTAATTACGCTAATAGTACTCTGCCAATGTAAAACTGAACATGGTGAAGTAAAGCTACAACTAATTTGGTAATCCTGGGACATATGCCTAGATTAGAGAAGTAAAAAATGGCTAAGAATAAACTAGGTCAAGCACAAACAAGACCTATTCCGAAATGCCTGACATGAATAAATAAAAAATGAACAATATCACAAATATTATATGCATATTTAATAAGCCATGAGATTGCCAGCATACGCATGGCCAACTTCATCAATTTCTGCCAAACACAAATTTAATATTTAGAAACAAATGAATGGTAACAATGATCCTAGATTGCAGACCATTACTAGAGAGATGAGCTAGAATGTCTCAAATGCTATTGCTCAACAGAATCTTTTATTCTCTGTTGATCAAGTTAACATTCTTGTCAATAAAATATGATTACATTCTACATGTCATAAATTATAATTCTATGTTCTTTGATATTGAAAATTACCCTATCAAAAACATATATCCATTAACCAGATGAAACAGAAGAGAGGTAAAAACAGCATATGAATTTAAGTAACCATACTCAAGAATTCCTTTGGAGGCGCTGCGACTTACAACATTCCTCCGCAGATGATTGGCGATGCGGATGAGCTCTGTGGCGTCGGAGCGGATGCAGGGCACGGGTCATATTGCGCATTCTGGTGAGGAAATCTTGAAGCATGGGCGACAAATTAAACAAATGTTGAAGCATGGGCGCCATCACTCTCTTGGACAAGCCCTCACTGTTGAAGTCGCCATCGCCATCACCACGGGAAGGGCTGCTTCTCCGCGCGGGCGAGGGAACTTGCAGGAAACTAAACAAACAGTCTGCCGGTTTCTCAGATCACCCAGCCATATATATATAAGTAGTGAAAGCCATGAAGCTTTTTTCAATGTCTATGGAGCCAACGGCCATGAAGCTTTTATCAACGGCTATGGGGCCATCGGCCATGAAGCTTTTCTCAACGGCTCTGCTTTTTTCAATGGCTATAGAGCCAACGGCCATGGAGCGGAGCTTTCTCTTCTTTTTTCAACGAGAATGGAGCGGAGCTTTCTCTGTTTTTCCAATGGTAAATTAGTATGTTTTCTCTCTTTTTTTCTCCAAGCTATAATTAAATTAAACCTTATTTTTCTTTCAAAGCAATAGTTAATGAATTTGCAAGTTCGATGTTAAATTATTAAAATAAAAATATTTGTATCTTATACTAGTATATTTAAAACTAAAATAATTTGCTTAGATATCTTTGATGCATCTATCTAGAATACATTGAGACATATCAAGGTGTTTATTTATTCACAATAACAATTTAAATATAGGCGCCTCAAGACTAATATCTCTCGACGTATTTTAGAAAGATGTATTAAAGATATCTAAGCTAGTTTATATTTAAGTGCTTTGTATATGTTCTCTCTATTGATGGCAAAATTATAATTTGTTTCACGTTGATCCTTCTTTCAAACAATAATGATGGATAAATCTTATATTCGAACTAGTAAGATTTTAGCTATTTCTTTTACTTCTTGTGGAATACTTATGGTATGTCCTTTATATTTATATTGACTTCCACTTGTATGTGTAACTTAAAGAATTGGGTTGACATGTGCTATCAACATTTCCGTTATTTGGTTTAAATTTGTAAGTTCTAAAGGTTGTGGACCAAGATCCATGTTGTTTAATACTGAAAATAGATGTTCATCCTTCTCTTGTCGATGTCGATTACAAATAGGGCCTTCAGGTAAACGAACAATTTTTATGATAGGATAACTTCTTGATAAATGTAGTACATACTTAGTGTAGCAAGTTTATCTAGTCTGTGTCAAAATATCATTTGTAAAGTCTTCAAATCAATTTCAATATTTATTACATCTTGTCCTCTATTATTTGGTGTTTGTAACATACGATCTATTGTAATAGAATTCATCCCTTCAAAACTAACCTTAGCATTCTCATGAGATTGGCGTTGTCTTTGAGCCGATTCACGTTTGCACACTCATATTTGTTGTTTTTCTATCTCATTCAATTGATCTAAATGCATAACTCTTTGTATTCTTCTTCTCAATATGTATTACTCATCTTGAGATGTTCATGTACGATGTGTTATCATCTCATCCGTATGTTGTCTCATTTATGCTTCAATTTCTTCCACTATCATATCTACCTTACGTTTAACACTTTTTTCTCTATTATTTTGGTTTCAACGATCTCTTTCTTCTTGTCTTTGTGTATCATTTATTTGTTCACATCGTTCTCTCATATAATTCCGAGCAAATTATCTTTGTCATTCTCTTCATTGCTCTTCATTTTCAAGACTTCTCACTTCCTCTCTTTGCGCATTATACATTTGTTCACGTTGTTGTCTCATATAATTTCGATCATATTCTCTTCGGCATTGTCTTTGTTGCTCTTCATTTTCAAAGTTTATCATTTAGCAATACATTCTTGCTATGATAAAGATACTAAAAAACAAATACTAAAACAAACCATTTTTTATTCCAAATCAACTACTACTAAATTTATTCTTATAAAATTAGCATGAATAGTACAAACAAAAAGTTCATAAAGAGTAAATAAAGTTACTACCTAAAAACATAAGGAAACCAAGATTACATAAAAGTATATCTTTTATGAAATAAAATTATTTGACAAACTTAAATATAAAAATAATAAATATAAAATTATAGACATAGATATAAATAAATTTTATTTACTATGCAGGTTCGTTCATGGGCCTAGCCGAGACGATTTGTTTCTAGTGGATGCTCGGGTGCATTTAAATGGTAAATGGACACCACTGGAAGAAGGGTGGATCAAGGCAAATTTTGATGGGACATCAAAAAGAAATCTAGGTGAATCTGGTGCAGGGGTTGTGTTTAGGGATTGGAATGGTAATCTTGTTGTATGGGGTGCCAAAAGTTTGGAGAGGGGCACGAACAATGAGGCCAAGGTACAAGCTGCACTCTTGGTGATTGAGTGGGGATCAAAATTTGGTTTTAAAAAATTACATTTGGAGGGGATTTATTGATCATAATCAATGCAATCAATAAGGGGAAAATACAAGTATGGATGTTAAATATGTTTGTTCAGAAAATCAAATGTGATTTGAACTATTTTAATGACTTTAAAGTCAGTCATGTGCGAAGAGAAGGAAATAGAGAGGTTGATGTTCTATCTAAATGGGCTAGCATGTTTGAAGTTGTGCATGAATATCAATTGGCAGATATTCGCACTATGCAGAATGATGATGTGGATGAAGATATGATGAATATGATAACCCCAAGGATGGTGGATGGACGCAACATTAGTTAAAGGACATGATAAATGGCATGAGTTAGAGGTGAGTAAATGCCAGATCGTGTAGACAAACTATAAAGAAAAGCGAGGATAGAGTTTTTACGATAGTGCATTTATGATTCAGGCCTATGGCGGCGAAGTAGGATGTTGGTGTCGGGCGGAATGAATGAGGTGTTGTTTGTTTTATAGTTATTTGGTGGCTATACATGTCATTTTTTCATATTGGTTTCTCTAAAAACAAATTGTAGAGAGTTGGAAAATAAACTCAAAGGTGACGACACTATAGCAAGTAGAAAATGGAAGCCACCTTCATCCTCAAAATGATGAAGAAATTAGTGTTGTTTGTGGGAAAGCTTTCAAAGAGGCACATACAAGGACTCTTTCTATACAAGGATGAAAGGCTTTTGGAGGCAGTTAAGCTATTACTAGGTGAGGACATTGTGCATATTAGTCACAGATATAGGACTAATATAGAGATTTTTTCTTTAATTGTTGCTTGGGGTTTAGAATTTGAAGATGTAGTGGATAAGATTAGACAAGTGCAAAAGGAATTAATCGCAGAATATTTTCTTGGTGATATGGAATTCATACTTGAATGGGTTGTCTCGAGGGTTGGCATTATTATTTTTTAAGGGACGCATGAACCTATGAACCCTGTCCCATTTGTTCGTTGATTGGAGGATAATTTGAAAGCAAGGTGCAGAGCATTGGCATGGCATGGTTGGGAGGCCTTTAAAACTTTTGCAGGGTTAATGCGGGTTAAAGCAACTCTAAACGTGGTGCATGAAGTGGCAAGGGTGGAGATGGGCCGAGAATTGAGACCGAGGGCACATACAGAGGAGGCAATGAGAACCTTTGCCAAGTTCAATGAGGAGCATGCTAATGATAGCTAGTAGTTGAATTTGCTATATGTTTAGATTAGCAATGTTTTGGATAGTGATAGAGATACAGTTAGTAGTGTTTTTTGGTATGTGCTAGGCAGAAAATGTGCCCTTTATACTACTACGCAATGTCTTTCCATATTTTATAGTGGTTATTGAGATGTTATAAGGTACTATGATGTGTTAGAATCGACAGGTGGCTCTTTGTAGAAGCTTTTTGGGGTGATGATTTTATGAACTATGTATTGTTTGATATTTCAAGTTAATACAAAAATCTATTACCAACCAAAATCGATAATTATTTACTAGCTTATTTACTAACATTTTATTTATTATTTACATTTTTATCAAATTACTATTTTATTCACTTTTTTTACCAATGTACTACGTAATAACTATTTAATTTACACTTTGGTGTGTTTAACAATCACAACATAGGAGTGTGTTGTGGTTACTAACAAGCAAAATGGCGCGCGGGAGCAGGCGAGCAGGCAAAGCTAGGGTTTCAGCGAAGGAAGTGGAGGATTTAGGTGAACGAGACAATGATGGGGAGGTAATGACTCAGGTGGGCACGGTTTTACCTTGGCCCAAGTTTGGTGGATCATCCAGCTCAATCAAGTCTTGTGCCCAGTTTGGAGAGCTCGCTTTGCTTCTCTCTATGACCTTGTTGATCTCCTATCTTGGGGTTGCCTCCGTTGGAACGTGATGTCCTTTGGTTTTTCTCAAAATATTAGGAATGGTTGGTATTGTATGTGCTCTAATGTGTATTTTTGAAGCTTTGACAAAGGGTTGTCGTCTCTAATCCAACCGTGTCTTTGTTGGTTTCGTCCTTTGGATGGCCTCTTCTTTGGTTTGGGCTTTGTGTTGGTTTTTTATTTTGTGGGGGTTGATGCTTTTGTTGGGGGTTTTCTCTTATCCTTTGGCCCTCTCTTTCTCTAAATGCCTCGTTAGGGCTGAGTGCCTTTGTGGTAGCTTAAGGGGGGTCTCTCTGGCCCTTTGAGGGTATGTTTTTTGTTCTGAATTTTAACATGATGCTTCTATGGAAAAAAAAAAAATTGGGTTTTGTTTTGTTGTGCCTTTTGGGACCCTTTTCTACCTCTTTGTGTGCCCTCATTTTGTGGCTCTCAAAGCTATTGCTTTGTTCTTGGGGGGTGTAGTTCTTTCTTGTCGTTATCATATCTTTACCCCTTCTTTGATTTTGTTTTTTGTGAGGGGGTGGTCAAGTGTTTCTATCCTCTTGGTGTTGTTTAATGTGCCTACCATGTGGGCTATTATGGTGATCTCTGTCTTTGTTGGCCCTATTGTTGGTTTCTCCCTTCTTGCTTCTTCAGTGCTGGCCTTTTTGCTTCTATCTCTACATCCTTGGGTTTCTTTGTTTGTTCCTATAGAGGTGGGCCTATCTTCTTTTGAGGTGGAGATGGATGGTGCTAGAGATAAAATTTCTCTTATTGAGGTGGAGGTGGATGCCACAATTGATGTTGGGAGGTGTTGGTGGGAGGTTGATGGTACCCTGTCTCTTGGTTGTATGGGAATTGAGGCTGGTCTTTTTACTGATTTCTCTCCTTTTTCCTCTATTGAGGTGGTGATCTTGGAGGGTATGACTAACTCAGTTTTGTTCATTCTCAAGATTAAGGTTATGGGAGCCTTTCAAAAACCCATTGTTGAGGCTGAGGGTACCTGGAAAACCCCTATGGTTATGTTGGTCTAAGATTTCTAGTGTATGGCTTCGACCTTTTTCTTTTTACAAATGGCTCTTCAGTGATTATACTTTGTTGCTAGGTTGAGGATGGGCTATTGGATGTCTATGTTGTATCTTAGGGCAGTGTTCTTCTTTGGGTTCCGGATCCATGTAAAATCTGAGGGTTTCAAGTCCCTTCAAAACTTGTTGTAAGGGGTTTTGGGTTCCCTCAAACCCTATTCGATCCTTAATAAAAAACTATTTTATTTACATTTTATACCTATTTATTGTTAACTTTCACTAATCACTATTTTATTTAGTATTTACATTTTATAAGTAATTGCTATTTTATTTTGACCACTTTATTCCCTAATAAATTTTTAATTTACATTCTATAATTATAGATCAATTGGTATTTTTAAAATTTAAAAAATAAATAAACAACCATCAAAACTAATACTATTTTATGTAACAAAATATAACTTAATTGTACTCAGTAATTTATTTACACATGCTCTATAATTTGATCTCTAATGCATTGAGTAAACCTTTCTCCTCTTTATTTTAATTTACCTTGTGGTAATTTATTCTCTCCTCTTTGCACCTTTTTTTCCTGCTCTTCAAAATAATTACTTTTAAAGGTATGCATTGACCTTGATTTTCCTCTTGCTATTTATGTTTTTTTAATAAAACGTGAGGGTTTGAAAAGTTATCACTTTTAATTGAATACTTTATGTTGTTGACTTATTATTTGTTCAATTTAACATTTTTTTTAACACACTCATGCCATTCTACTCCACCCAATGTTGCCACTGTAGGTTATGCCTCTCAACGTAATTATAAATCAATATTTAGAAAAATATTTCTTTACAAAACTTAAAATTAAAGTTAAAATAATTTATTAAGTTATTTAATAAAATATAAAATTAAAAATAGATTTAAAATTAGACAACGTGTCTATTATATACAATTCAAATTTCAAACCCCAAAAACATATAATTTATTGCAGAGAATAATGTTAAGACTATCATAAGTTCTTGAAAAATTTAAAAATTATGGTCATTGTAGACACATAAAATTGTCGCATGCCTCGAATGCTAATCTTTTTATTTTATTTCTCCTTATGAATTGAATAATTTTAATTATTTAATTAATTTAACTTTGTTCTTCTAAATTAGCTTCATTCCTCCACTTCAAAATCAAAATTCAAATTTCCCTCCAGCTTAATAATTAAATAATTTTTAATTATTTAATAATTTAATTTTCTTCTAATATTAATTAAATTATTTAATTATTTAATTAATCCTCTTCCACATACTTTAGATAAATTGTCTTTATTGTTTAATTAAATCAATTTATATTATCTGAAAATAATATTAGTTCAAAAAAAGCATGGCGGAGCTAGGGTTTTGTACAGAAGGACGTCGAAGGTAGATTTGGAACTATAGAGGTCACAAAATTGAAGGTTATCAAAATAGGGAGTGGTAATCATTGTATCGAGCATGGAAGGGACAAGAAAGTCAGAGCTTTTATGCTGTGAAAAAACGGAAAAGATTCATTCACAAAGAAGGGAATGGGATAGACATAAATGGGGTTTCGTGTCTATTCATTCTAGACCTCGGTTGGATTTTAGAATGATCAAAAAGAAATTCTGGAGACCAAAGAAGGCTAGCCTAGAGCCACAAACAAAAAAGGTATGCAAAAGTCCAGAGCACGCAACTGTAGTTTCCATACTTGTAGATAACTACGAATGAAATATTTCAGTTCAAATTTTAAAAAGTAGAGCCTTTTTCATGAAATGGAGTGGAGACCGGTCTACTTTCTCTAGAGTTGGGTCATGGGTTGATACTAACTAGGGAGAGGTGTGCGTGTTGAAAACCCTCCCAAATGGGTTTCAGCGTGTTGAAACTCCTCCCAAATGGGTTTTGCCTTGTCATCAATCCCAGTGAGAAAGATAAGGAATGAAAATTAAACAGTGGTCCTTTTCTCATGGGGGGAAAGGGTTTTTTTATTAAAGACTGGACGCCGAACTTTGACCCCAAGAAGGAGGAGATTGATATTGTTTCATTGTGGATATGACTCTATAATCTCCCTCATGAGTATTGGAATACTAAAAGGTGACAAGCTTGGAAGTTTTTTAATGGTCAATGAAGCTTTGGAGGTAAAATAATATAGTATGCATGCTAGGGTTTGCATTCAATGGCAAGCCATTCATCAACTTTTGCAATATATAGAAATATAGTCGGGTGAGGGAGTATGGAGACAACCTATTGAAGTTGAAGATTTGACTGATGTTTGTGCTATATGCAAGAAAAAAGGGCATTCAGATGCAGGATGCCAGAGCATCGAAAAGGGGAAGAATTAATGTCAGAATAGGCTTCAAGACCTATTAGTAAAATTGATAGAAGTTAATGATATGATAGCAAATGATGGAAAGAGTGTATCGTCGGAAGGCAGAAGCAATCAAAACAAGGAAGTTAATGGCTTGGAGGTTGAAATACACAGGATGCCAATATAACGACTACAAGTTTGAATCTAGAAGGAAATGAATCCCATATAGGAGTGGAGAATTTTTCCAAAAAACTAAATGACTCCATGGTCAAAGAAAACAAGGGTCAAAATGATATGGTAAATAATTATCTAGAGATTGATGTGCCTAGGATGGACCTAGAAGGTGTAAAGGATAATAATAAAAAGTCAGGGGAGAAGTTAAAGGAGAATGTTGAAATACATACAAAGCAGGACAAGAATCTGATGTTATATATTGAAGATATTCATTTTGAGGAAAACAGTGGAGTGTCGCCTAAAAACATAGTCTCTAGCAAAGTCCACCAAAATAGAGACTTAATTCCTAATGAACCTTTAGTTGATGATGTGAATGTCCAGAATATCAAGTCTCACTCAGAGGAGTGAGATGGTTAGGTTGATAAGGTGGTGGAGGAATCTGATGATGAAATTTTCAAAGATATCCAGATGTCGCCTATAAGAACTCTAAATTTCATGGATAAGGATAATCGAGATATGAAATCTTCAAAAAAGGAAGGTTTGGATTTGCAAGATTCGAAGGATGTAACCAATAATATTAACAATCTGGGTCTACAAGAGGAGGAGGGATTTTTGGAAAAAAGATTTTTGAATCAAACTAATTCAAAAATCACCAAACCAAAAATAGGTGAGAAGAGGTCCAGAGGGGAAAGGTCCAATTGGGAAAGGTTGGAGATGGCAAACCTAGCTAAAGGGCAAACTAAACTAAGATCAGGAAGAGCGTGTGACTCTTCCTAGAGGTAATGGGGTGCCTTTCATGGAATGTAAGGGGCTATAATGCCCCTGACAAGAGGCAACTGATCAATAGATATCTTGATCAAGTACGAGGAGTTGTTGTGATGTTAGAAGAAACTAAATTAAAAGGTGAATATATTCAAGCTTTTCAATTGCAATTTCAAAAATGGAGAGGTGTTTTTTTTTTTTTCTGAGGCAACATTAGCTTTAGGAGGATTGAGGATTTTGTGGAATGACGACACTCTAAATATTGAACCAGTAAGAATGGAGAAGAATTTGCAATGGGTGTGAGTGTACTCAAAATCTCTACAAAGCAATTTTGATTTGTTTAATGTTTATGGACTAACCTGTACTTTAGATAAAATGAGAACTTGGGAGCAGTTGGGGAGCATTTTAGCGATTATAGATGATCGCATTTGTGTGATGGCAGGAGACTTTAATGCCACTTTGTCCCCTATAGAAAAGAAAGGTGGGAATCTAAGGTTTAGTCAAGTGCAGTAGGATTTCAGTGAATTTACTATTAATAGTGGTTTGGCAGAATTAAAATTTAAGACAAGGGATTTCACATGGATCAACAGAAGAGCTAGATTTTCAAATATACAGAAAATTTGGACCAAATATTTCTTGCAGGTGATTGGGTGTCTAAATAATTGATTATCAAAGCTACCATATTGCCTATCCATGGTTTAGATCACTATCTGATAAGTCTCCTTATTCAAGATGTTTTTGCCCCAGCACGATGTCCGTTTAAATTTGAAATGATGTGGTTCAAGCTTAAAGAGTTTCGCGACTTGATTGAGGACCTATGGAAAAATTCTTCAGCTTGGGAAGGAAATCATGCTTTCATCTTCTACAATAAATTGTAGTTTTTGAAGAAGTCTCTGAAGAAATGGAATAGAGATAAGTTTAAAAATGTTTTTGCTAAGAAGCTTGTCATTGAAAAAATTGGAAAGATTGCATAACTGGGTTATTCAAAAAGGCATGTTAGAATCAAAATACATGGAAGAGAAAAAAACTCAACCGGGAGTATTTGGAGGTGCTTGCGAGGGAAGAAATCATTTGGAGGTAGAAGTCTCAGGAAACTTGGCTCAAAGAAGGGGATATAAATACCAAGTTTTTTCACAATTCGGAAAAGGTCAAAATGTCGAGTAATAAAATTTTCTCCCTAAAGAATAATGAAGGTGTTGTGTTATCCAATCAAAAGTAGATTGAGGAAAGCAGTAAGCTACTTCCAAGAACTGCTAATGGAGGAGGATCCTCAAAGAATGGTTGATGTGAACTTTCTAGATGTTATTCCTAAGTGCATTATGAATTTACAAAATAAATGTTTCATAGAAAACGTTTCCAAGGAGGAAGTGAAGACAACTCTTTTTGAGGTAATGAGAATGAGGTACCATCAACATATGCAAGCAAAAAGCTATGCTCGCCACATACTTCATGAATAGTGAAGGGGCCTCTCCATAAGGAATCAAATTTCTCATGCATACCCTTTGGCTCCCTCCTCTTGTCCCATAACAAGATTTGATCACCATCTGTGAACTCACGAGAAGTAGCCTTCTTGTCAAATAATGCCTTCACTTGGCTTTGGTGTGCAAAAATTCTATCCACCACCTCTGCTCTTGTTTCCTCTAACTGAGAAAGAAACATAATCCACTTATCAAGTGAACCTTGGTAAGTTTCGTCTTCACCGGCCTTGGCAAGCTTCAATGCTGGAAGTTCCAAAGTGATAGGAAGCTCGACATTCAATCCATACAGAAGTTGGAAAAATGACATGTCAATTGCTCTTTTTGGAGCTATACAATCCGCCCATAGTGCATCATAAAGAGCCTTATGCCAAGTCCATTGTCTCTCATCAACAAGCTTCCTAATAATGGTAACCAGGTTCTTGTTTCTTGACTCATCTTGACCATTTCCTTACAGATAATAGTCAGATGAGTGTGAAAGGGTAATACCATAATCGAAACAGATGTCAATGATCTCATAAGATGAAAAACAAGAAGCATTATCAGTTACTGTCTTATGAGGAACACCAAACCTTGAAACGGTGTTTTCTTTCAAAAATTGACAAACCATTGTTGAGGTAGCTTGCATTGTTGGAATCGCCTCCACCCACTTGGTGAAGTAATCTATCGCAGTGAGAATATAAATGTGACCCACACTAGATGTTGGATAAACAGGTCCAACAAAATCTAATCCCCATTGTTGAAAAGGCTCTTCAATTACCATTGGCTTAAGAGGAAGTGTCACCAGCTTAGGCTTACCAACAAACTGCTGACATTGCTTGCATTTGCGAACCCAACTGCATGCATCCTTAAACAATGTTAGCCAACAGTATCCTGGACACAAAATTTTGTGTGCAATGACAGGAGTTGAAAAGTGTCCACCACAAGCAAGATCATGAAAAGATTGAAGTAACTTCACTTGTTGTTTCTTGTCAACACAACACAGTAAATTTCCATCCAAACCCTTGTTATACAAACCATTGTCCCATAAGACAAATTTCATTGCTTTGAGCTTCAAGGTCTGCCTTTCATTGCATGATAGGTGTGCAAGACACTCACCATATGTTAAAAGATATGCCAAATTAGAATACCACTCATATGTGGTGTTGATAAACAAAACCTTGGGAAGATCTTCATTCATGCCTTAATTTTCAAGCACTACCTTATTACTTTATTTGTTATCGACAATCAACTGACACAAACCTTTTCCATGAACCAACTTGGTAGGCTTAATTTCCATGTCATATTCCTGAATTTTGGCAACCCAGTTGCCCCTTTTAGTTCCAAATTCTTGTTGTGTTAGAATTGACTTGACAACAGCATTAGGAACAAGTGCAATGACATGTGAATTGAGAATATAAAATATAAAATGTTTCACCGATTTAACCATGGCAAAGGCATGCTTCTCCATTTCTGAGTATTTCAATTCATGGGCCTTTAATGGATAACTCATGAATGCAATAGGTGATTTAACACCCTCATTATTATTATGCATCAGTATAGCCGAATAGGTATGATCATTTGCATAATTGTACATGATAAATTCTTTGGTGTAATCAGGACACACCAAAACTGGGGCACTCGCCATGGCTTCCTTAATTTCATGAAAATATTTTTTTCTTTCATGAGTCCATTTGAAAATAGCTTTGCCTTTCATCATGACAACTATGTGATGAGTCTACTCAGCAAAATCTGAAATAAACCTTCGCAAGAAGTTTACTTTACTGCATAAAGAATGCACGATAGTCTTACTTTCTGGCAGGGAAAGATCATGAATGGCCTTTACCTTTTCATCATAAATCTTGATACCTTCCCTTGAGACAATATGTTCACAACTTATCTTCAGTAACCCAAAAAATAAATTTCTTGGGATTAAGGGAAATTCCATGTTGGCGACACTTTCCCAACACTTGTTGCAAATGATAGAAATGATCTTGATGCTTCTTAGAAAAAACTATCAGATCATCCAAATATACTACAATGAACTTACCATGAAAATCTCAGAAAGCCAAATCCATTGCACATTGGAAAGTCGCTCCTACATTTATCAAGCCAAAAGGCATCCTATGGTATGCAAAAGTACCCCATGGTGTGGTAAAAGCAGTAGTCTTGTGTTAATCCTTCTCAAGAACCTCCACTTGATTATAACCCCCAAAAATTGTCCAACATGGACATCATCTCGGATCCAGTGACAGCTTGCAAGACATGATCCATGACAGGAAATGGATAATTATCCTTCAAAGATGCTTGATTCAAATTCTAGAAATCAACACATATCCGGATCTCGCCATTTTTCTTGCAAACGGGCACAATATTAGCTATCCAGGTGGAGTGATGAATAGGGAAAAGTATCCTCGCCTTTAGCATTTTTTAGATTTCAGCAAAAATGGTGTCATAAATCTTTGGGTTATACTACCTTTGCTTTTGACGAAAAGGAGCAACACCCAACTTCAATGGAATGTCATGACGAAGCTCTTCAAGATGAAAAGACTTCACGACATCATAAGAGTAGGCCAATACATCAATATATTGCTGCAATAATGCAACAAATTTCTGCCTTTCTTCATGTGAACAACATTTTCCAATGTTGATCATCTTTGGATTCTCATATGTCCCAATATTCACTTGCTCATACTCCATTGTACTAGCGGCTGATTTTTGTTGCTTTTTGACATAGCGATCATGCTTGTCAAACAATTTTTCAAGAGAAACAAGACCCTTAGGAATCTTATTACCTTTCAATTGTAGAAAATTTTCACCAGATTTTGCATCAACACTTTCAATGGCATCTTTTGAAGGATATTGACTACCATCAAAATACAAGTCATCAAAACTATCAGGAGTCTACAATAAATTGATTACATGTTGATCTTTATTGAACACTTGCCAATTGTCAGAATTATCTACAACACTTGGTCGAAAGATCATTTCAATAATATAAAATCCTTGTGTGGAACCAACAAGGTCGGAAATACTGTTAAAGAATATACTCTATCATTGAATTCACTTGAAACAATAGACAGATCAAAGGCATCAAATGCCTCAATTGAATCCCACACATGATTACGATAATGCCTTAGCTTATCGCTTCTTGTCTGATAGATATTTCTGACTTGACAAACAAACGATTCAGCATCTCCCTGAGCATGCAAATTCTTAATTCCTTTCTTTTGAGAAACATTCATTCCAAAAAGAAGACGCATACTCAGTAGTATTATTAATATTATTAAACTGCAACTTGAAAGAGAATGGGAATATATTAGCATTAGGAGACACGAAAACAATACCGGCTCCTGATCTCATGGAAGAACAACTGCCATCAAACTCTAATGTCCAAACATCATTTGGACCACCAACACTTACAACATCAAAATTGAGAGGTTGCTCTTGTAGAGTTGAAGATCCCACAAACTCAACAACAATACTTTCAAAATCACTAAAACTTTCATCAAGTGAAATGACATCCTCAATTTCATGAACAACTTCAAACTCATCATCAACATGTAAGAAATAATTTCCCATAACCGATGACTCAAAAAGAATCTGAGCTTGATGATCATCAGATTTAACAACAGTGTATTGTGATTCCTTTCCTGGATACAACTTTTTGATCTCTCCTTTGACAGGAATACATGCTTCATTCATATCCATGTTTAATTCTCCTCCAACATCTCTACAAAAATTCCTTCCCAAAAGTATGCCATAGGAAGCTGACAAATCAACTACCAGTACTGTCATTTTGATCTTCTTGTTTGGAAATGCGGCAAAAGCTAATTGTGCATCCTTAATTTGACCTATCAGTGGGACTTGCTTATTATCCATGGAAAAGAATCTACCAAACGTCTTGGTCAAGGCTAAACCAAGAGCGTTGGCAACTTTAGCAGGCATAAAATTGCCAGGTGCTCCAGAATCAATTACACAATTACTTAACTTATGACCATTTATCAACAAGGAGATATAAAATGGTTCTATCTTTCCTGTAGGAGAAGGGGAACTAACTAGATTATTTTGAGGTGTGTTGGATTTGGGAGGATTACTTGGGGAAGTGCCTTTTTCTTTTACAAATTTGACGAAACGATCAAATTGATCTGGATTGGATCTCAAATATTCTACCTCAAACATTTGTACTTTAGTTTTCTTAGCATGATCTATAATATCAAATGGCTGAAAAATAATTCATCAAAGATTGGTTAAGGTTCTCATTTTGAAAACTTGAAATATTGGGTGCACTAGTCTTTGATGCAGGTGTAGAAGAATTAACAGGTGTTGAAAAATGTACAGCAATCAAAGGAGCACTTACATTTTTATCCTTTGAATTCTCTTTTAGAGTGGAGTTGTCCTTTGGAGGATTTGGTAAAGGATTTCCATGCTAAGCAATAGTAACTAGCAAGCATTGAGAATCCTTAGCTTGTGTAGAATCATCACTCTTCGCATTGACAAGTGGTTGTGCTACTTGTGCTTGCAAACAGGTGAAAATTGCAAATACATCTCCATCATGCGCATCTGACACATCATCTTCTTCATACTTCATATATTCGATGTTAGAGTTGCCGACCAATTCTGCATCATCTCCTTGAAGCAAATTGGCTTCTTCCTCACCAAATGGAGGAAGATCATTTTGTTCAACTTCATAATAACCTGTAGCTGAATTCTAAGGTGGTGCTTTGAATGCAAGTTTCTCTGGAGCAGGAGTTAACTTGTTTTGATTGCGCGCAACATAATTGGAAGCATTATTTGGATAAGTCCTTCTTGGAACATCACGGTAAGAAGTATTTCCTTGGGAGGAAATTTGATTCTTAAGTGCTAGCAACTCATTTGCTAGCTTTTGAATCATAGGATCCACAAAATTTGTTGAGAAAGATGATGTGTCAACAATCTGATTATTCCTAACCTTGCTAGGATCCTTTCTTATCTTACCCACAAGGATAAGATCATCTCCAATTGATATGGCCATCTATTGCGCAGTAGCCAAATCTCTAGGATTATCCCTACGCAAGAGAAAACTCACTTCTGGCAATTGAGCATTAATAAAGAAACATTTCAAATTTCCAGCAGTAAGTTGTGAAGTAGTCAGAATGTGATTGTGCAACTTATTGAACTTTTTCACAAATTCTCGCATGGTCTCTTGTGGTTCTTTTTTCATTTGAGTCAATTATGCTAAAAGTGCATGATCATCTTTAGTAGGCTTGAACCTTGCCTCAAACCTTGTTCTAAGGCTGGCCCAATTTGTAATACAATTATTTGGAAGATGATAGAACCAATCAGCAGTTGCACCTTGCAAATTTCACTGAACAATCTCATAGAAACATCTTCATGTTCAACGCCGAGAACATCACATGCAATATAAACAGCAGTGATGTGCTCATCAGGATATTGAGCACCATCTCCCAAAAATAGGCAAATTCTTTCTTGTGCCTTTTGGAAGTTCATGTAAAGGTTTCGTTAGGCTCAAAGGACCAAACAGAGTACCCCAAGGACCCGTAGAAGCCATCCTTAATGGATTATATGGTGGTATTACAAAAATATTTGCAAGTGGAACAACCAAAACTTGCAAACTTGACGCCTCACTTGGTATAGGAGACCAATGTGTAGTAGGAGGAAAACTACGTGCCCGCTGCAAAGGAGATCGCGTCCATGGAGGAGTCACAAAAGGGAAATTATGTTGTACAAAAACTCTAAGGTAGGATCAACAATTCTTGTTGCTCGTTGTCCACAAGTGTAACTTTGATCATCCAAATTAAAACTTTGGGAAAATCAACAATATAGATATTAAAATGAAAGCACACTGCAACCCAAAAAGGAAAATACTGGTTGCACGTCACTCCCCAATAGAGTCACCAAAAAACTGTTGGGTGAATATTTTTTCACTAGCGTACCAATGACAAAATATATAATTCACACACAACTATGTTGAGAAGTTAATCTCTCCTCTCAGTAAGGGGAGGTTCCCTTTGAAATTTCTTCTCTAATTAACAAGAAACTAAAATCTATGGGTAAGTTTCGGGCATATAACTCTTTTTTTTTCAGAGTTTATGTATTCTCCCTCCACTTTGTTACAATTCTCTATCACTTTTGATACTTAAAGAAACGAACAAACTAAACTTACAATCAAGAAGCACAAAGTCTTTCTTGAATGTAATTCTAACTAAGCTAATGATTACAAATGATAAGAAATTTAACTTGTAGCTCAAAGTCTTCAAGTATAATTTCCCAATCCCTTAAAACCATAAGTAATAGCAGCAATACAAATCCTACCACTAATTACTTAACATCGGAAAAATTTCCCAAAATGCAAATAGCACAAAGTCTACTCAACACACTTGGAAATCTCTTTCAATAACATAAACAAATTTGCCACAAAATTCTAATATATATAAGAATGATTTTGAGAACTAAACATAGGAGTAATTCCAATCACAACCACAATCTTCTACTCACTCAAATTTGAGGTTTAATGGATTGCTTTCTTATATTACTTTGAATTCAATTTTACATCCAAAAAAGATCAAAGTATTAGTTGGCACAAAATTTCGACAGAGTTTTGCGAAGCATATAAAAGAAATATTTACAAATAAGGCTCCTCTATATATAGGAGAGAAAAGGAGAAAAAGGTGGGCACAATTGACTAATTCAACTGCACAGTCCCACTTGACTACAACTACAGCATAAAGGGAACATGCAACTGCGAGAAAACTTACAGCATCTAAAAATGCAACTACATTAAAAATGCATCTACATGAAAAACTAAGTGTAAAAACTGGGACACTTTATTCATCTTTCTCCTCATTGGATTTAAATTCTTCAAATTTAGCCAAGACGGATTTCATCTCAACTTCATCTTTTTGTATACAGGTTTGCTCGGTGATGGATCTCTATGAATGGGAGAGGCCTTTGATTTGCTTGCAAATGACTTGGACATTTGCAAAGATGTTGCACAGAACATATTTTTTAGGCCCGTGATCAGTATTCATCATCATAAGAACAAGTTGGAGATCTGGAATCAAACAAGACTGAGTGAAAAACTTGATTGAAAAAGGCTCATGAAGGGAAAAACATCAAAACTGGTAGGTTGGGGTTTAAAATACGACCTGCTAGTTGCAAAGGAAAGATACTGGCATGTTGGGTTTTAAACCCCAACATACTAGTATAAAGAAAAAAAAAACACTGACAGGTCAGGATTTAAAACCCAACATGCCAGTGGAACAAAACTGACTGGCAGGTCGGGTTTCAAACCCTGACCTGACAGTTGCAAATGTAAAGATGAAAAGCTCACATGTTGGGGTTTAAAACTTGACATGCGACTTGAGGAAACTTCATCCTCACATGTCAGGTTTCAAACCCCGACATGTGAGCTGTGGGAACGAGCATTGGTTGACTTGCATTTCGGGGTTCAAAACTCGACATGCAAGTCCATGGAACGAAAAAGAAAATCTTATTTCAGGTTTTGAAATCCGTTATGAGAGGTTTAGCAAAAAAGCGGAAGGTATGTTGGGTTTACCTCACATTAATTGGAGGAAAACAAATAACGAAGCAACACTGAAAACTAACACAAACCCTAGCAAAACCTAGCAAAAACTTGATGCAAAATAAATAAAAGAAAAATGAAAACCCTACCTGCCAGATGCGAAGACGCTAGAGAAAAAGATTAATCGAGTAGCTAAATCGCCAACACCCGCAAGGAGGAAGGAGATAAGAGCTAAAACACCTCACATGAAGAAACAAAGACTTAGAATGCAAAAAGATCGACTAAAAAGCAATTTATAACTAACTAAAAGATAAACACGAGTTGCAATAAATACAACTCATGTTGACAAGTCGGATTTTAAAGTACGACATGTCACCACAAGACACTAGCAAGTCGGACTTTAAAGTCTGACCTATCAACAAAACTAAACTGCAAGTCGGACTTTAAAGTCCGACCTGCTAGTCAGGGAAATTGGCACATCGAACTTTAAAGTCCGATGTGCCGACAAAGGCAAACTGACACATCGAGGTTTAAAGCCTGACCTGTTAGTAAAAACAAAGAAAACTAATAACTCAAAAATGACTAAACAAAAAAATGAAAAATGAAAAACAATTAATCGACAAGGTCAATTAGCCTCTCCCGGAGCCCGTGAGGTACAAAATAGACAAGTTTCATAGGGTTGCCTCAAGATTTAGGCCACGTCAAAATTGAGGACAACATTATGGCAAGTAGTGCAAGAATCTAGAGTTGGGGGTTTCATTTTGAAGGACTTTAATAACACCTTCATTGCCCTTATCCCAAAGAAGCAGATGGTTGTTTCTTATGATAATATGCAACCCATTTCCTTATGTAACACCATTTATAAAATTATTTCCAAGGTGATTGTAAACAAGCTGAAAAAGGTGTTAAAGTTTATCATTTCAGAAGACCAGAGTGGGTTCACTCCAAATAGGTCTATAGTAGAAGGCATTATTGTGGCACATGAGGCAAGTCATTCGATTCGGGTCACACAAATGGTTAAAATGTTACTCAAGCTAGACATACAAAAGGCTTATGACAAGGTAAGGTGGAATTTTATGTTTGCTACTTTGCAAAAATTTGGTTTATGTGGTGAATGGATTGCTTGGGTTAAAAAAGAGAGTATTTGGAAGGGTGTTAAAATCGTGCAAGATGTAAGGATTGTTTCTCACCTACAAGTTGCTAATGATACTCTTTTATTTGGGGAGACAACCTTGAGAGAAGCACAAGTTTTGAGAAGTACATTGGAAAATTATACTAACTGGTCTAGTCAAAAGATTAATTGGAGGAAATATGAAATTTTCTTCTTTAACAACCCCTTGGGAAAATAGAGGGAGATTTCACATATTTGGGGAATACAAGTTGGTAGTCTCCCAAGAAAATACTTGGGTATTCCTCTATTTGGTGTGGCTAGTCGGTATGCTCAATGTAAGAATCTTGTAGATTGTTGCATTCAAAATATTGATGGATGGAAAAGTAAATGGTTGACTTCGATGGGATGTATTTTGATGTTAAAATCAATTATTTCTGCTATACCGCTCTTCTCAATGATGTGCCTAAAAATTCCCCAAAAGGTGCTAAAGGTGATTGAATAAAAAATGAGAAATTTCTTTTGGAACAGTGCTCAAGAGTAGGATAAGATTTCGCTGCTTGCTTGGGACAAAATTTGCATGCCCAAGTAGCAGGGAGGGGCGGGATTAAGGAATTGACAACTAATGAAGGAAGCAATGGAGGCAAAGTTGGTTTGGGCAATCTATGAAAATACTCATCAACTTTGGCTGCAAATCTTGCATGCAAAGTACCTGGATCATTCAGATGACTGGAGGATATTTACCATTACAAACCCTCCACATAGATCAACAATTTGGAATTTCATTGTTTCCTACAAGAAAGTAATCACAAATCATTTATCATGGCAGATTGGTGACGATGGGAGTGCTAATTTTTTGGTAGACTCATGGGATGGTACGGAGGTCATTGGCAGCAATGAGGATTTGATGGAGGTCAGAAGATTATTGGAGGAGGATTGGGGAGTTAAAGTCGGGGATTATTTGGAACCCCAAAGAATTGATGGAAGGATTCAATGGGGGTGGAAATATGTTAGAGGTGTTATACATAATCTAGATCACATCAAAGTAATGGAGGACATTTTTAAAAGCAAAAGAGTCTTTGTTCTTGGTGGCAAGGATGTTGTTATGTGGTGTGGTGCGAAACATGACAAATACTTGGTTAAGATTGATTATTAGGTTTTGGGAAATAGGGAAGAGAGGGAGGAATGGGCAACATGACTACGTTGGGGAAAAGAATGTCTCCCTAAAGCAGGTGCTTTTGCTTGGCTTGGGGCGAGAGGCAGAATTCTGATGGGGAAAGGAGGAAGCGCTTAGGGATGGTTGGGACAACAAAATGTATAATGTGTGACAAGGATTAAGAGAACATCGATCATCTACTATTGAATTGTGAATTTGTATTAGCTTGTTGGAGGATGGTGCAAGGAAAATTGGGTTGGCATGGCCCTCTTCTTGGGACGTTAAAGGATGTGTTTCTATGTTGTCTATATAGGTGCAAAAAGTCTATTTTTTCTTGTGTGTGGAAGATCAGTCCAACAATGATTGTGTGGGAAATCTGGAAGGAGAGAAATATAAGGATGTTTCAAGACAAATGTGAATCGCTCGAAAGGATTATGGCCAGAATCAATACCTCTATTGAAGAGGTTGTTGGGGCAGAATCGTCAAGATTATATGTGAAAGATGTATTATACAAAGAGAACTCATGTATTCAGAGTTGCTGGCCAAGAATCAAGTTTAGGCCCGTTCATGGGCCTAGGTGGGATGATTCGTCTATTGGGGAAACTCATGTTCATTTAAATTGTAGGTGGATTCCACCATAAGAAGGGTGGATCAAGGCCAATTTTGATGGAGCATCAAAAGGAAACTCAATAAATTTTGGTGCAGGGGTAGTGTTTCGAGATTGGAAGGGCAATATTGTAGCTTGGGGTGGCAAACGTTTGGAGAGTGGCACGAACAATGCAATTGAGGTGCAAGCAACACTTTTGGAAGTTGAGTGGGGACTACTAAAATATGGTTTTAAAAATTTACATTTGGAAGGTGATTCATTGATCATAATCAATGCTATTAGCAAAGGGGATACTCAAGCTTGGATGCTAAATAAGTATGTTCAGAAGATCAAAGGTGATTTGAATTATTTTAATGACTTTAAAGTCACTCATGTGTGAAGGGAAGGAAACAAAGTAGCTAATGCATTATCAAAATGGGCTTTTTCGTTTGACGTAGTACATGAATACCAACTCAAAGATATTTGTAATCTGCGGGAGGATGATGTGGGTAAAGATATCATGGATATGGAAACTCTGAGAATGGTGGGTGGAGGATGCATTGGATGATGGGAAAGGTAGTTGGCACGATTTAGAGAAGGAGTTAATGCTTAATCATGCAAACAAAAAGGCAAAATATGCTCAAATAGAGTACTAATGGATGTGTATTTATGATCTTGGCCTTTGGCAGTGGTGTTGGATGTTAGGTTTGTTTGATGTGCATGATGCATTAAAAGTTATAATGATTTATGTTCACTCTACTTTTTCATTTTCATTTTGTCTTCTCACAATCACTGTAAGAGGTTTACAGAGAGTGGAGATTATGAATTCTAAGGTGACGACATTGTAGCAGGAAAATATGGAGGCTTGCTTCACCTTCAAAACAGTGAAGAAAGTAGTGCCATTTTTGGGGAAGGTTTCGAACAGGCACAAGAAGGCCTCTTTCTTCACAAGGATGAAAGATTGATAGAGATGGTGAAGCTTATGTTGGGAGAAGACATTGTTCATATTAGTCACTGATAGAGGACTAATATGGAAATATATTCATTAATTGTTGCTTGGGGTCTTGAATTCAAAGACACTGTGGCAAAGGTTAAACATGAGTTGAATGAATTAATTGCAAATGAATACCTGGGCGATCTAGACTCAATCTTTGAATGGGATATCTTGGGTGTAGGCATTGACATATCAGAATGAATGGTAGAATATTTGAACCCCATTCCTTTTGTTCATTGACTAGAGGATGATACGAAAGCAAGATGAAAAGCTTTAGCATGATGAGGTTGAGACGCTTTCAAAACCTTTGCAGGGTTAATGCGGGTAGAAGATGCCCTCAAAGTGGCACATGAAATTGTGAGGGTGGACATGGGATGAGAACTATGACCGAGGGCACGCACAAAGGAGGTGGTCCAGGTTCTAGCCAAGCTCAACGAGGAAAATGAGAATGCTAGTTAGTAATGTTGTTTACATTAGCCTATGTTTTTCAGTTTTATTAAAAACCAATGATAAAAAAGAAATTTATGTAATATTTTTTTATCTTTGTCGGGTTGATAATGTTCCTATGAAATTGTTTCCAAATGTGCATTTAGTTTCAAGTAGCTACTGGGTGATATAGGGGTTTGTTTTTGTGCTAGATTTGGAGGGGTTTTTTTGTAGATGCTTGGGATGGAGACTATCAAAACTTTGTACTTTTTTTAATTGATATATTAATAAAATCAAAAACTTATTATTGACCAAAAAAAATTAAATTTATATTATCTTCCCTTAATTAAATAATTATTTAATCATGTTCTCTCAATTAAATAAATTTCTTAATTTATTAATCTCTCACATGTCAAATCTCAATCACTCCAAATTAATTTAAATAAAATGGTAATTTTATTATCTTTATGACACATGTCTAAAATAACTAATTATCCTCTTCTCTCTAATTGCCACTAACTCTCAATTCCACCAGTCATTTGTCTCCCCTAACTTATCAGTAATCTTTTTCTAACTAGTTATATTGTTGAGAAGTTTGTTGGAATGTTGTGTTGTCATTGATGTGAACATATTCTTTGTGTATTCTAGTGTTGCAGTCAAATTAAATGAGTTGGTTTGGACATTGTGTTGCAGTTGAGCTGTTGCAGCTTAATGGGTTTAGAGATACTTATCTCTAGTTGATTCTATACACTAGTACATTCGGGTGAAAATTTTGATGGCAAATCGTCGGAATTCCGACATAATTTCATTGCACTACTGACAAAAAAAGCCATCGAAAACTTTATGTTAGAAGTTCCAACTATCCTTGTGGTCATCGCAATTCCAACTATCCTTGTGGTCGTCACAATTCTGACATCACCTCCAACCTTTCCGACGGCCGCCATGGATTCTCATACCCTGAAAGAATACCGTCGTGATCTCGAATTTATAGAAGAAGATTGACATTGGTATCTCTCTTTTATCTCTCTTCTCTATCCCTCTCTACTATCTCTCTTCTCTCTCCCCTCTCTAGGTCTCTTTCTCCATCCCTCTCTTCTTCTCTCCCTCTCTACTTCTCTTTCTCTACCCTCTCCAGGTCATTATCTCTTCCTCTCACCCTCTCTCTCTCACCTCTATAGGTCTCACATTCCATTCCTCCATCATTACCCATGTTGTCAAGTTGCAAGATATTTCCCAAAGTACTTGGTTGCTAGGGTTGATTTGCTTAAGTGTTGGAGTCGGAGTTAGATGAGACCTGCATGATTAAGTTGTATTAAGTGATCAAGTCACCAAGATCTCAATTGTAAACATGACTAGGTTCTAGGGTTTTAGGGTAGCATAGGTCAAGATTGAGGTATAGTGGTCAAGAATTACCTTCCAATGACAAAAGACATCCAAATGATGAAGAATGAAGGCGATGAACTCATAGAAGTTTGGAGGAGATAATTTGACTAAGTTAAAATTTTGTTTAAGTCATGGTCATGATACTAGCTTGCTCATCAAGAGCAATTTGTGTTGTAAAGCGGAAAATCGAACCCTAGGTGTTCCCCCCCCCCACTCCAAGGAGAGAGAAAGGAGGGTCACTAGGGTTGAAGGTTTTCACTTAGGAGAGACTTTACATTCAAAAGAGGGGTTGAAACCCACAAGATCCAATCTTACACAATGCAAGATTGGATTCTAAATGAGTTTCAAGGGTTAAGACATCAAGGATACCCTCTTTTGTAAAGAATGTAGATAGAATGATTGAACTAGGAATGCATGTAAAGTAAGAAAGATTCGCTTATAAACAGAGATAGGTATACGGGATGAAGCTGCGGACCTGAAATTAGCAGTAAAATGTCGAGACGATGCTGTCCTGCAAATTTGAGCGAAAGTTGACGGGACGATGGCTCCCGGAGTGCACACGGTCCTCCGAAAAATCTGCGAAACGAAGGGGGATCTGTTCGTCTCTGCACAAGGATTCCAGATCTTCAATTACAGCCGCGTACCTGCAACCTTGTCGTAAGAATGTTTGTATTATTACATGCGAAGGTGTAATGATGTTGTATGTTGTATGTTGTAAATGATCTCCTCTTCAACGGTTGAATCCTTGTCTTTGAATGCAACACCTAGCCTTGAATGGAGACTTAGAATACTCAATTGCTTGAAGGAATGCTTGAATGCTTGAATGTTTGAATGTTTGAATATCGCTTCTACGTCTTGCTCTTGCTTACTTCCTTCCTTCCTCCCTTTCTAGGAGAGGAAAAGTAGTTTATATACTTGTCAATTAGGGTTAGGAGACTGATTTTTCCGACCTTAGGCCGACCTAGAAGCATTGTTTTCCGAATTGCAAACTTAAAGACCCGATGCCCAACAAGAGACCGGGCCCAAAATAGGGCCAGGGACCAGGGCGCTGGGCGCCATGGTCCCACCTCCTGGGACAGCAGGGTGCAAGGAAGGATCAGGCCAAGGTGCAGAAATATGCAGTTTTTGATGTCGTAAACAAGTTTCGGGGTCTCCATTCAGGTTCAACGTTGCGCCGCCATCGTGAAGACCCAAATGTAGTCGAAATTGCAAGTGTCACAATTTTAGGACGCTACATTTAGCCCCCACTTTAGCGAGAGTATAAGCGTACGCCCATACTTTCGGTAAAGTACAAGGAAACAACATTGAAAGACTTTCACCACGTCAAGGAGGCAAGATACACCAAGCCCCCAGTGGAATAAGGATCTTACGACTTCAATTGACAAAGTAAAAGGGAAGATCACGAGGGAGAACCATGACTGTCAGTAGTAAGGTTCCCTCACTATGAGTCATGCAAGAAAAATACCAAAAATTTTCAAGGCAAAGCTAAATTCGCCAAGAAATTTTCAAGTATCTTGAAGAGATATGAACGGAGTGTATGCCCCCTACGTTAAAGCGATCACACACGCCTCATTGGGGGTGATTGCTTTAAGGTAGTGATACATATAAGAAATGAGAAGGGAAAGAAGCACATTATCACAAGGATTTAGCCCCCAAGTGTGAGATAAGCCCAAGGATAATAGACACAAAACACAAAGCACAAGGTGACTTCGCTTTCCTTGGGGTCAGTATGCTGTGTGATAATTCATGTATATCATATGTATGTATGCATAATTGTTCTTCATTCCCCAATCAAGGAAGGTCACCTAGAAGAAGGGAACACATGTGTCTTTTGAGTCAACATGAGAGAGACCAAAAGAGATCTCAATGCTTTGCATCATCCTCAAGTAGACAACACTAAGGACAACAAATAGAAGAATGAGAATAACACATAGAAGAAGTAACAAAAGAGGTCAAGAGAGGAGGAGAGAGTCTGCTATGCTAATGAAACTAGTCTAGCACGTCATCCACCCCCCGATCTTGCTGATCAACATTTCGGGAAGGCAGGAAACACGCTAGAGGAGGAACATCCAACACAGCAGATGGAGCTATCACAAGATCCAAACAAGGGCTATGTTCATGTTCCAAGCCACGTTGTTCTTGTCTAGGAGCTAGGATAAGTGCTTTAGAAAATTCGTTAGATAAATGGTTATCAACATCAACATATTCATATTCACTATCAGAAGAAAGAGGAGTAACATTTTCATCATGAATAACATTTTCATCTATATCATCATCAAGATTTATAAAAATAGGATCTTTAACTCGCACAGGATCAAGACCATCATGCATCTTATGTTTAGGAGATTTTGGCTCAATTTTCGACTGAGGAGAAAATGGAATAATACTAGCTGAAGGTGTCTTTGGGGATTGCAAAGTTTGGGAAACAGCTGCCTAAGCTCTAAGACGACGCTTTCGTCGGCGTTCATGTGTAGAACGATTTCGTCTAGTCTTAGCAGGAAGTTGAGAAGATTGAGGAGGATGAATGTTCTCATCCTTATCACTTGGGTGTTTAGGTTGTGGTCTCTTAGGTTGAATAATAGGAGAAGAGGAAGGTCTCTTCTCTCTATAAGAGGAAGGAGGAGGAACTGCTCCATATAAAGGAGGAATATTTGGTTTAGGAAGGAGACCAAGTCCATCATGACGAGGAGGTATAGGTCTATTTTTAGGAAGTTTATTAGACATAGACATAGTCACATCCATAGGGATGGGTTGGGAATCTTCTTGAGGAAAGACGTTAGTTTTATCTTTCAAAGGAAGAACTTCCTTCTCAAGAATGATAGGAATATCAAGTTTGGGTGTTCTAGGTTCACTTAGAGATAGGATCATATCTTTTTTCCAATTTTGATAAGATTTGAAAAGATGATCACTTCGTGGTGGAAGAGATTGGAATTGTTTAGGCCAAAAATAATCAATAGGAACGCTAGAAGTTCTTTCAGCTGGTTTAAAGAGACTATGATTGACAGTAACAGTTTCACCATTATGGGGAAATTTCAAACACTTGTGAATAGGAGAAGCAATAGCTTTCATGGAAGATAACCAAGGATAGCCTAGCTTCACACGAAATTGTTCGGACGATGGAATAATAGCAAAGCTCACATCAAGGGATTTGTTATGAACCTCAATAGGTAATGTAATAGAACCAATTGCAGGAGAAGAAAATGCATCAAATAGTTTCACAACCACATTTGTTTCATCATAGATCACTTGATTCAATTGCAAAGTAAAAAGAAATTCTTCAGTAATGACATTAACCATGCAAGAAGGATCAATAAGCACTCCACGGCAAGGTGTATTCTTGACTTTTGCAACTATATATAAAGGACCATCAGGTGCCCTGATAGTTTCACTGGAATCAAATGTGATGGATTTTCTGTTGTTCCACAAAGTTAATCACATTCGGAGTCATAGACACAAGACTATCAGGTGAGAAAGAGGAATCATTAGTCTCAATCACATTAGAGGTATGAGAAGGTAATGGATCAATAAAAATCTTAAGATTTTGGTTAGGAGGAGCTACAGATGTGTTGCCTTTATCATTCACACCAGAAACAGAGATAGTATTATTATCAATCAAATCTTGAATTGTACCCTTTAAAGCAAAACATTTTTCGGTATCATGCCCAGGTTGACGATGAAATTGACAAAAAGATTTGTTATCAAAATAGGGTGAATTAATCTTTGTAGGATCTATTTGCTTTATAGGAGGGAGGGTAAGCACATTTTGTTCCAATAACTTATTCATAATACTATGCAATGATTCATTCAAAGGAGTAAACTTTCTTTCTTTCTTGAAAAACTTAGAAATAGGAGGCACACCTGATGCTACATTCACATTGTTGTTGATGATGTTAAAATTGAACTTAATGACCTCTCTGTTCGGTTTAAACTTCCCAAATGGTTATTGACTACTATCACCCTTATCACTCGGAGCCATAGGATTTGCTTGTTCCATTTGACTCACAGTCAGTTGATAATTGTGAAGAGTTGCGCACAACTGTTGGAAAGAAGTAAACTCAGAAAACATAAGTTTTTCTCTAATATCTTTTTGTAAATTAGAAATAAAGATTCTTTGAATATCATTGTCAGGTACTGGAAAAGAAATTTGAGCATACAAATGCTTATATCTACCAATGAAATCAGTCACTTTTTCTTTAACACCTTGTTTACAATGCATTAAATCAATCAAAGTAACTTTAGGACTTATATTGTTTTGAAATTGTTGAATAAAAGCATTTGCAAGTTGTTTTAAAGAAGAAATAGAATAAGAAGGCAACGAGCAATACCATTGTAGGGCTTTATCTCTTAATGTTCTAGTAAACAGTTTTGCAAGCAACCTTTGGTCATGAGAAAAATCGGTACATATTGTTTGAAAGGTCTTAACATGTGTTAGAGGATCACCCTTACCATTATAAAGCTCCAATTGCGGGATTTGAACATGTTTAGGGGGAATAGATCGAACAATGTCAAGAGAAAGTGGGCTCGCAACATCAAATGTGGGCACACTAAACTTAGATTGATTCATAGAGGCAATTTGCTGTTGTAAAGAAGAGACAGTTTGTGTAAGATTGTTAATGGTCGCTTCAGTCGAAGAGTTCATATTAGGTGTGTTAGATTGTGATGGAGGTATTATGTTATTGAAAGAAGGTATTGATTGAGAGTAATGTGGTGGGACACTATGATAGTTAGTCATAGGAGATGATTGGAAAGAAGGAACACTACAAGGAGGAATGGAAGGGTTAAATGAATTGCCCCCTTGCGTCATGTTTATTTGTGGAGATGTAATAGGGACACTCATTGAAGGAATGAATGAAGAAGTTGGATTGAATGAAGGAAGAGGGTTGATTGAAGAGGAAGGATTGCCCCCATGACTGGTGATCATAGGTGGAATGTCTTGTATTGAAGTAGTCATTATGTTTGATGTAAAAGTAGGTATACTAGCAATAGAAGTTGTCAAAGGAATAGAATGATTAACTTGAGTAGGAGGTTGTGTATAACCTAAAGTCTCGGCACAACTCTTCATAGGCATCACATTTGAATCCACAATGTGTGCAATACTATGCAAAATATGAATTCCATTCTTATCACTTTTAACCATACGTTTTAGACCCTCAATTAATGAAAGAGCTTGACTATCAGGGTATTCTTGAGACATCCATTGCCGAAAATCATCAAATTGGTTATCCAATTTTGAAAGTTGTTCTACAGAAACCTCATGGAGAGCTTCTTCATCATTAAGAGGATTAGAGGAATTACCCGTGTCCTCGTTAAAAAGGCCATTCAAATTAGGTTCCATCTCCTCAGTAATTAAACCTTGGAAAGACTTAATTCTAAGGCTTCATCTAACGGGAATAGTGTGAGTAGGGCTTATTGTTGTAAAACTCATGCACTAAAGAGAGAGAGAAGATTTTGAATTTTAGAGGTAGCAAATTTCAATAAAATCAGCCAATCTCCTAGATTTAAGCTGTTAAATACAATCAGGACAATCTCCCGAAATTTTGAAAAAAATGTCAGGGACCGTGGCGAACGGAGTGCACACGGTCCTCGCAACTTTTTTCGAAATTCAGGGATGAAAGCTATGATGATTTTAAAGCTAATCTGAAAAAATTGAGTGATTTTACGATCTGTAGATAGGCCAAATTAAAGTTTCAATCTCAAAATTGAACCCTACCAAGATTGTTGAAAAATGCAAATTTTGAATTTTGAAAAAGAGAGGGAAACTGAAATTTTGAATTTTATGATTTTAGAGGGAATACTGAAAGCAATGCAGGCTTTGAAATTTAAAAGTTGACTCGATTTCATGCAAAATTCAAATTTGAAAGTGGAAATCAAAGTTGCTGTAATTAAACACTTAATTTCAAAAGTCACAAACTGCAAGAATTTGAATAAAGCATTGAAATTTCGAATGAATGCCAACACACTTTTCAGATTTAGGACAGTAAGAAACACAATTTTGATAGGAATTTTAATTTCAACAATTTTTTTAATGATTATAAGCCTTAATCCAAGAAATCACTAGACCAACTTTGAATTTAATTTTGAAGGTGTTAGAATTGATGAAATCAGCCAAGATTCTAGATTCTAGCAGAAAAATACAGTAAGATCTAGCTCCCGAAATTTCGGAAAAAATGTCGGGGACAATGGCGCTCGGAGTGCACACGGTCCTCGCAACTTTTTTCAAAATTTTTAGGGATGAGAGATATTGTGATTTTGTTGCGGAATCCAAAGTTACAGCCAATTTGGAGGTGTTTTGATCAGTGAAATCGTCGGTCAAAGGTTGAATCAAGAGGGTTCTAAAAATTAGGGTTTTGACACTTAACCACTTAATTTTCAGAATTAAAGCACAAATATGAATTGACAATTTGTAATAGAAGGATAGATCTGAAACAAGCATTAACAATTAAACATTTCACAAGCTCAATTACTAAAAAGAAAATTTAGGGTTTTTTTTATGCAATTAACCTCTAAAATTTGCAAAAGATCAAACATGGAAATGTAATTAAGGAATCCAATTTTTCAGATCTAACCATGAATAATCAGAATTAGGTTGTTCACGTCGGGTTCACCAAAATGTAAAGCAGAAAATCAAACCCTAGGTGTTCCCCCCCCCACTCCAAGGAGAGAGAAAGGAGGGTCACTAGGGTTGACGGTTTTCACTTAGGAGAGACTTTACATTCAAAAGAGGGGTTGAAACCCACAAGATCCAATCTTACACAATGCAAGACTAGATTCTAAATGAGTTTCAAGGGTTAAGACATCAAGGATACCCTCTTTTGTAAAGAATGTAGATAGAATGATTGAACTAGGAATGCATGTAAAGTAAGAAAGATTCGCTTATAAACAGAGATAGGTATACGGGATGAAGTTGCGGACTTGAAATTAGCAGTAAAATGTCGAGACGATGCTGTCCTGCAAATTTGAGCAAAAGTTGACGGGACGATGGCGCCCAGAGTGCACACGGTCCTCCGAAAAATCCGCGAAATGAAGGGGGATCTGTTCGTCTCTGCACAAGGATTCCAGATCTTCAATTACAGCCGTGTACTTGCAACCTTGTCGTAAGAATGTTTGTATTCTGACATGCGAAGGTGTAATGATGTTGTATGTTGTATGTTGTAAATGATCTCCTCTTCAATGGTTGAATCCTTGTCTTTGAATGCAACACCTAGCCTTGAATGGAGACTTAGAATACTCAATTGCTTGAAGGAATGCTTGAATGCTTGAATGTTTGAATGTTTGAATATCACTTCTGCGTCTTTCTCTTGCTTACTTCCTTCCTTCCTCCCTTTCTAGGAGAGGAAAAGTAGTTTATATACTTGTCAATTAGGGTTAGGAGACTGATTTTTCCGACCTTAGGCCGACCTAGAAGCATTGTTTTTCGAATTGCAAACTTAAAGACCCAATGCCCAACAAGAGACCGGGCCCAAAATAGGGCCAGGGACCAGGGCGTTGGGTGCCATGGTCCTGGGGGACCAGGGCGCTGGGCGCCATGGTCCCACCTCCCGGGACAGCAGGGTGCAAGGAAGGATCAGGCCAAGGTGCAGAAATATGCAGTTTTTGATGTCGTAAACAGGTTTCGGGGTCTCCATTCAGGTTCAACGTTGCGCCGCCATCGTGAAGACCCAAATGCAGTCGAAATTGCAAGTGTCACAATTTTAGGACGCTACATGTGCGAATGAACCCTAGAAATTTGCCCATGCTAGAGAAGCAAGAATTCCAATAAAACCTAAGGCAATGCTAGTAAGGGGTCAAAATAAAAGAATTAGGGTACAAATTTTTTTTTTTGGCTAAGTCAAGATGTTGCTCAAGGATGACCTAAATCATGGAGTGTAAATCAATCATGAAACATGAGAATGGATAGGTCCTGACCCAAGCAACGCAAGTCCCCCTTGTGATTCCAGCAGATATCACATCACAATCATTGAGTCTATTTGCAATATAAAGTCAAGACCTAACTATTGGAATCTTGGAGTCATCCCATTTGATCACATAGTTTAGCACTTGGGAGGATTTTGTTCAAGAGAGGATAGAATACTTAGTATTTTATTTTGTGTTGCATAGTGCATAAAAAACACATCAACATAAACCATTGAAAGGTTTGGTTAAAGCCTTTGAATCACAATCTCTACGAGAAGCTATCAAGAGTGCCCAGAATTTGGAAACTTTAGTATCCAAGAACATAATTCATAAGGCACCACTTTTAGAGAAACCAAAGAAGCCTATCAATGTAATATTTTATTTACCTTGGATATGTTTTATCCTAAGTGTGATATTCCACTATTAAAAAGCTTAATTAGGTAATATTTTTACTTAGGTAGAATAAGATAATGAGTTGCACATTCTCCTTCTTTGATTGAGATTCTACTTTTTCCTTGTCACAAATTTGGAAACTTGGATAAGCAATTTCTTTTTTGGGTTTTCTACCTCTTCATGATCCTCATGGGTTTGGAATCTTGGAAGCTATATATTGTAGGTTTTTCCTTGATTAACATATCAAATGAAACTATTGTGAGCTTTCATATCTTAACATACCAAGGGCTTAAGTTTGGGGATGACAGGGGGATGACGAAGGGGGCGGGGTGGGATGCAAATATATATACAACTTAAAAAATTAATTATAAAAGGATGTGTATAGAATAAGTATAACAACTATAAATAAAACTTTGCCACACCATGTAAATTTTACAATAAACATTAAAAATATGTTAATGATTGCATTGAAATTTGAACATTAACAATGGTGGTAGATTTTTGGAACTTTGGGAACAAACTAAGAATAAGTATAAGAATTGCATATGAAACTTTGGCATACTAAGTGTTTAAACTAGTCAACATAAAAAAATTGGAAACAATTGCATTAACAATAAGAATGGTGGGTAGAGGTTTGGGTTCAATGGGCAGTGCCCCTTGTGGGGGGTTTGGGGCAGAGCCCCCATCAAGGTTAGGGGGCATTGCCAAACCTTTAGTACGGATGACATTTTCACAATAATTTCACCATTTTTGTTTATAATTGGAGTTTCTAATTGGGGGCCATGGGAGACTCATAGGCATCCTCAAGATGGTCAAGAGACTCCTTGGAGTCCCTAGGACGTCCCTAAGTGGTGCGGCAAGGGGATGTTTCCCCTAAGTATTGCATCTTGAAAAAATAGGGATTTTGGAGGGGGGGAAGGGGTCCCCATGTTTCAATGGTTTAAAAAGATTCTAAGTTTTTTTTTTATCTTGTCATAACAAAATATACTCCTCTTGCATCCTTGGATGATTTCAAAATTGAAAACAATTTGACAAGAAAAACTAACTTCTAAAGTTTAGACTTAGTTTTCTTTTTTTATCCAAGTCACTACAACATTTCAATGATCAAAGTAGCTTTTTTTTGGTGGTTTCGAAGCATCCAAAAGGATTGAGAAATTCAATATTATCTTTCATTCCACCAAAATTGGAGATCAAGAAGCATGCTCACAAACAAGGATTTGTTTGTAACTTAAGGCAATCGACTAGTTTTCGGGGCATTTTCAGGTCTAAAGAATCTACCATTGTGTCAAAAAGGCCCATAAGACCCCATTTTCATCTAAAACTTGTCTCTTTTGGTCGTAGAAGCATTTAAGGAAAAAGAAAATCACACAACCAATGATATGAATATGCCATACATATTTGAGTTAAAATAAAAATAAAAAATTGAGAAGGTTTGGAGACCATTGAACAATTTGGGAGATTGCTAATACATACACTCAATTTATAAAGTCTCAATTTGATGTACTTAATCTTCAAGAGGCCTATACAAAAGCATTTTGTAATTGCGAACTAAGATAAATTTCCATTTTTGGCAGTTTTCATCATGGATTATGGTATTAAATTCTGACATTCTATTGTCAAGATAAATTCAGAGAACCATTTGTACTCGAAACAAGGGATAGTGAAAAATTACATTATGTAGGATCTCCTACCCTATCTCATTGAATTCATTCCTACACCAAGTGACTATGAACAAAAGCGTAGGTATTTAACAACAATGACATGGTCCATGGACTAGTGATCCTCCTCTTGATACTCCATCTACAAATGAGAACATCTCTTATACACGTTGCTACTTTAGAATTAAAAGTTGCTTCTTCTAGAACTTTCCATGATTATTTGCAATAGGATTATATGTCTTCTAGATTCACCCCACTAGGACACATTCCTATCAAGCATCTTTACTTTTTTGAAAAGTAGACCACATTTCAGATCTAGATGACACCATAATGACTTTGATTTCCTCTTGCAAGATATTCCTCCATCATGTATTGCTTCATCGAAGTTCAAATTTTCTTCTTCAAGGGCTCTCAATCATTCTCTATATAGGATTCTTCGTGTCTATGAGATCCACGTCATTGGGAGGCCTACTTAAACATTTCACATATGTTTGTGGACTCTCACCTTTCAAATATTGATGAAACAATTGAGAATATTTGTCTTCTCATTGATGACAATGCCCATCAAGTTACATCGTCTCCCATTGTAAATTCACTTGTTCTATCCCCACCATATCATGCAACATGACACATTCTATTTCACATTAATTAAGGTCTCACACTTCAATGATTGTAGTCCCTCAATCTTCTATGGAACAATCACAACTTAACATCAACATCAAGACACATGAGTCGCTTCAAAAACCATACATCTGAATTCCTTTCTACATTCCACTTGAATGGGAATTCAACAATTTGACAACTCAAGATTTCCATATTGTGAAAGGAAGGTGCATCATTTGTTGCAAATGAACCTACTACAACATTCACCATTCAACATTTTGCATTGCTTTTCTCTCTTCTTTATGGAGGCACCAACTTTAGGGGATGGGGTGGGTCTATATTATCCTTCACATATGCCACTTGGGATGGAGTTTTGTCCTATGGATTTTCTAGTCTCTACTTTGAGAGGGTACACTCTCTTTATAATTTGGGGTTATTTCATATTTTACATGGATACCTAACCTTGTGACCCATTTCTTCTTACCTCAATTGCACTTAAGGGGGTGTGCCAATGTACCATTTTATTCACCAAGTGGATATGTTTTATCGTAAGTATGATATTGCATTTGTTTGTTTGGTTTACTTAAGTAATTTCTTTTAACTTGAGATAATGACTTGCACATTCTCCTTCTTTTATAGGATTATGTTTTTTTCCTTATCCTCAAAAATTTGGAAACTTGGATAAACAATTCCTTGTCTTTTGGTTTTCTATCTCATCCTCATCTTCATCCTCATGGATTAAAAATCTTGGATATCAAGTGAAGATGTTCTAAACTTTTTCATTTTCTCTCTTATGAAATCAACTATGTTATGCTATTTTGATTTTATTATCATTTATATTTAACAATTTTAAAAATGTTATCACTTACATTGATTTCTAGGTTAATATTTATTTTGTAGATTCTAATAGAATTGAATACCATACCCAAACAATATCTAGTATGAACTAGTTAGTTATAGACTAGGTTCCAAGCGTACTTGGTAACACAATTTTTGAGCTTGTGTTTGTTTATGATTTAACGATTGATGCATCTAGCTTTGCTACGCATCTACTTTGAATACAATGAGAGGGTGATTTTGTCTAAGCCAAGAGACCCTACTATCTAATATCACCGAGAAAGATACTGATATTTTACCTTGGATATATAAGCCTTTTGTAAGTATAATTCAATGAATTGTGATAATAACTTAAAACGAAGTGAATTAAAATTTGATTGAGTTCCCCATTGTATTTTAACAAATCACCTAGGAAGATGTTCGTTCCTAACAATTTCCAATTCTCTTTCCAAAAGGATGAAAAAGAAGAGAAAGGAACTAATTAATGTTGGGAGAGAATTTAGAAGACCTATGTTTTGTGTCTAAAAGCTACTAGCGTAGAGAGCATGGAAACAATCTGAAGTCATGGGAGAGAGTTTCAGTTCTATCTCTAGAAATTGTGTCCAGTACTCTTGTATTGGATTTTTAAATCCTTCTAAGTTTAAATGTTCATGAGGAAACTCTAAAATTTGAATAAAATACATAAATGAAAACCAATTTGGTTTTCGTCGGAATACTTTTGAAAATCACATCACCTCAGTAATTGAACTGTAACAATAAGATTGCATACAAAGTGCAGGTTTTCTATGAAACATGTTAAAAGGGTTAAACTATTTCAATTAATACAAACACTAGAACTATTAAACAACAATAGCTTGTTGGTAATCAAGATTGTGGACTATACCCACATTTTACACCTTTTCATACAGTTACAAAGAACATAGAAAACATGTACATGGAACTATAGATTCCAACATATGTAAAAATACAACAATCTAAATAAGAATGGGAAGCATGTAGAGAATGGTTAAGACATGCATAAATAAAAGGAAAACAAAAATCTCTCAATGTGTATCACAAACAAATCAAGGAAAAAAGCTTTTAGGTAGGGGACCGATATGATCATAAAAATTTCAAAACTTCCAAAGTATAGAGCATTTGAGATTTTACAAAGAATGCGCTAATTCAGCTTTATTCATGATGAGGCATATTCACAACTTTTGTAGTCGCACCATGGTGTTGTTCGTGTCCGCTCTGTTGGACCCTACAATTAAGATTCAATATACGTACATTATTCAATAAGATTAACTGTGCAACATAATGAAATATTGAAAAGTGTGTTATCTTATTGAGCTTCGCTTTGTTTCGAGAATAGTTTAATTTTCTCTACTTAATAGGGCCAACCACGTGAAGGTGGAAGCTCATTTGGCCCCTCCCCCCCCAACATCAATCTAAATTCCCTGTTAACATCTAACATTCATTCATTCTTTCATCCATTATTAAAATATAGCATTCATTCATTATCACATAACGTTCATTAACACATAAAATTCATTAACTTTCATTAACACGCAACATTCATCAATAATCATCAACACATATCATTCATGAACATTCATAAGCACATAATTACATTCATTAACACATAAAAATCAGTCATTATCAAATAAGGTAGATTACAATCATTTCTTTCTTTGTTTTTTTTTTGAAGCTATGTAAAGTATAAGTGGAGCATCGTCTTCTTCATCATTTCCCCCATCTTCAGATGTTCTGCCCTCTTCTCGTGCTCTTGATGTATGCCTAGTCCTATACAAAGGACAAGGATGCTGAACCAAAGGGGGGTCCTCTGCAATAACAAAGAATTGGGTTAAATTCAAAACATTTTTTTATTATTGTTACAAGTATTTCATTAATTTAAAGAACACAACCGTTGCACTCTTTACCTAATGGGGCCACATCATCTTCCACATCATTTTGTCTAGCCTCAACCTCGACATGCTGAACACCCTCTAGATCCTCGAGAGTTGAAATACGAAACATTACATTAATCAATACACCAATTGTAATTAAATTTGTTTAAAGGAATAACAATGGTCCTCTTTACCTGATTGGGGAACATCATGTTCCTGATGTTGTCTACCCGGATCATGCTCCACTTGATCACCACTGACTACATGCTCTAAAATATTAACAATAAAGGTTACATTAATTACTACACTAATTTTCAATTTAAGATGTTTAATTGTATTAATAATTACATAAAAAAATTTGAATAGCAAATGAATACCTCCACTACTAGGATGCACATCCGGACCTTCATGTACAGGTTCTATTCCACGATTATCATGTTGCATTCCAATGTCATGCGCAGTGTTATCATTGCTTGCTTATTTAAAAAAATATAGTCACTTTATGTTGAAACTTAACATCAAATAGATTATTGGTTAAGTATTTAATTTGAAATAATTTTCATTTAGCTTATTTACCATTGTGACAGATGCATCAGAATCTCATGTTTGCCCACTCAATTCTCGTAGTCGTTCAGCCATGGCTATATAGCCTTGCTGGTAGCCAATTCTCTTGTCATCTTCTGTGGGTGCTCTATTGAATTCAGAGCCCTGCTTTTTTGCTTAGTATTGTGAATTTTGCTTGTATTGTTTGATAAAAAAAAATTGTTTACAATTTATAAATATTTTGTTGTGATACTTAATTTACTGATTCTTACAATTCGTACGGCAAGTTTCATATAACCACCAGAGCCGAGTTTGTGTTGCCCATGCTTTTCTTGTCTTGCCTTGGTTGCCTTTGACGTGTCAATCAATCTATGAAAAGTTTGAAATATGTTAGATTATATAGATATAATGAATAATTAGTACATATTCACATTCGTAATAGTATCACATACCTTCTTCTAGGGTCTGGTGGTGTATTTCCTTTTTTCCTTTCAATTCTCTCCTTTGCATCCAAAATTAGGTCCTTCCACTCCCTCTCTGGAATCATGGCGGGATGCTCATACTTTACGTTCTTCTCTAAATGTGTCCTGTATCGGTCCCTCACATACTTTACATATGTTCCAACTTTTTCCAGGAGCTTATTCTTGTCGAATGTGTCATTTCCAAACAACCCTACCATACGGTTTGTGAGTTCATCTTTTAACTTTTTTTCTTGGTCATTCCACCTTTAAAGCAAAAACAAACTTGTTAGATTTAGAAAGAAACTGAAGCTACCTTTGATATAGTTCAAGAAATGGATAAAAGGAAAACTATTTAAGCAATGATATGAAATCAAAATAGTGGATAAGGGTTAGTTCACGTATGATGTTCCACCTTTTACGTATGGTGGGCCCAAATATCTGCAATGTGATGTCATTAAGATTTTTATAAAAATATCATTTCCTACAAAAAAAACATGGAATCATTAGTCCAAAATGAGTGATCAGTAAGTAAATTACAATTAGACTATATATAACAATAATTTTAAAGTACTTGGAACCTTCTGTATCTTCAAGGGAATCAATTCTTCATTGCTCACCACCAATGTGGCCTGCAATGTTCCCGTACTAGCAATATGGGAAGATCCAAGAAATGATGGTATGTTATCACCAGTAGTCACCTCTGGCGCATCCTCATGTGCATCTCTTGCCACAGTAAATGAATCCACTATGAAATGCCTCCAAGAAATAACACTTCAATGGTAATAAACACATAACGAAAGAGAGAGAAAAAGAGGGATCTACCACCAGTGGGTGGGTCAACACGAGCCGGTGCAACAAACGATGTCTGCATGCTATGTGTTGTCGACATTGCAGTCGGCAATACAGTTGGGGTCGACCTCAGACCCATGTCAGCACCTGAAGAGTAATACATTAAATATATAAAACATTAAAAAAACAAGTTCACAAGTCAAAAGGAGTGGTTTCAATATATAGAACATGGTCATCACCTGAACTACCCGCAATACCCTGATCATCGCCACCAGGATGATGAGCCCTTATAAATTTTTGTAAAAACAACACATACATATTTTAGTTAATGACATAAAAGAGAAAAAAATATAAACCATTATTGAACTTTTGTTATGATTAAAGCTTTCATTACTGCTTACTTGCAAGTTTTCCACTGTCCACAACAATAGTTGCACCCTCTCTATTATCTCATCAGTTTGAGGGCTTATGGTTGCCAAATCAACAATCTCTTGGCTAATTTTTCTAATATTCATTTGTACCAATTGTATAGGGTTTGCCTAAGTGCGATGTCATCAGTGCATAACACTGTCGAGCGCCCCACATCCCTATGGAGGTGCTGAGGTACTGCAGGTTCCTTTCCCTTATCCCGAACATCCGTCTGTGACAAGAATATAATTAACACTATCAAAATTACTTCAAAACACTCAAGAAAAGATCATAATGTAACAGTTTGCTTCTATCTAATTTGTACAATTACAATGAGGTTTACCTGCTCTATAGAAGTGTCGGGACCTACTGTTACTACTTATCAAATTGCCATTAGTTTCATATCCAAAGTCATACTATATTCTAGTCAGTTAGTATAACCAAATCATGCAGTCGGTACACTTAGAGAAGTCGGTATGAACAGTTTAGTCAGTTACTGAAGAAAGTAGTCACAGAACGCAATATTCACCGAGCTGTTTACCGAGTGAAGTTTCATGGCTACCGAGTGGTAAAGTTAACTCACCGAATTGATATTCACCAAGTGAAATGTTCTACCAGATACATTGAACCTGGACATGCACATGAAAACGTGTTACAACATCAAGGCACATCTAACCATTTTTGCATTGGGAATTGCATTAGGAGATTGTGTATGATTACAAGGTCAATCTAACCAATGAGATATTTTGTTTAGTTATTCATTCGAAGAATCTTTTTGTAAGATCGAAGCAATGAATCAGATCACCGTTGTAAGAGATCTATTTATACAACATGATTCTAGGGTTAGATATATGAGATGCAATGAGATAACAGAGTGTATGCATGAAGGAAGACTGTTACAGAGACACAGAGAGGTCACCGAGAAGGTTATCAGTGAACAATCAAAGAACAGAGTAAACAGAAGGGTTTACCAAGTTTCATTATGGGTTACCGAGGTATGCTATAAGCTAGGTAATCTTATTCAGAGCACATAGAATCTGCTTTAGCATTTCAGATGTAAAGTTCCAGATATTTGTAATGATTTTATTGTAATATTTTGAAGTTGTAAGAGAAACCTTTAACAGGGTAAAAGACTCTAACCAAGTCTATAAATTGTAAATCCTTTAACCATGTGCTACACTTATATAGTGTTGTAAAAATCCTTTTGTAAGGTAGATCTAACTGATCTTGATACTCCTAACAGGGTAAGCTATCAGAAATAGCTAAATGTAGCTCTAACCGAGCATTCTTTATTATTATAGTAGTGAAGTTGTGGGTGCCATCCCCACCGCAGTTTTTCTCTCTAACCAAGAGTTTCTGCATGACCAAAATATATGTGTTATGGAGTGAATCATGTATGATTGTTATCTGTTGATTATAGTTTTATCTTATGTTACTGCACTAATCGGTCTATGCATAACAGTAAGGTTATTATCAGAGAAAAGTTTTGGAGTACTGATTCACCCCTCCCCTCTCAGTACATTATCTTTCTATATTGGTCCTAACAATTGGTATCAGAGATTGAATCTTGGAAAAGGGTTTAACTACCTAAAGAGAAAGATCTTAGCAATGGAAGGCTACAAACAATCTCGGAGGATTGTGCATCTTCAAGAAGAGCTGGATAATGCAAATCAAGTGATTGTAGACATGCAGAGGCAAATGCAAAAATCTTTGAAAGTAAGGAGAAGATTATCTGATGACTTGCAGGATTCTCAAGAGCTAGTAGAACAAATCGAGACATCATCTGAGAACAGTATATCTAAAGAGACTGAAGAAATGATTGGAATGTTGAAAGAAAAGAACAAAGAATTGGTTGATCAACTAAAAGCAATGAAAAGAGAACATGAACATTTCAGTACACAAATGACTGAAAATCTAGATGCATTAAGGATAGCTGAGGATAAAGCAAGAAATATACAAAGAGAGAAACAACAACTTGAAGCTCTAGTATCTGAAAAGGATGATGAAATCATAAGGTTAACTGGTATTCAACAAAATATGGCAGATCAACTAGGTTATGCACATCATGAAGCAATTTTGAAGAATGATGAAAATCAATCATTGAAACTTGAAGTATCAAGGTTGACTGGTGAACTTGAAACGGAAAAGAAATCCAAAGAATCATTGGAGAAAAGTTATGAAGCATCAAAGATGTTGGATGAGCAACTGAATACAAGAAGACTCTACAAAGATGGAGGACTCAGTTACAAAGGAAAAGACTCTACCGAGAAAGGAATTCAAACTACCGAGAGAGGAGAATCATCAAAACAAGCTAAAAAAAGGAATAACATCAAAAGGAAGAAGCCTATTTGCTACTACTATGGAAATCAAGGTCATACTGCCAACATATGCCAAATCAGAAAAGGTAAGCAACCGAATATCTCTAAGTCCAATGGATATTGTTATAATTGCAATAAATATGGTCACACACCTAATCAATGTAGGACAAAGTCTATTAACAACTATCAGAAGGCAAAATTCAAAGGGTTTTGTAAAAACTGCAATAGATATGGATATAGTACCGAGAAGTGTTGGTTTAAGAAAAAGATCTACATGAAGTATCCACATCGAGCAAACACTAGAGGTTACCGAACTCACACAGATCCTTACCGACAATATGCAGCAGTACCATGGGATTACAATACAAGGATATGGTATGAATGTTGTGGAAGATATGGGCATATAAGTGCCAACTATTTTATAAGATTTGGAATGAACAATTGAAGATCATGGAGAAATCCCGGTATGGCATGTTTTCATTGTCACAAAGCTGGACATTTAGCTGGAGATTGCAGAGATCAACTGAGAAGAGACATTGAAGAGATAAAAGAAAAATTCAAGATGATTTGGAAAAAGAAAGAAATTATGTCTGATGAAGAAAGCACCTTACCTACCGAGTTAGGTGCACCTATTTCAAATTAGTCAAGAAAAGGTATGTAGGGACTGCATTCTTTAAAAGTTGAATCATAACAGTTCCTATTCTATTATGTACAAAATTCAAAATCTGCATAGTTAAGATACAATTATTCAGTTTATATACTATACAGGAAACCTGTCAAGTCGGTGTATATAGGAAACCTATAAAGTCAATTAATGAAGCTAAGTTGGGTACTCAGTGTAAATAGAAAATGGAGTAAATCAGCAAAAGGTGAACCGAGTGCATTTAATATCTTGACCTAACTTGCACGGAGCCTGATAAGGTATTTTTGAGTACTTAAAAATGTTTTCGCGGTCATTTTCATTCACCCAAGTTTTTGAGAAGCAGAGCAGAGCGAATCAAAGCGATCAAACTTCATTTAGAGCGAATTTTGAGGTATTTACATCAATCTATTCACACTGTTTAGCTGGTTTCCGATCTAGTCAAATTGCTATTGTCTACCGAGTGTGAAGAGTCAGTCACTTGTAAACCCTAAAGGATAACTTGTCGAATCTTACCCGAAATCTACCATGGCGCCCAAGATCCAAGACCCTGTAGTTGTCCAAAATGTGGAGAAGCCCTCGCTAAAATATTCCCTAACTCCTAAAGTTGCCTCAGAACCGGATGATAAAACTACATTTTCACTCATCCCGGATCGAGTCTTGTTGGTAGAAGATGTTAGATTCTTTACCAAATGTCGTGTTGAGGAACTCGGTCATGTAGAGATTAGTGACACATATGATGAATTGTGCACTGATGGCAAATTGGATAATAAATTTGAGCATATCAGAATCAAGGGATTAACTGAAGCCCTAGTCTATCCCCGTGTGTTCAAACCCCAATGGGTTAAGTTTGTATTGAGCATAGTACATGATGATTTCACGTGGCTACAAGACTAACCATTCAAGATCACAAAGGAAGTCATTCACCTAATCACCGGATATCCCATCTACGATCATGCTCGTGCACAGAAAATGATATCACAAAAGGAGCTAATTAGTCTAACTGGAGTGGAATCCAATTACCAAGGACTAAAATTGAATAATGTCACTGATGTTGAACTAAAATTTGCAATCAGAGTTATTGGTTACTGTTTCTTCCAATCTACAAGGGAAAATAGTGGACCATGTGCTGCAGTGGACCTGGCCTACAAAATAGTAAAGAAGGGAATGAAAGTAGACTTATGTGAAGTGCTACTAAAGAACTTATTTGAGAACCTAAACACAATAAGGAAGCCGAAGAAGAACAACTCGACAAACACACTAAAGTTCAGTTCACTACTTGTCTGTATGTTTTTCTATTTTGAGAAGTTCTTTCCCTCAGTCGGTAAAGTAGTATGGGAGCTACACCGACCTATCACCCATCAGATCAATGACTACATCAAGAAGTTAGGAGATAACTTTAATGATATCATGGATGATTACTTTAGCAAATTCCAAGAGAAAATGCACAAAAGGTATAGGATCCCACCACAGTTGGTCGAAAAATACAAGGACAATATATGTTTTGAAGTCGACACTAATTATTGCTATGTAAATGCTATTGAACTGAGGATTCAAGCGTTGCAACCAATGGGTTATGAAATTGATTATGATATCACACAAAAAAAAATTGATGCCTATCTATCATTGCCAAGGCATGCAACTGAACTAAGGTATGGAACCTATGAAGAGGTGAAGGAGAAAGTAAAAATGAGCATTGTAGTTCCTAAGGCTACAAGAAAAGCTACAAAGATGATAAAGGCTTTATCTGAGGAATTCGGAGAAGAATCCTCCTCTACACCTATCAAAGGCAATCTTGCCATAACTGAGGAAGAATCAAAAGCATAGGAGGCTGCAATAACATTGAGCACAGAGTTGCCCAGGGGAAAAGTTCTAAAAAGAAAGAAACAGGACATGACAAAGGCCCTATCGACTCCACTAGCAAAGAGACCCAACACCAGAGCATCAACTGCATCACCAAGCAAGAAACAAAAGACTGTTGCCATTCCTAAGATAACTAAGACTTACAAGAAATCTACTCGGAGACTCATTTTGGCAAAAGAGTCGAGTGATACCGAGTCTGATGATGCAAACAAATTCCAGGTTGTGAAAAGCAAAAAGGTAAACATTCACAGTGTTGAAAACTTTTGTGCCAATCTTAAAGAATACAGTGGATTTGTAGGATTCAGATATGTTAAGTATGAGTCTAGGAATAATCATGAGAAATGACAGATTGAAGAAGTTGTCATATGTACACTTCTGAAGTTTCGGTTAGCACCATTAGAACTAGCAAAGTCACTTCTGAGTGAACTCTACTCACATATTGACAACAGATGGAAATATGCAATGGATTCAAAGAGACAAATAAGAGAAAGAAGTCTAGTCCATCTATTTCCTGACATGTCCGTAGCTGAAATCAAGGAGCATTTGTCCACATACAATTCAAAATTTCTTGTGGAACAGAGAGCCTTAAAATTGATGAATGGGCTATATATTGATGTGGAAAATGAGACTAAAGCCAAGTGGTAGGAGATCTTCAAACAAAAGGATGTCGGTGAACAATCTCAAATTGAAATTGTTGATGTCACCGAGCAAGATCCAGATGTCACCAAGCAAGGTCTAGACCCGGTTGACACTATACAAATTGATGAAGATGTAATGGATGAAGCAGCACCGGAGCTGGAAATGATTGAAGGCACCACTTATGCAAAACTTGTCTCTAGTGAATCTGTCTTAGAACAAGTTCAACCTTATCCACTGATGAAGCCACCAGTCACAACCGAAGCTCCCAAGGACACCGAGCAAGCTACAGAAGGCAACAAATCTGAAGTTGTAGGTGACACAACCCAAGATCAAACGTCTCAAGCACAGACAAGCACTGCAAATATTACAGCTGAGACTCCTAGCATCGAACCACCCAAAGACACTGCAACTGCTACAGGTACAAACCAAAGTGTTGCATCTACCGAGCAACCTATTAAGGGTCAGCAAGCCTCACAAGCACTTGTCTTAGTGCCACAGACCAAAGGAAAAGAGAAGAAGGTGAGAAAGCATGGTTTTAAATTTGACTTATCTAAACCGATCATGTTGCCCAATGTAGACATTTCCAAATTGAAAGGGAAAGCACTCACTGAATTCGGTGAACTATGCAAAGCAAAGGCCGAACAGGAGAAGCAACTGGCCATACAAAAAAAGAACAAAGTACTTCAGAAGGTTAGGACACTACTCACAGAAATGCTACCATCAACAACAGTGTCAACCGATGTAGCCATCCATATTTAGTTGGATGAACTCCTTAATTAGATTGAAACATCTGGAGTTGATGCCTCTGAGTACCTAAGCAAGCTCAAGGATAAAGAGCTTGCAGCAAAAATGATAGAGGAAGTCCAAAAATCAATTGTTGTTGGCAAGGTAAAACTTGTCAAATCCATTGCTGAGTTGTCCCCTCAACTCAAGCACATTCTTTATTTATTCCAGAAATTGTGCACATTCTCTTTATTTATTAAAGACATCAAAAATAAAATTGATGCAATTGAGAAAGAGATCACCGATCTCTCATCTAAGTTGACCACTAAGCCTAATTCAGTTCATAATTTTTACAAAAAGCTACAACAGCTCATGGCTCAACAGTTAGAATTGAGGAATGAAGAGCATAAAATTAGGATGGATATAATGACCCTTCAAACATTATTCCTTCCTCATCTCTCATCAGTACAGGAGCAGCTCAACCGAGCTACAAGCTTATCAACTACACAAGAGGGAAGCACTCTTGATGGCTTGATATCACTCTTATCTGATATTCAAGCACAAAACTCCCTTATGGAAAGTCTCAAGGACTCACTCTCAGTCGCCCTCACTGACGCCCGGACCAAGTATAAGACTATTTTTGATCAATTACTGCCTCTGGATGGAAATTAAGTTTTTAATGTTTGTCAAAAAGGGGGAGTAATATTATGTTACTACATAGAGGAAAGCCCACCAAAGGGGGAGTAATTCTACACTTGGAGAGTAGTACAATTTTTATAACAATTTTGAGTATTGTATACAAGGGGAGTATACCGAGCAGAATATACAAAGCATTCAGAGCACACCAGTACAGAACAAAACCAAACATGCAACATTGAGAGTTATGTACAGGATAATGATAAGGGGAGTATATCTGCATATATTATTTTATTAACTATTGTACATATTGTCAAGTATATAGTTTTTGAGTTATGACTTTGTAAGTAGTTTCTGTCAAACATCTCAACTAATGTCAAAAGGGGAGATTGTTACTACTTATCAAATTGCCATTAGTTTCATATCCAAAGTCATACTATATTCTAATCGGTTAGTATTACTGAATCATGCAGTCGGTACACTCAGAGAAGTTGGTATGAACAGTTTAGTCGGTTATTGAAGAAAGTAGTCACAGAACGCAGTATTCACCGAGTTGTATTGACAAAGAGCCCCCAATGAAGTTAACTACTAATGTCATAGGGTGAGGAGCAACATGGAGGGTGAATGGAGTGCTAAGGCACTACCTCTTCATCAAGGAAGAGTGCAAGATCAGTTGTAAGAGCTATGCGAGCCCTATAATATAGGTCTTAAAAAAAGATTTTAAATACATTACAATTTTCAAGAGAATGAGATTAAGTATGATGAAAAAGACAATGTACGTCATCTTCCTTGCGCTTATAATTGTTATTGATTTTAATGAAAGGAAAGACAACATTCTTATCATACTTCAACCTCCAAAATATTCTAGTAGCTAATTTATCTTGGTAATAAATGGGAGTAGGTCTTGTCTCTTAAGATGTAGGATAAGGGTGGTTATAAGAAGATGGATTGCCATCTATGATTATAATAGTTCCATTATTGACTAGTTATTGCATACTTTTTTTAAAAACTAGACAATTGTATATATGGTGAAAATGGATAACAATAATAACAATATTGAAAGGCTAAATGAATTCAACCACAAAACCCTAGCCTAACAACAACAAAGATCCACCATAACATATGAAGATTACCTAAGACAATGCAAATCAAAAAAAATCACAAAGATTATACCATCACATGTCCATTAGGGTTTGAATCTCCATTCTTCCTATCTCCATTGATCTTGCTTGATATATTTGCTCTCAGATTTTATGTGCACAAGAGCTCAAAAAAGAACAGAATGTGGTTGTAAGTAGGATCGTAGTGTAGTCAATTGCATAAAAGATGATTAGAATGCATAGAATGATTAGGGTTTGATAATGAAGGAAGCATCTCCTTATATAGAAGACACTATATGAAATGGAGGGATAAGATTGAGAGGTGTAAAAGGAGGTCGGCTATGATTAGAGGGTAGGTAAAAGAAATAATAAAATAATGAAAGGGTAAGTAGTGTAGGAATTAAGAGATAAATGACATGTGTCATGGGTAGAAAAAGCTAATGAATTAATTAAATAAATAAAGATTTATTTAATTAATAGAAGAAGTGGGATCAATTAAATAAATAAGATATTTATTTAATTTAGGAAAAGAACAATTTAAATAAATAAATGTATTTATTTAAATGAGAAATAAGGCTAGAAGAGGATAAATGAATTAATCAAATAAAATAAAGATTTATTTAATTAATAGAAGAATTAGGCTTAGATAATTAAATAAATAAAATATTTATTTAATTAGACATGACAATTTTGGGTGTCTACATTTTGCCCCTCTTTGAGACAATGCGACTTGTCACGTTGTTTCAAAGAAGATAATATGAACTGATACAAAGTTGCCCCAAGATGGGAATGCTATACCCCCTCGAGAGATTGGATGAAAATGTCTGGAAAGATTGCAAACAATCTCTCGATAAGAAAGAAAGGCTAGAATGGACTGACCGGATAAAGTGACAGAGTCACGGGATAATGAAGACTGACTTGGGAAACGAGGGCTAGGGGTAGGGTAGGCTATAAGATAGACCACGGGGGAAATACATCCTCATTGTCATCTACACCTCCAAGAGATTAGAGTGCAAAGAGAGAAAAGAGCAGCAGCAGTCAACAGCAATGGCAATGGTGCATAGATTCGATCGCGTTCATCGATTCCAGAGGCCGGCAAAGGTAGGAGAGCCGGTAAGTACCACCAAACCTCCTCGTACTTTGACGCATTTAATATTGTCATTAATGCATGGTAGATAGGGCAATAAATGTGCTTAGAATAGGGTCCAAAAAATGTCCAAAAACATCCAGGCACGTCTGCGTTGGTGCCAGGCGCGTCTATGCTCGCGAGACACGTCTGTGTTTGTGCCAGGCGCGTCTATGTTTGAAACCGCGTCTGTGCCAAATGCGGCCGCATTTGTGATGGTCAGGGCGTCTGTGCCAAGAAGGCACGTCTGTGTCACCCAGGCATGTCTGTGTCGCCCAGGCACGTCTGCGCAGAGCATAGGCACATCTGTGTTTGTCAGGCGCGCCTGTGTAGTTTTTGAGCTTGTTTATGTCACGTAAGCGCGTTTGTGTTTAAAAAGTGTAAAGTTTTGTCTTCTAGGTCAAATCGGCAGTTCTGTGATGAACATACGCTGTCGATTGGATAAGCTGCTGAGAGGATACACTCAAGCAGGTCCTCTAGGGAAGACTAGGATAGATCAAGGCACTTTGTGATGAACAGTGAGTACCAAGATAGAGTACTTTGTGATGAACAGGGAGTACTAAAATATGAGCAGCACTTTGTGATGAACAGTGAGTGCAAATTTGAGTAACACTTTGTGATGAACAGTGAGTGCAACACACGTAGTACTTTGTGATGAACAGGGAGTACCACTAGGATAGAAGCAACACTTTGTGATGAATAGTGAGTGTCACTAGGGATAGATAACCATAGGCATTTAGATAAAAAAATAGCATTTTGTGATAAACAGGGAATGCCACTATGACTGACATGATTGATTTGCTTGACTGCAGGAGTATTTGCTGATGCTAGAGTCACGAGAGAGATTCGCGTCTACATAGAGATTGCGACCTGAACTGATAGTCGAGGAGCGAGCTACTATCGAGGCGATGGGATTGAGACATGTTCTATATGTGCCTGAGTTTCGGGCGAACATGGGACTGTTGACTGCGCTGGCAGAGAGATGGCACTCTGAGACATGTACTTTCCATTTGCCGATGGGGGAGATGACAGTCACCCTCGAGGATGTATATAGGATCTTGAGGATACCGATCGATGGGGAGTTGATCCTATACGATCGAGATGGAGATAGGGAGGCCCTGAGATGAGTGTTCCAGGACCCAGGACTGGAGATGAGGGCAGGACATGTGGCGTGGGACACTATGATAGCCACAGGGTTAGTGCTACCAGCAGTGGTAGGAGGAGCGATCAGTGGGTTCCTGTGTCTGGATAGAGTGACACGGGGGTTGGCTGTGGGTTGGGGAGGAGCACTGGAGACACTGGTGACATAGCACACCAGATATGCTTGGGGACCGTGTGTGTTGGCACACCTCTACTATGAGCTACATCAGTTCGTATACCATGGATCACTGGGATTAGGTTGCGGGGTGACATTGCTGTAGGTGTGGGCTTATGAGCATCTGCCAGTGACGAGGCCGATACACTTCAGAGGCAGGGGTCATGGATGCAGTTTTGTTCACTTGTATGACATGATCACGTCACAGCCACGAATTGGCAGGTTGGAGCACTAGCGGTGGGTGATAGATGATATTGATGTGGTCATATGGAGGCCATATCTCGGATGTGAGTAGTGGGAGGATGATGCAGTTGAGCTTCCTTACACCTTCCGGAGTAGGTATCTAATTGGGCAGACGCCTTATGTGCTAGAGAGGCAGCTAGTGGATAGGGTTGGCCGATAGTTTGGCAAGATCCAGAGGATGCCACGAGGCTTAGGCATGTATGCACGGACTGTGAGAGATTAGGCGCAGTTTGGGCCCCTGTTGTCATATGATTAGGCAGTTACGCAGCTGGTAGAGATGATTCCACTACCCTGGGACATGTGGCCAGAGATTAAGGATGTCGGCATGGATGCCGAGTACACAGCATACTGGGCAGAGCATCCATTCCCACGCTTGACGGATCCAGGAGAGCCATTGGATGGAGATGGGGGTGGGGATGATGATGGTGGTGGAGGTGATGGGGGCAGAGGCCGACAAAGGAGGAGGGGAGCAGTTGGAGAGAGGAGGGTTGCACCTCGGAGAGAGGGTGGTGAGGAGAGGCAGGCTCGGGTGGTGAGGGGTCGCGATGGATTGTCGCTACAAGTGCCAGCAGCACAGGGTCCTAGACAAGTACAGGTACAAGGACAGATACAGGGACAGGTGCCAGTACAAGTACCAGTACAGGTCCAGGCACAGGCACAGGGGCAGGCACCCGTACAAGGGGATCCATAGGCAGAGGCGGAGGGGGCTGATGCAGAGGAGGATGAGCTGATAGAGCTGAGGGAGATCTGTCAGGAACAGGCAAATGAGATCCAAGAGTTGGAGAGGGAGAGGGATCGACTTAGGAGGAGGCTTAGAGATACTGAGCAGGAGCGGGATCAGGCTATTCAGCGTTATACAGAGGCTGAGACAACATTGAGGGCTGGGAGACAGGCAGCAGAGGACACAGGGGCCGAATATGCTTATGTCCTACGGGCAGGGGAGGAGATTGCCTACTGGCGGGATCTCTATTATGGTGCAATGCTAGTAGATCAGCCGACGAGGAGCTTCCATAGACCGTCGCGTACAACGACAGCTACGGGAGGGAGCCAGAGGAGACAGGCATCGAGTGGTGGGGTTATGGGTCCTCCACCACCACCAGATAGAGGGGACAAGCGGGATGATCCTGGGGTGGGTCCTTCAGGGGCTCATATTCCATCGAAGCCAGGCGGCTCCGAGGGAGGGAGTTCATCATAGCCATAGAGGGCTCCCTATGTATCAGTATTGTACCATTTTTGTATGATGATGTAGACACCTGCGGGTGCTTTTGTAGCCATATGATTTTGACATCATTGTATCATGACACTTTATGATTATATATATGAGATGATTCATCTTTGCAGCAGCTATATGCATGTGTACCTATATGATGAGATGTTCCTATGTGATGTTTATGATATGGATGCAAATATGTATATGATGCAATGCAATATATATTTTTTTGTTCTTTTATGTTTTATATGTGTATGCATGATGCAAATGTGAATGTATGTAATGCAAATGAATATGATAATGCAAATGTAAATTGTGCTAACAGGTGTTGTGTGCAGGATGTGATGCAGTTGTGATATCTATATGTATGTATGAAATGCTTATATGTGGTAATGCAGGTGCAACTACATGAAATGCAAATGTTTTTGGTGTGTCATTATACTCAGTCATGTGATAGCAAGTTACGCAGACTCGAGAAGGATGATGGAAGTCAATCAAGAAAGGGGGATGAAAGATAGAAGATATGAAAGTGAAGGAGCTTCTTGTGCATTATCATCATTGAGCTTTATAATGGCAAGTAGGTTATGACAATCGAGGCATATGTTCGACCCAGAAAGTCATTGTACCTGTTTGCATGGAGATAAGACAGTCACAAACAAGGAATGCCCCAATTCATACTAGACTCACAGTGTCCTCATATCCTTGGATAAGTCATATCATTACTAAGAGACAATCCACAAACAACAAATACAAATAGGTGACAATACCCCATCCTTGCCTTTCTAGTCAAAGACATCCTGGAGATAGAATCTCTAGTCAGAGACATCCCAAAAAAGCTAAAAGACATGTCACTAAAAAAGTTGAAATCAAAAAGAAAACCAAGACTCGACACCAACATCCATTATAGTCCTCAATTTTAGTGTCTCTTGTCACTTGTATAAGTCTTATTTGATTGTGGTCACAATGTTTACTTTCACAAAAAGGATAGATAGCACTGAACCATATGTTGTCTGAGTCTGTTGAAAGACTTGATTTGTTGAAGCCCATTGTTGTTGTTGTGTCTCATTTGAAACTGACTGAATCCATGAAATTGATACTTTATTGTGGAGAAGATGAAACTTTATTGCGGATTTGTGATGCAGATGCTGCTTTATTGCAGATTGTGGTCGGATAGACTGAAGAAAGCTGGAAGAAACTGTACTCCTCGAAACATGTGATGTTCTCAGTTCCACACCCATCACTAGATGTAGGATTTGCCTTAGCCATAGATAAGATCTGATTTATTATGGATGGAAAGGGAGGTGAAAAGGGAGGTTTATTATGAATGGCTAACCAATCTTGGGTAGATCAATAACAAGCCATGATGGGAATGGGTGAGTTTATTATGAACGAATAGGTTGTGAGTGTGTGCAAAGTGAAAGGATGAAAGTGAATCCTGAAGGGGAGAGGAGAAATGTCTCTACACATGGCGTTGGTGACCCAGTTTTCACCATGGTACTTGCCCAGGGCGCCACCGAAGTGGTTTTCACTGTTGGACGAAATTATTTCTCTTTACTTTTTTCGATTTTTCAATGTTTTTTGTGTCACAAGGCGCCTGTTTGCCAGGTTTTCACTGAGTAACAATTTTTATGTTTTATAATTTTTTTGTATTTTTGAATTTTTGAATTTTTTGATTTTTTTGTATTTTTTGAATTAGGATACTCTGAAGAGCTATGTGTAAAACCTGCGAAGGTGCATGTTGTTAATAGGATCCTCCAAAGGTTCACCCTCTGTAGTTGAGAGCTGATATGCCCCAGATCCATATGCTGCTATAATGATGTAAGGACCAAGCCAATTTGGTTCAAACTTGCCCTTCTTCTCTCTGTCTTGCTGATTTTTAGGATTTTCTCTGAGAACCAAATCACCTACCTCAAATGTGCGAGGTTTGACCTTGTGATTGTAACTACGACTCATGCGTTGTTGGTAAGCTTTGAGATGATTAAAAGCAGTTTGTCTTCGTTCATCCAGTAGTTCCAGTTCTTGTAAGCGAGAGACCCTATAGTCTTCATCACTGATGATGTTTTGTAAAGAAACCCGTAAAGAGGGTAGCTCAACCTCAATAGGCAAGATGGCTTCATCGCCATAAACAAATGAATAGGGTGTAGCTCCCGTAGGTGTGCGGGCACTCGTGCGGTAAGCCCAAAGTGCAGGATTCAGTTGGATATGCCAATTACGGCTAGCATCGTCGACTGTCTTCTTTAAGATTTTAAGGATTGTTTTATTAGACGCCTCAGCTTGGCCATTACCTTGGGGGTAATATGGTGTGGAGAAACGATGAGAAATATGGAAGCGGTCACAAAGTTCACGAACATCCTGATTTTTGAAGGGACACCCGTTATCAGTGATAATGGAAACAGGAATACCGTATCGGCAAATGATATAGTTGAGGATGAATGTAGCAATCTGTTTTCTAGTGACTTGTGTGAGAGGCATGACTTCGATCCATTTTGTGAAATACTCTGTGGCAGTGATAATGAATTTATGGCCATTGGACGAAGGAGGGTGAATCTTGCCTATGAGATCAAGTCCCCACTGACAAAAGGGCCAAGGAGACGCAAGTGGTTGAAGTTCTTGTGCTGGTGCATGTATGAGGTCACCATGAATTTGGCATTGCTTACATTTCTTGACAAACTTATATGAGTCTTTTTCCATATTGGGCCAATAATATCCAGTCCTGATGAGTTTCTTGGCCAAGGTAGGACCACTAGCATGTGGACCACATATCCCTTCATGTACTTCACGTAACGCAATCTGAGCTTCGTCACTTTCTAAACATCTAAGAAGAGTGCCATATAAACCTCACCGGTATAGGATATCAGCTAAAATGACATATCGAGAGGATTGGCGAATAAAAGTGCGACGTTGGTTATTTGATAGATCAGGAGGTAGAGTATTGTCACGAAGGTATGTGAAAATGGAACCATATAACTGGGACTCAGGACCGACAACACATATCGTCTCAGTAGGCATGATCTCATATGAAGGAACCAAAAGGTTATCCACCAAGAACTCATAGTGGGTCTCGTTTGGAGGTAGATCAATCAGTGAAGCAATTGTAGCCATGGCATCTGCGGCGCGATTCTGCTCTCTTGATATCTACTCAAAGTCTATCTTTGTGAAGTGTTGTTTCAGGTCATCCACCATTTGTTTATAAGGCATTAATTTTTCATCTTTTGTTTGGTAATCATCAGTTGCTTGACGGATGACAAGTTGGGAGTCCCCAAAAACACGAAGTTCCTGGATCTTCCATTGAACTGCAATTCGTAATCCTGTTGTTAATGCCTCATATTCCGCTATATTGTTAGTGCAAGGAAATGATAAGCGGTATGATTTTGGTATGGAATCCCCTTGAGGAGTTATAAAGAGGATGCCAGCTCCTACCCCATGCTGTGTGTATGAGCTGTCGAAGTACAGTTGCCATGGCTTTGCATGTGACATTGTCAAAATAGATTCATCTGGAAATTCTGAACTTAGAGGAACATCATCTATCATGGGAGCATCTGCTAATTGATCGGCGATGGCTTGTCCTTTTATTGCTTTTCTGTCCACATACTCGATGTCGAATTCACTCAGGATCATTACCCATTTGGCCAGTCGCCCAGTAAGTGTTGCTTTATTGAGAAGATATTTCAGTGGATCAATCCTTGCAACTAACTTAGTCTTATGAGTGAGCATGTAATGTCATAATTTCTGCGAAGCAAAGATCACGACGAGACATGCACACTCAATTGGTGTGTAGTTTAGCTCATATCCCACCAATGTGCGACTGATATAGTATATTGCTTTTTCTTTGCCCTCAGCACTTTGTTGTGCTAAGAGTGCCCCCAGTGCTGTTGGAGTAGCTGATATGTATAGTAACAGTGGTTGATTTGGAACTGGTGGCATTAGAATTGGCGGATTTAGAAGATAATCTTTGAGCATTTGGAAAGCCTATTGATAGTTATCATCCCATTTGAATTTGATGTTTTTATGTAGTAGGTGTTGAAAAGGATTACACTTATCTGCAAGTTGTGCTATGAATCTTCGGATGGACTGGAGTCTGCCTTGTAAGGATCGAAGTTGACTGATATTTCTTGGTGGTTGCATCTCCAAGATGGCCTTGACTTTTGCTGGATCAGCTTCAATTCCTCTTTTGGATACAATGAATCCTAGGAGCTTCCCGGAGGTTACTCCAAAGACACATTTCTTGGGGTTTAATCTTACTTTGTATTTTTCCAACCGATCAAAGATGACTGAAAGTATGTCCAAATGTGTATTTCTATCTATTGATTTTCCCAACAGGTCGTCGACATAATCTTCCACGGTGACGTGCATGAGATCATGAAAGATAGTAGTCATGGCTCTTTGATATGTAGCACCTGCATTCTTTAGCCTGAAAGGCATGACATTCCAGCAGAAAGTTCCCCATGGACAAGTAAATGATGTTTTGTGTTGATCCTTGGGTGCAATCCTTATTTGATTATAACCAGAGAATCCATCCATTAATGATAACATTTCATGACCTGTTGTGAGATCAACAATCAAGTCAATATTTGGCAATGGGAAGTCGTCCTTTGGACAAGCTTTGTTGATGTCTCTGAAATCTGTGCAAATTCTGATGCTGTGATCTGGTTTACTGACAGGCACTAAGTTGGAGATCCATTCGGGATAATCGATTGGGCGTATGAATCCGACATCCAATAATTTCTCAAGTTCTGCTTTGACTAGTAATGCCACTTGTGGATGCATTTTTCTTAATTTCTGTTTCACTGGTTTTGCCCCCGGTTTAACTGTCAAATGATGCATTACTAAATCCGGATCCAATCCAGGCATATCAACATATGACCAGGCAAAGTTGATTTGTCGTTCTTTGAAGAAACTTATGAATTTTGACCTTTCAGACTCTGTCAACGATTGAGCTAGGAATATGTTGTGTGGAACCTCTTCTGTACCAATGTTTGTTTTGATAGTCTCCTCTACCAACATGGATGACTTTTCCTCATATGATGCTGGGAGAATGTCGAGCCTTCCATCTTCGGTGCCTCAGAGAGGTTTTCACCCTTAGATACATCCTTTCTTTTTACTTTTTTGGGATCAGACAGTGCCACAGTGTGGTTTTCACCATAAGACCCTTGATTTGTTCTTATTTTCACATTTTTGCGACTGGAAGGTCCGACACCCTCACCAAAATATGCCACGTTGTTGAGTTCTATAGTGTATCCCGCTTTATGGTCCCCAGGAGGAAGATCATCTCGTATGCCCAGATAGTCAATAAAAGCTTCATCATTTTGGAATGTGTCAAACTGTGCAGGTCCTTCATGATCCCAGTCAATGAGTTGGTGGTGAACAAGGGGAAGGTCGTTAATGTCTTCGAAGTTAGCGGGGCTAAGAGTGAAGATGCAGTTATATTCGGGTATGTCAAGGTAATTATCAAGGTCATCGATGGCACTCTCCTCATCAGTCTCGATCGTGAACAAATCCAAATCATCATCACTAGTAGCGCATTCTGGGACAAGTGTTCTCATCCTATGTGATTTCAACCTAGAACCTTGAGACAAGGATTGTGTGGAATCCTCATGGGTTGTTTCTTGACCAACTTTGAACTTGTTATAAAATTCCTCTTCTTCTATTGGTTCATCTGGCTCTCTGAATGTCTCAGTTAGCACATAGTCATTGGAGGACTTGTCTGAACCCCATTCCCATTCGTTGGAATCTATGGAATAGTAATCCTCTTGTTGAATTTTGGCAGCTTTGATTTGTAAGGCTTCTTCTGTCCTTTGAGTGTGGACCTTGGAAGTCAGGAAACCAAGTCCTTTTGAGCGTTCCTTTTTGAAAGTCAATTCAGGTTGTAAAGGTTCAATGATGCCTTCTTTTCGTAACCCAAGAGGGCTTTTTCCATCATACCCAAATTTTTGTAGAATTTTGAAGCCTTTGCCATATTTCTCACATGGTAGATTGATGGGATCTTGTGTGTCCTCTTCATTGTCTTTGTAAAGCATTTTGTATAAATCTTCCTCTTCTAGTTCACCCCATCTTTGAAAGGTAGTAGGGTCCCATTTGAGTATCATGATGGATACTTGCTTGTTAGGATGTGGTCTTCCATATTCTTTTGGGGACCTCATGACTTGTCATAAGTACATGGTCTAATTTAAAGTGTATTCCCCCATGCCTTTGTCCTGAAACTTGCCTTTAAGCTCACCTTGTTTTGATGTCAAAGGTTTTAACGACTCAGGATCAATGTATGCCAACGAAGGAACAACCTCACGATTACTGGGAATGATGGTCTCAGTCTTTGATTTCAAGTTATTGCAGTATATGAATGGATTAGGATCACCGTTAACTATTACTTCCACTCCGTTATGAGGAAACTTAATGCATTTGTGATATGTGGATGGGACTACTCTCATTTGATGAATCCAAGGGCGTCATAGCAATATGTTATAAGTGAGATCTAGATCCAGGACTTGACAAACCACATCCTTCTTAACTAGCCCAACTCTGAGAGGTAAGGTGATTGTGCCCTTGGATGAATGCTCTTCGTCATCATATGCCTTAATGGTGATTTGATTTGTAGAATTCATAGCTTTATTAGAATATCCCAATTGTATAATAGTGCTCAATGTGCAAATGTTTAGACCTGCTCCTCCATCTATCAGGACTCTTTTTATTCGATGTTTGTGTATGAAGGCTTCAATGTGTAATGGTGCATTATGTGGCTGACTTATGGAAGCGTCATCCGCTTCTATGAATGTAAGTGAATGTGGAACGGAAAGGTATCCCACCATGGCTTGAAACTGGTCCACGTTCAGATCAGTAGGAATAGCAGTATCTCTCAAGATTTTGTCAAGAATGGCTTTATGTGCAGGAGATATGCGTAAAAGCTCAAGAATGGAGATTAGCACGGGTGTCTTCCCTAACTGTTCTACAAGGTCATACTTAGGTTTGGTTGATGAAGAAGCGGTGTTTTTAGTTGGAGCACCTTGCAAAGTGATTTTACCTCGGCGGGTTGTAACATGACATTCAGAGGTAGGTTCGGAAGAAGATCCAACACCTTTTAGGACAATCTTGGGTCTCTGGGTAAAATTCTCAGACGTTTTCTCCTTGATGATAATGGTAGAGACATAATTGTCCATCAAGATGTGATTGATGGTTGAATCATAGTTGTAGGATGCTCTAGTATAGTTGGTCTGGTCATCTATGGCTTTAGCTTTTCCCTTGTCATGTTTTGGGAAGGGTTCCTTAAACATCTCGTGTTCTTGATTAGATGAGTGTCCTTCAATTTCAATATCACCTCTATCAATGAGATCTTGTATGATGTTCTTCAGTCGATGGCAATTTCCTATCTTATGACCTTTGCTCTTATGAAATTCACAATATTCATCATCATTCCACCAATTCGGCTTAACCTTTGGTTCATATGGAGGAAAATCTAGAACTGTGATTACCTTGTTTGCCACAAGCTTTTTGAAAACTGACTCAAGTGGTTCTCCCAATGGAGTGTACTTCCTTCGTGATCTAGAAGTTGTTTGAGTATTCACTTGATCCCGAAAAGATGAATTTGGGTCGCACTGTGTTGGCATCAACAACACCATCATTGACTGTGTTTTCTTTGTTAACATTCTGGGTGAACATTTCTACCATTTGTTTTTGTGGAATTTCACAAGAGCATCTATTGGCTAGATTTCTCCATCTTTGTAAAAATGATGCAAAAGACTCTCCCTCTTTTTGCTTAGTATTGCACAAAGTAGTGACTGATATGTTTGTCTCTATGTTGTAGGAGAAATGTTGAATGAATGCCTCTGCTAAGTCACCCCATGACTTAATGCCAGGTGGGAGTTGGGAGAACCATTCCATAGCCTTATCACCTAGGCTTTGTGGGAATAATCCCATCAAGTATGTCTCTTCTGCTGCTACCTCAATGCAAGCTATAAAGAATTGTCTTATGTGTGCCTTAGGATCCCTTTTTCCTCTATACTTATCAAATTTAGGCGTCACAAAGTGTGTAGGAAAAGGAGGCATTGGAATGCTCTTGTCAAATGGATAAGGACATATGTCTCTCATTGTGTATGTTGGATTTAGTGTATTTATGTCCTCCATTTTCTTTTGTAAGTCCCTGATTTGTTGTTCTAAATTGCTCTTAGGTGGAGATCGACTTCTTGGACCATACCCCATGTTTGGGGCACCAATTGGAGGAGGAGCATGTTGCATATATGGATGATATTGATCATACACATGTTCATATGGAGGAGGTCTATAGTGATGCTGCATATATGGACCACTTGGTATAGATTCATGTTGAGGAACACCATATCTATTTTGTGCATGTATACCATACTCTACAGGCATGTCATGTTCTAATGTGTTGCCCCCAAATTTGACACGGGGTTTCCTTGTGTCCAAATTTTGAGCATTCCTTTGAATATCCAATTGCTTTGGTGGTTGATCCTTAGCATTGGTATGTGATTGAGCATATCTGTCTGCATAAGACCTCCATAATGGTCTGCGAAGGTGAGTATCATATGCCTGACCATGTGTGTATGGGACCTCTAGTTTTTGAAATAGAGATGATGGTGATTCATGTACCATACGTGGTCCTCTATTGCCTCCACTATTAGGCCTGCCTTGATCCATGTTGGAGTGAGTTTGTTGCAAAGGTCTATTTTCCATTATTTGAGACATGTCAAAATCATGAGGTATCTTGGCTCCACTTTGTGCCATCATTTGTAAGAAGTATTGTCTATCCCTCCTCATTATTTCCTCAACCAATCGATTGAAATGGGGATTCATAATGGATTCTTCCACATCTGCTGAATGTACGGAAAAGTTGTCCATATTGTCATTGTGTGTAGCATTGTTGTTTGTAGTGTCCATGTTCTCAACATTTGGAATGTTTCTATAGGCATCCATGTCAGGTAATGTAGTATGATCAGAATTGAAAAAGATATCATTGTCATACTCATAAGAACTCATGTTTGTGGACTCTTGAGCCTCTTTAGTTTCTTTCCTAGATTTTTGAAGACGGGTTTCAACCATGAACTAGGTATTGACCAAGATGTGTAAGACTAGATGAAAAATGGAAAAAGTATGGAAGACCAAGAGTTGGATGGAATGTAAATGAATCTGAGGTGTACTTGCAATGTCCAAAGTGTAAGACCAAGTATGTATGTAGTAGAGTAGGTGTGACTTCCAAAGAGAGGATAGTTTCTCTTGATGAGGTAAGTTGACCTTGACTCTAAGTAAGACCAAATGAGACCCAAAGGTAAGAAACCTTGATGAGGGACCACTTAGCAAGATGTTGTTGTATGTAGTATGTTGACAAAGTATGATGAGGACAAGCAAGTGACCTTTTGACTCAAGTTTAGACAATTGTGAATGTAAAGTGAGATGTGAAGCAATGATGGACTTTGTGAGACCCAAGGACAGGTTGACTGCTAAATGAAACCCTGGATAAATGACCTAGGAAGATCAAGAATTCCGAAACTGACTGTGTTTGTTTGTTGGACTGTAACAATTTTTCAATTCTGGACATAGACGCACCTGTATACTTCACAGACGCGGTTTCTTGACATAGACGTGGCTCTGTTCAACACAGACGCGCCTCTGAGATTTTATGCAAATTGTAATGTTGATTCTGGGAACACAGACGCGATTCTGCCCTTCATAGACACGGTTATACAACACAGATGCTATTATGTCAGACACAGACGCGTTTCTGCAAAATTTGTGCAATTTTTTCCAATCTGTGAAGTTGTTTTTTGTTGTGACCAAATCTGACTGTTTGACTATTTTTCGTGACAAGAGGACACAGTGTTGATGAGGACTCAATGTTTGCAAGTGTTCAGACTCAAAATGACTCCAAGAAAAGTGTTTTGTTTGATGTAAAAATGTTTTGCATACACTTGAAGACACAAAAGACACAATATTTTGCTGTTTGGTCTTGAATGTTTCGAATGTTTAAAATAAGTCAAGCACAATTCTTATGGCTGGCCAAGACAATAGTTGTTGATCCCACATGGGGTTTTACCCCTGAGGCTACGCTATTCAGAGCAGATACTTAGATGCTTGACCTCACTGGCTCCACCCTCGACACTCACTTCTCGGGTCAGCCAAGCATCAGTCCCCACGAAAACTCCTCGTGGCAAACTTTGTATCTCTACTAAGAACCGTATGTGTGTGGGCCGCTACCAGAGGTCTGACTTCTTGCCCCAACAACTAGAAGGATTTGGGCTTCTAAAACAAAAAGGTGCTAGTAAGGGCATCCGCTCGTGTGGCCATACATGCGGCACTTTCAGCTCTGTAAATACAAAAGGCTCCCAGCCGGTAGGGGTTACACCCTACAAATGATCAAATAAATTTGATCAAACGGGTTTATGGGGAGACATAGTGTCGGTATGAACTAATCAGCACACGTTATTCATAGTTTTCACCATGAATACATTTGTTTATAGTGGTTCGAAAGAGGTGGGTTTTCCTCGCTACCACCTGGGTCGTTCTCTTCTCACTAGTAGTCCTAATGACAACACGGGAAGACAAGCCCTCTAAAGATTAAACAAAAAGAGCCTATTGCTCAAGACACAAAAGACAATGATTCAATTTTAGTGCACCAATTGAAGTGTTTTGCTAGTCTATGAAAACAAGGCACACAAATAAAAATCCAAAAATCCTTGCCGAGGACCTGCAACAAAGAGTTGTTAGTAGTTTGGATTGTTTCAAATAATCACCCCTTCCTGCAAGCACACAAGTTAGGTAGATTTTAAACCCAAAAGACTTTGTGAAAATAGGGGCCTTCAACCAAACAATTTCGTGAGCTAGATCTAAAAATGTTAGCTTAAAATAAACCAGATCTGAAACCCTAAATGCAAAATCCGAAAATTGAATCAATAAAAACTCAAAATTTGAAACTGGTAAACACAAACGCGATTACCCTCAACACAAACGCGACTTCATGACACAGACGCGGCTACAGAACGCAAACGCGGCTTCTGGACACAGACGCAGCTAAAAACACCGCAGACGCGACTTAATAACACAAACGCGCTTTCCCGGAACTTGCAAAATAAAATACTGCCAGTAACACAGACGTGATTCCAGAAGTCGCAAACGCGCCAGAAAAACAAAAACGCTATCCAAAAGTGCGCAAACGCGGGAATATCAAAATGCTGCCGAAAACGTCAGATCTGCAACTTCAAAATACAAAATCTGCATCAAGGATGTTAAATGCAAAAAGGACAAGAGTCCCACCGCGCATGCCAAAATGTATATGGTGAAAATGGATAACAATAATAACAATATTGAAAGGCTAAATGAATTCAACCACAAAACCCTAGCCTAACAACAACAAAGATCCACCATAGCATATGAAGATTACCTAAGACAATGCAAATGAAACGAAATCACAAAGATTATACCATCACATGTCCAATAGGGTTTGAATCTCCATTCTTCCTATCTCCATTGATCTTGCTTGATATATTTGCTCTCAGATTTTATGTGCACAAGAGCTCAACAAAGAACGAAATGTGGTTGTAAGTAGGATCGTAGTGTAGTCAATTGCATAAAATATGATTAGAATGCATAGAATGATTAGGGTTTGATATTGAAGGAAGCATCTCCTTATATAGAAGACACTATATGAAATGGAGGGATAAGATTGAGAGGTGTAAAAGGAGGTCGGCTATGATTAGAGGGTAGGTAAAAGAAATAATAAAATAATGAAAGGGGTAGGTAGTGTAGGAATTAAGAGATAAATGACATGTGTCATGGGTAGAAAAAGCTAATGAATTAATTAAATAAATAAATATTTATTTAATTAATAGAAGAAGTGGGATCAATTAAATAAATAAGATATTTATTTAATTTAGAAAAAGAACAATTTAAATAAATAAATGTATTTATTTAAATGAGAAATAAGGCTAGAAGAGGATAAATGAATGAATTAAATAAAATAAAGATTTATTTAATTAATAGAAGAATTAGGCTTAGATAATTAAATAAATAAAATATTTATTTAATTAAACATGACAATTTTGGGTGTCTACAACAATCATTAGCATGATGGTCATGAGTTTGATGACATGAGCAAAAATGAGTGTTTGAAAAAGAAGAACCATAAGATGGACGATAGGTTCTATGTCTTGCAAGATATTACCTAAAGTTTTTAATTCTAAGGAGATCAACCATAGGTGAATCATTATAATATCCTAAACCTTCGGTAGTAATTTGTGTAGGAAGGTTCCCTCTAGTTCCTTGTTCAAATTTTCCAAGTCTTTGTCCTCTAAAAACTTATTTTGATATTATGCTATAGCCAGTCATATAAGAATGTTTTAATTGAGAAGGAGTATTATGATGAATTTCTTTAAAATTTGTAGTGTAAGTGTATTTAGAAGGTACAAAGGGAAAAGTAGATGAAGAAGGATTACCTTGTGTAGGGAGATTCTCCTTTCTATAATCATGCATATCCTCTTTGATAGGTTGGAAAGGAAGATCCTTATCATCTAAGGACTTATCTTTACTCAATATGATGTTGGGATATAAATCATGAATGAATTGCATAACATCATCTTCTCTACAAATGTTTTGATGGTTAAGATAAGCTCTAGGAGAATATGGGGAATCTAGAGAGAATGAAACACCAATATTTTGATCTTGTTCCCCTTGTGCTAGGTTATGTGTATGAAAAGGAGATGGTGCCATGTTTCTCTCCAAAACTTTCTCTACATTAGATAGATCATTGATAGGAGTATTATCTCTTTCTTTATTCACATTAGATATTGATGCTCTGCAAAAAGGATTAGAATAGTGATGTAAACACAACAACATAAGAAACAAGTTCAAACGTTAGTGTTAGCAACAAAAGATTATCCTAAGCAAGCATATCAAGAGAGATATGAAACGTGAAATGGAAAGCATGAAAATATAAAAGAGATAAAATACACTCCTCTAAATACTAACCAAAATGCTCATCGCTTCTCCTCCCTTGTTTCTCTCCTCTCCAAGTTCCACATGAGTGTGGCTCTCAGCTTTACACTACTATGGAAGTCTTATGGAGATTCAAGATTGAAGATGATTATGAAAATATGCAAATGAAAGCTAGCTAGGAGTGAGAGGAAATGAGTTAATTAAGCTACTATTAATTTTTAACCAAAAGATAATGTAGATTATGATTTTACTCTAAAATGTTCTCTCAAATTCACTATAACTTAGATGCATACAAGATTTATGGATTATGGCTAGATGATCTTAGATGCTTGATGATTTTGAAAATGAGGAATGTGAGCTCTATTTATAGGAAAAATAGAGAAATTAATGGTTGAGATTGAGTAATCTCAACAAGGGTCGGGATTGATGGGTTTATGATCCATGTGAGGGCTTTATACCCAATCCCAGGATGACAAGTGTCATCATGAGATGGGTTTAGGGGTTAACTTGTTGAACACATAAAGCATTAAATACTTTTCAAAGACTTTGGAGGCTTTGAGAAGTGGCTCCAAGTTTCTTACGAATGTGACACTATTTAAGAGATGGATTAGGCTAACTAGGAGTGGTTAGAAGAGTCTAGAAGGGGATTTAGGATTGCAAGTGGGTTTGGTGGGTGAGGGAAAATATGATTTTATTTAAAATAAAATTAATTTATTTCAATTGTGGTTGCAACTTGCATTTGTAGGAGAATGCAAGTGGGGGGTAGTTTAGGGATTTAAATAAATATTTTAATTATTTATTAAAAAAGAGGAAAGGGGGATTGAATTAAATAAATATGTTTTATTCATTTAATTGATTTTGAGTTTGGCTAAATGAATTAATTTAAATAAATTGAATAATTTATTTAATTAATAGGAGAATGGTTTGAGGATGAATTAATTAAATATTGATTTAATTAACTGATTATTGATGGTTAAATAATCAAATAAATAGTAAACATTCATTTAATTAAGTGGACAGATTTATGTGACTACATTTGCCCCTCTTTGAGACGATGCAGTTTGTCGTGTCGTTTCAAAGAAAGAAAAATAGGTGTGAAGAAATATGCCCCATAAATGTTAATTTAGTGGGTGGTATTGCCCCCTCGAGAGATGGGCCAATTTTTTTTTTTTTTAAATCGGGCGATCTATCGAAAAAGAGAAAGAAGTTGGGGATAGGTAGAATAGAAGAAATTAGAAATAATGGTGAAAGAATGGGAGAAGACGAAGTGAAACAAAGAAAGGGCAAGCCAGTGAGTACCCTGGGGTCATGCAAGAGATATGGTGCAAAGGTAGTGTTTTCTTTTTGTTGATGCTATACAATTGATCAAAATTGGTTGGACACTCTGGTGCAATTGATTAAATTGCCTTGGTCGAGTCAAAGCATGACAGTTGATGTCAGTTGTTCGCTTGGACAGGATAAAGTCTAAGTAAGTGAATCAAACTGACCTGTGGTGACTTAGACAATTGATGTAATTGTCTGATGAAGTCAAGGTGTATGAAGCAAAATACTCGTTGAGACTTAGACAATTGAAGTAATTATCCATGTTGATTGTGTTTGATTGGTTGATCAATGGATAGTGTTTGTGCTATAGGTTGTGTGTGGTGAATCATAGCAGCCCCGTTGAGAATAGGTCATTATGAGAAATGTCTGTTGTAGTCTAGGTTTGCCATGATCGATTACTTGTTGAGACCGGAAGATATAGTGCAAAGGTAGTGTGTGCATGAGTCGATGTGCTTGTGTAGACAGAGTAACTGGCTTGATTGGGTTGATGGGAAATGATGAAGGGATTGTGATGATGCCCTAGCTGGGGAGGGTGAGGGGGGAATTCAATGTTAAATAGAAGGTATGGAGGATCTAGGACCCATTCCTATGGAAGAAGGTATGGATGTATGGATGGATGGAATGCAACATAATGCAATATATATAGATGAGACGAAATGACGCTCCATAGAGTATTCATAGTGCGTTATTTTCCTCATCGAGCATGATAGTATCGTTCTTGGCCGAGGTAGTAGGAACCAAGTTTGGAGCATTTCACCTATAAGCAAGCATTTAAGACAAGTAAAAGAAAGGGACCCTTCATTTTGGTTCATGTGCAGATGGTCAAGGTATACATTGTAGTCAGTAAGCCATAGTGATCTATGACTAGATTTTTGCATATGATCACGTAGCTTAGTGAACTTCCCATGTAGACACCATTAGTACATGCCCCAGAACTTCATTGGAACAATTCATAAACAATAAAGAAAATAATACTTAGGAACCATCCTGGCTACTCTAATCACTTGTGGATATCCCAAAGTAGTGTAGGAACCTGATATGAATGAATAAATAACTAACAAAACAACCAAGTACTTTATAGCTTAAACAAATTTTTCTTGTCAAAGAAAATTTTATCATGTCTTTGTTTTGGTAAGGAAGGATACATCCCTGTTAAGACAATTGTGTGTACCTGTGTTGATTGTGTGGTTGATTTGATAAGTGATCATCATTTGAGTAGCTCAAATTGCTTTTTTTATGTCTGTTGTGATGTGTATGTATAAAAGATGTTATGTGTTGCCATGTTTTTGGATTGATTTTTTATGTTTTATCATATTTTTGGATTTTGTGAGTGTTTTTTTTTAATGTTTTGGAATTTTGTGTCCAGATAGTTTTGAATGAGGAAAAATTAATGAATCAAAAATAATGTAGAATCCACTACCATCAATAGGTTCAGAGTATTGCCCCAATTTTAGACATCTCTATGAAAAGTAAGATGCAGGACGCATGGAGTACTAACCCTGCTTGCAGATCAATAACAAGCCATGGTTTGAATGATGCATGAATGAATGCAATGAATGTGATCGCAACAAGTCTGAAAGACAATAGATCCATAGCCTTTATGAGTAGCTTCTATTTTCCAAGTTTTCACCAGCGCACTTACCCAAGGTGCCACCAGAGTGGTTGCTCATCGTTTGGATGCATGATATTTCTCTTTACTATTTTGATTTTTTGTATTTTCTTCAGGACATTTTTCTGAATATTTTTGGTGTTTTTCTGGTTTATGATGGAGCTTGATGCTCTGTACAACTTATGTATGAAGTCGTTTGAGGTGCATGTTGTTGATTGGATCTGCTAGTGATTACCCTTCTAAAGTAGCCAATTGATATGCCCCGGACCCAAATACCACAGTGATAACATATGGACCTAGCCAGTTTGATTCAAACTTTCCCTGATGTTCTTTGTTTGGTTGGTTACGAGGGTTCTCCCTGAGAACAAGATCACCTACCTCAAATGTGTGAGGTTTAAACTGATGATTATAGCTTCGACTCATTCGTCATTGATAGGCTTTGAGGTGGTTGTATGCAGCTTGTCGCCTTTCATCAAGTAGTTCCAAGTCTTGAAGACATGAGAATCGGTATGCTTCATCATCTATCAGATTATGCAAATAAACCCGTAGAGATGGTATCTCAACCTCAATAGGAAGGATGTCTTTTGCCCCATAGACCAATGAGTAGGGAGTTGCACCTGTAGGGGTTCGAATGCTAGTTTGATACGCTCATAGTTCTAGGTTTAATTGAACATGCCAATCACAACCAACATCATTGATCATTTTCTTGAGGATTCTCAATATGTTTTTGTTTGATGCTTCAACATGATTATTGCCTTGTGGGTAATAGGGAGTGGAAAAGCAGTGTTGGATGTGAAACTTCTCACAAAGCTCATAGACATCCTGATTTTTGAAAGGAAGCTTGTTATCTGTGATGATGGACACGGGTACACCATACCAATAGATGATGTAATTAAGGATAAATGAGGTAATCTTCTTGTCGGTGACTTGGGTAAGTGGAACAACTTCAATCCACTTTGTGAAGTATTCAGTGGCAATAATGATAAATTTGTGGCCGTTGGATGAAGATGGATGAATTTTACCCACAAGGTCAAGTCCCCATTGACAAAAGGGCCATGGTGTTGTGATTGGTCGCAATTCCTATGCTGGTGCATGTATCAGGTCTAACAAAATAGTAGCAGTCTTTTTCCATGGATGGCCAATAGTATCCAGCACACATGATTTTCTTTGCTAAGGAAGGACCGCTTGAGTGAGCCCCACAAATTCGTTCATGTACCTCTTCCAAGGCCTTTGTTATCTCACCTTGTTCTAGACATTGAAGGAGATTACCATCAAGACTTCGCCAGTATAAGGTTTCGATAATAATGGTATATCGAGCGGTTTGGTGGATAGACGTTTTGCATTGGTTATTGGATTGGTTAAGAGGGAGTGTGTGATAGCAGAGGTAAGTGAAGAACTCACCATACCATGGGGATTCAGAACCGACAAGGAGACATATCATTTTAGTTTTGGGGATATCATATGCGGGGATCCAAAGCTATTCTACCAAGAACTCGTAGCATGTGGAATTTTGCAGAAGATCCAGGAGAGATGCAATTATAGTCATTGCATCAGCAACTCGATTCTAATCTCTAGGTACTTGCTCAAAGGTGATAGTTGTAAATGATTCTTTTTAACTATCCACCATATAGCATGAGCTTATCACCCTTAGTTTGATACTCATCGATGACTTGTCAGATGACTAACTGAGAATCTCCATATACCTATAGCTCTTTGAGATGCCATTGTATAGCCAATCCAAGTCCTGTGAGTAAGGCCTCATATTTTGCTATATTATTGGTGGATGCAAAAGTGAGTTTGTATGACTTCGGGATGCTATCACCTTGAGGTGTAATGAAAAGAATGCCTGCTCCCGAGCCATGTATAGTATATGAGCCATCAAAGTAGAGCTTCCATGGTTTTGCTACTGTGATCATGAAGATCTCTTCATCTGGAAAATTTGAAACAAGAGGATAATCACCTGTGAGGGGTGCATCGAGCAATTGATCTGTAATAACTTGCCCCTTGATAGCCTTGTGGTCCACGTACTCAATGTCAAATTCACTCAGAATCATAACCCATTTGGCCAAGTGGCCTATTAATGCTGCCTTGTTGAGTAGGTACTTGAGTGGATCGATTTTAGCAATGAGTTGTACCTTGTGTGTCAACATGTAGTGCCTCAGTTTGGTGGCTGCCAAGATAACTGCTAGGCAAGCTCGCTCAATAGGTGTATAATTGAGTTCATAGCCTACCAATCTGCAAGAGATATAGTATACAACACACTCTTTTCCTTATGTTTTGTGTTGTGTTAGCAATACTCCTAATACCATATTAGTAGCTGAAATATATAGCAATAGGGGTCTGCTTGGATCCTATGGGATTAGTAACGGTGTATTCATCAGGTAATCTTTAACCATTTGGAATGCTTGATGGCACTTTATATCCCATTGAAAGAGGATATTCTTGTGTAATAGATGTGTGAAGGGATGACACTTATCAGCCAATTATGCAATGAATCTTCAAATTGATTGTAGTCACCCTTGTAGTGTCCTTAACTGACTGATGTTCTTGGGAGGTGGCATGTCCGTGATTTCTTTGACTTTTGTCGGATCTACTTCAATGCCTTTTCTTGAGACAATGTATTCTAGGAGCTTCCAAGAGGTCACTCCAAAGACACAATTCTTTGGATTAAGTCGTACATGATATTACTCTAATCTATCAAAGATTTGACCCAGTATTTCCAGATGACCTTCTCTTGTTAATGGTTTAGCTAGTAAATCATTGACATAATCCTCCATTATAGTGTGCATTAGGTCATGAAAGATGGTTGTCATCACTCTCTGATAGGTTGCCCCTACATTTTTTAGACCAAATGGCATCACATTCCAATAATAGGTTCCCCATGGGCATGTGAAAGCAATTTCATGTTGATCTTCTGGAGCAATCTTGATCTGGTTGTTCCCTGAGAAACCATCCATAAGAGAAAACATGGCATGACCCACTATGAGATCGATGATCATGTCGATGTTTGGTAAGGGGAAGTCATCCTTCAGACATGCCTTGTTCAAATCTCTGAAGTCAATACAGATATAGATGCCCCCATTAGGCTTGCCAACAGGTACAATGTTGGAGATCCAATCAGCATAATCGATTGGTTGAATGAAGCCAACATCTAAGATCTTTTTGAGTTCTGCCTTGACAAGCACAACAATATGTGGGTGCATCTTTCTGTGCTTTTTTTTTACCAGTTTAGCTCCTTCTGCCACAATGAGGTGATGCATGACCAAATCAAGATCTAGACTACGCATGTCTGCATAATACCATGTGAAGTTGATTTGACGCTTCTAGAAGAATTCTACAAATTTTGGTTGTTCCTTTGGAGTGAGTAGAGATGCCAAATGTATTTGGTGAGGAGTCTCAGGGGTCCCCATATCGAATTATTTTGTTTCTTCGATTAGGATCGTTGATTGCTCTTGATTTATAATAGAGGGGAGGATGTCAAACCTTTCATCCTCAGGCACCTCAGAGAGGTTTTCACCGTTGGATACACTCTATATGTTTACTTTTTTGGGATCAACAAGTGCCACTATGAGGTTTTCACTAGAAGGTCCATGTTTTATTGTGATGTTTTTGCAGCTAAAAGGTTTGGCTCTGCCCCAAAGTATGTTGTGCTAATAAGTTCGATGGCAAATCCAGCTTTGTGATCCCCGCTTGGTATGTGATCCCATATTTCTAAAAAGTCGATGAGTGCCTCATTGTTTTGGAATTGATCAAGACATGGGGGATTTGGATTGTTCTAGTCAATGAGTTCAGGGTGGATGATAGGCATTACCTCATTAATTAGGTTAAGTTCGGAGGAGGCATTAGTGAGGGTTAATATAGATGAGTGAAATTCATCAATGGTACTCTCCTTGTCAGGTTCTGGTGTCGGATTTGATGAAGGACCTGTGGAAGGTGCTTCTTGCTCACGAGCCCAAAAGGTTTTAATCCAGGCCTCTCCATAAACTGGGATATCTTTACGAGGCGGCATAGGTGATGTGTCTTCCTTGTCTGAAGTATTTAGATTCACTGCATCAAATTCCCACTCATGCGAGTCAATCTCTGAATCACTCTCTAACATCCTATTACTGTACCAGTTTAGGGTATCTTTTGTATTGAAGAGTGTATATGTCACGTGTGTATGCACTTTTATAGGTGGGATTGTTGGTGCTGCCAGTAGGATGATAGGAGTTGTTGATGATGTTGGTGTTGCTGGTAGGATTAGCGGTATCGTTGAATCTACTACTGGTAGTATCGGTGTTGTTGGTGCTACTGTTGTTTCTGGTGGAATTATCAATGTTGTTGATGGTACAAAAGTTGCTACTGATGGTTTTATCAGTCTTGTTGGTGCAATTGGTGCTACTACCACTACTGATGGAATCATTAGTGTTGTTGATGTTGCTGGTGTGATTGATGTTGTTGATTTGATGATCAATTTCCTTGGTATAGTGAGCTTAGTTGGTGCCATAGATATAATCAAGGAGGGCCTCCTTGAAGTAACTGTTTGATACATGGGTTTGTTGGGTTTACCTTTGAATCTGAGCTCAGGAAGAGATTCTTTTTCAAAACCTAATCCAGTATTATCTTTGGGTTTCAACTCAGGCTACAAGGGCTCATGTCATCCTTGTTTGCAATGTCCCAAATCACTCTGACCATCATAGCCCATTCTTTGCATGATAGTGAGGCCTTTGCCATATTTATCAGTAAGAAATTTAGCCTATGGGATTTCTATGGTGACAGGGTCTTTGTAGATCCATTCTGCTCGGTCCTCATCTCTGGTTTCCTCTTCCTAACTTTTACTAGGGATGAACTACGCCAAAGTGTAGTCTTGCTTGGTCAGTGGTGGTTGAAGCAACTTTGAGGCTTGCCATAAGTTCTAGGAGAAGTGGTTAATTGTCTGACACAAAAGAGTTGGCTTAGATTGTATTCCCTAGGACCTTCGTCTGCCATTTTCATTTTCAACTTTTCTTGCTTTGGTATAGGGGTGATTGAGCTGGAAAGAGAGGCTGGACTAACATACAATGTGGACGGGATAGCTTCTCTGTTGTTAGGAATGGTAATCTTTGGCTGATGGTTAATATTGTTACAATATGCAAATGGATTTGCATCACCAAGGATTGTTATTTCTACGCCGTTATGGGGAAACTTGATACAGTGGTGATAGGTGGATGGAACGACTTGCATGGCATGTATCTAAGGTCTTTCTAACAACAAATTATATGGCAGAGGAAGGTCTAGAATTTGACAGATGATGTGCTTCACCACTGGGCCCACTCTGATAGGTAACACAACAACTCCTTTGGAAGAACGCTCTGCATCATCGTAGGCCTTAATGGTTATCTTTTTATAGGGGTCTACTGATTCGACTACATATCCCAATGCTATGACCAACTGCAAGGTGCATATATTCAAGCCGACTCCATTGTCAATCAAGACTCGCTTTATTCTGTGTTGGTTTACAAATCCTTCAATGTGAAGGGATGCATTATGTGGTTGTTGGAATGAAGCGTTATCACTTTCAGAAAAAATGAGGCATGGTGATGACCTGAGATTGCCAATCATGGCTTGAAATTGATCTATATTAAGGCTGGCGGGGACTGACACTTCTTGGAGAGCATGATCCAAGATTGTTTTATGTGAAGGGGATAAGCGCAAAAGCTTTAATATGGATATAAGTGCATGCATTTTGTCCAATTGTTCCACAAGGTTACATTACTTGGTCAAGAGAGTCATTCCTTGTGGTGCTGCTCGAATGGTAATATTGCTATGACATGTAACAACATTGCAGGAAGGGTTTGGATCTTTGATTGTGAGGATTGAAATTTGTTCATCAGTGTCATAGAGGTGATTCATAGTATAATTATAGGCAACTTGTGTATAATTAGTTGTATCTATGTTTCGCCCTGAGGTGGAAGGACCCCTTTGATCATGTGATGGAAGCAAATTTTTGAACATTAGATGATCATCATTTGATGTTTTTGGGTCGTGTCCTTCGATTTCAATTTCTCCTCAGTCAATAAGATCTTGAACAAGATCTTTCAGTCTATGGCAGTTACTCATTTTATGCCCTTTCCCTTGGTGGAATTCATAATGCTCATTATCTCTCCACCATGGAGGTTTGACCTAAGGTTCATAGTTAGATGTCTTCGGTAAGGTCACCAGAATTGAAGAGACCAATTGACGCAATATTGTTTCAATGGGTTCCCCTAAGGGTGTGTATGTGCGTTTTGGTTTATAGTTTTGTTGTCATTGTCTTGGTTCCTCTTGTGGCGCATTGCGACCTTGATTTTGTGGATGAGCAATGGTGTTATTTTTAGGAGGGGGGTTTTGCCCTGTGAATTTGACCACAGGTTGTGCAATTTTTATGGTCCTTGCATCTACGACCCCGTCATTGACGATGTTCTTGTTCTTGTTCCAGGAATTTGGTTTATCACTGTTAAAATGTGGGTGAGGGCCATCTTTTGGTTCATTGTATATTTTGATAAGTCCCTTTTTGATAAGGGCCTGTTCACATTTTAATCCCTGGGTGATCATGTCTTCAAAGGACTCTGTGACCTTCATGTCTAAATGGAATTCTATTTCATCGTTCAAGTTGGAAATAAATATTTCCTTTAGCTCTCATTTAGGAAGATGAAGAGAACGTCTGCTAGACAGTTGCCTCCACCATTGTAGGAAAGATGAAAACAACTCCCCTGTCTTTTGTTTGGTGTTGCATAGATTTGCCACGGTAACATCTCGTTCTATGTTATACGAATAATGCACGATGAACTTTTGGACTAGTTCCTCAAATGTTCTAATGCCGTTTGGTAATTGAGAAAACCATTGTGTGGTTGTTCCCCCCAAACTCTGAGGAAAGAGGTGCATTAGATAGGTATCTTCATAAGCCACTTCTAGGCAAGCTGAGTGAAATTCCCGTACATGATCTCTAGGGTCTCCTATTCCCTGATACTTTTCAAACTAAGGTGTTTCAAACCCTCATAGAAAAGGTGGCATATGTGCGTTCCTATCAAAGGAATAGGGACAAATATCATTAAGTGAAAACCGGGTAGTCTTCACACCACTGTGGAGTTGTTGAGCGAGATTCTCGATTTGTTGTCTCAACTTGTCTATTTTGGTAGGAGGAGGAGGTGGGAGATTTCCTTGATTAAGGTCATATCGGAAGTAATCCCTACCTCTTCCACGCTTGTTACGGCTATAGTGTTTTAATGTTTGTCATATCTTAGTGGTATCAAAATCAAAGGGTAGTTTAGCACCCTCTTGAGCAAGTCTCAAAAAATGAGCATCTATGTTATTTTTAAGAATTTCATCAAAAAGTCAATTGAACCTGGGGTTGTGTTGTGCTCTTTCTATAGCTTTGTGAGTTGGAGTACTAGGATCTTCATCATTTGGACCTCCTCCAATGGCTTCTTGAAATTTGTTGAGGTTTTCGTCCTCCTCTTCTTCGATCTCTAGTTGTCTAGTTTTTGATCTAGTGTGAGCCATTTTGTTTTGGAAGTTTTTGAGATTTGGTGAAAGTGATTATGAGTTGGGGATGAAATGTTTTGATGAGAGATAAGTGTTTGGTGAAGTGTTTAGAAGATGGATCTCTTACACTGAAGGTTGAATGGTACCAAATTTATTTTTGAACTGCTCTTCATGTTGTCAACAATGTTGATGTGATAAGGTATAGCAAGGTTTGAGATGTGTTAAAAACCAAACTACCTAGTAATGAGAGGATGCACTCATAAACTAGTTTTAACCTGCATAGAAATGCCTCTTAGGATGATTTATCCCAGATGTAGAGACACTCTAAAAGTGATGTGTTGTTTTGATTTAAGAAATATCTAAAAAGAACTTAGGACAAGACCTTTTTATGTTTTGAGAGTTGAAATGGATTGATGATGTATGAATGTGAAAGTGGATAGAATATGAACCTCAATAAAGACTTTGTGTCACAAAGGGGACTTCTTCTTCCTCTTCTCTTTTAGGGGTTGGTGGTTCTTCTCGAGCTATGTTATATGTAATGCAGATGTTTGGAAAGAAAGCAGGGTTGATTTTGCCTCCTTTGTTTTTGTGATAACTCAAGGCTCTATACTGAGTAAAAGCTCTATTTTTCAAAGGCTCTTTATCGAACTTGTTGGATTTGCCTTGAAGATATAGATGCATATGACGCAATAAGGCTCTGTGTGAGATAAAAATTTGTCTATTGAGATAGAAAAAAATTGATCTTTTGATAAAAGCCTTTGAACTCAATGGTCTTTTCTTCAAGTTGATATGTTGATGAAGATTCCCTTTTCTCGAGTTTTGAATGATGGTCATAAAATTTGATATCGTGTTTGCACTTTGTTTGATGTTTGTTTGCTGGTCAAATGTTTGATGGAAAATTGTGTTGGATGAATACTTGGTTTGAATTGGTTTTGAATTTCTTTGACAAGAAATTATAGCAAGCACACAAACACAATAATTTTTCCTCAAAAGGCACAAATAGGTGTGGGTATAAATCAACCCAATCTTTGAACTTTTTGACCCCTTTTCAATTGTTTTTGTATGTTTTTCCAAAAGCATGAATTTGGCTCAAATTATTATTGGTCTGACACAAAATGAAGACACTTCAAACACACTTTATCCCTAAGGTCAAATGGCCAGTTGTGATAATTTCAGCCCACATCTTTATATTTCTTCAATTTTGGTACTACATATGTTATGAATCTCATCGTAGCAGGTAAGGATGTAATATAATAAGTCTTACACGAGCATAACAGATAGATGATCCCTATGATGAGGGAGTCACCACTTTTATCAAGCTACAAGTAGCCTTTCAAAAAGCCTTGTTTCTACTCAAGGAAATATGTATGGTGAGTATCTTGGGAGCAAATCATCTATGCTCTTGCACTGAACTTCTCACAAATATTCTCAATCAATAGAGCAAGCAGGTTTCTATAATAAAAGGTGTATATTAATGTTCGATGTTTTTGGACATAAGTTCATTCTGTAGTGGCTCACTTAAGAACCTTGTAACTTGTGGTGGGGACCATATGTCCTTTCAGCAAGTTATATTGTAGGAACAACTATACCCAAGGCTAAAAATTTTGCTCTCACCTGATTTCTATAGCGACTCAAAGGATTTACCGCGCGAGGTCATTCCCAAGAGTGATGTGTCTCTTGGCAGGCCTCTCTTAAAAAGATAAAATTTTGAGTGTTACTAACACTTTTCTCTTGCACCTAGGACCACGAAAGCCAAGGGAGAGGATAGTGTGTGTTAGAAGTAGGACCACTCTACAAAAATTTTGCACAAGTGTGCCAGTAATTGAAAACACTTGTTCTTTTTAACCGATTTATAGCAATGTGATCTAAAAGATATTTGGAGATGTTGCCCCAACAAACACAGTGTTCTTTTTAACTTTCCAAGGAAAAATGTTGTGTAATCTAGGAACTTGAAATCTTGGTCAACAAAAATGAAGCACGTTTGCTTGAAGTAAAAGTTGATTTGGAAACAAGACTATAGATTGGGGGTTCTTTTTAACTTGCAAAATGACAATTGATTGTGATTTTTAGCTTGGTGCAAGAAATGAAAGTTTGTTTGTCTTGTTTGAAACTGAAAAATAAAAATGGTTCCTAACTTGCAAGAAAAAGAAATTTGTTGGGTTTGAGTTTGTGGTTCTTTTTACCTTGCCAAGTGAGATTCTTTTTAAAAAAGCCCAAATTTTAAAAGATGTGATTCATTTTAGGACCCAAAATAAAATGAAGTTGTTTTTTAAGCCAAAAGAGAAAGTGATTTCATTTTATTCCAACTTTAAATACAAAGTTAGTAAAAAAGAAAACAACTTCCTAATCTAACTCTTCAAAATCCTGCAATGGAGTTAGTCAAAAAACCTACATAAGAACAAAATAGCTAGTAAAAACAGAATTTTTGGTGGGCTTCTACAAGCCTAAATGTTTTTGATTTTTTCGGTTACAATAAATTTTTTACAGCTCTCTGTTACAAGAGTGCTACTCTGTGTGAAAACAGAAGCGCTATTTAACACAAAGGCGCTATATGACAGACAAAAGTGCTAAAATAAAGACAACTACGCTAAACTATGAACATAATAAGATTCTATCAAACAGAGAGCACAAAAGTCCTAAGACTAGATATAATAGCGTTATTTGAAGAGCAATAGCACTATAATAAGGACAACAACGCTAATTGGAAGACAATAGCACTATTATGGTGAACAATGGCGCTAAAGAACTAACTTTCAAAGGTGCTAAAGCATGTTCAATAGCTCTAAAGCGTGACCTGTGTGTTAATTAAAACAATAAAAAATGTTAGTAGTTATCAAAAATATGATCAGAAGGTTGCATGTTCGATTCACGTCGGGTTTACCAAATGATGCTCTGCAAAAAGGATTAGAATAGTGATGTAAACACAACAACACAAGAAACAAGTTCAAACATTAGTGTTAGCAACAAAATATTATCCTAAGAGGGCATATCAAAAGAGATATGAAACATGAAATGGAAAGCATGCAAATATAAAAGAGATAAACTACACTCCTCCAAATACTAACCAAAATGTTCATAGTTGCTCCTCCCTTGTTCCTCTCCTCTCCAAGTTTCACATGACCGTAGCTCTCAACTTTGCACTACTATGGAAGTCTTATGGAGATTCAAGATTGAAGATGATTATAAAAATATGCAAATGCAAGCTAGCTAGGAATGAGAGGAAATGAGTTAATTAAGATACTATCAATTTTTAACCAAAAGACAATGTAGATTATGATTTTACTCTAAAATGCTCTCTCAAATTCACTATAGCTTAGATGCATACAAGATTTCTGGATTATGGCTAGATGATCTTAGATGCTTGATGATTTTGAAAATGAGGAATGTGAGCTCTATTTATAGGAAAAATAGAGAAATGGATGGTTGAGATTGAGTAATCTCAACAAGGGTAAGGATTGATGGGTTTATGATCCATGTGAGGGCTTTCAACCCAATCCCAGGATGACAAGTGTCATCATGAGATGGGTTGAGAGGAGAGGGAAGAAGCATTAAATGCTTGACATGACTTGAAGGTTAACATGGGAGGTAAGGTTAGTGTTGAGTTGAATGAATAAAGCCATTATCTAATAAATAATGCCTTTATCCAATGGATAAACTCTTGTGCAAGAGTTAGTGGGGATAACCATGGTCAAAGTAATGAATGCTTGAGGAGACACATGAGTTAAATGGAGGTTGAGTTAAAGGTAAAGTCTCTAACCATGTGGGCAAGTGGAATTAACCATAAATGGTTATGTAAGAGCCATTACTGGTTTGGAAGACTTTTAGGGGTTAACTTGTTGAACACATAAAGCATTAAATTCTTTTCTCAAACTTTGGAGGCTTTGAGAAGTGACTCCAAGTTGCTTAGGAATGTGACAATATTTAGGAGGCTAATTAGCAGTGGTTAGAAGAATTTAGAAAGTGGTTAGAAGAGTCTAGAAGGGGATTTAGGATTGCAAGTGGGTTTAGTGGGTGAGGGAAAATAGGATTTTATTTAAAATAAAATTAATTTATTTCAATTGTGCTTGCAACTTGCATTTGTAGGAGAATGCAAGTGGGGGGTAGTTTAGGGATTTTTTTTTTTTAAATTATTTATTTAAAAAGAGGAAAGGGGGGTTGAATTAAATAAATATGTTTTATTCATTTAACTGATTTTGAGTGTGGCCAGATGAATTAATTTAAATAAATTCAATAATTTATTTAATTAATAGGAGAAGGGTTTGAGGATGAATTAATTAAATAATAATATAATTAATTGATTATTGATGGTTACATAATCAAATAAATAGTAAACATTCATTTAATTAAGTGGACAAATTTATGTGACTACAGATACCCTAGGAGATGTACAAGTGGTAGGTTTTTCATTAGCATATTTAGGATTGTGATCTACAAAAGCTTTTACATGATCTACATATGTAATCCACTTTCCTAAAAATATCACCATAAAACAACTTGCATTATGGATAAAAGATTTGAGATTTAGTTGATTTATAGGAAGTAATTCAGAAATTCTAATAATGCCATATGCCAAAGTGCTATGAATGAAAAGAAGCAATGTGAAGTGAAATAAACCATTATCCACCACATAATTATGACATTTATATAAGTGAAAAGTAATGTAGTCATATGTGAAATGACAAATAATTCAGATCTATTAAGTGCCATTATGAATGTCTAAGATCATATCTGAAAATAAAAATTACAAAATATGCAACCCACAAACCAAAATAAATTAGGGTTTCTATGAATTTAACCTCTAAATTTATGTAATTTGATTAAAAATAATCTATGAGTGTAAATTTGAAAATTAAAATTCTCACAAATCAATTATGAGAACACAAATCAGAAGTAGTGGCATAAGGAGTCAAGTTCGCCGAAATGTAATGGTGAAAATTAGGGTTTCACCATAAAATATAATAAAACCGCTAATTTTGCTTAATTACCATCACATTAGGGAAAGATGGGAGTTTGATAGATCTAAGCCTAATAGACCTAGGTTTTGATATGATTCTAGGCCTCCTTAATATGACTCTTCTTTCCATTAATTTGAATTGTAATGTATTAGGGTGAAATAGTGAATTGTTGAAGAGATCAAGCACAAACATTGAGCTATAGTCATTGCACACATCCACAAACTTGGATCTTCTCAAAGGAATATGATTTGGATTTACTCCCCAAAATTTGGCCTAAATTGTTAGGATTGTGGTGGTGGTCACCTTGGTCCTCCTAACTTTTTGCTATCCAAAGAGGAACCTATTCATCTCTGCGAATCCTTTCATTCCTTCGAAATGTAGCTCTATACTCGTTCTTGCGCATAGTGAAAAGGGGAAAATTGTTGGGAATAGGGGTTTGCCTAAGTCCAACGCTAGTTTAGGAATTAACCTTGAATGAAAAAATGTAAATACTGAAATAAATATTGGAAAACTATGCTTTAGATCTACAATTATTGATGATGATGCTTTGATCTTTGAATGTAATCATATATATTGTATGAAATAGCATGAACATGACAAAATCCTAATCGTACACACATGCTTGCATATGAATGATGTAATTTTTCTCCACAATGGTTGCATGAAGAATATGCAACCTTGAAGATCTCTGTAAATGTTTGATAATGAACGCTTCACAAATGCAAGAGTGTTAGGAATTGATTGCTTAGATTGGATAGATGAAATTAGTTTGATCAAATGTCTTTAAATAGGTGTATCTAGGTAAATTACCGATTAGGATGACCTCCAATGGTCATGCAGAGTCATGGAGATAAATTCCTGTTGGAGAGATATGAGTCCTTACTCCAATTCAAATTTGAGTCCTAATGAGAGGGACCATGGCACTAGGCACCATGATCCAGGACCAAGGCATTGGGCACCATGGTCCAGGACCAAGGCATTGGGTGCCATAGTCTAGGACCAAGGCATTGGGTGCTATGGTCCTTCTAAAAAAGGGACCAAAATAAGCCTCAGGGGAAAGGGGCACCTCAATAGGGAATCCATCAATGGGTTTTCATGGCATCATAAGTGGAGAATAGGCACAAAACAGACCTAGATAGGTGAAGAGAATAGGACATGCTAAAGAAGGGGCAATACATGAGGTGCAAATTGGCCCAATGACAATTTATGATGCTACATGAGTATTAATATCTATTGATGCAAAATGACTTATAGTCAAATTGAAAGTGTTCAAATTTTCATCAATAAAATCACCATCCTTCATTTCAAATAATAGAAATTTCTTTTCAAATATAAATTACTAGACAATCTCTTAGTTCAAGGTAAATTTCACTTATCTTCCTCCATAACTTGTATGCAATATCTTTAGTAGATACGGTCTGGAGGAAAGAGTCTGTAAGACACAACCAAATGGTTCCCTGTACCTTCTTGTCTATTTTATTTCATTCTTAATTTGACATGGTAGAGGTAGCTGATTTATTTTCTTCTAAAATAGGTAACAATTGATCTCTCTCTTTGAGGAGATCTTCCACTTTTAAATTATATATCTCATAACTAGTGCCATTAAAATTATTAATACCGAGGTAGAGGAAATGGTATACAATCTTTCATAAATCTACAAAAAGCCCACAAAGAAAAATCTCCCACTACAACAAAATCCTTCAACACTTATAAAATAAAGGCGTACATCCCTCAATAGAACATTAGCTCTGATACCAAATGCTGACTAACAAGGTGAGGAAATATTGCAATATGAACTTAAACTAAGTGCTTGCAACTTTAAACATGAAATATTAATGCCTAAAGAATGTGATTGCATAATCAAAGAAAGAAAGAGAGAACCATAATGTAGTTAACACTAGATATATAAGGAGAAACCCCTAAGGGAAAAAACTCCACAATAGAATTAAAGGAAAGTATATTACTAATCCAAAGAGATATAACAATAATAATACACTTCTCTAAAGAACACTTTAGAATTTACAACACCTTGTTACCTACACAATTGAACAAACTTGATACAAATTACTAGTTCACGACCCTAATTTATAGAAACTCTAGGGAGTAAATACCACTATGATATCACAATACAACAAACAACAAAAATGTTGGCTTTGTGTTGTCATTGATGTCAACCGGTATTGTTGTTAGTGCAGGTTACTGGTATAGCTTGTCACCGGTATACAAGTTAATGTTGGAGACATAAGTTGGTCTTAACTAGTGAGCAAACATTGGAGACAATTGGCCTTATGGCAATGCCAACTGATGAGTGATGTGTTGGCATTGACCGATAAGTGATGTGTCGGCATTGTGCTATTGCCAACCGGTAAGATGGTAATCGATAAGAAAGCAGGGTGCGCTAATAAAAAGTCTGCAGACAACCAGTATATAGATTGATGACAATCACCAGGACTCCTACCAGATAGAGATGTTGTCACTGGATAAAGAGAAGGCTGACAGATAGTGTGCTCAATAGGGAAGTCACATTAATACCGATAGGAGACAAAGATCCTCTACCATTGGTGATTGGCAGTTTGAGTGCAACTGTCTATCTTCTGTTACCGGTAAGTGGTATTACTTGCTTATATCAACTTGTATAGAATGCATCACAACTCTCTGGGATAAGACAGTCAAAAGAGTTTAAGGTAGATGATTGAAGGCACGCAGTAGATGATCAAAGTGAGAAATCATATGCCTCCAGTGTACTAGATCGGAGATGGGCACTGGATTAGAAGGAGTAGGCCTAGTGAGCTACTAGGACAAATAAGGAAGGATGGAGTGATGTGTTTGCCACTTTGGCAAACCATTTGAGGGGAGAACCAGTCTGATGACAGAAAAGGTAAGTGTTTGCACTTGTAGACTTGGATTCACTCCGATTGTTGACATCAACATAGATGTTTGTTTATGACTGAGGTCTAAGACTGCCATGCCACCGGTGTGCTAGTAGATGTACCTTGGATTCTGTTGACATGTTAATGTCACTGGTATGTAAAGAGCAGTATTTCAACTGGGTTGATGACTGGTTAATGTGCTCCATCGGCAGGACAATAAAGTGCAGACATGAAGGTTAATTGGTTAGGGTATAACCAGTAGGTAAGCACCGGTAGTGAATGTTGTGGTCGGTGACAAAGTCTAAACCAACATAGGTGACTGAGCTGGGGTGCATTCCGACAAAGATGCCATGTGTAGTTGAGATGGCAAACATGTGTGAAGTAGCGAATGAACCGTGCAATGTGAGGTAGTTTGTGACTGGTTAAGCATTTAATGCAAGTTGAGAAAATCACAGGAGGATTGTAGAGGTTTGTGGCTCGAGGTAATTTTAATAAAGGGGATCTATGACATGCACTGATTGATGCAGGATATCCGGGTGTAGATCAAACTAGGTGAAGCAAACCGCTAGACCATTTATGGTGATTGACTAAGAGATAAGCAAACAGATAGGATGCAGGTTACTAAAGATAGAAGACATGTGCTGGAAGGAGGTGTTATGGTTGGGATGCATGAATGATAGGAGGTTGTCAATCCCTAAGACAAGATCCGATGTGATTTAATATGGATTGGGTTGGTGGAGAGAAACCCTAAGCGCACCAATGTTTGAATCTTATCCTTGCAGGAAAGCTCAGATATAGATATGCATCTCAAAGATAAAGAATGATGTTGCTGCTAAATGCTTGGATGTCGAATGCAGGAGAATAGGGCGTGAGACAAGAACAATCCAAGTGCCAAGTGTAGAAGACTAGAGTGACTGTGTATTGAAGGAGAACCAGTCAGAGGATGCAACTGGAAAAGTAAAGTTAATTGGTAGATTGATGATACTTCAATATGTTGCAGGCCAGATAGAAGAAAAAAAGAGTGTGCCAAAGCCTCAAGCAATCAAAGTGAAAATTGTAGAAGATCACAATGACTAAGTGTGTGGAGGTGCAACCAGTGACAGGGGTTTAATAGAGGTTTACCTGGTGAAGTCAAGGTAATCGGTGAACTATCACTGAGTATGATAGTGGTGTAAATAGGGAGTGTGTGTATCGGTAAGAAGGCAATGGAGAGGAAGAGTGAAGCGACACAGGGTGAGCATCAGAGAAAATCCAACAAGGTAGAGAACAGAGCAGGGTTAAACCGGTGAGTTGAGTAATGAGTAAATAGGTGCAAAATTTGACAGTTTATCAAAATGATAGAGCATGAACCGGTAAGGTAGCAACAATGTGGAGATGAGAGTGGATAGAGAGTAAGAAGAGATCAAAGAGAGAAGAGATAGAGTGACATAAAGAGCATTGAACCGGTAAGGCAGAGGAGGAGTGAAACCGGTAGAGGAATCATTTGCAGAGGTTAAAAAACACATTTGTAATCGGGCTATAACCATTGTACTGTTTTGATGTAATTTGTTGTAATCATTGAGTTGGTGCCCTAAATCAAGAGTTGGTGCTCCTTGGGGTGGTGCCCTAAAATCAGGGGTTGGTACCCCTAATCACTGAGTTGGTGCCCTAAATCAAGAGTTGGTGCTCCTTGGGTTGGTGCCCTAAAATCAGGGGGTGGTGTTCCTTGGGTTGGTACCCTAAACTTTCTATTCAGTTTTATTGTGAGGCTAGATTGGAGCAGTAGACTCCAATAGTATTTCTCACCGAGGTTTTTCCCATACTGGGTTTTCCTGGTATATCCGGTGTTGTGTGATGTATCCTTGTGTGTGCTTGCATAATGTTCTCTTCCCTTATCTCATCGGTATGTCTTGTTGGTCTTTGATATATTAACTATATTCACATTTAGGATTAAAAGGGTTAAGATATGAAACCACTGATTCACCCCCCTCTTAGTGGCATCTTGTGTTCTACAAAAACCACCTAGAGAAATACAATGCATGCCTCCTTCAAATCATGCATGAAGCCCAAAATAGCCACTTATTGATGCTCTTACAGTTATCATAAGACATCTCACCAAATTGGATCAATATAGCAGTCTTCTATCATAAATGCACTCATAGTGACTCATGATAACCTGTGACATCTATCATAATTTTCATACATGTACTTACAACCCCCTACATGTGTCTAACAATCTAACAGTAGAAGATTCCAAATGGGACACCTTACTATTTTGTCTCTTTCTTAAAGTCCAAACACAATAGTAAACTTGTCTTAACATTAGCTCTTTCACCATCGTAGAAATTACAAATAACATTAAGAGAATGAATAATTGGGGTTGAAAACTTTGATGGCACCTAAATCCTAACAACTATCACCCACCCACAGTGCATTGCAGATATAAAAGGAATGTCAATGCATTGCACACTACATTGTGAGTCACTTTCTTTTCTTTGGGCTTTTAAATGAATGATCAAGTGAGAATAACATTTGATGTATCCCATACTACATTGAGGGTCTTACCTTAACCCAACAGGGCCAAGTATACCATTTCTACATCAAGATATATCAAAAATATGCTACGAGGTTGGTCTAAACTATTACCTACTTATTTTTCATTAGAAAATCTCTTTTCCTTGTAGTCCATTAAATGACTAAGCAAATGAGGACATCCATTGGCTAATAATTTGTTGGAATATTATACTCTTTAAACACTATCAATCGTAAGCATTGATAAGATTATCTTTGATTAGGTCATTGGATTTATCCATGGGTGATCACCTCAGATGGAGAAGGGTTTCCTACATATTAGAGGTATACAACCTCTATTAATACCCTCAGAGGCCCCTTACTCCATTTTTTGTCATTAAAGCTATCACTTTCTAACTAGCTTAACACTATAATTGGAAGAGAGATTCATAATTAGGAATAAGATCACAAATGAATGATTTAGGAGTCTATACACAAATTCTTATAGGTCTAGGATTAAATTTTACAACACATAAAAAATCATTTGAACACAACACAACAAAACATCTAGTCAATAAATGAATATAAATCAACTATAAGGTAATCAACCCATTCACTTCATTCATGTCACTATTCAAAGCAGATTATGCATTAAATAAAATTTTTCAAGTTTTCATCTCTTTAATAACCATATAATACCTATTTTGGCCTCATTTGAAACCTACTTAAGAGGGACAATCAAACTAGCTGGAAGAAACTCCAAACATTGGAGTTATCCCCCCAAACCCAAAAATTGCTTATATACCTGCTTCCAAATAGATCAAAGTTGCATGTAGTTCCCCTCACCTGATCTCTCTTAAGGAACACATGCTTAGATTCCCATAACCAAGTATTCATTAATTACCATGTCTTATTCCTATAGGGTTTCTTATAATGATTTCCAACAGTTAATCATGCTTAACGTCATGCAGTAAATTTTGTCACCGTTCTCAATTTAGCAAGCCTAAATTATAAAACTTCCATATAAGGACATTGGAATCTTTAACTAGACCTCACCACCAAATATGATCCTAATTAAATATGAGCATCCCAAATTCTCTTACAATTACCTATCAAGAATATTGTGGCACTTGTGGTACCCTTGATACTATCGCATAGTTTATAACATAGGGTTCTATTTAGGCTTAGAACATGTCAACATGTAAATACAACATGGTTTGGGTAATGTTAGATATAATAGGCACAACATGGTTTGGGTAATGTTAGATATCATAGGTGCACTGATTATTGATATCTTGAACCACCATGTTATATTGATAATAAACCCCTTAAGCATTCATCTATGAGGATAACTAAGCAGAATAAATATCTCAAGTAGGAAGCAATTACTAATATTAATATTATTCATACTTGTAAGATAACTTCACATTATGAGAATAACGTGAATCCCCTATATGGATCCAATGGTATTTGTCTAATGATCGAGCATTATAATCCTATTAATTTTTAACATCATTCTCCATTAGAATATGTAATGCCATGATAATGCCATACAAAATTATTTAAACTTTAAAAGACATGTCATCATAGTTATTAATTTGTAGCAAAGTCAATATATAAGTCAGATCTAGGTGGCTGATAACATTTTTTTCATTGGATCACCATCCGAGTATATAAATCTAATAATAATATATTCTTAATCTCTTAATAACCTTTCTCATCCAGTAAAATCCAAGACATTTAAAATGGTCTTAGTTCAAAAAATATGAAATGTTCACTGTGGCCATTTATAACAATATAAAATTAATCATAAGTGATGAGATAGTTGGAGGCGTTATGTTGTATGAGTGCAATTTGATTTAACTCTTGATCTCTGTAAAACTGTTGAATCAAATGTTAGTTCGTTCTATTTAATCATGCAACAATATACGATAAGTCCTTTAGTTCAATTGATACTTAAGAGTTCTATAGACATCATGTAGTCATATAAATCCTATGCATATACTCCCAAATTTGAAGCGGATCACCCAAAAGTAGTAATTTGTAATGATGTTAAAATTGAACATGATTGCATAGGGTTTATCTCTTAACTTGATATCAAAAAGTATATCAAATTAAAAGATAAATTTTCATTCTATTTATTATGCAATTAGATTGCAATTCATTACAACTATAATATATTTCCTTCATTCATATGATACTTTTCATAACAAGATTATCATATTTAAGAGGTTGATAGAATTTTTTTAGTCATATAAAGCCTTCTCCACAATATCAATGGATTTTATCAAGTTGTAACAACAATGATATGTTTAGTAAGGTGTGGTTGTTGTACCACTACATGAAATTGTTGTTACTTGCAGTATTATACAACCTCCAGCCAAACCTTGTATTAATTGTATCTATTTTCTAATTCATATCATAAGGTGGTCTTATAGCTAGATATTTGAGCTAAGATTCTTTGTTGCCCTATTTCCCTTAAAGTCCAACATAAAATTATTCAAATAATTAAACCTTGATTATAGTTGTGAGATCCCATTTGGGCATAAGCTAACCTTTTTAAAACATCAAATTTTGTGTGTATCCTTTGATCATGGTATTTTTTGAGATTAGCTTTCCAAGATTTTGCTCCTCCTTCATGCCCTCTCCCTACCTCTTCTACGACTTGTGTCCTGAAATTAACATGCGCACGCGCGCACACACACACACACACACACTTACTAGCCTACCTAAAATTATGCCTTTTGGGTTGCAGGTCATTCATCCTTTGTGTGCTATCTCCCTACCAAATGCCTTTGCAACAAACCCAATTCACCTTTATTCACTCCTTATCTCTGGCATCCTCCTCTTCTAACTCTCTATTCAACATGGTTTTCTGCATTCCTTCAATTTTTTCCAGCTTCAAACTACTGTAAAATTGCCTCCTTTTGCCTTCCTCTACAATGCCTGTAGACTCAAATTGCCTCTTTAATGAGGTCATGGGTAAAATAATGCACCAAAATGACCTCCAACCTACAAATTCTGGATGGCTCTAGGGTAGAAAATCCATACCTTGGTAAATGCATCCAATTCTCTACCAAATCCAACTTTCTCTCTCCCTCTCTCCTTGCTTTCTTTTTCTTTGCATTTTATTCTTTATATATCATGTCCTATAATTTTCCTCATGTTTATGAAATTCCTCTCATGCTTATGTGTTTGTGGATCTCCACATTCTATTGTAAAGCCCCCATTTCAGCGCAAGCAGGGAGGACACTAGAAACAATCGTGGATTAGCTTGTTCACATGCAAAATGCATTTGCCTCAAGGTTTCTACAAGCTTTTTAATGATTCCTTTTAATGCACATTCGACAATCTTGTTTCTCCTATTAATATATCTCATAAATGTCATGATGGGTGCCCATGTTATGCCATACTACCCTTGTCCTCTCTCATTGATGCCTACCCATTAGGCCCATAACATAGCCCCATGCCTCTTTAACTTGGCATTTATTGGGTTATTTTATTATTTTTTTAATTAATTTTTCTTTTCTTTTCTTCCAACATCCACCATGGATGCAATTGATGTGGATGTGATAAAAATATAACCTTTGAAAGTTGGGCCTCCCACATTGGAAATATAAAAACATCCGCGAAACACAAAAGAGTTACGCAAGAGTTTATTTGCTGAACAACTTAAGATGTCATAAGACATCTTTGAATGAAGATAATAGATCCAAAATAAAATATCCAAGTGAGTGAGTGAATTATGATAAACATATGACAGGTGAAAGAAATATGCTATTTTTTATCATGTGGACCTACTTGTGATTTGAGTGTTAAATTTTTAAGTAAAATTTGGGTGTCATATTTTTTTAGTTGTTTTAGCTCATTGATTCCTAATCACCATTTGATACTTCATGTATTATTTCTCCTATTTATTGGGTGCTTGAGATAAAGATCTTGATAGTGAATTTTATAAGTATTATTTTGAGTTTCTTTCGAGTGTGGATTTTCTCTTAAAATAGTTTTCCTCTATGTAAATACTTTTGTTATTGTGTATTATTTTTGTTTTTGTTTCCTTGTAAATATAATGTTAGTTTAATTTTGCATATACGTTGTCTAAAAGATTAGTGGAATCCAAGTATTTCACAAGTCTCCACATCCTTTCAAGAAGATTTGTAGAGCACAATGAGATTTTCACAAAATAAAGAAAGAAATTTAGACCAAGATTATAATAAATGGCCAAGTGTGTGATGAGTTACCAATTCATAATGTCATTTGTAACTGAATTTTATTTATTGAAATTATTTTCTTTATATTAAATTAAAGCGAGTAAAAATATAGGAACCATATTACAAGTGTAGATATCATATTGTTTCATAGCACTATCTTAAATGATACTTATGTGACACTTGAAGTGAAAGAATGACCATCTCACCAATGATTTTTTATTTAATTTAACATCTAGTGATCAAATTGTAGATGTCAAACATAATATTTGTGCATATCGTAAAAACGTTTCATTTGATAATCTTATGTCTGGAATTAGATGAAATAATTAATAATGACAAAGAATGTCTTTTTACAGTTAAATTAATGAAAAATATTGATGATAAAACCCTTCTTTTTCCTCAAATCATTGCTAAATTAAAACAATGCTTAGGGATTCCCAAGACTATCTTTTCATTGAACATATCATATGAAGCTATTATGTTGAGAGGTGTATTTTAGTTGCATATGAATGCAAAAAGCTCCATCAATAAAAACTAGAAGCATTGAATTTTATATCTTCTTTGGCTATAATTTGTCTCAGTTGCACAATTCTTTGCTTTATTTCTCATTATGCAAGTTTTGCATGATAAGTTTTTACCTGCGGTGGTTGACAAAAGTTGCTTCTTTGATCCCATGTGGAAGATGATTTTGAAATTCCGGGGTGATGTTGTGACCAAGAATGTGATTTTGGAGGTGTTGTTCTCAAATTTTGATTTCCCAAATCCCCTCTGTAATAAAATTCAAAGCCTCTGTCACATATGGAGAGGACAACAAGAAAATAGAACTCCAAAATAACATATAATAAGGTTTCTACAAAACCTTCTACACTTTAAGCTTATCTCGAGCTTGGGTGGGTATACCTCTTGTGAATACTTTCACAATTCAACACAAGATCCACAGTAAAACCAATGCTTAAAAACCTATGAACCTCATCACCTCAATAAAACTGAAAAATTAAAGAAAACTTGTGCTCATTTTCAATCTTGATCCCAAGTAAGATAGAAAGAATTCCACAACTGATATCAGTGCCTTATCCAGGCTACAGAGTCACCCAAATTAAACAAGAGTTCTAAATCTAAACATTCTCATACATTTCATCACTTCGGCTTTCATTAACCCTATACATGCCTAACATATATATAAGTTCTTTCCCTTTAAACTAAAACCGTTTATCAAATTCAAAACAACAAACAATTGATTTACTGACAAAGATATTTCACGCATATTTAATTCCTCTCATGAAGAGAAAAGCCAGAAACATATCTATAAGATTGCCTTACAATCCATATTCAATCAAAAAACCCTAAATTATTTAAAAGAAACCAGCAAACTAATGAATGCACACCAGAAGATAGCAAAGATTTAGGCCCGAAAAGCTTTGATCTGTATATTAATATTCATTTTGAAAAATCTTACATAACTCAAGGTAATTTTGAAATAACCAGAAAACCCTAGATATATTTCAGCAAAATTTCTTTACAAATTCTTGTGATCCCCTCTTCTTAAGTCCTGGTATCCATTTATAATAATATGGAGGCAAAACAAGCTTCGAACTTTCCTAAGAATAGTTTTTTACAACTGCAATTTTCTTCAAAAAGAAGTTACAAGTCATTTTCAATCCTAGCGGCTTTTAAGTTTGTTATTCCGCTGCAACATCTTCTTGAACCTTTGCTTCTTGCACCGTGTATTTGCTTTTCCACTCTTGGAACACATCATCACTAGGCTAGGAGAAATTAACAATTTTCTTCTTCAATTTATTCAACCTTTTCCATGTGTTTCTTATTATCTTAACCTCTGACTCCAAAAAACCATAATGTGACTTTATCTTCTCAATTTCTTCAATTGTCCGGATAAATAAAGATGTGCCATATGTATTGATGACTTCATTTATCCTCTGGGACAAGCTATCTCCTAGCTCATCAAGCCACACCTGTTTATCCTTCAACTGATCTGGACTAACAAAACCCCCAGGAAACAGTTCAAACTTATGTTCAACATATTCCTTCCTGTACAAGTTGACCTTTCTCTCTACACCAGCTCTTCCTTTTGCTAACCTGGTCATGCCTTTCACTAACTCACAGGTGGATTTAATATTGGCATCAACCTCTGCCTCCTAACACATAAGTTCTAAATCCTCCTCCCTAGGCATCCACTTATTCAAAATTGGCTCTAGAGTAGCCTTGTCTTCATTCAGATCAATCAATATGTCCAAAATTATTTTCATATTAATGTGCACAATAGAAGCTCCTATTGTGTCAGCAAACTTCAAGATTGTGCCTCTGACCTTTTCTTCATATTTGCTTGCAAACAGGGCCTGAGCCTGTTTTAACTTTTCCATTTCATCTTGTATGGTTCCAGTTGCTTGAAAACCAGAGGTCATAGGAGAAGGGGAAATTCAATGATGGGACTGGTGGGTGGAGGTCTTGCTAGAGAAGAGGCAATCATTAGAGTAGAAGATTCACCTCTCTGGTATTGCCTTGCCAATTGACTCTTTAATTTGGCAATGATACTATCCCTGGTGGCTATCTCCCCTTTGGCCTCATTATAAGCCTTTAAAATTGTCTCTAGTTTTATCTGGAGATCAACCTTCTCCTTAGCTTCCTTCTTAGCTATTGCCACACTGAATTTGTTGTTTCTAGAACTGTGCTGGCAGTTTCTACCACCCCTGTGTCCTACACTCTCTTCACAATCATACCTTCAAGGTAGCTGGACTCTAAAGTGTCCTTCCTTCTTCTTCTCTCATCCCTCCTTAGGGACCACATGACCAAAGCAACATTGTCCTTGCTGAATGTCACTCCTTCCGTGGGCTTGGTTTCTTTCCTTATTACTTCAAGCACTAAGGCATCTGCTATGTCCCACTCAGGAAGAATTAACATACCATCTTTTGCTACCAGTTCTCTCCCCTGCTCAGGAGTAATGGTTTTGAGCTCTACCATCATTTCTTGTTTCACTTCGTCCTCCACTGTAGTTGCATCTTTGTGGGGCTGTTCATTCTTCCTCTTCTCACATCTTGCTTTGAATTGTTCAATATGTTGCCTCCAAACAAATTGCATAAAAGATCCCATTGTAACAAAATTATTATCAGCTAGAAACTCTTCACTGGCCTATTTGATGGCAGGGTCTAACTCTTTTCCTTTAAACTCATCTGCAATCAAGTTCATTTCAGCACTTGGTGGCTCTTTAGGAATTCCTTCTTGTGTTTCTTCATAAGTATAGTCAATCTCCCCGAGACTTCCGAACTGCAACAATTGCTCAGCCACTGCATGTTCATCTCCCACATGGATTGGGGATTGGGATGGAGAGTATAAAGGCTCACCAGTTTGTATCTCTTTTCCCATCCTTTGCCTTTTAGGGGAATCTTGGATTTCAACCACATCTTCTATTGGTCTTTTCCCTTTTGAAGTGGAAGACTCACTTCTGACTGGCACTAGCACATTGTACTTTGGCCTTTTGTGCATCACATATTCACCTGGAGGGATGGCCTTGGCAGAGGCGGACTTGGCTAAAACCAACTTAGCCTTTTCAGGATCATTTCTCATTATAGCTTCCCTCTTCTCCTTTAAGGTTTGCATTAAGTATTCAAAATAAAGAATCAAGAATTTAGTTTTTTCCTCAAAGGGAGTAAAACTAGACAAAGGGTCATAACTGCTATCAAATTGGTGGATAAAATCAAGAGCCCTTTTACATGCTACCCATTTTTCTTTTCTCAATTCATGTTCATCAAGGTTGAATTCATTTCTGATCAGATCCTCAGGAAAATGGAATTGGTGTGGTCTGCCTTTACAGACGACTCTCTTTTTTAACATACCATTAAAGAAATCTTCAGGGTCAACAAACCTTGATACTGCAGTAGACAACCTGTAGGGTTGAAAGAAATCATCAAAATGTTTCCAACCACCCTTGGTGATTATAAATTGATGTGCAATGGTGATAGTTGGGAAAATTGTCCCTTTTCCCCTATTTGTTAATTCTGCTTCTTGCAAACCGCCGATTTGCCTCAGGATCGCTGCAATTCCTGTCTTCAATGGGACTTGATAGGGGAGAAAATATAGAGTTTCCCTAAAACCATAAACTCTGAACACAGTAGAGACAGGGTACAAGTATATATCACCCCAGTTGTGAACAATCTTGATATCTTGAGCAAATTCCTCAGGCCCAAGGAATTCAAGGAGAGCTTTAGGAATTTTGGGGTTTTGTGGGCACAAGAGGATCCTAAGCCTAGATGAAAAATATCTATCAAACTTCAAATAACTCGCATCCTCTCTATCCCAAGACAAAATTGTGCTCCACAATTGAATAGGCATCTCCTCATTATCCTTTTCCTTAATTAGATCCATTTCACTAGCAAAATAATCAGCACCTTTAAATAGAAACATGTGCATAAGAAGAGAATACCATCCAAATGGTCTGTCTACCTTAGCATTTTTTATCCCTATCAACCCCTCATGAATGGCATCAGTAAGATAAGGTGTAAAGTCAAAACTTACTGCCAGAGATAGGTTCAAAATCTGTGCTAACATGAGCATGTAATGGGTTGGCATGGTTGTTTCGACATCTTCCCCAAAAATCTGACATAGGGACCAATACATCCCTTTAGCCCTCAAAGTGAATAAATTTAGAGAGAAGAGTTCCATGGTACTAGGGCCTACAACAGTCAGTCCTCCTATTTTGACAAAAAAATCTTTCAAAGGGCCGCTCCTGAGGTGATCTCTTTGCACATTATAGACCTGTGCAAGTGTATCAAAATTGATGGGCTCTAGATAATTCGACACCCCACTGAGTCTAAACACTTTCCTAAATTCATCATCATTTATCTCAATTAAAGCTCCCCCATTTACATTTCTAACACACCGGGCAACAGGGTCATAATTATTTGCAATCTGGGTTAACAAGTCCACATCCATGAAAACCCCAGGGACTATGAGCTTTCCTACATCTAACTCCCATATATTGTTCATTGGAGCAAAGGAATTTCTCTGACCAAATCCCACTTTGAAAAGTCCCAGGCCTGCTATTCCTATCTGTGAATCCCTTAACCAGTTGCCTTTCTCATACAAACCATCACCAATTCTTAGACGGGGAGCCTTGGGCACTAATTCTTTCATTTTAGCAGCGACATTAGTAGACATGGTTAATTGTTCGAGAAAATCAACACATATGGCTCTCTCTTGATAATTAACTTTCCCTGTGAAATCTCTTTGTGGTGCCATTTTGAAATTACAGCTATTTCAATTAAGACTTAAGCAAACCTCTAAGAAAATCAAGCACCTAGTGATATCAATTCAAACAATAACTGTCGAGCAATATGCAGAACTTACTTGTTGCCTGAAGAAATTCACTCTACGCAATGGTTCCTCTGCAAAACTCTTTGAAATAACGCCAAAATCAGTTGATGTGAAGCTAAATACGATAATTGAGCATTGAATTAAAATATTAATCCACATGCTTCGACAATCAATTCGCAATTGAATTCGAAAAAAAAGCTCCAACGGACCACAAAGAAATTCTCGGTGTCTTGGCTTGTCGCTGCTTCGTGAAAGATAAAAATCTCACATCTTTGCCATGGGAAACAATGCCGTCCATCGGATCCTAAAAAACATGCACGTTTCTTACCTTACCTGGGTCATCCTGCTTAAAAACGGGCCCCACCTTCCATTCGCTATTTCGCGAAGCATAAATCTCATGCATCTTATTCCATGCAAAATAGCGCTGACCGTTGGATCTTCTACCATTCGCTCGACCTTTATTCTCCACGATGACCGCTAGTCTATTTAACTAACTGCATGAAACCTTCACCGCTAATGGTTTTCGTTGTTTCTCAAAGCATAAATCACCTCGCATCTTTGGGCTGTGAAACAACGCTCATCGTCATATCAACTTCGAGATGCGCGACCTTTAACATCTTTTAACCTTCAAAGTGGGTCCTCTGTGCGGAATCCACTTGCCTTATTGATTTCCGACAAATAACTCCTACGTGACAACCATTCATTGGTTCAAGAACTCCTATCGGACTCCACATCTGAACCACCACGTGTCTTGTTCAGCCATGAATTTCATCAATATTGCCACATAATCAAATGAGCCCCTCACGATCCCTTCGGAGCCACGTGTTTGTCTGACAGATTACCTTTCGCTTCAGCTGGACATCCAGTTGTACTGCCACATCATCCACCACGTAGTCGCCAACTCCTTTTCGCCACTTCGCGAAAAATAAACTTCATGTTGCTTCTAGCTGCGAAATAACACGGGTCGTCTAATCAACTCCAAGTTGATCGGTCTTTAAGACCAGGAATTGTTTGTCTGCCGGGCCCACCATCCTTTTGCTACTTTGTGAAGGATAAAAAACATGTTATTTCGCCAAGTGAAATAATGCGAGCCGTTGGATCTATTTCAAGATGCACTTTCTTTCTCCTACAAGTCACCCTTTCACTGGGCCCACTGCCCTTTCGCTACTTCGCGAAAGATAAACTTCTAGCAACTTTCCTTTGCGAATCAACGCGGATCGTTGGATCTTGAGCAAGATGTTCGGTCTTTAACTTCATTCTTTAACCCACCACCTTTTTGCCACTTCACCCATCTTTGGGTTGCGAAGCAACGCGGTCCATTAGATCTACTCATTTGTACTACTTAATTTACGCAACACTAATTAATTAACCGAAATAATAAAACACCCAATCATCTTTGGGCTGTGAAATAACGTTCATCGTCAGATCAACTTCGAGATGCGCGGCCTTTAACATCTTTTAACGTTCAAAGTGGGTCCTCTGCGCAAAATCCACTTGCCTTATTGATTTCCGACAAATAACTCCTACGTGACTACCGTTCATTGGTTCAAGAACTCCTATTGGACTCCACATCTAAACTGCCACGTGTCTTGTTCAGCCATGAATTTCATCAATATTGCCACATAATCAAACGAGCCCCTCACGATCCCTTCGGAGCCACGTGTTTGTCTGACAGATTACCTTTCGCTTCAGCTGGACATCCAGTTGTACTGCCACATCATCCACCACGTAGTTGCCAACTCCTTTTCGCCACTTCACGAAGAATAAACTTCGTGTTGCTTCTGGCTGCGAAATAACATGGGTCGTCTGATCAACTCCAAGTTGATCGGTCTTTAAGACCGGGAACTGTTTGTCTGCCGGGCCCACCATCCTTTTGCTACTTCGTGAAGGATAAAAAACATGTTATTTCGCCAAGTGAAATAACGCGAGCCGTTGGATCTATTTCAAGATGCACTTTCTTTCCCCTACAAGTCACCCTTTCACTGGGCCCACTGCCCTTTCGCTACTTCGCGAAAGATAAACTTCTAGCAACTTTCCTTTGCAAATCAATGCAGATCGTTGGATCTTGAGCAAGATGTTCGGTCTTTAACTTCATTCTTTAACCCACCACCTTTTTGCCACTTCACCCATCTTTGGGCTCCGAAGCAACGCGGTCCATTAGATCTACTCATTTGTACTACTTAATTTACGCAACACTAATTAATTAACTGAAATAATAAAACGCCCAATTAATGTATAAATTAATATTATATGAATCTCAATTGTGTTTATTTTAACAACTATTAATAACACACACAGTGGAATCGAGAAAAACAAACTATTAAACTATTAAAAATTTTGACACCCAATTAATGTTGGGTGTCTACATGGTTTGTATTTGTATGATTAAAGAAAATGTAAATTTTCATTTTCATTGTTAATAGATGGGGCATTCCGAGAATTGAACTCGGGACCTCTCGCACCCTAAGCGAGAATCATACCACTAGACCAAATGCCCTTGCGTGCTCAATAGTCTGACATTAATACTCATAATCTTAATTTAATCTACAGAGTAGATCCAAAAAATATTAAATATTTTGTTGTCAGAAGTGGGATTTGAACCCACGCCCTCGTTAGAGGAGCAGAACTTGAGTCTGGCGCCTTAGACCACACATTTAAAAAAGCAGAGAAAGCAGAGAAACCGGGCTCCGCTCCATGGCTTTCACTGCTTATATATATGGCTGGGTGATTTGAGAAACCAGCAATTTGTTTGTTTAGTTTTCTGCAAGCTCCATCGCCCGCCTGGAGAAGCCCTTCCCGTGGCGATGGCGACTTCAACAGTGATGGCGGCCATGCTGGAAGATTTATTTAATTTGCCGCCCATGCTTCAAGATTTCCTCACCAGAATGCTCAATGTTCAGTCGACCGTTCCGATGCCCAATGCCCTGCATCCGCTCCGGCGCCACATCGTCTGCGGAGGAATGCTGTAAGTCCCAGCACCTCCAAAGGAATTCTTGAGTGTAATTACTTAAATTCATGTGCTGTTTTTTTTCCTCTTTTCTGTTTCATCTGGTTAATGGATATATGTTTTTGATAGGGTAATTTTTAATATCAAAGAACATGGAATTATATTTAATGACATGTAGAATATAATTATATTTTATTTGATGACATGAACCTGCTGCTGGAATGTCTCCTCCTCATCTACCTGTTTAAACCTAGTTTTATACATGAGGCCTACCTTTTCTTAAGATGACAAAATTTTATGTAGATGGTGTATTTCTAAGGTTAAGGAACATGTGTTATATCTATGGCAAATGGACAAAACAAATTATTTCCTTAGAAATAGTTTTAAAAGTATTTAGGCTGTGAATAAACATTTGAATGGTTTAGACTCTAGAGCATGCACAGAACAGGTGAGATTGCTTGCCCTGAGGCCTGACAGAGCACGACACTATGGCAGCGGTACCATCTGCCTCGGAAGCTGCTCTTAAATATGGTATCACTGTAATTCTAGGTGTGGAATCAGCACAATTGTTGCATTAAGATTAACCAATTTTTTACTTGTCTATATCTAGGCATATTTCTCAGGATTACCATATTAGTTGAAGCTTTTGATTTCTCACCCTTCACCATGTCAGTTTTACATTGACAGAGTACTATTAGCGTAATTAACTCCTTGCAACCAACAGGCAAAGTCATTGTGAGCAATGAACTCTTTGTATGAGAGTGGGGACCAAATTTTGTATCATATTTGATCACATAAACCATTAGATTAACTGGTCACTTGGTGTATACATTTGAAGTCTTTAAATGAATTAGGTTCCTGGACCATTTTTCTTGTTCACCTAGCTTGGTTACTCTGGTAGAAAGGAAAGCACTGAATTATCTCTGTTTAATAGAGGGGCAACCACTAATACCCTGCATGATAGATTGTCTATCAAGCATTACCTATACCTTGTTGTCCATGAAGACACTATGATTTACCCCTTTGTTTGCTCACACTTGTCATGTACTTGTTTTGCTTTTGCTGGATGTCTCTGTCCATTCCTCATGGTTCTTTGCTACTTAAAGACCTTTAAAGAATCTTGACAATATTCACAATATTCATGAGTATTTACCATTTTTAACATGTCAAACATGGACTGCAGATCACTGATAATGTGGTCAACTGTCTTTCAACTGTCTTGACTGTGATTTCTTTGCAATCCATGAGAAATTCTTCTTTGTCAGGCCCTGTTTACTTTTGGCTCTGCAACCTCAAAGGATTGTCAGATTAAGCTTAACTAGAGGACTGCCTTCATGCTTTATGTCTTACACTATGTCTTGAAAACTCCTTTGCCTACTTTGCCCTTTTAGTTTCCCTTCAAGAGGCTTTATCCATATAGCTTTAATGACTAACACTATGTCTCTTGGTGACTGTCCTTCTTGACTGTCTTCAATTAATCTTCTTAGCTTGACATCATCTGACCATTGCATCCCTTAAAGACCGCCATATCTCCTTTTTCATTATGTATGCATTCTTGAACTGTCTCTGCAACTTATACTATGACAGTCTTCAAAACTGTTCTATGGCACTGCCATTGCACCCTTCTTTATTTCATGCACATGACTGTTAAGACAAGAACTCTATATCAGTCACAGCTTCGCCACTTGGGCTGCTTAGGCATCTTTATTTTCTCATTATGATTACCCGTCTCTGTGTCCTCAATCAGCAATCTCTGCTTATGGTTTGCCCACTATCATATACCTTTGAACAACCCTCATGGCAGTCTTGAATCGCCAATGAAACCCTTCTTTGACTTGCAAGAAACAAAAACATCTTTGCCTGAGATTGGGTGACAGTACTGTTATCTTTCCAATTCACAAATAAGTTACCTGCCCTTCTATTTATGATCAGACCTGTAGCATGAATGGTTTGTATCATGATTCACCACATGGTATTTGCAACTCTTGTGCCTTTATATCATCACAGTGTTACCTTTTGTGTTCTTGACCCGCAACTCTTATAGACTATTTTTGTGCTTCTATGACTGTCCTTGCTTCTATATTATCACTCTTCTTCTAATATCAATCAATCTTTCTTCTTGCAACATCCAACATCTTCAAACCTCAATGATAATTGTTTGAGATCCCTCCAGCAAATCCTTCACCTCCTCAACTCCATGTTCACTTCCACTAAATCACTGCCCTTTTTTTAAACTAGGCACTAGACTGCCTTCCCTTATTACCATCTTCTGTTGTTCATTGCTTTATGCCTCATGAGTGACTATCATAATGACTGTCTTCGAACTAAAGGAATGTCATATGTGATGAAACCTTGCCTTTTTTTTTTCTACTATCATCTTTTTCTGTAAATATTGCCATTCCTTATTTGTCTTCAACCACACTATCTTCAAAGTTTACCCTTGCTCACTGTGACTATCACCAACACCTTTCATTTAATGCCTTGTAACATTGAACATTTCTCCTTTCAAGCTCCTTCATTACTGTTACAGAAGGTCAGTAGATTTTACAAAACAGACCTTTTTGAAATTTGTCTATTGTGCTTGTCCTTTATAGGTTTAGAGCCATAACTGACTTCTTATCCCCTCACTATCACTACTATCACTAGTCTTTTAGGCTCCAAAGAGATTTGAAATTTTGAAGTATTATGTTAACAAAAGAAAGTTCAAGACATTTCAAAAAGAACAAGTGAACAAACTTTTGAAGATTTCAAAGCATGAAAAAAGCCAATGACTACCCAAAACAATCTGTCCTCAAACTATCTTTCTTCTCGTTCATTGTCTTTTGACACTTCATTGTTATACTCTTATCACCATTTCAAAGTGACTGTTCTTTGTCTTGTCCTGCATCCCCCTTCGTCATATCATGAACTTTTGTATCCAAAAGAAAACTGATTAAAACTCCAACTCTCTCATTTAAAGCAACTGTTACTTTATTCATTGTAGACTTGCTGATGTAATTATCTTGCCTTTCACAAGCATTAGAGATCAATCTTATTATATTTTCTATCAATGACATCGATGTCTAATAATGGCTTCTTCTAGGCTTGAATCTCTGGTATTACTGGTTTCAAACTTCCTTCTTCTCGTTCATTGTCTTTTGACACTTCATTGTTATACTCTATCACCATTTCAAAGTGACTGTTCTTTGTCTTGTCCTGCATACTCTATCCCCTTCGTCATATCATGAACTTTTGCATCCCAAAGAAAACTGATTAAAACTCCAACTCTCTCATTTAATGCAACTGTTGCTTTATTCATTGTAGACTTGCTGATGTAATTATCTTTCCTTTCACAAGCATTAGAGATCAATCTTATTTTATTTTCTATCAATGACATCGATGTCTAATAATGGCTTCTTCTAGGCTTGAATCTCTGGTATTACTGGTTTCAAACTTCCTTCTTCTCGTTCATTGTCTTTTGACACTTCATTGTTATACTCTATCACCATTTCAAAGTGACTGTTCTTTGTCTTGTCCTGCATACTCTATCCCCTTCGTCATATCATGAACTTTTGCATCCCAAAGAAAACTGATTAAAACTCCAACTCTCTCATTTAAAGCAACTGTTGCTTTATTCATTGTAGACTTGCTGATGTAATTATCTTTCCTTTCACAAGCATTAGAGATCAATCTTATTATATTTTCTATCAATGACATCGATGTCTAATAATGGCTTCTTCTAGGCTGGAATCTCTGGTATTACTGGTTTCAAACTTCCTTCTTCTCGTTCATTGTCTTTTGACACTTCATTGTTATACTCTATCACCATTTCAAAGTGACTGTTCTTTGTCTTGTCCTGCATACTCTATCCCCTTCGTGATATCATGAACTTTTTCATCCCAAAGAAAACTGATTAAAACTCCAACTCTCTCATTTAAAGCAACTGTAGCTTTATTCATGGTAGACTTGCTGATGTAATTATCTTGCCTTTCATAAGCATTAGAGATCAATCTTATTATATTTTCTATCAATGACATCGATGTCTAATAATGGTTTCTTCTAGGCTGGAATCTCTGGTATTACTGGTTTCAAACTTAAGTTAATCTTCTTAGCTTTAATGACTAACACTTACATCTCTTGGTGATTGTCCTTCTTGACTGTCTTCAGTTAATCTTCTTAGCTTAACATCATCTGACCATTGCATCCCTTAGAGACTGTCATATCTCCTTCTTCATTATGTATGCATTCTTGAACTGTCACTGAAAACTTATACTATGACAGTCTTCTAAATTGTTCTATGACACTATCTGTCATTGCACCCTTCTTTATTCCATGCACATGAGTATTAAGACAAGAACTCTTTATCTGTCATAGCTTTGTCAATTTGACTGCCTAGGCATCTTTATCTTCTCATTATGATTACCCTTCTCTGTGTGTTTTAAGCCAGCAATCTCTGCTTATGCTTTGCTCACTGTCCTATACCTTTTAACAACCCTCATGGCAGTCTTGAATCCCCAATGAGACCCTTCTTTGACATGCAAGAAACAAAAACATCTTTGCCTCAGATTGGGTGACACTATTGTTACTAGTCCTATTCCCAGAGAAATTACTTCCCTTTTTACTTATGACCTGACCTGTAGCATGAAAATTTGTATGATGATTTACCACCTGGTATTTGGAATGCTCGTGCCTTTATGTCATCACAGTGTTGCCTATTGTGACCTTGACCTGCAACTCTTAAAGACTTTGTTTGTGCATCTATGACTGTCCTTGCTTCTAAATTATCCACTCTTGTTCAAATAGTAATCACTCTTTCTTCTTGCAACATCCAACATCTTCTAACCTCAATGAGAATTGTTTGAGATCCCTACAGCAAATCCTTCACATCTTAACTTCACGGTCACTTCCACTAAATCACTGTCCTTTTAAAGGTTGTGGCCTTCCTTTAAACTAGGCACTAGACTGCCTTCCCTTATGAAAGGTGGTCTTCTCTTGTTAATGCTTTGTATCTGATGAGTGACTATCATAATGACTGTCTTCCAACCTCAATGATAATTGTTTGAGATCCCTGCAGCAAATCCTTCACATCTTAACTTCACGGTCACTTCCACTAAATCACTGTCCTTTTAAGGGTTGTGGCCTTCCTTTAAACTAGGCACTAGACTGCCTTCCCTTATGAAAGGTGGTCTTCTCTTGTTAATTGCTTTGTATCTCATGAGTGACTATCATAATGACTGTCTTCCAACTAAAGGACTGTCATATGTGATGATACCTTGCCTTTTTTGCTACTGTCATCTTTTTCTAAGGACTGCCATTCCTTATTTGTCTTCAACCACACTATCTTCAAAGTTTACCCTTGCTCACTGTGACTATCACCAACACCTTTCATTTAATGCCTTGCAACATTGAACATTCCTGCCCTCAAGCTCCTTCATTACTGTTACAACAGGTCAGCAGATTTTAGGTGACAGACCTTTGTGAAATTTGTCTATTGTGCTTCTCTTTTATAGGTGTAAGGCCATAACTGACTTCTTATACCCTGACTGTCACTACAGTCTTTTAGGCTCCAAAAAGCTTTGAAGTGCTAGGTTAACCATTGTAGTCTCGCTGATGTAATTATCTTGCCTTTCACAAGCATTAGAGATCAATCTTATTATATTTTCTACCAATAAATAACAACTGGCAAGACACTGTTGTCTTATAATGGCTTCTTCTAGGCTCAAATCTCTGCTATTACTGGATTGTAACTTCATTTAATCTTCTTAGCTTTAATGTCTAACACTGTGTCTCCTGGTGACTGTCCTTCTTGACTGTCTTCAGTTAATCTTCTTAGATTGACATCATCTGACCATTGCATTTGTTAGAGACTGCCATATCTCCTTTTCTATTATGTGTGCATTCTTGAACTGTCACTGACAACTTATACTGTGATAGTCTTCTAAACTGTTCTATGGCACTGCTATTGCGCCTTAATTTATTCCATGCATATGATTGTTAAGACAAGAACTCTTCATCCGTCATTGCTTTGCCACTTGAACTGCTTAGGCATCTTCATCTTCTCATTATGATTACCCTTCCATTATGTATGCATTCTTGAACTGTCACTGACAACTTATACTATGATAGTCTTCTAAACTGCTGTATGGCACTGCTATTGTGCCTTAATTTATTCCATGCATAGATTGTTAAGACAAGAACTCTTTATCCGTCATTGCTTTGCCACTTGGACTGCTTAGGCATCTTCATCTTCTCATTATGATTACCCTTCTCTGTGTGTCTTCAGTCAGCAATCTTTGCTTATGCTTTACTCACTGTCCTATACCTTTTTCAACCCTAATGACAGTCTTGAATGTCCAATGAAGCCATTCTTTGACTTGCAAGAAACTAAAACATCTTTGTCTCAGATTGGGTGACACTTATTGTTAGCTTTCCAATTTCCGGAGAAGTTACCTGCCCTTCTACATATGACCAGACCTGTAGTGTGAAAATTTGTATCATGATTCACCACCTGGTGTTTACAATGCTTGTGCCTTTGTGTTATCACAGTGTTGCCTTTTGTGACCCTGACTTGCAACTCTCACAGGCTATGTTTGTGCATCTATGACTCTTCTTGCTTCTATATTCTCCACTCTTGTTCAAATAGCAATCACTCTTTCTTCTTGCAACATCCAACATCTTCAAACCTCAATTATAATTGTTTGAGACCCCTAGAGCAAAACCTTCACATCCTCAACTTCACGGTTACTTCCACTAAATCACTGTCCTTTGAAAGGTTGTGGCCTTCCTTTAAACTAGGCACTAAACTGCCTTCCCTTATTACACTCTTCTCTTGTTCATTGCTTTATACCTCATGAATGACTATCATAATGACCGCCTTCCAACTATCATAATGACTGTCTTCAACCACACTATCTTCAAAGTTTACCCTTTGTGATTGTGACTATCACCAATACCTCTCATGTTAGGTGACAGACCACCTTCGTGAAATTTGTCTATTTTGCTTGTCCTTTATTGGTTTAGGGCCATAACTAACTTCTTATATCCTTGCTGTCACTAGTCTTTTAGGCTTCAAAAAGGTTTGAAGAATTAGGTTAACAAAACAATGTTCAAGACATTTCAAAAAGAACAAGTAAACAAAATTTTGAATACTTCAAAGCATGAAAATGCCAATCACTACCCAAAAAATTCTCTCCTCAAACTATCCGTCTTCTCATTCACCATCTTATGACACTTCCTTGTTATACTCTATCGCCATTTCAAAGTGGCTGTTCTTTGTCTTATCCTGCATACAACCTGGACAGATGCTACTAGATCATTCCCCTTCATCATATCATGAACTTTTGCATCCCAAAGAAAAACAACCACAATTCCAACTGTCGTATTTAAAGAAACTGTTGCTTTAACCATCGTAGACTGGCTGATGTAATTATCTTGCCTTTCACAAGCATTAGAGATCAATCATATTAGATTTCAACCCTTGCTGTTTCCAAAACAATCAGAATACACCTATCTGATGGAACTGCCATTTCCTCCCCTGGTAACTCCATTGGACCAATCAACTAATCCTCTCTAAACATCTCCATCATGGGCAGTGCAAGTTTGAGGGCCAGATGTTTTTGATCATCCTTCTAAACTGTTTTATAAAATTCTTCCAATTCCAGAACACACATATGTTGGCCAATCTGCATCTCTATGATCCAATCTCAGAAATTCGTTAAGGGGCCAAATGCTCAAAAGTAGTAAGAGTTAACATTGAAAGTAGACAATCAAACTTGAATAATGTTTTCTCGATTGCAAATAGCTTGGCTATTGCAAGTACCACAGTAGCTAGTTGACTCGAATATGCAGATATCTTTGTTTTCACAGCCTTTTTTGCCAGGAGAAATTTCATCAATATCATAGCCAGTTGAGTGATGGAGAATCAGTAGATGAATGGCTAACATGATTAGGAAGTGTACCTAAGGCACATGCTTCGTATAGTGCTAGAAATTGCTTTTCAGAGGCTGTTGCAATCTCCAGTAAGCGCTCACAACATGCGGTGGAAACAGATTGTTCTGGCCAATAAAATCCATGTCAGTTACAATTGTCGGTAGAGCCAGGAGGCTGGTCATAAACAAAGAGAGCCCAACAAAAGTAAGCCTGAAGAACATGGGGAATGTGACATTACAAGGATCCAATATTTTTCAAAAAGATGAATATGGTCCGTGGTCATAAACAAAGAGAGCCAACAAAAGTAAGCCTGAAGAACGTGGTTAATGTGACATTACAAGGATCCAATATTTTTCAAAAAGATCAATATGGTCCTACTGATGTCAGAGCATTTTAGAAGGTTTGTGCTCTATTCTTATTTAAGCACACATACCAAAGGAACCCCAGCCATTGTTTCCCTCTTCAATTGAAATGTCAGTGTCCTTATGCAAAGTGGAGCCAGCTTTCCAGTGAGGGACCAAAACTGTATGAGTTATAGCATTCAACAATGCCTACTCCCAGAAGGTGGAACGAGGACTCTAACCTCAGACTTCTCCCAGAGAAGAATTCATCTCCACCATGCCTACTCGCAGAGGGTGGATCCACCATATAGACTCACAAAGGGTGGAACAAGGGCTTTCACGTCAAACTTCTCCTAGAGAAGAATGCATTAAGAAGGGGTTGCACCTCGAACTTCTTCCTCACAGAGAAGAACTAATTAAAAAGGGATTGCACCTCGAACTTCTCCCTCACAGAGAATAACTCATTAACAAGGGCTCTCACCTTAAATTTCTCCATCACAGAGAAAAATGCATTAACCAAATCTTCAAGATGATGTAGCTCCCTATGAAGTTGAAAAACTAGGCTCCCTCTGAAGCTAAAATGTCAATCTCCCTTTCAACCTTTTGACCTCTTCGTCCAATGTTACTTCTGACGATATTTCAGACTCCCTCTGCGAAGAAACGCAAGCAATCTTCTTTCCTTGAATGCAATCTCTAATTTGTCCTGGAAGCATTTCAGAGAGAGATAATGATAGTTAGGAGAAATGTCAATACATGATTCAGTATTCAATGATGTAGCATGACTTAATGAAAAATTCATGAATATTATTCAAAGATAAAGAGTACTTATCTTTAATAAATTTTCTCAACAATGAAATTTTCATTCGCTTGGATTGATCACATCGAAGCACCTAGTGATAATTTGATGGCTGCGTGGCATTTCTCTTTCTCCATCACTCATCATTTGTCCACAATATCTGCTCCGTGCCTTGCTTAAGCATCATTTGAAGAACTGCCTTTAATACCATCCAGAACAAAGTGATGGACCAACCACATAAATGCGACATAAATCCACCTGTAGCAGGGTGTTCCAGAATGCTAAGCTGCAGTGCCCACCCTAGGACAAACGCCAGCTGATCTTCAAGAGCGCAATAAGTAAGAACTCAAATAACTAGACCTTCAGTTGCAATATCATCCGATTCGCAACCCCATCCAATTATGCCTATGCAGGCTTCAACGAAATGAATGCTTCATGTGACTCTCGAAGCTTCTAGGATGATGTGAGAGTTGTTGCAAGGCATTATTGCATGAAAGTCGTCTACACCATTCCTGATCATTAGGTGCGTCCATTCGCTTTTGTCCCCATACACACATTTCACATTTGTGTATGACTTAATGTGATCATCACAAAACTTCCCACTATGTTGTTGCTCGATCTCAACCTTCCATTACACGAAGCAGTCGATAACATGCGTACTGATTTGCGTTGCTTTTGTTGAATCCTCGAAATGCTTACTGCCACCTTGTCGATTTCTCTGGCCACGAGCGTTGTGAAACAAGTGATCTCCGTCACTTTCATTTGCTTGTAAAATGTTACGATCGCTGGAGAGAATCCTCCACAACATGTTCTCCCTGAATGAAGAATTCAAATATAGAATGTTAAAACGGATAGAGATGTCCATAGCGACTCCACTTACCGTAACTTTTCAATACTAGGATTGGTGACTTTCAACCCCAAGGCATCAGACTGAATCTATCAATGAGCACTAACGAGAGATCTAAGGCGATCATCGACACCTCAACGATCATTACTCGTTGCAGAGCATATGCGATGCTCACGTCTGATTTGAGAGGCTCAGTAATCAAATTTTGCATGCACTTAGATTTCTCAGTCTGCAAATTACTTCGATTGAACTCCCTCAAAAGCACAGGATCTACCTTCAAGCGGTTAGGCTCTATAGAAGGAACCCACTCTAATACCATGTTTATTTTATGGTAGTGCTTGTTAACCACATGCAAATATCAGATCTGTTGTCTTCCCAACTATAGACGATAAGCTCTTATCGTCACCCCCGAGCACACTACATGTCCTTCATGTTATATTGAATTCATATCTATTTATGCAATCATGACCTTGCATATACATGAATCAATACCTTCTAATAGACCTCAAGTCAGCCATATAATTTTGGTGCCAAGGATAGGGTCAGACCTATATATTACAAGTTGCATATGAGTCTCCCTTAGTTTCAAGTTACATTCAACTTAATCACAAGTTACACACAAGTGGTTCGCCCAAATAGGGCCTGCCTCAAATTAGACTCATACAACTGAGATATCTAAATGCTAAGGCCGACGGGCCATTTGACATTTTGTGCACTGGGTCAGCCCTAGAAGGGATCCGACCTAGCTTTAGAACAACAAGAGAATGATTGTAATGTGGTGCCTTGTTTGCTACTAAATTTCTTTGGCACTTTAACCTTTGAGTAATTTTGTCAAATAGTTTTCTTGCAAATTTTAAAGCAAAAATCTAATTTGAAGTTTAATTGCAAGCATAATTAACTTCAAGTAATCATACAAACATGAACAACAAATAACTTAAAATCAAATGTTGTTATTAATAACATGGAGTAGATTTAAGGGTCTAAATATTAATAATTTGATGTTAAATGGAGGCTACAATTTTACAAATAAGTGCAGCTCAAAAGCATTTATTTTTGTCCTCTTATTAATAGCAGGACACAAATGAATTAGCTTAGTCTAATATACAATCTTCAACTCTTGAACAACAACAATAATAACTTTTTAATTAACTTTTAATTGTGAAAAATCATCTCAATAATCGATAACGAATACATAAAGAATTTTGAAAATTATTGTAAAAGATTATCTACCATAGTATCTCTTTAGCAATGTTGACTCAAAGTGAAATCTTGAATGACACTGCATAGAAATTTACAAAAGCAGGAGTATACTTAGAATGCAATAACTCTCTTCACCATAATATTTGCATAAAGTTTCCTTGAATAAAGCAAACTATATATGTAATCCTTAGGATGGAAGAACAACAATATATATCGGATAAATTGATCAACAAACAATTATTTATGTTCTCTATGTATTGTTACCATTACTTAGAAATAATTCTCTACAACAATCACATTTATTGAATAAACAATATTCACAAATAATAATTAAATAAGGGCATGTTGAAAGCCTTGGAGAATTCTAATTCAAACCAAAACTTTTTTTTTTTTATCCCTTATGCCAGAACTTGTCTTCTTCTCTATGCTACTTATCTTTGTCTTTTCCTGCAAGGACTTTTTAGCTCTTCTTTATTCTTTCATAGGTGTTACATCTCTAAGGGCCTACCAAAAGCATGTCATGGTTCCCCTTAATTTTGGTTTAATCTTTAAAAAAAAATAAAAATTGCAATCCCCTTTATATTGGCTTGGCTAGCATAAGGCTATGCCATTAATTTGAAAAGATTCAAGTCTTGGGATACAATAAGGAAAATAATTTATTTTAATTTTTTTTAGTTCTAAGCACCACAACCAAAACCATGACTAAAGCCCTTTGTACACCCAACATGATATTTTCAATAAACTTCATCATAGTAATAAACTTCTTAAATCTCAATTTTTTGCAAAATGTCTCTAATAGGAGACCACACAAAAGATAACTCAAATTTTAATGCACCTCTTCCTCTATACTTTGAACCATTTGTCTTTTCTTCCAAACTTTTTGCACTCTTCTTAGGGGATATTCAAGCCAGTTTTTTGCCCAAGGCCTAGATTTCTTGCATTTAAAACAAATAATAGGGTATGACTCAAACTTTACAATTTTAATTTCAATTTAGCCTACAATAGTATGCCCTATTTTTGGCCAAATTGGACATTGATATCAACCTTCTTCATCAAACTTTCACTTTCTAACATCTATAATAGATTAGTGATTTTTGAGATTTTTTGTGTATTATAAATATATTTTAAAAAGCTGAGAAATAGTTTGTGATTTCTTATGTAACTTTATATAACTCTTTTTTTTATAATTAACAATATTTTAAAAAGTAGTGTTAGTTCGATAAAGTATAACTTTATTTGTAGAAAGGAGAAAGTTATAATTTTTTAAACATGATTCATAACACCAATATCTAATGCATGGATTTTTTTCATAATTTTTTGTTAAATATTTTTGTATAAATGGTTGAAATGGGGTTAACTATAATTCAAACGTAGGTTACTTCAATAATGCATAACTTCTTTTGTATGCATCTCAATTATTATTATTTTTTCTCTAGTTTCCTTTTTTCCCCATGTGTTTGAAATAGTGAATTTAATGTTTGGTCAAAAACCTACATTAAAAAGAAATATAAATAATATAATAATTAAATTAAATTATTCAAAATTATACTTTTTTCAAAGCTTATAATAAGTAACAAGTTGGGAAGCCATGAACTGGGCTAAAATTACTAATCAAAAGGTGGCTATGTTTCTCATTGATTTTGAAAAGGCCTATGATGGAGTTGAGTGAAGTTTTTTTTTCATGATGCTAGAAGCATTTGGGTTCCCTAAGGAGTTTTTTCATATGGTATCCGTCCTCCTCAAATATGCCTCTGCTCAAGTTGAATTTAATGGTTCTCAGACTCAATCCATCTCTTTGAGTAGATCCATCAGACAAGGGTGTCTCCTTGCTCCTACCTTATTTGTTATTGCGGTAGATGCTATCTATTACCTTCTTATAGAGTCCTCCCACTCCCCAAGAGTGAGGGGCATCACCTTACCCAACAGTATGGACCTTATCAATATTCGGTTTGCTGATGATATGGCTTTTTTAATGTCTTGATGAGGACGACTTAGATTCTATTATGGTCAAGCTTAACATCTTTTGTGATGCTTCTGGGGTAAAAATGTCCTTTTCTAAATCCATTATGTTAAACTGGGAGGATACACCCCCACGCCCCCCGCCCCACCCCCCCAACCGATCCTCCCCCTTGGCTCTACAAAATGGTTTTCAATGGGGAGGCCCATCTAAGAAATTTGAGATACTTGGGTATTCCTTTTGCACTAAATCCTTGTTTGAGGGAGATGTGGTTGTGTATTAAAGGTAAACTAGATGGTACGTTGAATAAATGTAATAAACAATATCTTTCACTAGCAAGAAGGATTCAATTCTGTAAGAAAATTCTCTCATCCTACAATATGTATTATGCTTATGTTTGGATGTTCTGCAATTGTCAGATTAATGAGATACAAAAGGCTATCAAGATTTTTCTCCAGTCCAATGGAATAGGTAACAGGATGTTGCACTCAGTGAAATGGAAGTGGTGTTGCCTTAGTAAAAACATGTGAGGATTAGGGCTGAAGGACCTTAAGATTCAAGGCATTGCCCTGGCAGCCAAATGGATTTCCATGCCTTGGAGGGAGAAGAACCATGGAAGGTCCTTATCAGAAATAATATCACTCTTGTCATTCCAAAGAAGGTCAAATCTTTGAAAATGCTCCCCCCTTTGGTGTTTTAATTGTCGGTAATGTCCCTATTTCTCTAGGTGGGTCTAATGTGTTTAGGTTTATTTGGAAGGCATGGGAGCTCATTAGACACCTTGTTACTAATAATAAGGTTATTAATAAGGATAATTCTGTTTGTTCAAGAGTGCTCTACTAAGAAATGGGCCCAAAAAGGTATTTTTGTTTTCAATGATATCATTACTAACAATTCTTTAGTTTCCTGTTGTGATCTCAGCCAGAGATTCCAGTTGCTCCCTTCTAACTAGAGGATGTATTCAATGATGAGGGATGCTTGTCCCAGTCTTGATTTACCCATGCCACGTAGGATGAGGGGGGACAAATTCACCTCATACACATCGATGGATGGATCTTTTCAGGAAAAACATTAATGCTAAGACGATCTATGATGAATTATTTTCTAACTCTGACCTTATTAGTCATTTGAACTCTATTTGGCAATTTAATTATAGTAGCGAGGAATGACAACAATTATTTACTTTTCATTGGAATAATAACATCTCTCCTAAGAAGAAAAGTTTTAAGTGGTTGTTTATGGTCCATAAGTTACCTATTACAAATAACCAAAATGATATTGGTGTTTGCAATATTTGTAGAACCTTTGAAAATATTTAGCACATCCTCTTTAACTACATCTTTTCTAAAGAGATTTGGAATATGTTTGGGATTAATTTTAATAATGGTTTTACTTATTTTGATGTTATCGATGGATACATTAAGGGCATGAGAAAGATAGTAATCACTTCTCGATATTGTTATCTTGTGAGATTCTTTGGATTATATGAAAATTTAAGAGTGAGGCTAGATTTTAAAATAAAGATATGTTTCTTACTTAGTCTCTAAGGAGACTCACATATTATAATGTTGATGTGCAGGTCTTTCTTGTTATGAGGATCACAGTTAAGAAGTTTGAGAGGTTCATTAAAGATGGGTCTACTAGAGTTTACATGTTAGAGTTATCTCGTGGTTATACCTATTCTAAATTCAACATAGAGAGATCTCCATTTTACAACATACTAGAAGCTTTCATGCATGAGATCAATGAAGAGAGGAGGATAGAATGCCAGTACTAGGCTCAGTTGGTAGAGGATGGAAGGATCCTTGGAAACAAGATTATTATATGGATGGAGGGTCCTTTGGGATGGACCTCATGGATGGACAATTGATCTTCTTCACTATAGCTAGCTACCTATTTAGTAGTTTTGATGTATATGTGGAAGTGTTATCTATAGTCAATATGGTATCTACATTTTGTTGTCTACAGTATGTTGTCGACAATATGCTTTCTTTAGTCACTTTGTTGTCTACAACGTATAGTCCATAATACTTATACCATTTTGCACACTCCTATTGTATAGAAATCTTTTGTATATCATGATACTTAGATCTAGCAAGTTCTTTGTGTCTAGCAGATAAAAGTTCTAGACAGGGGGAAGTTTTGTATTAAAAGTTCTTTATGTGACAGTCTGTCTCATCTCTAGATATTGTACCTATTTTTTGACCTATATTTAATATTAAAAAATATTATAATAAGGGCTACATAATTACAAATTAATTTTTTTAATAACTTCATTTGATCCCCCAAAAGGTAAAGCAAATGTGATTTTTTGTGTCATTATTTTATTAGGTGCAAAGGGTGTCATTGCGGGTATGATTTAAGAGTAGAGGATTTCTATCCAAGGGGGTTTGATCTAAAAATATTCAATTAAAACTCTTTAGATGAAACACCTAAAGGTGTATTTAAATCATTAAATTATCTAAGCAATATGTAATTTTAGGGAAAAATCAAGATGTCCTAGATGTGGGACACACTATTGTGGCAATATCTTTCCAACAACCAATTTTGCAGTTGATGAGGATTGTAGAAGGAAGGACAACTGATTTCTCCACACAAAGATAAGTCCTCACATAAAAAAGCCTACTTGGACAATTCATAGGGTCAATGACTAAAAGCTATCCAAAGGCATTAATGATGCCTTTAAAGAGCTCTACATTTCAAAATTCCATCAATAAACTAGGAAAACTTACCTAAACAAGGGCAACATTAAATGAACTACTAATAAGATCAAAACTTGATTCTCATCATTTTAGAGCCAAAACCACTTTTTAATAAACCACATGCCACTAGCAAGGACCATACACAGATCTTCCTCATAGGTTAATAGAAATGAAATGAACCCCTTAGAACGCATCACAATAATTTTTTTAGTTGACCTTTAACGCTCCACTGCTTCGAAGCCGTGGATCTAACTAGACCTGTATTTGGTCTAGTTCTCAAGAACTTACTCAATAGATTTGTCTTCTTCTTAGAAATGCTCTTGTCCAACAGAAAATTAGGGACATTAATCAATAACTTAGTTGAAAGATGGTCATCAACAACCTCAATTAGTGGACCATATCTATTTCCTTTAATTGTAGATCCCACAAGAGGTGCCCAAGAAGAAAGGCTCAACACTTCAACTAGAGACATATGTTACTTCAACCATTTGAACATGGTCTATGGTTGACAAGATATGACCCACATTTATCCTCTACCTCAAAACAAATCCCCACTAGGGTAAGGTAGTTTGAACATTGAAACCATCATCATATGAATTGTGCCATCCTCTTGACTAGTTGGTAGAAAACCTTTTTTGTCTTGCAATCCACAACATTGACTTTTATCCTTTACAACATCAAAATTATAATATGCTCATGTTATAATGTGAGCTATAGTATGAGCATGTAATATTATGCTTGCATTATTGGTTGCTTTGGATATTTCCAACCTAAGGTTTTTTTTTTCTTTGTAACCCATGTAATGCCCCGCCAGGAAACCCCGGAGGGATAAAGCTAAAATACACGAATGGAGTGCAACAATTTTTTTTAAAAGATAAACACAACATTAAGATACAACGAGATATCAAAATTCAGATTACATAGCAGAAGACATCATCTAACACCTAAAGAGTTTCCCAATGTGATTACTTAATTACACCTTTCACTTAACACTCACAATTAATCCAATAAGTTGATTATCTTATAACGGGATAATTCTTAAACAAGTATAATTTCTTTCAGAGGATGGAAATATAAATCACATGCTAATGTTTATCCATTATGATTCATTCATACTTTACATTCAAGCTTTTCATTAAAATATAAGTAATGCATCTAATATTCTAACACACAAGAATTTCATCATAAACTTACAAGATCTTTTCATGCATACTTAATTTTCTTAACAACAACTAAATATATTCCACTACTCTAAGTTACATTCTTTCATGATACAATTTATTGCATTTTAAAAGACGATTGCATACATGCATCTATGATAAATCTTATCTAAACCACTTATGCATTCGATCAAAATGGCATTCATACATGCTAACACTAAACATGAAATATAAGAAGTAAAAGCATCACATAACACCAAGATGATCTCGGAGTTCACCCCTAAAAGGCTACATCTTCGGGTCTGCTCAACTGCAAGACCCCTCTGATAAATAATAAAGTTAAGAATACATGAGGTTACACCATTTACAATCCTGCCATCAAGGCGAAACATAATCAATATACAAACGACCGCATCGGTCAATAAATACATAAACGATCCTTGAAAAGGAAAGGATCCAGCTGAACATAATCAAGCTAATGCAAAGGTCCATTGGAGCATCCACAAAACTGAGTCATCACCACCCAAGGTCTAACATGAAACCAAGTACTTACAAGGGCATATACAAAAGGACGACCCACAAAGGTGCTCCTATCAGACAATACAACAACACACTAGCGAATGTAGGGACAAGTGTCATCACACAACCTGGTATGGTTACCATGGCAGGTCTTCATAGGTTCTGGCCCCATACACTGGGTTACCTTGACAACCTAATCCGAACCTCTGGCCCATCCAAGCCTCATGTGGACGCACACATCCTCTCGTGAAGACAAGGATGATGGTTTGCCATTTCAGGCCTTCTCACAGCATGTCAAGTCTATGTTAGCACTCGTCCCATGTGTGAGGCACATTTATCTTACTTAGAGATTAACATTCTAATCTATTGTTAGGTTATCACTTATTAGACTCACTTTCGATGGGTTACCCAGCAGCCACTTTGGGCACGATCCCCAATCGAAAGCCACTTTCCATACGACACTAGACTATACTTAGACGAACTCAAAACCAAGACATACACATGGTCAGACGAACGGAGTTCAAAATGGAGGGAACAACCATTTGGTCAAACACGACTCAAAAGTGGTACACTTACTCACGGTACTCTAACTAGAGACCTGACCAACTATGGTCAACCACAAATCATCATTCGACACCCGCATAAAGGTTATGACCAATTACGACACACCTACAAAACAACTGTCATACTCGAGACCAAGGACTAGAACAGGTACCCAAATCAACCATACGACAGGGTCTGATCAAACAAGTCAAAGCTTGCCATTACATAAGCAAAAGCGAATACAAAAATTAAACTCGCACAGGCAATAATCGGAAAAGACAATCTTTTTCCATATTGATTTAAACATTAAAATCGATCCAATTTTCTAATTGATCTAAGTTTGGTTGCAATTTGTCTACCTTGCCTAGGCACAGACCGTTCATGGTTTCTAACTCAGTAAAGTTCATTCGCATCATAAAACTACATAAATACGTCTTCATGAGTTTTCAAACCAAATTCACATGAATATAAATAAATAAACACAAATCAATTAAAATATGATATTTATCCATCAAAATAAAACATCATTCTCACACTGGTTCGAAAACTATTTCTCAAAATTCTTTTTTTTTTAGAACCAAGTTACTCTCTTCAGATTAAGGAAATATACATTTAAAGAAACCAAAAATAGATAAACATCTCCCAAATTACCCAAAATATTTCCTTGCGTATATTTAAACAAATATACAAACCTAAAATAATAATCAATATATATATCTCTAACTATATTTACCTTAATTTATAAATTCATAATTCAACCACAATTAATATATATTTAAAAAAATATACATTAATTAATAAAGATAATTAATATATAATTAATAATACTCATTAATTATAATTCACTACAATTAATATATAATATACATTAATTAGTAATTAAAAATTAATATATTATTAACAATATACATTAATTGAAAAGTAATAATATTAAAAAGAAACTTAATTTAATTTAATTTAATTTTTTTAAATAATAAAAAGAAACTTTAATTAATAATAATAAAAAAAGAAACTTTCTTTTCTTTTAAAAGGGTAAGGGGAAACCCATGTGGTTCCCCTTTCCTTTGAAAAGGGAATGGTCCCCACAACCATATGGCTCTTGGCAGCCCAAGCGTGAGGTTGGGGTTGAGCCTTGGCTCCCCCACCTCACGTAAAACTATATATATATATATATTTTTTTTTTTAATTTAATTTTATTTTTTTTGAAATAAAAATCTGCTGTTGCAAAATTAACAGAACACGGAAAAAATACAGTCTCAGCAGAGACTTAAAAAAATAATTTATTGTTATTTTTTTTTTTATATTCAGAAAACTATGAGTTTTTTTTTTCTCCAATATTGATAATTTCAAATGCCCAAATTTAGGAAGGAAAAACTCTCCAAAACAACACCAAATTGGCAAAATGAGATTGATCTTCACAAATTTAACATCAAATCTGCCAAACCCCCAACTAAATTTCAATTTTATTTATTTTTAAATCATTCTTAGCAAACCAGAAATTGATTTGAAGACAAGGAATGAAATCAAGGAGGGATAATTCACGATCTTATTTCCATTCTACTCTATTAATCAATCAGACCGATTCTTCAATAACAAATTCATTTCTTTCAACCAGAACAGTAAATTCTTTTAGCAACAAGAAAACAATTTAGAATCCTACCTTCATATGCAATCCTGGAAGAGATTTGCTGAAGAGCCCAACCTGCAAGCTCAAGAATTCCTCCTCCTTCCAAAATCCCCAAATTTTTCATCCAAAATATTTTCCAAAAATATTTTTTTCCAAAAAAATTCAATCCCCAATATTTTCCAAAAGTCTAGGTTATATGGAAAAGTTTGACCAAAAATTTTATTTTTGGAATTAGAATTTTTATTTAAAATAAATCCCAAAAATCACTATTTTCCAACTATATCAACAATTAAACTTGTTTTTCAATTTAAAATTGATTTTCTCCATTAACGGAAATTAACCTTTCTATTTCAAAAATGCCAAAAGATTAAATTAATTCTATTGCAATTAAATTTAAATCTTTCTTTATCAACAACATATACGTAATAATTTTAACATTAAAATTAACCATCTAATTGAACTTGCTCCCAATTTAAAATCGAGCAATTCAAATGACGATTAATCACATAAAAAGGGAGACTATTTAATTTAGTCCCTGAATATACTAATGTGTAAACACACATTAAATCAAATTAAATACTAAGGCTAAATACTCAATTTAACCTCACACCAAGCACGCAAACCAAGAAAGTCAATCAGACAGACGACTCACAAACCCAAACAAAAGGGAATACCGGCGATGACTAATGATGCTCACTTGAGCACAACTATGGTCAACTAGGGTCTTACGACCACCTAATCCAACTCTAAGGATTAAAGAGGTACACACAAACCTCTAATTTCGGGCGGAGACGAACCTCGCACCCATGCGACACTGTACCTAAAATCTTCTGCATCCAAGAGTCATACATGCATACATATATAAACTTAATGAAAGTGTTAGCTCGAGATAATAACATGAAAATAGGAGAATTAATCAATCTTGCATACAACTGGTGCGAAAACCACATTAACAGATATGCACTTAATAAAAACATTTGACTATAATCATTATATATGATAACTAACCAAGGTCAAACCAAGATTAAAAATTGATTAGGGTAGGGGTACTACAACCCAAATACTTATTATTTTTAGATTTTAAAAAATTGGCATAATCTCAAGCATGCTCTCCATTAGGATTGTATGTGTTCCAATGTCAAGTTGAAAAAATGACATAGCAACTTTGAGCTCTCTTTAGCTTTTTAATCCTATGTTTCAATTATGTTAGGGTTTTGATCCTTAATTACTTTTGGTAGATTCCATTTTTTTTTTCTCAAAAACCTATATATGATAATTTGGTCTAATACCCTTTCATCAAAGTATGAAACAAATTACATTTTTAGAAACTAAATTCTATTCTACACAATTAATTTTTAAATTTTTTTATTAGTTCCCAACAAAATTAAGGGGGTCACACTCAATTTTTGGTATCTTAAGATGTTTCTACTTTGAAAATTAGTAAAGATTCATATATTCACTAAAAATAGTAAAAAAATGGGTTTAAACTATATCGTATTAGATAATTTCTCATTGAAGAAATTTTTAAAATGCTAAAAAATTAAACATGTTAGGAGCATCACGCTAGATTCTATGTTATATGTTTTTTGATGAAAAAAAGAGTAAATGTGGGGCCCCTATTTGAACCTGTTAATCTCCATCATTAAAAATAAAGTAGTTTTAAAAGTATATTTAGAGCACTAACTCTTGATTTTGTTGTAATATTTAAAAAATTGAGCTTAACTATCTTTAATTTTTGATTGACAAGTTTCCAAATAGCACATTTGACATTAACAAATGTAGTTTTTAATACTTAGTTATGCAATTTATTATTATTTTTTAAATATAAGATTAATTATATTATCCAATTATGAATCAGAATTAATGTAAATAATTGTATGCAATAAAATTTTTGGGTGAAAGTGTTTCATACTAGTTTTTAGTCTCTTGAATTCTTGATTATGTAGCCATGTCAACTCCACATATATGTCATTTATAACAAAAAATCTATATATTTTATGGGTTTATGTCTAATTTAAAAATTCACATTTGATGACGAATAGGTGGATGTTGGACCTTCAACATCAATAACTATTGGTGGTAGTGGTCATATTTCAACTTTTATTGATGAAGTAGTTCAATGTACTAAGATGACCATTACGAAGATCAAGATCTCATTACTACTACATTCAATGATCACAAATTTTAGTCATCTTATAACTAGCTAAGTATTAACTATTATCCATCTTTAATGACACATCTTAGACAACAAAAAATTATTGTACAAGTCAAATCCCCACACAAAATAGAGGCATCATAGCATAGTCAATATAAAGTATAATTCTAATAACCTCATGTAGCCCTAAGTAATAGTAGTCAAAATATCGACATGACACAATAGCAATGCAAAGGCCTTGATAAGGCTCTAAGTGAGGTCCCACTACAACATGGTTCAAGAATATGAAGTGCCATAATAATACATCACATCATCCTAGACAACACACAACATGTATCAACAAGACCACATAAAATTTCTTTGAACATCAAAAGACAACACAATAGTTATACACTTGATTTAGCCATGATTCAATATTTGGTTCATATTTAAGATAATGAGAATAATGTATTTGTTAGATAATCATATGGAGATATACAAACTATGATTATAGTAGTATTAATATTCTTAATCTTCTAATTTCACTTACCCTATAATGCAACTACATATTCTTGTACTAGCCTAATTCATGGTTTAGATAATATATGCACTTGCCATTTATCAACACTTGGTTATTAATGTCGTCCTCCACCAATTTGATTTGCTCTCATCAACAACTTGTTGATGATACTATTTTAATGTGAAGCTCCTTTGTTGGGGAAGCCAAAGTCATTAGATCGATTCTCTTCCTTTATGAAAAGGCTTCTGGACAGATGGTTAATAGAACCAAGAGTTTTAACTACTTCATTAATACTCCTAAGTAGCGTCAAATAAAGATTGCTAACATTCTTGGTTGCATCATAGGTAAGCTCCCCTTTACTTACCTGGGTCTCCCTCTACGATCTAAACCTTCTTATTCCTTTTGGCTTTGTTTAATTGATCGATTTAATAGGAATTTAGCTGGGTGGAAAGGCACTCTTTTGAGTCAGGCTAGTAAAATTCACTTGTTGAAACCCACACCTTAGAACCTCCCAGTTTATGCCTTTAGTTTGTTCAAGATTCCCGCTAAATTTTCTGATTATTGATAAAATTCAGAAAAGATTCCTTTGGTCTGGGGTTGAGGAAAAGAAATGAATCCCTCTGGTTGCCTGGGAGAATGTCTGTAAGGCAAGGATATATGGTGGATTAGGAATTAGAAGCATTACAACTTTTAACAATGATATTTGTGTGGCATCTTTTGGCTTAATGGTGGCTGACTATTGGAAGGAGGGTAAGTGGGTGAATCTTTCTGTTAATCCTTCTTTTACTCACTTGCAACTTTCCCTAAATTCTTTTGGTCTGAAGAATTGTGTGGAGGATGAACTTATTTGGAAATTCACTCCTAATGGGAAGTTTTTTGTTGCTTCTGTGGATTTCTGTAAGGAACCCCATGTCTCTTAGTGTTCTAAGGTGTGGATCAAGAAGCTCTCTTCTAAGGTCAATATGTTTTTTTGGCTCCTCTTTCTTAATAAAATCTTAACAACGGACAATCTTGCTAAGAGAGGCTTTTCTATTCCGAATAGATGCTACTTGTGTATGAGGGACATTGAATCTCTTGATCATCTGTTTTTACACTGCACTTACACTTATGAGATCTGGGGACTCGTGCTTCAGAAATGGGGTCTTTGTTGGACTCTCCCGGAGGCCATAAAGGAGTTCGTTCACCAATGCAACCTTCCCTCAAGAAATCTTCTCTTGATGAAGCTATGGTCCTTTGTGTTTCCTCACATGGAGTGGGGTTTATAGAAAGAACGTAATAATCGTATCTTCAGGAATATCCATCTCCCTCCTTATATTGTTTTCAAGAAAATCTCTAGAGCCATCTTTGATAATCTCTCGACTGTTTAACTCCAATGTTCTTTTTCAAAGTGGAATCCTTAGAGAGTATGAAGCCAATGCTGTCAAGGATTGGGATTTTGGTCATGTTCTTCATTTGGTCAAACCTAGGGTCAATCCCAGGGACAACATTAGTTGGAACTTTCCACCCCAAGCATGGGTGAAAATCAATTTTGATGGTGTAGCTAGGGGAATCCTGGTCAAGCAGGCTATGGAAGGGTGATACGGGATCACTATGGCAACTTCTTTTTTGCTATTACTCTCCCTCTTGGAAAACAAACTAATAATGTCACAGAAGCTATATGAGCCTATCACAGCTTAAAACTTGCTAAACAATACAACTTTAAGCTTGTTTGGGTCGAGGGGGACTCAAAGAATATTATCAACTACCTAAAGGGAAAATCTACTCCAATTTGGAATGTTGATATATGGATGAAGAAGGGAAAATATATTATTAAAACCTTTGATAGATGCATTATTATTCATGTATACAGACAAGCCAATATGGTGGTCGACTTCCTTGCCAACAGAGGAGTGACGTGTAAGGCACAACTTAGTTGGACCCGAGGTAACAGGTTGGACTCAGAATTTGCTATGCATTTGTTCCACGAGTGAAGTCAGGGAAGTAAATTTAATGATAACTCATGCCATAATGACTCCGAGTGTTTCTAAAGTTATTGATACTTTCCCAATTGAGACAGATGGCCAGAGAGGACATGGGAATCAATGCAAACTTATTTCACATGCTTTGCGGGCGATTTTAAATATTTTTTGGAGTATAACTTTCACTCTAAAAATTATTTGCAGAGAGTTTTACAAAGAGCAAGTTAGAATGGGTGGTGCGAGGAAAAGAATTGATCCAGCTAGTTGTATGCATTTGAAGAATGAAAAGAAGCTATGGCAGATTTTGGAGAAAGGGGGGTTCACTCGCTACATTGAGAGGCTACAAGGGCGTAATTATGATGTCATGAACTATTTTGATCAGAACTGGAAGGATGGAACAATTGTTCTTCATGGTCGGAAAGTCCTAGTTGGTGAAGCCCTTATTGCACAGGTCACAGGGTTATCTATGGAGGGTATGAAGTATTACAGAGACAAAGTGTATACTGAGAAAGCTGTGCAAAATTTCCCCAAGAAGGAGGCAGAGCAGGCCAAAATTGTTAAAAAGACGACCAATTACTATGACATTGTGGTCATTAAGTCTTTCTGGCAGAAGCTTCTTAAGGTAATCATGAATTACCTTACTTTGGATGGTTGTTATTGTAGACACTTAAAATTAATATTTAATTAATTTAAGCTTGTCAACATAATTAATTGATTATGTTATCCTTATTCTTCTTAGTGATAATTAAATCCAATTTAATTAATCCTGTCACTATTGTCCAGAAATTAATTTATCAGATAAATTAATTATTCCCCTATTCTTGTAAAGACCCTTCGATAATTATTTCTTCTAAACACACTTAGTTAATTAATTTTAATTAATTAACCTAGTCATGTGATTCCTACAAATAACTTTTCCTAATCCCACTCAACCTAATTAATTCTTCTAGAATCTCTCATAATCATGCTTATCATTATCCTTCAATTTAATATTCCCACTCATGTCACATCAACATTGAGCCTCTCAAAGAAATTCATTTTTTTTTAATCCCTCCATGCATCCTTTATTTTGGAATTTTTGATTGCTCATTTTGAAATTCAAATTTCCTTTCTCCCCTCTTCTCAAGGAATTTTATATTTCTGTTTATTTTCCCGAGGAACCCTTGATCCATGCCTTCTATCTTAAAATCAATCTCCATGCTCCATAAGAAAATCAATATTGGCCCTTCATTGGCCTCCTCCAATCTATAAATTGGAGGATCATTTCCTCACAAAAGGATCCATTTCCTCTATAACATTCTCATGCTGCCCATTTCTCTTCTATCTTCTTCCTATCATACCCTTATCATGTTCTCATGATCCTTCAATCTTCTAATCCAAATCCTATCAAATCTGATCAAATCCAATCCCTCTTGTTGAGCAAAGGAGAGCGATCCACACCCCCATCAAGGACCAATCCAATCAAGTGAGGAAGGTGCGCATTCTTCACTTCATTGAAGGTCTAATTCGAAGGAGAAGGCAAGATAGAAAGGTATAAGTGGTTTATTATACGTTTGAATGTTTTATTTGAATACTAACCATCAATCCTACATTTCTCATTTCCCCCTCTTCATTCTGGCACGCTCGGTGGGACCCACGTCCCTAGAATTTAATATTTTTTGAAGTTTTTGTGAGTTTTTGCTCGCAGGTGTCGGAACAACGCGAGCGACTATAAACTAGCGTGACCGCCATGCAATCAGCGCATCCACCCGCAGAATCATCTTATTCCTTCTCCTATCTTCTATTCTTCCACCTTCTATTTTCATTCCAGAATTAGTAGTAAAAAACACACTAAAAAAGGGAAAAAACTTAAAAAAAAAAAAACGAGTTAGTTTTTGCGTCTAACTATCTTTTTTTATTTCGGAAGTGTCACTTTAGCAGGAGCGCTTTGCAAATAGTGCGCGCACTCTCGCATAATCCAGCTCGTTTTTGAATTTTCAAAATTTCAAATATTTGGTTGTGCTAACTTGCTACAAGGCGAGCGCACGCGCTTCAGCGCGACCGCCATCAGAACAACGTGTCCGCCTTAGGTATATTCTGCATTTTTTCGAATTTTGAACTTTTCTGCATTTTTCTGTTTTTCTCTTTTCGGACTCCATGTAAAACGTACGCAGGCGTTTTAGCACCTAGGCAAGCGCTTCAGTGCGAGTGTCTGTAAAACAGCGCGAGCGCTGTTTCTGCATAATTTTGTCTATTAATCAAATTTTTGAGTTTTACAGGTGCTACTCGAGCAACCAAAGACATAAAAAAACTACTAATTTGATATTTTGTAGTATGCCTAAGGAAATCCAACCAAACATTGTGTTTTTCTTAATCTTTCTATTCTAGACACCTAGATATAATTAGGGGTAAAAGAACACTTGCTTTTTGTGTTTAAGGAAAGTGTAGAGGTAGGAGAGTATGCTCTTGTCTACATAGACAATCATAAATCCAAACCGTCGAACCTTTTTTTGTTTGATTGCACGTTTTTACCCGCAGCAGGCTTGCCCTCCCAATTTGATCAGAGGGGAATGACCCAAGTGAATACGGCTAAAACCCAAGCATTCCAACTCACTATAATAAATAGGCCTCTTGAGACGAAAGTTTTGGAGGACGAAGCTATTTGAGAGTTCACTCTCATATTAGGAATTTTGTAAGGCCTATAGGTCTCAATCACGCTTGTGTGACTACATCTTGCTTATTACTTTGTAGGGCTATATGCCTCAATTGTGCTTGCAGGACTACAAGGTGTAATCTTTGAAGGAAAATCCTTATTAAGAACTCTAGGATCAGAGACCACCCGGTTCACCTCCGAAAGGCAGATAATCTTTGTGCATGGGAGATAGTAAGTCCCCCAAGAGACTTGCCATATCGTTCCCCCCTTAGCGTTTGGAGTTGGCTAATATGGCGTTGAGAATCCATTGCGTGAGACTCAACGACTATATTCTGATTAGCTATTGCATGTGTACCCGAGTCAACAAGCAAATGTTTTCCTCCTCATCCAACTTCCTAGGATAGCACGTTGTGTTTGGATTCTCTATGTGCGCTAGTAGCCAATGTGTATTCCTTGCTTGATATCTCTTGCGAAGTCCATCATTCCTCCAACCATTCAATCCTCCCTCTTTCCAAATTCCATCTTATCATCATCAAATCCCTAATCCATTTCAATCTATCCAAGCAATTCTCCAATCCCCAATCCACTTTCATGCATCCAAACAGTCATCCTTCCGCAACCAATATTTTTGTCCAAATCATTCATCTGACTTTGGGTAGCTTCCCCCTTTATTCTACCTGTTATCTATCCATACATTCATAATCATTCTCCAAAATTCCAATCAATCAAATAAATCTATCTTTCTAATCCGGTTATCCAATCCCTCATCAATCAATCATCCAATCCAATCCAATCTAATCTAATCCAATTCAATCCAATCCAATTCAATCCATTTCAATACAATACAATCCAATCCAATCCAATCAAGTCCTAATACAAGGACCAACCCAATCAAATCATGTCCTAATCCAGGGACCAATCCAATCAAATCAAATCTAATCAAAATCAAATCTAATCCATCATCATTCGAAACCAAGTCCTAATCCTCATATTCATCCATTTTCAATCTAATCCCTTATTCTCAACATGGATACCCATAATTTCAATGCTTGGTATGAGCAAATGCTCATGGAAGTTCACAAACTACCTCAACCTGCCTACCAAGTCAATCCCATAATCTCTCATCCACCTATCATACCTTCATCGATCCCACCTCAACACATTGCACCTAATCCCAATCCATATCATATCTCTTATCCTTCCTCTACCTTTGACAAGGGAAATCCATCTTATTCCCCATCCATATCTCCACATATCTCCATATCATCCCTCATCCACATATATACCTTCATCTCCCCTCCCATCTACATCCCAATCCCCATCCATTTGCAACACATTCATTACCTCTACTCCCCATCCAAATTATTTACTCCATAGTCCTCCAAGCATTAATTCTAATTCCACAATCCATTATCCCAATCCCCCATCTAATCCCAATCCTCCATTTAGTCATAATCCTCCAAAATCCGTAATATCCATGTCCTCCAAATCCATCATCAATAATCTTATCCACATGTTAGAAAAGGAGACAAAATCCCCACCTCAAAAGAAAGTTTCCAAGTCTCCTGAAGTCCTCCATCCACCCCAATCACCTCCACCTCAAAACAAATCTCAGTACCCCACACTTCATGATACCCTAATTCCTCCATCTACTTACATTGAAGCTTTTGTATCCTCCTCCATCATACCACCCCCACAACCAAGGGCTTGTTCCAAATCACTCTAGCATAGAATCCTCTCCATCTGATGGTGCATCTCCCTGTACTCAATCTAATGATCCCATCCCCTCCACTTCCTCTCATGATCATATGATTCCTCTATCCATCCCTCTCCCTCCATTGCATGATCCTCTCCCATCTCATGATCCAATCACCCCTCCCACTCCATCTCATGGTACCCTCCCTAATTAAGATCAAAGTAACCCTTCATCTGCATGTCATGATCCCAATCCATCTAAAGATCCTAATCTTCCGTCCACATCTCATCCCCCTCAAAATGGACTCGCATCTTGTTTCTGAAATAATAAGGGTCCTTGAGCTAATGCTCAAGATGCTGGTACATCTTCTATTCCTCCTAAATCCAAAATTCCTTCATGGAAATCAAAATCCTATCATCCCCCGTCATCCACATCCATTTTGGGACCCTATATTCCAAAGCTAAACCCTCCATTCCTTCCATCCATTTTGGGTTCTTACGTCCCTCCATCCACCACTCCATCACCTCAAATAATCCCTAAGTAAGATTAACAAAGGTACACATCATTGAATGCCTCCCAACACTCTCCTTCTACCATCCCACCATCCATAAAATCCTTAAGTTGTTCATCCTCATGCACCCGTCCCATTGCCATTGCAAGCAATTTGGATGCGCAATCTAAAAAGCATAAAGCTCAAAATCCACAAAAATCAAAGGATCAAAATGTCCCCTCAAAACGACATGCTCAAAAGAAAAATATGATTCGAAAGAAAGGACAATCCAAAAGGCCACAAAGGCCCCAAAAGAAAAAATAAAAAACTATGTGGATTCCTAAGATACTTCTAGAAGCAAAACAATCAAAATTAGCATCCAAACTTGCTAATCGAAAAGCTACATCCATTCATAAGTCCTCCATTCCTCCATCTAACACTCCTCCATCTTCAAAATCCATTTTGGGTCCTTATGTCCCAAAATCCACCATCCCAACTCCATCATCCCCCTCTTCTATTTTGGGTCCACATTTCCCAAAATCCACACTTTATCCTCCATCTAATTCAAAACACTCTCCTCTACTACTCCACCACCCTTCAAGGTGTGTGCCAATGTTGATCTTCCACAAATTCTTCAAAAACCCATGCATTATCCACCATCCATTTTTCACAATCCCATTCCGTTAGTCCAATCCTTTGAAAATCCTATCTTCCAATCCTTATCCATTTCGTCTCCCCAATTATTTTTACCAACATATATGAGCATACCTCTAGTTCAAATAAATACTAAGGGATACCATCCATGTAACTAGTTGCTTGAGTCCTCCCTTCCTCCTTCACGCATCCACTATCTTTCATATCCACTCCTCCTCATCATTATCCACCCAAACTATTTAAAAAATCCAAAAAAGACAAAAAAAAAAGAAAAAAGAAAAAAGAAAAAGAAAAAAATCAATCAGAAAAAAAGTAAAGAAAAATCATCATCCAATGGTGAAAACCACTTGTTGTGGCGCCTTGGGTAAGTACCATGGTGAAAACTTGGCAAACAAGCATCATGTGTAATCCCCTCATCCTCTTTCACTCTACTCTTGGGGGCAAGCTTCATCCATTCAATCGGCCCATCCATCTGCATCCTATCCAAGTCCATTCTCCTTTCCTATCTTTGATTTTGACTATCCTATCCATATCCTCCATCTAATATCCCTCATCCTATCAAACTGAATCCTCCATTCTTATCTTTGGTCTTGATCATATAGAGGCAAAATAATATATATGCATACATGCTTTGGAGCACACAAGCCTTAATCCTCTACCATCCATATCCATTACATCCACAATCCTTACGTCCTTAATTCCATTACCTCTACTTTGGGGCATTACACTCCTTTGCAACATAGTCCTTGGGTCTCCATCACCCTACCCTCCATCCTTTATTCCTCTATATCCCATCCATATCCATCCACTTCATCCATCTATCCCCCATCCAAGCAATATCCATCCATCCATCCATCCATTCTTTTGCCAATCCTTGGTTCTCCCTTGTCATTGGTTCCAGTCAATCAAATCCTATCCACCAATCCACCGCATCCTATCTAATTTCTAATCCAATCCTATCTCATCCAATCATATTCTCCATCTCTTCCAATTCAATCATTAATCCCATCCCCAATCCAATCCTACTCAATCATCCATTCCCTTTTTTCATCCTATCTAATCATTTATCCTTCTTTCATCCTATACAATCCATCAAACTGAGGTTTTCCAATGTACTCGAGCTTACGCTGACTTGTGCCTAATCTAAGCACCCATCCATATTGTGCTAATCAAATCGAAGCAACAATCCTCTCATCTGCAAACCTTGCATATCCAACTTGTGTTTTGTCATCCATCAATCTATCTGCACCCTTCCCATTGGGATAAATCCTTCCCATGTTTGGCAGTTCATCCAAATCCATCACCTGCCCATCAGGATGCATGCTTCCCTAGTCTGATAGTTTATCCAAATCCATGTCCTACTCTTGGCAAGAGATGTCAGTTGGTCATGTGCATGTTGTTTGCATGCTTGATCTTTTTTCTTTAATTTTCATCTTCTGTCCCAAGACTATACTTGTTCAGGACTGCCTTGAACATCCTATATCTTGGTATGTCTTGGTTGGTGTATAATGGGGTATAGTTTTTATGACATGGTGTGTTTGAAGGTTTTCCTTGTACGAACTGACAACCCTGCATTAGTGTTTATCAACACTTGCATGATTGTGTGCAAAGCATACCTGTTTGACTAAGCGTCAGTCCACGCCTTAGATCTTCATATCATCTTGGTTCTTATAATCAGTGGTGTAGACTATCCATGGCAATATCAAACCTAGGTTTTCTCTCTATATTTTCTCAACAAGAAATTCCATCCATTTATCATTTCTTTATCTCAATTTATTCACAAATCTCCAATCCATTCATTTATTGCCTTTCATCATCTTCATCCATTCATCTCCTTGTCTTCTGATCCATTTCGAGAGCACCCATGTTCTTTGAACCTACCTATCCTCTTGAGGGGGCATACAACTACTTCCTCGTCATCCCTCCTCCTCATCATTCTTCCTCATCTTATGACTGGGGCATCATGCTACTAGTCCTTATTCTTTTTTTCCACTATGTTTTATTCTTCTTTGATATAACATCACTTCATGACGCTATATCAAAGAGGGGCAAAATGTAGATACCTAAAATTAATATTTAATTAATTTAAGCTTGTCAACATAACTAATTGATTATGTTATCCTTATTCTTCTCAGTGATAATTAAATCCAATTTAATTAATCCTCTCACTATTATCCAATAATTAGTTTATCAAATAAATTAATTATTCTCCTATTCTTCTAAAGTCCCTCCAATAATTATTTCTTCTAAACCCACTCAACTTTTCCTAATCCCACTCAACCTAATTAAATCTTCTAGAATCTCTCATAATCATGCTTATAATTATCCTTCAATCTTATATTCCCACTCATGTCACATCAACATTGAGCCTCTTAAAGAAATTCAAATTTCTTTGAATCCCTCCATCCATCCTTTATTTTGGAATTTTTGATTGCTCATTTTGAAATTCAAATTTCCTTTCTCCCCTCTTCTCAAGGAATTTTATATTCCTGTTTAGTTTCCCAAGGAACCCTTGATCCATGCCTTTTATCTTAAAATCAATCTCCACCCTCCATAAGCAAATCAATCTTGGCCCTTAATTGGCCTCCTCCAATCTATAAATTGGAGGATCATTTCCTCACAAAAGGATCCACTTCCTCTATAACATTCTCATGCTGCCCATTTCTCTTCTATCTTCTTCCTATCATACCCTTATCATGTTCTCATGATCCTTCAATCTTCTAATCCAAATCCTATCAAATCTGATCAAATCCAATCCCTCTTGTTGAGCAAAGGAGAGCAATCCACACCCCCATCAAGGACCAATCCAATCAAGTGAGGAAGGTGGGCATTCTTCACTTCATTGAAGGTCTAATTCGAAGGAGAAGGCAAGATAGAAAGGTATAAGTGGTTTATTATACGTTTGAATGTTTTATTTGAATACTAACCATCAATCCTACATTTCTCATTTCCCCCTCTTCAGTTATACTAGGGTGTATGGTCATCACTTTGCTATATTGAATCATTTCCGCCATGGTGTGAAGATGTCTTTCCCTTTCTATCTCATGTTTGCTCTTAGGGTTAATTATGCCCATTTCCATGCTCTTCCTCCCCCTCATGATTATATCCAAATTGTTTTTGAGAACGAAGAGACTAGTGTGGGTGATTCTAACAATGAAGCTTCTGGGTCTTGGCCTAAAGGGAATTGCCCTCCCTTGGAAATACCTAAAATTGAAATACCCTCGAGTTCAAAACCTAAGGTGAGGACAGATATTAAAGGGCAAAAGAACATTGTTATGGACTCTAAGAGAGCTAAGCTTATAAGCTTATAAATTTTGGATCTACAATTTCTAGGATTCTAGATCCATAGAGATTGAGTATCAGGAAATTCTTAGCAAAGGATTGGCATGGCTTCAAGATGAGTAATATGGAAGAAAATATAATCATGTTATTTAAGCCTAACCCTAAACAAGCTTGATCATTTAACCTTATAGATAAACAACTAATTTTGATGCTAAATAATGTCCACTGAACTAAAGAAACAAACACAAAGACAGAAAGGACATCATGTGAAACATTCAGGGTAGTCGCATGAATGTCACATAGCAACAATTAAGGATACTTAATGAAAAGAGGATAGTTAAGTCTAACTTTAGAGGAATCTGCTTATGACTATCATAACATCAATAGACAACAAATTACACTATCACATCAAACATAGGTTGTTTTACCATTATTTGACATGTTCTTATTGCTAAACAAAACTTTCATAAGACAATCATGTAAGTCTTGAACAATTGGCTAGATCCAATACCATCATGATAAGTGAGTCATAAAATAATAAAAATTTCCATGTCGTGTTCGGTTGAAGTAAAATTTACTACTTGTGACCCATCATAGAAGTTACCCTTTCATCTACTAAGAAATATAAATCTTATCCATGACTAACTTGTACAAGATTCTAATGTGAGTTCTAGATATTCGTCATAAAAGACAATATTATTCAGTTAACACCTCCAAGATTAAACATGAAGATGTTTCTTATGAGGGTAGAAAATGTCTATCAAGGTTAAATGATGGATCTTAATTATATGATATATTTCAGGCGATTCTTCATTTTTAAATTAGGTTTGAACACATCAATCTAAGGAATGAAGGATTACATGGAGAATTCTTATGACATGATTACAAGATTTGCAAAGCATGCTCAAGTTAATGTCAATATGATGGAAGAAAATAATCACACTTCTTGAAATTATAGGAAGGTTTATAATAAAGAATATAATCCTTTGATGATCCATCAAAAGGTACTAAACTAGTTTGGAGATAAGGTTTGTAAGGAGATCTGAAGAAATGTGAATTCAATAAGCTAAGTTAGTTTTAAATGGTTTTTATTAATGTGGAAGGACACGTTAATTAATATTATCTAATAAAACTTAGAAATGGATAGTTTGATGGAAGATTTGTAAGGAGGTTTGTTATTAAAAAAAACTTATATTAATAAGAAAGTACAAAATAGAGATGATACAATATGAATTTTTGACTAGCAGTCAACGATAATATTAAGCATTAAGAATATCAAAAGTAGGATTCCTTCATATTCAAGTTATTATTACCTCTACTCTAAGCATTTTAATTTTGTTTTTCATAAGTGATGGAAGTAATTGAACAAAGGGATAATGTTAATACATATTTAATGTACAATTTTAAAATTTTTGAATGTTTCAATATTTATCATTGGTGTTCTTTGTTCAACATAAGGTAATGCACTATTTTACTTTGGTTTGCTAAAAAATGTTAAGACTAATGTGTAGTGTGTGGGTGTGTATTCTCAACATTATCACCTCATAACAAGTCACCTCAATGTTAAAAAATCCATGATCATTCCACCTCATCCATATAACATTCTTAGAGTCCCAAAAGGTATATCATTGTCACCCCCACCAATTGAACAATGTATAGTTTAGTGTCCTTCTCAAACATGCCAAGATGGTTGGGTCACATGATAGAAATCCGTCCTCATTGTCTTTTATTGGCAAGAATTTGGGTGAGATAAATTTCCTCAATTTCTAGCAAAATACTTTACCTCAACGTTAGACTTGTTACAAGTAGGGTGTTTTACACCTTGCACAAGAAAGAATTATTCTAATTATGTAAAATAAATATTTAATTATGGTGCATCCTTACATGATATCTTAAGCCACACAAAAATATTTATTTAGCTCCACTCATAAAGTTGCATTTAACATTGGTTACATATTTTATGTGTGGATTTCACATGGGAAAAATATTTCATATCAAGAAACTTAGTGCCAAAAGGTGATTTTTGAGTTCAATGGCTTTATATACTCATGATTTTGACACACATGGTTTTACCTTGGTTGTTTTGTGTGAGCTTGATTCTATAAAAGAAAGCACATGTTTGGTGGTTGAGGTTAGCAAATTGATTGATTTGGTTTGTTTGTGATTTTATTGAACTATCTTCTAAATAATACACTTTTGAATTAGGGCATATGATGTGTAGATACATGCTTGGATGCAAAGATGATGCATTGGAGGATATGATGTTTGAAAAGAATTTGTGGAAAATTAATGTGTATTATAATATTTTCATTACTGAATAATATATTGAGTGTGGATAGTTTTGGACATTGAGTTTTTCCAAGGTATATCTTATGTTATCTTGTGTTATATCTTTGATCATTTCATTATGGTTATTTTGTAAGTTTGCATGCATTTTTTTCTCTCATGGGGTTACATAGAAAATAGTGTGATTAATGTGTACTATTTTCCTAAAAAGTGGTACTAAATCCATGGTTGTGGTTGAGGGATGTAAGAGATGGTTCTATTTTCATTTAATGTTTGTATGAGAAAATCTGATGCAAAGTTAAATACACGACAATGTAAGAGAGATTTTAGTTATTTTAAGGTATAAGATATGTTGTGTAGGTTGTAATATGCAAATTAAGGTTTTGGAGTTTGATGAATTGTAGTGATTTTTTATACATCTACTGTTGAAAATGAGTTGTAAAATTATTTTTTTGGTATGTTTACCATGAAGTTTTTATGAGGGATTTTTTACAAATAACTCTCTAGCACAAAATGGACCTTGCTATCAGATCTATTAGGCCGAAGAAATGAATATTGACGTTAAATTTAATCCATTTTGGAAACCCAAATATAAAAGTAAAAAATGATCCCTTCCTTACTATCATAAGGTTGTATTGTTTGGCCAACAAAAAAAATATACAATGTGCACTCTACAATGCTACCAATGGGTGCTACCAAGGTACCACCAATACCTATCAATCCACGACCAATAATGCTACTATGGTGGGCCCTTAGGCCCCTATTTGACTAGAGCTGAACTCCCAACCCCTATGCGATTTATCAATTATAAAAAGTGAAATTTTAAATAGATTGAAAAAGTATTTTAAATCCAGCAGTTGAGGATATTTTAAATTCACATTGCAATGCCATGTATGCACCACCTTCTAGTGTTAGGGATGACATCATTGTAATGTCAACATTGTAAAAATAAATATTTGAACCCTCCATAGAGTAAGGAGAAATTTTATTCTAGAGGGCATAAGTTTCACCCATGATACCATACTTTTAAATTTTAATGGTCATAAAAAATCTCTTTAGGAAATACATGGTGATGTAGAAAATGTTGCCGAATTTTAATATTTTTATCAAACTTTGGTACTATAAATCCAAACATTTTTGTGAAATAGTTAATTGGTTATATCTTTCACATGTGGGTTCATAATATCAATTATGAATAGGTAATGGATAGGTTTGCAAAGTACCACATAGTGAATTAGGTGGTTTTTCATTTAGACGAGCAGAGAAAGTGGTACTTTTTTGGGTACTTCTAGGAGTAAGATTTGGGGTGTGAATATATGAGAATCTAGACATATTGAAAGACAAGAACTTGAGGGAGTATATATTTTCATGACACATATAATGATATAATTTATTAATAGATTTATTGTTTCTTGATAAAAAATTATAAGTGTTCTTAGATGTTGTAAATTGTATACCTTTAATTAGGGTGTCCAATTTCACACTCTCCTAGCAGTTGTTTTAGTATCTCTAATTCCTCTACTTGATTCCTAATAAGATATCACTTTGGGACTTGATTCAACCTTCATCCACATACCATTCTATGCTTCAAGATGCTTTATTAAAGACTAATTTTCCTCCTCCCATGGGAATGAATGATGTGGTAGCCTTGTTGGTGTGTATGAATACAACTAAAACTGATATTGTATTCTCCCAAGATGAGTTGCCTTCTTTAGAAGTTCAAAATCAATATGATCTCGTCATGATTGTGGTCCTTATTAATAAAAATTCCATTACAAGAACCTTAGTTGATAATTAGTTTGGTCTTAATGTTTGTAGCATTGATTAATTACTAAAAGTTAATATGGATACTTCTTATTCAACATGATTCACTTTTTATTCATGGATTTGAAAATGTTACTTGAAAATTATTGGGCACCATAACATTACCTATCACAATAGGTCCGGTTACTTTACCTATAGATGTCCATGTAATTCATGATACTCTTACTTCTAATCTTCTTCTAGGTAGACCTTGGCTTCATGCTATGTAAGTTTTCTCTTCAACTCTTCATTGAAAAGTAAATTTCATCTATAAAATAATAATGCATATCATTGAAGCTAATCATAAATTACAAAGTTTCTTACAATTGGAGCATTATTATATTCCTTCATCAATACAAGTTGATACACCATATCCTACCCCTCAAGAGGAACTCATCGAAGATGATTCAGGGTCAATATATTTTACACCATCTTTTGCGGGAGACTATAAAGTTCCTAAATTAAACATTGGAGCCTTGAAAGGGCCTAGTGGGTCACTTGTTCAACCATCTCCACCTAACATTTCAACTCTTAATCTTGTACATGGTTTAGGATGTGTCTAAAAAAACATTGAGAAAACTTAGAGACCTACATCATACTTGACTATGTATGGTTTAGGTTTCCAAAATCCTCTCCTATTGTTTATAACATGTTGAGAGATTGTTGGAATTACATATCTATGTTGTCATTGATGTCAAATTTGATGATCTGTATTGGTTTGGATTGGCATTTGAGATGTTGCTAATTAATATGAGATGTTGTATATGTGGATTGATATATAAGATATCATATATGTTGATTTATAGCACAATGGAAGATAGATATGCATGTTACATATTGCAGATCCTTGTTCATGTTTCTTTCACAGTGTTTGAGATGATTATTGCTCCAGAATCACGAGGACATGAGTATATGGATGTGAGAGTTTTTGGTGTTGTTTGTGAAATTTATTCATATGCTTCAAAAGCTATTCTCTGAATGTCGTGTTTCATATTGTATGTTCGGATATGTTGTGAGAAAATTCTCGTGCTCTGGTTTTTGGTATCATTCATTTGGTGGTTTGGTTTTCATGTCTTGAATTATGTGCTACTGACTTGGATTGTGATTAGTGCACTTCGAATTTTTTGGTCTTAGCTATGTTCTGATTGTTCCAATTTGTGCTCCGATAATTACAACATTATGGTAGTGTGTTGTCTTGATGCTTCATGGATGATTTTTTTTCTGGTCTAGCCGACCTTTAAAGGTCTATGTTGAAATTCTACTATGGTGATTGTAGTGTGTATTCTTTTGTTAAATATCTCAGAGGCTAACTTGTTGTATATTTTGAAATTGATACATATATAAATACACACACACACACACACACACAGATATATATATATATATATATATATATATATATATATAGAGAGAGAGAGAGAGAGAGAGAGAGAGAGAGAGAGAGAGAGAGAGAGAGAGAGAGAGAGAGAGAGAGTATCTGTGTGGAAGTATGAAAGAAAAATGAGCATGAGCAAAGAGTACAAGTGGTATTCATCCAAACCCTTTTGCCCTATAATAGTATATTCAGCCCTAAATCCTTATGCACCATCTACCAGATGAGTTCTCTTAAAATCCCTAAGTTTTCTATGATCATATTCTTCCAAGGGGACATAAATGTAACTGAAAAAACTTCATTACATACCACATTATCGGGAGCTCCAATTTCATCGTCTAACACCAAAATAAATGGTTTGAGTTTTGAACTAGGTCTAGCCTTTTCATTGTTACATAATTTTAGGATTTGCCATCTGAGAAAATATTCAAACAAGAGAAATACCTTGAATAATTCTTCTTCACTTCTCCTTGCACTATGTTTCTCTTCGATCACACTTGCACAAATTACTTTTGAATAAGTATATATAATTGTTAATTAGGGTTTTCCAAAAAGATGATACACTGTACACTCACAATTGCTTAAAAATGTTTTGAAACATCAAAGTTGCTTAAAATCCACTGAAAAACACTTCCACACATCTATATTGTTGAGAGAAACCCAACACCAATCTAAGAGGGGATGAAAAATATTCGTTTAAGATCTCTCCCTCAAACGCAATTGCCTAAGCTAACTATCAGAAGAGGGGTCTACACCCATAGAAGGTGCATATCCATCTACAATCTTTTCTTCAGTCTCAATAACTGACTTCTTCACCATTTCATCTTCATCTTCTCCTTTTCTATTTGTCTAGCTCTCAACGACTTTGTGTGCAAATGTTTTGCAAGCATAGCATATTCCATTAAAAGTATGAACATAGCTCAAATTTAAATATCCATTCCTCATTACTCTAATTCTGCACTCGGTAGCCTTATGACCAACCTTATTGCAAAAAAAACATCTCATGCCAATTGACTAATTTTTTTCTAACTTCTGCATTCACTATCTCTATGCCCAAATCTATTACAAGTCAAATAGTTACCATTAAAAGAAGAATACTTGATAGGAGCAGTAGGAGCTCTTCAAACATTTCTAAAGCTTCGGTTATTCTAAACTTTATCCTTAACTTTTTCTTTTCCTTTGTCATTTCTCGAGATTCACCTTCTTTAAAGCTAAGTCCACTCTTATCTTTATTTTCTCTGAGATTTCATAATTGCATCCAATACTTCGCTGCCACCTTTAAGATTTATCCCATTGTCAATCTAATCTTTTGTAATTTTTAGTTCCTACTTAAGCTTGACAACTTATTCAACAAGATTCGCATATTCCCTAGTCTTCTCATCAAGCTTAGTTTCAAATTTATCAATAACCTTCTTTCCTCTATCCAACAATGTTCTTAAAAATGAAATCTTTTCAACTACTTTCTTATGCTTTTCTTTGTTATCATTTATATCTACCAAAGTCGATCTCAATTTTCCTTCCATGTCAACTATGCCATCCACATCATTCCATTCATTATGGTCCATATCATTCAATTCTTTTTTCAACTATAGTTCTCAAAATCCATGATCTACCTTAGCGTTTAGGATGACTCTTCAAGAACTAGAGCTCTGATACCAATTGTTGAACACTACCAGAGGCTGAGAGGGTAGGCGAATCAACATTCATAAAATATTATCAAATTAAAATTATTCTAAATTCATCACTCATCAATAATAATGAGCTGAAAATAAATAATAGTAATAGCCAAAACATTCACACAATGACACCGGATTTTTACGTGGAAAACTCAAAATGGGAAAAATCGATGAGAATTAAACTCACAATATATAATCATATTTTTACAATAGACAAGGCTTCCTATCAAAAGAGCTTATTGCTTTGGACTTTTAGAATGAGATGCACAACCTCAAGCAAGATACAAAAGAGAGACTTGCTCCACTGAAGATCACTTCTTCATGGCAAGATACAAAACTGATCTTATAAAGAAATATGAATAATAGATTGAATTCTATACAAAAGGATTCTATTAGAATTCATATAACAAGTTCCCTAAATATACTCAGTTGAATGCTTTGTATACCTTTGAACCACTACTCTTAGTCACTTGGCATCTACCGGTCATCTATCCATCCTGCATTCCCATTACTTCTACGTTGGGGGTGAATCAACATTCACAAAATATTATCAAATTAAAATGATTATAACTTCATAATTCATCAATAATAATGAGATGAAATTAAATTACAGTAAAAACCAAAACATTCACACAATGACACCAGATATTTATGTGGAAAACTCAAAATGGGAAAAACTGGTGAGAATTAAAATCACAATATATAATAATAGTTTTACAATAGACAAGGCTTCCTACCAAAAGAGCTTATTGCTCTAGACTTGCACACTGAGATGCACAAACTCAAGAAAGATACAATTTAAGAGAGACTTGCTCTGTTGAAGATCATTTCTTCAGAGAAAGATACAAAACTGATCTCGTAAAGAAATAAGAATAATAGATTTAATTGTAGCATATAACAAGTTCCCTGAATATACCCAGTTGACTGCTCTGTATACCTCTAAACTACTACTCTTACTCACTTCATATCTATCGGTCATCCATCCATCCTATATTTGCATTACTTCTACTTCTCTCATACTCTCTGTATCTAATCAACATGTAGTACCCCTACCCTAATCAATCTCTAATCTTGGTTTAATCTTGGTTAGTTATCGTAATTTAATTTTATAGTCAGAAGTTTGATTTAACACATAGCTATTGATGTGGTTTTCACACTAGTTATATGCAAGTTGTTTAGTGTACCTATTTCGTTTTAATAATATCGGGCTAACGCTTTCATTAAGTTTATATATGTATGCATGTATGACTCTTGGTTGCAGGAAATTTCAGGTACAACGCCGCATGAGTGCGAGGTTCGTCTTCACCTGGATGTACAGGTTTGAGTGTACCTTTTTAATCCTTAGAGTTGGATTAGGTGGTCGTAAGACCCTAGTTGACCTTAGTCGTGCTCAGGTGAGCATCGTCAGTCGTCGTCGGTAATCCTTTTTTTTTGGGTTTGCGAGTTGTCTGTTTGGTTGACCTTCTCGGTTTGCGTGCTTGGTGTGCTTGGTTAAATTGATTAATTAGTCCTTAGAAATTATTTTGATTAAATATGTATTTGTGCATTAGAGATTAATGGACTAGATTAATCGGGGTTTCGTTATGCGATTTTCGTTGATATTGGATTGCTCGTTTTAAATTGGGAGTAAGTTTGATTAAATGACTGATTTTGAATATTAAATGCATTTTGGATATGCTGTTGAAAAGAAAGTTTTGTATTTTATCGCAATAGATTTAATTGTATTCTGTTGGCTTTTGAAATTAGAAAGGTTAAATTGAATTAAATGAGAAATCGATTTTGAATTGAAAAGAAAGTTAATTTGTTGCTATAGTTAGAAAAGAATTAATTTGGAGAGTTATTTTTATATAAAAATTTTAATTCCAAAAATGGAATTTTGGTCAACTCTTCCATATAACCTAAAATTTGGGGAAATTTTGGAGGATAAATAATTTTGGGAAATTTTTGGTTGGAAAAATATTTTTTGGAGAAGAAATTTGGGGGTTTCGGATGGAGAAGGAAGGATTTGGGAGCTGCAGATTGGGGCTCTTCGGCAGATCTTGCCAGAAATGCGAGATCAGGTAGGATCTGTTTATCCATTTGGTTTTAAAAAAAAATATGTGTATTTCCATTCTTTTGGAATGGATTTTAGTTTTAATCTTGGATTTGTGGGTGAAGATCTTTGCCTATGCCTGGTGTTCTTGCTAGCGTAGCTGAATCGTTGTGGTAAAAATAGTTTCCTTTTTGGCCCATTTGGAGGTTGGTTGGAGATTTTGTTGGAGGTTTTGTTATTCCCCATCTCTTTGCTTGGGTGGTTTGATATCCCATTGTGGTTACCCAAAACATATTTTATTGTAACCGGATCTCAGTACAAACCAAAACTATAAAACAAATTTTGATTGCCGTTTTAAAATAATGGAAAAAAAAAAAATATCGAATTGGGCGAAATGTTAATATATTTTACCGAGCTGTGCGGGTGTTTGTTTTTAACTGTTGGTTTGGGGTTGGAGGGCGGGGAGCGGAGCTCCACCCGCTCCTCCTCCCCTCCTCCGCTCGTTCCCCTTACCTCCGTTCGCAGTCCACCAGTGACCGTGGCTCACGGTGGTGGCCGCAGGGGCCGCAGGGCGCCGCGGGACCTGCGGGCACCACTGTGGCGCCGCCCGCGCATATCCCCGCCTGCGGCTAGGGTTTGGGCGCCCGGCCGTCCTCGTTGGGAGGTGGGCCCCGCCCTCGCCCCTTTTAAAATGCTTTGTTTTAAATTAGTTTTTAAAAAAAAAATGTTTTTTTTTTTTATGTATTTTTTTTATCATTCAAAAAAAAAAATGCTTATAATATGTTAAATATTATTTTAATGTTAAGTTTTAATTAGTTCTTAATTATGATTAAGGTTGCATCATCATGATCAATGTTAATTGGATATTAATTAATTTTATAATGGAATTTATAAGTTAACTATTATTCAATTTCATTTTATGGCTTATGCACTCCTTCTAATTAAGTTCTACAACTGTAATTTCGGAATTGGATATTATCGATTATATTCTGATTGATCTTGGACTAATAAATTTATATCTTACCTTCTAGCTGATTAGGGAAGTTGGCTCATTGAGGTAGTATTGTTTAAAAACAAAATAGAATATTATGTTATTGGAAAACTGTTGAAATATGTTATAATTACTAATTGATGATGTTAAATATTATTCCAGAACATATCATTTGAGTAATTGAGAAGTAAGTGAAATATTTATCGTTGGATATTTGAATTTAAACGATGTGCTTTTGGAAATGATTATCTTCATTAGATTCTCTTTTTATAATTATATTTCCGTGATCCGTATGAAGCATCTGGGCTTGAGAAATAATATGAAACTGTAGAGGTTGGTTTTGAGCCAGTATGTCAATGACGTTTTGATTGGAGATTAAATATCTTATTTAATTGATTAATGGTTGTCTGAGATTTATTACTATGAATTGGTTTAAAAACTCATTATGGCTTAATATGTCTATTCGATGCTTTGAACCTTAGAGAGTTAGAAAACCAAGAACAACTTATCCCTAGATGAGGTAGATAACTGTAATCTGATTTGGATCTTGTAGAAAACTTGATCGACGTTTTAAGTTTAGATCAATTCGGAAAGATTGCATCTGTTGAATATTGTCTTTTCCGATTATTGCCTATGCGAGTTTAATTTCTGTATTCGCTTTTAATTATGAAATGGCAAGAGTGCTTTGTTTGATAGGACCCTGTCATATGGCTTGACTTGGGGTACCTGTTTCAGTCCTCGATTTCGAGTTGACTGTTGTATTGTGGTGTTGTCGTAGTTGGTCATATCCCTTGTGTGGGTGTCGAATGGTGATTCGTGGTTGACCTTAGTTTGTCAGGTCTCTAGTTAGAGTACCGTCTGTAAGTGGTCATCTTTGAGTCGTGTTTGACCAGATAGTTGTTTCTCCCTTCTTGAACTCCGTTCGTCTGACCATGTCCATTCCTTGGTTTTGAGTTCGTTTGAGTTTAGTCTAGTGTCGTATGGGAAAGTGGCTTTCGATTGGGGGCCGCACCCAAAGTGGCTGCTGGGTAACCCCTCGAAAGTGAGTCTAATAAGTGATAACCTAACAGTAGATTAGAATGTAATCTCTAAGTAAGATAAATGTGCCTCACACATGGGACGAGTGCTAACATAGACTCGACATGCTGTGAGAAGGCCTGAAATGGCAAACCACCATCCTTGTCTTCACAAGAGGATGTGTGGGTCCACACGAGGCTTGGATGGGCCGGAAGCTCGGATTAGGTTGCCAGGGTGACCCAGTGTTTGGGGCCGGGACCTATGAAGACCTGCCATGGTAACCATACTAGGTTGTGTGATGACACTTGTCCCTACGTTCGCTAGTGTGTTGTCATTTTGTCCTGTTTTGAGTACCTCTGTGGGTCGTCCTTTTGTCTTTGCCCTTGTGAGTATCGGTTTCATGTTAGACCTTGGGTGGTGATGACTCAGTTTCTTGGATGCTCTTCTGGACCTTTGTATTAGCTTGATTATGTTCAGCTGGATCCTTTCCTTTTCGAGGATCGTTATGTATTATTTGATCGATGTGGTCGTTTGTATATTGTTTATGTATCGCCTTGATGGTCGGATTGTAATGGAGTAATCCTCTTGTATTCTTAACTTTATTATTTATCAGAGGGGTCTTGCAGTTGAGCAGACCCGGAGATGTAGCCCTCTAGGGGTGAACTCCGAGATCATTATGGTGTTATGTGATGTATTCTCTTATGTTTCCCTCATTCAGCTTTATCATGTATGAATAGCTTACGTTAGAATGTATAAGTGGATAAGATGGAATTAACTTTAAATGCTTATTTGCAGTCCTTCTTGAATGCCATGTTGATCGCATGCATAAGTAGTTTAGATGAGATTTATCGTAGATGCTAGTATGCAATCGTCTTGTAAAATGCAATAAGATGGAATATGAAAGAATGTAACTTAGAGTGACGGATATATTCAGTTGTTGTTAAGGAAATTAAGTATGCTTGAAAAAGATCTCTTATGTTTATGATGGAATTCTAGTGTGTTAGAATATTAGATGTATGGCTTGTAATTTCAAATGAAAAGCTTGAATGAAGATTATGAATAGATCTTAATGGATGAATCTTTGTTTGTGATTTATATTTCCATCTTTTGAAAGAGATTATCCTGATTAAGAAATATCTCGTTGTTGGATTATCAGCTTATTGGATTATTGGTGTGAGTTAAGTGAATTGTGACATTTAAGTAATCTCGTTGGGAAACTCTTTAGGTGTTAGTTGATGCATTCCGCTATGTAATTTGAATCTTTGATATCTTGTTGTATCTTATGTGGTGTATCTTTAAAAAAAAATAAAAATTATTGCACTCTATTCTTGTGTTTTGGCTAAATCCCTTCGGGGTTTCCTGGCGGGGCATTACACAACATCTATTGCAACCAATATATACCAATCAGATAAAAAACAACCATCACTAGGTCTACCAAGCATGTATGTGACGTGTATATGGCATCGACCCACAAATATATTATCCAGAGGGTAAAAAGGATATCTACCATGTCGGCACTCTCAATTAATACCAAAAACATTTTTCATCAAACTGCTTGATCTAAAAAGCACAAACCGGTACCACAAAAAAAATTGTTTTGTGCAATGCACTGCTTATCCCAAACCAAAAATAAATAAAAGGGTTCATCCAAGGGAACCATGACATCTATCTCAACAAAACATAATCTCTTGAGATATATTTAGAACAAATATTAATTTTGGTCCATGATAAGTTTCTCTAGAGTAATCAATAGAAATAATTCCAGACCAAGTGAAGAGTACTAGACCTCCAAAAAAATGTTGACACATCATTCCACATCTTCTTATCAGCATAATGTCAAGAGAACAAAATATCAAGTCCACCAACTAATCCTATCTAATATTTGGATCACCAATAACAACTAGGGCAATATGAGATTGACAAAGGTTTGACATCAATGACAACAATGACATCCAAATTTGTAACAATCCTTGGTCACACAATTTACTCATACTTAGGAGGTTTTGCTTCAAACCTTTAACATATAGGACATTCTCAATTTTTGTGTTTACATTATCTAGACTAAGGGTCCCTTTTCCCTTTATGTTTGTCTTGGTGTTATCTTTGAATTTCATTTTCCCTTCATTTACTTGCTTGAGAGATATAAATTTACTCGTGTCACATGTCATGTGTCTTAAACAACCACTATTAACATATCATTTAGCTTTTTAATTTTGTGTATGTAGAGTTGTTTAAACCAACATGGATTCTTCTTTCAATTCTTCCAAGTCTAATCTATTGAGGATTTGACGAGGTAAATAATCATTTACAATTAAGTGCCAAATATCATATCCTAGTTCATTCAAATAGGTTTCGACCCTTATGCTCCAAAAGGCATAAATTGTCCCATCGAAGAATGGTGCCTTGTTTGATGAGAATTTGTATCCTAATTCCTAGCCATAAGTGCTCTTATAGACTTAACTTCAAATGGATAGTCTATATCTAAGTGAACCGTCTCTAATATCAATTGAAGAGAACTTGAATATATTGAGAAGGATATTGTAGTACCCCTCCTCGATCAACCTCTTTTGTATGTTTTGAGTTACTTCAGTGACTGTTCTGTGGAACATTATTGTATTTTGATTCAAATATTATGCGATGTTATTTCATGCTTTATCTAGATTTATGGTGTATGATTTTATGCAGTATCTCAGTGCTTATGAATAATGTTATTTTATGGATCTTTATCATGGATTGACACTTTTCCCTTATATTGTGATGCGTTATTTATATGTTGCATGTTTGCAAGTGTATTGGGATGCGAGGGGATGATTTTCCTTCACTCACTCCGGTGAGATAGGGAACGTCATGATTCTCCTTCATTGATGTGCGTGTCGTGTCTATATATATATATATTTGGTGCAGGACATTGCAGGTACTAGTATCGGGTAGGTAAGGGGTATTGACTCCACCCGGTTTCACAGGTTTGAGCATGCCTAATATATCTGATGGGAGTGGAGGAGATTGTTGTGGTACCCCATCTTGACTCGCAGTTACCCTCGTGTGAGTGTTGTCAGTTGGTTGTCTTTCCCATCTGGCTGGTATGCGAGTCATAGTGTCTGGTATTGGTCATTTGTGAGTCATCATTTGATCATCACTTGTTTTGCGTGGTTCTGTTTATTTCAATGGTTATTTAACTTAAATAGATAATGCTATCTCATGTTGGCATGATTAGTTGATTATTATGCTATGTGATTAGTGATTTATTAAATTGATGAATTGCTAGATTAAATAGTTAAATGACTTAATTTATTGTGTAAAGTTGCATAATGTGTTTTGTGGAACGAAATAAATAAATTGCCTAGCCATTTAAAAATGTTAAATGCTTATGTTGAAAGAAGTACTTATGGAAAACATAAATAAATAAAAGCTTCCCTTTTTATTTTTCCATTTGGCCTTTTTAATTTAATCATTGGAAAGAATTATTACTTTTGGGAAAGAAATAAATCTGATTGCCTTTTAGTTTTAAAATATTTAAATTAGATTGGGTGTAAACTTTAACCTAGAAGCATAGGTTAAAAGATTTTTTGGGCATCCATTTTGGGGATTCACAGTAGGAGAAGAAGATAAATTTTGAGAAAAGAAAATAATTCTGGAAATCTTCCTGAAGAGCTGGAGATTCGACCTGGGTTGTAAGACTAGTGTTCCTTCATTCCCTTACTTGCCTTTGCTTCAGGTCGGATAATCTATTCTATTGCTTTGATTTGATTTTGTATATTTCAGTTTTCTTCCTACGTGATTGGAAAATGCAATTTGCCTGTAGATTCTTTTTGGAATGTTGAAATGGAAGAAAGATTGCCTGATATAGTTGATTTTGTGATGCTTTTAGCACATGGTTGCATTCAGGAAAGGAATTGTTCATTTCTTATTTGTTGTGTGTTATTTGTTCATAGCAAACAACTTCTTGATTTACCACTGCTTTGAAAGAAATAATTTTAGATTGGGTTTGTTGGGTGCATCCTTGTTTCTATACTATCAAGAATTGGCTAGTTATTCTTTCTAGTGTGTTTATTTCACCATCTACCTTGCTGGTAAACTTTTCCTTGAAATTTTGGAAATTGGCACTGTATGTGTGTGCCGTGAAATAATTATGGAAATGGAATGTTCTTTGTGGTTATTGATTTTGTGACTTGTTGATTTTAATGCCTTGGAGGCATGTGTTTTGTTAGTTTCGTAGACTTTACCGCTCTCGTGGTGGGCTTGTCCCACCATGCGGGTCGGTGGTGTCTGCTACCACAGGTAGCAGAACTACCGGTCGGTAGCACCGCTACGCAGTAGCAGTGCTGCTGGTCGGTAGGACTCCCACCGGTAGGTAGCAGCTGCTACTAGTGGTAGTGGTACCGGTTGGTAGGACTGCTACCGGTTGGTAGCAGTGCTATTGGTCGGCAGTGGCTGTTATCGGCGGTAGCAACACTACCGGTCGGTATGGTTGTTACCAGCAGTAGCAACACTACTAGCAGGTAGTGTCCATTGCCTTAACAACAACACTACTATAGGTTGGCTTTTGCCACCGCTTGACCATGTGCCTTACTGGTGTAGACCGACATGTGTTATAAAATTAAATTAATTTTATTAAGTGAACATGTTGATGTGGTTGTTTTATGTTAAGCATAAATGGTGATTTTTCATGTGATTTTTATTATGTGGTTAATAAATTTATCAATGGAAATCAAGGCATGAATTAGAGATTCGAATTGGTAGATTTGGGTATGTTCTAGAAATGAATTAAATGCCTGTTAGGAATTCATGTTATAACCGGTTGAATGTTTAATGTGGATTTCATTCCTAATGGAATATTGATTTGGAAATTGAATATGTGACTGTTGAAAGAATGTTTTATTTCATTTCTTTTCAATCAATGATGTTGCAAGTGTATTATGTGTTGCTTTGGTCTATGGTTCAGTCGTCTTGTGGAGGCGTATTTGGTTCCTTTGACCAAGAGATATATGTTGGCTTCATTGTCTTAACCATGTAGTGTCTTTGCCTTATGGTTAGCCAAGAGTCAGTATGTCCTTGTTTGTCCACTTGTCTCTGATAGTGGTGTTATGGCTATCTGGTTTGCCATGGGGTCCTCGGGGAGTGACCATGTTTGTTTAGTGTCCTTTGAGAGAGTGTCTTTCGCTTGGGGGTTGCGCCCAAAGTTGTAGGCATTATGACCTAGCGAAAGTCAAATAATAACTGGTAATCTAATGAATTGATTAGGTGGGTAGTATCATAACATTAAAAACATAATTGTACCTTGTGCATAGGTGAGTGCTAGTACAAGGCTCATAATGTTGTGAGAAGGCCTGGAATGGCAAACCAACCACCTTGTCTTCATGAAAGGCTGGTAGAGTCCGTATGAGACTTAGTTGGAACCGGAGGTTCAGGAGAGGTTACCAAGACAGTGAGCTGGGACCTATGAAGGTTGTACCATGGTATCCATCTTAAGTTATGCGATGACACTCTCTCATTTGGTTCACTTGTGTGTTTGTGATGTTGAGTCACCCAGATCTTTGGGGGGTCATTATGTGTTGTCATAGAGTCATATTGTTTTGTCGACCATGTCATGCTTATGCTTGTTTGAGGGTCCTTAGCTATCTCCTAGCATGGTGGGGTGATTCCTTTTGGGAATTACATGGTCGGGTGGTAGTTCCACTTCCCATCGGATGTTCGGATTTGTACCTTCATGCGAGGATTGGCTTCGCAAGTGTTCCTATGGTTCGTGACTCATGCTTCATCCCTTGTTTCAAGATTATTGTCTTATTGGATCATTGATCCTATGTAACCTTGTAATTGGATGAGACCTATCCTTATATGTTTATTGAGAAGCTATGTATTGAAAGAGCAATGTAATCCTATGTTGGGATGTTTTTATCAGTTTCCTTGTTGATATTAGTAAATGCTTATTGAAGTGGAAATTATATTGTATCCTTTCAATCTTTCTATGATGAATCTTTATTTTCTTATGGCTTCTTGTGATCACTGAGTTAATGACGCATATGTGGATTTATGATTTTGTGGAATTTATTCTTGAAGTTAATTCTTCGTTGGTAACCCTTAAGGAATTCTGGTGTAAGTCTTCCGTTTGTGTTATCGTGCATGTTGTGTAAATGCACTTATGATGTTTATACTTAAAAAAAAATTGTTTCACCCTTGTTGTGGGTTTTCCTTCGGGGTTCCTGGCGAGGCATTATAGATGTGAAGTAGTATAACAAAAACCTTTTATTTTTCAAAACTTAATGAACCATAAATGCAATACTTGAAAACTTAATCATCAACAATAGTAACATAAATGCAAGATCAAGAAATTAAGAACACATGATTAACATGGAAACCCTTGTAAGTAAAAACCAAATCAAAATATTAAATTTTGTATTAGAAACCCCTTACAATATTTTTGGGCATAAACCTATAGGAGACACCATTCCACTTTAGATGATTTGCAAGAACCAACCCTTTGGAGACAACAATGCATACAATTGTGGTCACCAACTCATAAAGAGACACCAATATGCTTGAATATGAGACATCAACCTCCAAAAGAATGATGTGATAAGTACTTGAGTTTTATTCTCAAACGAGACCTAACTCTCTACAAATCTTCTCTAAATGTTTCTTCAAATATGCTTATGATCTTCAATAATTTTTGCTCATAGGTTTTCAACAATTTGCCTAAAGTATGCTCAAAATCTTCAATAATGTATGCCTCTAATTTGAAAATAATTTACCCTTAGATTCTACTCTTAGGTCTGCAGCATCCTAAAATTGTACCCTTTGTGATTTTGATCGCATTTGGGGCCCTCACCTTAGTGTTCTCATCCATGTTCTTAACTAGGACTCATTTATGCTTGTACCATGCAATAATTGCCTTTATATCACATTCCACATTGGTAGGGCACTTAACTTTGGCCCAAATATGGGGTAGGACCAGGGTGTGGCACCTTAGTCCTCACCATGGCACCATGTCATGGTCCTCCCTAATTGGGCCCTATTTCAAACCCTTTTACCTATCCCAAAATTGAGCAAGAAATCATTCTCCGTGTCGGCCTATATGGGAAAATTAACATAATTGATGGCAGGCATGTATATAAGGAGGAATTCTCCTCTCATTTGGGAGAAGGTGGATGAGATTGGGAGAACAAGCAATTAAGCAATCAAGTGTTCAAGCAATAAGGCATTCATCATCAAGAATTTCTAGAGGTCTTCAAGGTTGCATATTCTTCATCTATCCATTGTGGAGCAATTTTACTTCATTCCTATGCAAGAATGTGTGTGTGATTGGGCTTTTGTCATGTTCATGCCATTTCATACAACATATGTGATTCCATTCAAGGAGAAAAGCATCATTATCATTCATTGCAGATCTGAGGTATATTTTATTTCAGCATTTACAATATTTCATTCAAGGTTGATTCCTCAACCAATGTTTGACTTAGAAAAACCCCTATTCCCAACCTATTTTCCCTTCTTTTTGTGTGTAGGAATCAGGTACAGAGATACTATCTTCAAGATAAGCTTTATCTACAGAGACAAATCAATCCCCCTTTGGTGTGTGAAAAGTGTGGAGGACCACGGTGACCACCACCATAGTCCCAACGTTTCAAGAGCTCTTTCTAAGATCAAATCCGACTTGTCTTACATTGTTTAGTTCTAAGTGCCCAACTCGATCCCACATCTATAGTAAACACCTTTCCTAATTTCAACATTTTAACCCATAGAAGAGGGTCAATCAATCCACACACCCTTGAATACAGTCAGTATTTCGTCCTTATCATTCTTGATTTGAGAGTGGATCTATTGGATTCATCCCTCTTTTGAATGTGTAGTCACATAAATCTGTCCACTTAATTAAATGGATATTTACTATTTATTTGATTATTTAACCATCAATAAATCAGTTAATTAAATTAATATTTAATTAATTTCATCTTCAACCTCTTCTCCTATTAATTAAATAAATTATTCAATTTATTTAAATTAATTCATTGAACCACACTCTAACATTTAATTAAATAAATAAAGCACATTTATTTAATTTAACCCTCTTTCCTCATTTAAATAAATAAACAAATATTTATTTAAATCCCTAAACTACCCCACCCCCACTTGCATTCTCCTACAAATGCAAGTTGCACCTATTTAGTTGAAATAAATAAATTTTATTTTAATTAAAATCCTATTTTCTATCACCCACCAAACCCACTTGCATCCTAAACCCATTCTAGATTCTTCTAATCCATTCTAAATTAGCCTAATCCTATCCCTTACTTATTGTCACATTTTTAAGCAACTTGAAGTTACTTCTCAAAGCCTCAAAGTCTTTAAAAAGCATCAAAAGCTTTATGTCTTCAACAAGTTAACCCTTAAAGTCTTACATAACCATTAATGGCTCTTAAATAACCATTAATGGTTAATTAAACTTGCTCACATGGTTAGAGGCTTTCCCTCTAACTCAATCCCCATTCAACTCATGGGTCTCTACAAGCATTTATTGCTTTGACCATGGTTATCCCCACTAACTCTTGCACAAGAGTTTGTCCATTGGATAAAGGCATTATTCATTGGATAAAGGCTTTATTCATCAACTCAAGCCTAACTTTACCTCCCAAGGTAACCTTCATGTCATCTCAAGCATTTAATGTTTCTTCCCTCTCCTCTCAAGCCATCTCATTTTGACATTTATCATCCTGTGATTGGGTTGAAAGCCCTCACATGGATCATAAACCCATCAATCCTGACCCTTGTTGAGATTACTCAATCTCAACCATCCATTGCCCCACTTTTCCTATAAATAGAGCCCATTCCTTCTTCATCCAAATCCATAAATTTTGTATGCATCAAACTTATAGTAAATTTGAGAGAGCATTTAGAAGCACTTTTCTTTGTTATTTTGGCTAAAATTAACGTAGATTAATTAGATACTTTCTCATATTTAGCTTGTTTGTATTTGCATAATCTTTTATCTTCATTTTGATAATCTTGAATCTCCATAAGACATCCATACTAGTGCAAAAATATGAGGGCTACACTCATGTGGAACTTGGAGAGGAGAGGAATAAGGGAGGAGAAACTATGAGCATATTGGAGGGCATCTTGGAGGGTTTTGTGTCTTTCCTTCGTTTTTGTGTGCTTTCCATAATTTGTTTTATATCTCTCTTGATATGCATGCTTAGGATTGTAGTTTCATTCATCTTTCATTTTTTATTGTCACTAACAACACTAACGTTTGATTCTTATGTTTCTTGAATCATTTTTAACGTGCATCAGAATGTAATGATAAATTAGTGGTTTTCATACATCTAATGGTGGGAACCCTAATTTTTCACCATTATAGGGTCTACAATAATTCACCTTTAAAATTTGCACATACATTTACCTTGGATCTACTTTTAAGATTCACTATGAATGGGAATAGTATTCAATGATTTCTTGATGGGATAAACTCTAAATGACCTATCTTCTATACATGCAAAATTCACCACTTCACAATAGTTACCTCTCTTCATGCTAAAAGATAGCATTTAATTATTTTATTAATTTTTATTTGCATGTTCAAAGTGGGTGTCCAAACCAAGGAGGTCAACCCCTTTAGACCTATTTTTCAAATGCATTCTAAACCCCATATATGGGTCAACCCCATGAGATGGGTCATCCCATGTATTATTTATTTATTTTATTTCACATTTTCTTCTAATGTGGGTGCCAAAATGCAAGAGAGCTAGCCTCAATCAGAATAAATAAAACTATTTATTAATACTTCCTTGTTACTTGATAATTATGTCCTTTGATTTCTATCTTCAATTTGATATCCTTTAACATTAATGATGATAATATACCCTTTTTTTATTGAGTGGTAAAGATGAAAATCATAAATTATCTTTGTTGGCCTAGGATAAAGTAAACTTAAATGCTTGTGGGGGGGAGTTGGGATTCTATTGATTGTACTCATATTTTTTATAATTTTCTAGCCATCCTCTAGGTCATTGTATCTTGAACTTATAACTAAATACAAGTACATTATAACTTCAAATTTATTACAATGAATTATTCATAATGGAAAGAAGGCCCTATTTTGTCATGATTCTTCAAATGGCTATGAAGTACTTGATATGAGAAAAGATATTATTCAAGAAAAACCATATTTATAATAACTTACCATTTGTTAAGTGGAGAAATTTTTGTTTGTATCATTTTCTAGAAAACCATAAAGCTATTTTAAAGATAATACTAGACAAGAGATAGGTCTTCTATTTTGAAAAAGAGGATGAGCTAATCTTGTTGTGATCCAAAATTTGTTCTTATTCTAGCAAAGAAGGGTACAACATCCAATAAGAACTTGTTCCTTCACAAAATTGGCTTCTTAATGTCTATTGGAGTAAACCATATCTTTTGAAAGCTAGTTCCTTTTCATGGATATAAGTTCAAAATAAAGTTCTTACAAGTGAGAAATTACAAAAAAATGACAAATTTGTGGGTTTAAGCCATTTCTCCATTTTAAATTTATTTCTAAATGTTGAGAATGGTTATGAGGATGTCTACTTTAGAAAAGTGCTTCTGCTAAAACAATGCTTCAATTATATTTGTTCTTCCTCTTGGAAAAATAAAATCTTCTCATCTTGAGATTCTATTATTCATAAAGATCACCTTTATTGAAAGTTTATTAACCTACTAGAGTTATCAATGGGATGAGCATTAACAATAATAAACTAAGGCTAAATGGATTCCTCCATATTTTATAAAAAATAACTTTAATGGAGCTACTAAGAGAAACTCTAGTCCTTTAAGGGTTGGACATGTTATCCATGATCATAAATAGGAATTGTTTTTTGTAGAATCTAAGAAGTTAGTTCCTAATACAAATAATGAAGTTCAAATCCAAGCCATGTCCCTAGGTATTGGAACCATTGTCATAGAAATCTTCACAAATATTATTATTTAAGGATATTCAATGTTAGTTATCAATTCTTTTAGAGATAGAAAATAAAATGGAAAGTTTATAATATGATGGAGTTTGGCTTTGAATTGTTTTCCTCTATTTGAATATATAAAATGTAAACATTAATTTTTAGAAGAAAATAGGGTGGCATATAGGCTATTCGATTTGGCCATTGAAAGGAACTTTAAAAAAATTGAAAGCACAAAATTGGAGGACTAGAATGACATCACTCTCTCCATTGTGGCACTAAATGAGTCAAATAACTTTTTTCATAAGGTGGACACTTTGGAGGATGAATCCATTATGTCGGTGCTAACATCATGTATTTGTCATTATTTTTATTGCTAACTTTTTTTATGAAAGTGTAGGTTCATCTCAATTGATTATTGTAGAGGAGGGGATTTGTTACCTCTAAGATGACAAATCTATAGAGAACAAATCTATCTATCGCTACCTCACTTATACTGGCGCTAAGGGTGAGCCAAGGGATATCAATAAAATAAAACCACACTAATGAAGGAATAATCAAATGATTAAAGCACATAAATGATGAAATATGAAAATATAAACTGATAGCATAGTATAAAACTAAGAACATATTATACCAGAGAACTGGGCAGTATGGACATCCGCACAGTGCACGGATGTCTGTGCGATGCGTTGTCATCTGTATGACCAGAGAGCATAAAATTCCACAAAAAGATAATAGCAACACTCCTTGAATGCACAAAACCTATTCATCACCTGCACACACAAAGATGGGGGAGAATGTTGGGGTTGTATAGAGGCCTACCTCAATCAGACCCACACTTTGGTGTTCTCACCTCCACAGAAAGCCAGATAGATAGATTGGATAAAAGATAAAAGATAAAATGCAAATAGAAACTATACTTTGCTTAGTGGAAGAAAACCCTAATTGCAAATAGATGAGAATGATATATTGATAAGTTAAATGCACCTAGATGATAGATACACTTAGAGATATGATAGATAAATTGCATGCAATGATAAAAGATAGATAAATGATAAAGAGAAGACAAGGAATGTACCCAAACCCTCCTTTTTAGATACAAGCGTGATGAATGCCAATAATCTCCATGAGAAACCACTGTATTCAACATAATACCTCCAATGCTACAAAAACTTAAAAAATTATCAACACAAAAAATGGAGGAATCTACTTCAGTGAGAAGAATGCTTAAGAAGTGTTAGTATGGATAGAAGGGAAAAATTTGATAAGGGCGAGTGTAGTACCCCTGCCCTAATCAAATCTTAAATTCTAGTTTGACCTTGGTTGATTTACCATGATGAAATGTTATAGTCAGATTTTATGATTATTGTGCGTACTTGTAAATGTGATTTTCGTATCGATTCTTGATGCCCTCCTAAATGACACAAGGTTAGTTTAAGATCAAAGAACACAAAACACACAAGATGTTAGAGTTAATCAATCTAAAAACCAAACACAATGAAGGCATTCCAAAGGAGACACTAAAAACATGCTAAATATATCTAACTAAAGAAGTAAGACAATGAGATATCTCCAACTATCTCTTAACATGATATTAGTTCTTTCTCCCTTGTTCCTCTCCTCTCCAAGTTCCAAAATAGTGTAGCTCTCAGCAGCTTTTTGCACTATGGATGCTTATGGAGGATTGAGATTGTAGAATAGCTCTAAACATGAAATGAAAAGCTATTTTAATGCTAAAATGATGTGTTTTAACCAAAAGACAATATTTAGTTATGCTATGCTAAATGCTCTCTAAAATGGCTATAGTCTAAATGCATACAAGTTTTCAGGATCTGGATTATGAAGGAATGGGCTCTATTTATAGGAAAAATGGAGCAATGGATGGCCAGGATTGAAAGGTTTAATCAAGGGTCAAGCTTGAAAGTTGGGGATCCATGTGCACAATTGGCACCAATAAAATAATGGCAAGTGTCAACACAGGATTGGGTTGAAAGAAGAGGTTGGAGGCATTAAAGGCCTGAGAAGACCTCATGGTTATCTAAAGGCTAAGGGTCAAGCCTAAATTAGGATTACCCACTGGATTAGGAGTTAATCCAAGGATAAACCTTTGTGCAAATGATTAAGAGATAATCATGGTCAAAGTATTAAATGCTTGATGAGACCTTTGTGGTTGGATAGAGGTTGAGTCAAACAAATGTTTTAACCATGTGGGAGGGTTGAATTAACCATTAATGGTTATTGGAGACTTTGGGGAATTAAGTGGTTGAAAGTTGGAAGCCTTTAATGGTTTTCAAAGACTTTGAGGAATTAAGTGGTTGAAAGTTGGAAGCCTTCAATGGTTATCAAAGACTTTGGGCCATTTGAGAAGTGACTCCATTTTGCTTAGGAATGTGACAATATTTAGGGGATGGATTAGGCTAATTAGGAAGGGGTTAGAAGAATCTAGAAGGTGATTAGATTTTGCAAGTGGATTTGGTGGGTGAGGGAAAATAGGATTTTATTAAAATAAAAATTCATTTATTTCAAAATGTGTGCAAGTTGCATTTGTAGGAAAATGCAAGTGGGGGGGGGTTTTAAAATGATTTAAATAAATGTTAATTTATTTAAAAGAGCAAAAGGGGGATTTAATTAAATAAATTGATTTTATTTATTTAATTGATTTGAATTGGATTTAATGAATTAATTAAAATAAATTGAATAATTTATTTAATTAATAGAAGAATGTTTGGGGATGAATTAATTAAATATTAATTTAATTAATTGATGGTTAGTGGATTTTTAATCAAATAAATACGAAATATTCATTTAATTAAAATGGACAGATTTATGTGACTACAATTCTTATGTAAGTTTATTTGTTCTTCTAATTTGTGTTATTAATCTTGGGCTAACACTTTCATTAAATATATATGTATGCATGTGTGGCTCATGGTTGTAGGAGATTGAAGGTACAGTACCACATAGGTACAAGGTTCGTCTCCACCTGAATTCGCAGGTTTGAGTGTACCTCATCGGCCCTAAGAGATTGGATTAGGCATTCGTAAGACCCTCATTTTAATCTATTCGTGCTCAAGTGAGTGTCGTCAGTCGTCCGTCAGTTTCCCCTTTGGTTGGGTTTGCGGGTCATGTATCTGACTGGCTTTCTTGGGTTGTGTGTTTTGCGTGTGGTAAATTGAGTATTTATTCTTAAGTATTTAATTTGATTAAATGTGTTCTTTTACACATTAGTAAATTAAGGGAATAAATTAAATAGGACTCCTTTGTGCGAGTAATCATTAATTAGAATTGCCTAATTCATGTTTGTAGCAAGTTCGATTAAACGGTTATTTTTAAATGATGAATTAATTAAGTTCATGCATTTTTAAAGGAAAGGTTAAATAGTATTGGAAAATTAATATTTACCCTCTTTGGCATTTTGAAATAGAAATGTTAGTTCTAATTAAATTAAGAAAATCTTTTTTTAGAAGAAAAGCAAGTTTAGCATATTTGATTTGTTTAAAAAGAATGATTTTCATGCTAATTTGGAAGAAAATAGTTTAAATCCAAAAAAATGAATTTTGGTCAAACTTTTCCCTTTTAACCTAAGTTTTGAAAATATTTTTGGAGAGTTATTTTTGGAATGAAATTTTTGGGGTATTTGGAGAAGGAGGATTTTCTTGAGCTTGCAGGTTGGGCTCTTTATCAAATCTTTCCAAGATTGTTGAATAAGGTAGGATTCTTGTTTATCTCTTTGGTTGCTATGCTAAATAGAGATTGCATTGATTGTGAAGGTTTCTGGTTGTGTTTGTTGATAATCTCATATATTTGGAAAAAAATGGAAGTTGTAGTGAAATCTCCAATTTAAACCCTCCTTGCTTCCTTTCCAAACCTCCAGATTAAATTTTGGTTGCTCAAATTGATTTTAAAATCAAAAAAATTGGGTTTGGTTGTTCTCAATAAAATTTTGTTTAAAATTCCATTGAATGTTTTCAAATTCAAGTTTTAATTTGAGAAATTAGTTTGTTTTGGGCAAGATTGGTTGAATGGATTGGATAAATGTGTGTAAATGATTCTTTTTGCTTGAAAATGATATTTGGTTGGGAAAATTTGCCTATTTTGGGTCTGGTTATTCTAAAGATTTTAATTTGTGAAAACCATGGCAATTCAGGAAAGTTATTTTTGTGTTTTGGTCTCTGTCTGAGACTCTATATATTGGGGGTTTTTCTGTTTTAAAGATTTTTATATCAAAAAATAATAATAATAAAGAAAATTATACTACCCCCCCATGTGGCAGGAAAAACCCCACCACGTGGGGTGGTAGCGATATGCTACCAAAGGTAGCCATCTGCTACCATTTGGTAGTAGTGCTACCAATGGCAGCACCTGCTACAAATGGTCCCTTGGGAAAAGAGAGGGGGCCCACGTTGGTACCCCATTGTCTTTGGTTTTTGTTTTTTTTGTTAAAAAAAAAAAAAAAAATTTGGAAAAGAGAGGGGGCCTACGTTGGTACCCCATTGTCGTTGGAAAGGATAAGTTTAGATAAATTGTTTCGAACAAGTATGGAATAATGATTTTATTTTGGAAATTAAATATCAAATTTTGGTTAATTAATATATATTTAATTATATCTTTATATATTTGTGCATATAATTACAATTATATTAATGTGATTTTGGTTTGAAAACTCATGATGAAGTATTTATATTAATGTTATGATGCAAACTAAATTTTAGTGAGTTAGTAAACCATGAGCGATATGTACCTAGACAAGGTAGACAAATTGCAATCTAATTAGATCTTTTAGAAAATTGGATCGATTGTAATGTTTACACGATATGGAAGAAGATTGTCTTTTCTGATTTATGTTTATGCATGTTTAATTTTTTATATTCACACTTGCTTAAGAAATGGCAAGTCCTTGATTGTGAATGTTGGATATGGTCGCATGTTGATTTGGGTACCTGCTTATGTCCTTGATCTCGAGTATTTACTGTTTTCATGTGATGGTTTTGTACCTAGTCATGTCCTTTGTGCGAGTGTTGAAATGTTGGTATGTGGTTGACCATAGCTGGTCGTGTTCCTAGTCAGAGTATCGTCAATCAATGCACCTCGTATGAAGACTTGTTTGGCCAAGTAGGTGTTCCTACCATATTGAAGTTTGTATGCTTGTCTTGGTATATTCCTTGGATTAGGAGTTAGTATGCTTATGGTCTAGTGTCATATGGGAAAGTGGCTTTCGAGGGGGGGCCACACCCAAAGTGGCTGCAGGGTAACCCATCAAAAGTGTGTCTAAATAAGTGATAACCTAATAGAATATTAGAGAGTTTAGTTAATGAAAACACTAAGTAAGATAATTGTGCCCCACACATGGGATGAGGGCTAGTATAGACTTGACATGCAGTGAGAAGGCCTGAAATGGTTAACCGACAATCTTGTCTTCTTGAAAGGATGTGTTGGGTCCACATGAGACTTGGATGGGCTAGAGTTTTGGGATAGGTTGCCAGGGTAACCTAGTAGATGGGGCCGAAACCTATGGAGGCCTGCCATGGTAACCATACCAAGTCATGTGACGACACTTGTCCCTTATGTTTGCTAGTATGATGTTTGTGTTGTCATTGATAGGAGAACTGTTGTGGAGTCATATCTTGTTGTTTATGCCCTTGTGAGAACCTGATATTCATGTTAGATCATGGGTTGTTTATGATGGGTTGCGAAGACCTAGTCTCGTGGGTGCCCAGTTGATCTTTTGTAATTGCTTCTTATCATGTTCAGTTGGATCCTTTTCCTATTCGGGGATCATTTATGTATCTATTGGACCGATATGGTCATATATATTATTGGTTTATGTACGCCTTGATGGAAGGATGCAAATGATGTGAACCTTATGTATTCTTCACCCTATTATTTATTAAAGGGGTCTTGCATTTGAGCAGACCTGGAGATGTAGCCCACTAGGGGTGAACTCTGATATCATTTCGGTGTTATGTGGTGTTTATGTTCTTCAGTTTATTTTTTAATTTAGCATGTATGGATGACATTATGGTTAAAATGTATAATGTGGATTAGATGATGTTAATCTTAAATGCATGTATGTAGTCATCTTATTAAATGCAGTAGTTTGGATCTTCAAACATGTAGGTTGGTATAATGGAAAGTGTAGTCACATAAATCTGTCCATTTTAATTAAATGAATATTTCGTATTTATTTGATTAAAAATCCACTAGCCACCAATTAATTAAATAAATATTTAATTAATTCATCTCCAAACATTCTTCTATTAATTAAATAAATTATTCAATTTATTTTAATTAATTCATTAAACCAAATACAAATCAATTAAATAAATAAAATCTATTTATTTAATTAAATCCCCCTATTCCTCTTTTAAATAAATTAAATAAAACATTTATTTAAATCATTATCCCCACCCCACTTGCATTTTCCTACAAATGCAACTTGCACACATTATTGAAATAAATGAATTTTTATTTTAATAAAATCCTATTTTCCCTCACCCACCAAATCAACTTGCAAAATCTAATCCCCTTCTAGATTCTTCTAACCCCTTCCTGATTAGCCTAATCCATCCCCTAATTATTGTCACATTCCTAAGCAAAATGGAGTCACTTCTCAAAGACTCCAAAGTCTTTGAAAAACATTTAATGCTTTGTGTGTTCAACAAATCAACCTCCAAAAGTCTTCCAAAACCACTAATGGCTCTTACATGACCATTTATGGCTCTTACATAACCATTTATGGTTATTTCAATCTTGTCTCCCCAAACATTTATTGTCTTGACCATATTCATCCATTTCACATTTGCACAAGAATTTATCCATTGGATAAAAGCTTTATTCTTTGAATAAAGAGTTTATTCATTCAACCAACCTTGACTCAAAATCCCAAAGTCATGTCAGGCATTTAATGCTTATTCCCTCTCCTCTCAACCTATCTCACATTGACACTTGTCATCCTGGGATTGGGTTGAAAGCCCTCACATGGATTTGAAATCATTCAATCCTGACCCTTGTTGAGATTACTCAATCTCAACCATCCATTGCTCCATTTTTCCTATAAATAGAGCCCATTCCTTCATAATCCAGATCCTGAAAACTTGTATGCATTTAGACTATAGCCATTTTAGAGAGCATTTTAGCATAAACAAACTAAATCTTGTCTTTTGGTAAAATACATCATTTTAGCATTAAAATAGCTTTTTATTTCATGTTTAGAGCTATTCTACAATCTCAATCCTCCATAAGCATCCATAGTGCAAAAAGCTGCTGAGAGCTACACTATTTTGGAACTTGGAGAGGAGAGGAACAAGGGAGAAAGAACTAATATCATGTTAAGAGATAGTTGGAGATATCTCATTGTCTTACTTTTTTAGTTAGATATATTTAGCATGTTTTTAGTGTCTCATTTGGAATGCCTTCATTGTGTTTGGTTTTTAGATTGATTAACTCTAACATCTTGTGTGTTTTATGTTGTTTGATCTTAGACTAACATTGTGTCATTTAGGAGGGCATCAGAAAGTATTCATTAGTTTATAATGCAATTAAAGTATGTAAGGAAATTAGATGTATGACATATGCTTTAATGTAAGATTGGATGTATTGTATAGTTAAATTTTATGGTTGAACTTAATCATGTTATCTATATTTTTAACTTACCGAACTAATTTATCCTTGTTTAAAGTATTATCTCATCATTAAGTTAATCAACTTAATTGGATTTATTAGTGTGAGTTAAGTGTTGAGTCAAGTAATCGCGTTAGGAAACTCTTTGGGTGTTTTTGATTATGGGAAAAATAGGTTTTGAGGGGACCTGAAACCCCTTAAAATAGGTTTTGGAGGGACCCGAAACCCTCAGATTTTACCAGGATCTGGAACCCATAAAACAATGCTGCCAAATAAAATTAACCAAGAAAACCAGTAGCCCAAACAAAGCTAAGCCGACAAAATCCAGCAAAAGCCAGCAAACACCAGCAGGAAGAACCAATCAAACACTTAAGATATAATCACTATAAATCAAGTTGGCTACACCAACTAGGCTAAAGATTCAAAATATGATGGGGGTTAGCATGCACCCTCAGCCAAACAACAAGATTTTTCTGGATCCCTTGACCTAAGACAGAGACTTCAGACAACAAAAATCATGACTAGCCCATAACCAAAAACAACCACAATCTGGACTGGACCCTTGAAAACTATCAGCAACCAGCCAAATAAGAAAAGACAAGGAAAATAAAACAAGATGCCTAGAGATACAAGGATTTTGAAAGGCTTCCCTAACATTAAAACTAGCTTTTTAAATGGCTCCCATAACCACTTGAAAGGGTTTTGAAGTGGTACCCTCAACCACCTTGAGCTAAAACAGAGGCCCGATCAGGAAAACATCCATCCAAACAAGCACCGCCACACTCTCCATCTCAATAGGAGAAGACAAAAAAGAGCTTGAGAGAAAAGATCCAACAACAAAAAAATCACCAACCTCTAGAGAAAGGTCCTCCAAACAAGGAGAGGAAGCATCAAAAATCCCCTTAACCACCCAAATATCATGCAACCACTCCACCTCCATAGGAGGGTGCAACACCTCAAGAAGAGATCCATGGGACTGAGTAGTAAGAGAAAAAAAACCCTCAAAAGGAAACCAATAGTGGAAGCACCGAGGGCCCACATAGAAGAAACATGACCACCAAAAGTGTAACCAAACTCCATCAACAAAGAAACAACCCCCACCTCAATAAGGAGAGAACATAATTTCTTTAGAAGGAGAGACCACACCAACAACAACCCAAAACCAGAACAACCTCTGCCCAACAAAGTCACCTCAAAACATGAGCATCCAACTCCTTCCGCGAAAGATATCTCCACCTCTATAGGAGATAAAACCTTCTTAATAGGCACATAGAGAGAGGAAGGGTGCTGAGAAACTACCCAAAACCTAGGAATTTACACCCAAAGGGAATCAAAAGAGCTCCACAAATCCAGCCCGAGAGGAGGAAAACAAAAAAAGAAGCATTGCAAGCACAAAATCCTTTGACCCAACATGGGAAAGGGCGCAAAGAAGGGACACAAGCCAAAGAAGAGAAAAACAACCTAACAAGACTGACCCAGTGGACAAGAGAGAAAGAGAGAGCCGCTAGAAGAAATCCCCATTGGCTTTGAACCACTAAGCCCGTAGCAGGAGCAGCCCAAATAGCCGCCTCAGCAAGAGACCTAAGAAGGCGATCCACCAGAAAGAGGGAGCAAAGGGGGCATCACGAATCATCCAGGTCCACATCCACCAAAAGCTAGGCATCGATACCCACTGCCAAGGCTCCCAAGCAATCATCCTCATCATTGTCTGATTCCTCCCCTTCCTCAGCAACAACCAAAACCCTAGCCCCCGCACTCGCGCGACTCCCAATCCCACTCCCGCTCATCATCTTAGTTTAGCCTACTCTTTTCTCACATAAATTTAAACTCTTTGGGTGTTATTTAAGTCTTTCGTTGTGTAATCTGAACTTAATGTTAACTCAATGTATCATTATTCTATTTTAACTTAAAAAAAATAAAATTGCACTTTATTCTTGTGTTTTAGCTTTATCCCTTCAGGGTTTCCTGGCGGGGCATTACAGTGAGTATATGCCCCCTTGTGTTTTTCCCCCAACAAGGTGGGTAAAATTGTGAGTATATGTCATGGTATTTCTATTGAGATTTGTATAGTCTGAGTGAAAATGGCATGTAGATGGGAGCATAGGGTGAGCAAGATCAAGGAGATTTGGACAATGTCGGAGCAGGCCAATGAGCCCAAGCAGGTATGCCGCTAATCTCATGCTTATGCTTCATTTTATATGTTTTTTAAGCATTTTCATTTTTGAAGTTGTGCGGGAATCCACGGGATGCATCTGGGTCCCAATATCGCACGTCCATCTAGGGCATGCACTATTGTCTAGGTACCATGCATTAGTCCCTCCTAGATGCTTGTGTCTATAAGACACGTTGGCATCTTAAGGACGTGTTAGCATCTGTATCAGAATGTTGATAGAGGCTGACTAGAATTTTTAATTTTCATGCAAACTTTTCCCAAGATGTGGGAGAATAATTCAAGACATCTTCTACAGACACTATGGGACCAAGCTAAGGAGTTGTCATCTACAGATAGATAACTGCTCAGGAGAGTGGGACTATGGTGGACCTTCTGTCTACCAGAGTTGCAATCATCAAAATGTTGATAGAGGCTGACTAGAAGTTTTAATTTTCATGCAAACTTTTCCCAAGATGTGGGAGAATACTTCGGGACATCTTCTACAGACACTATGGGACCAAGCTAAGGAGTTGTCATCTGTAGATAGATAACTGCTCAAGAGAGTGGGACTATGGTGGACCTTCTGTCTACCAGAGTTGCAATCAAACATGCACCAATGTTGTGAGCCCTAATGGAGAGGTGGGATGCAGATACCATGTTCTTTCATCTTCCCACAAGGGAGATGACCATGACTTTGATTGACGTCTACCACATCCTCCGGTTACCCATCCAATGGTAGATATTATCCCCTACCATCCTGGTGGGAGAAAAGTTAGGTAGACAGTAGGAGTGGGCCCTTAGTCAGAGAGATGTTGTGACTAGGTGCATCTACTTATGAGCATTGGGCTAGGACCAAGTTCTAATTCCCTTGGTTTAGCTTATCATGATAGCAATTGTGGTACGTTGAGTGCTTACTGATGGTCACGGTTCAAAGCTGACATCCAAATTTGTAGCATTGATCCGTGAGATGGAGGAGCGGGATAGAGTATATGTGTGTGGGCGGAGCATGCTTGGGCACCTCTACTATGAGCTCTCTCGCTACATGCATCATGAGTACTAGAGCTTGACAACATGTACCTTGTTGTAGGTCTGGATATTCAAGCATATCACATGTACTCAGCTATTTAGGTTTCCTATTTCAATGCCCTTAGACATGTCGAGGGCACACGACTACCCATTGTGGCACGACGAGTGGCAAACTAGGGGCCTCACATACTGGATGATCACCATTGACCATCTCAAGATTAGCAATGTCATATGGAAATCATTTTGTGACATGGGGGTATGGACTACAGACTACATCCAGCTCTCATGGATGCAACACGATCGATTCTTGCTTGGTCGCCATGATCACATCATTGTTCCCTACTACCGGTGGTGGTGTATGTGGTAGTTTGGGTAGGTGCAGACCATCCCATCCATTGCCCCCACATATGTTCATTCTGTCAGGGGCGTGGTGCGACCGCATGACCTGCCCCACCCCACCCTCGAAGATGTTCGCGACAGTTTCAAGGGTAATGATGATGATGACATCGCACCACAACTTGATACCGACAATGTTGGAGTCACCCAGGACTTTGTAGGCTGGTGGGACACAATAGAGCCTACCCCGATCTTCCCACTAGACGTGGCAGGAGGAGACGCTAGATCTTTGGGAGGAGATAGTAATGACCAAACCTCCTCGACTGATGAGGGTGATAGGTTGATGCAAAGATAGTGGGTGGGGAGTGCGAGCCCGAAGAGACCAGCGTCAATTCCCTTAGAGAGGGATCCCACCATCTCTTGTCACACTACTAGTGCAGGAACTAGCACCAATAGTAGCCACAAGGGCATTTTCCAGTAGGGTGCCTCTGTGAGATCTAGACTGGCAAAGGGGCGATCTTGGTATGCATTATAATTTTAGTTTATACATGTTCGTCTTTCACATACATGCTTTGATATATATACATGTAGAGATATTTGATGTTGTAGATACTAATATATGGTTTTTGTGTTTGTAGAGGGCATTGTTGAGTGGTTGAGGTTCATCCATCAGTCACTCGTAGAGATCATCCCTGATGTGCAGACCCAAGGCCTAGTACTAGATGCCTAACAGACTCTTAAGACAACAAGGAGATGTACCCACCTATTCGAGCCTATAGCACGACTTCAGATGGGATATGAGGAGGGTTAGGTGGAGTTGGTGTAGGGAGAAGAATAGGTGGTCACTATGACAGAGCAGAGGGACCAAGACTTGTTGGAGGTATACTCTAGCCTTGCAGAGAGAGACCAAATAGTCATTAGAGATGAGAGTGCCAAGAGGGTATGTGACACTCTGCAGAGCCAAGTCGATGACCTCCGATGGTAGGTGAATGTCATGCAATAGGGCATAGCTAGTCACCTTGACCACCCTTGAGTGCACTAGTTGCTAGCAGACTTAGAGGAGGCAGACCAGAGAGAGGCCACACTGTGAGAGGATCTCATGATGCAACAAGACACCATGACAAAGATGTGAGGAGAGATGAGGGTCCTGCAATCATAGTGTTATAACTAGGAGATCATAGTCTACCTTAGTTAAACAACCACCACGTCGGAATCAGGATCCCTCGGTGCTTGTGACCTCAGGGACCCATCCTCCTAGGAAATCATGAGACATTTTCAGTTGTATAGATTGATCCTTTTTTTATTCATCGTATGTATAGCATTCTTTTGATTCATATACGAATGTATTGATGTATTTCAACGACACATATGCTAACATCACATATTTTTGTAGTGATGTGATACATGTACATTGACATCATATATGTTTATGACATTCAGCGTTTCGATCTTATCTCGTGTCATTATGGGTGGATGTACTTTTAGTTCAATATGCTTATTATGTATGCAACTCATGTGATGGATGGTTTAGATTAGATGTACATCATGTTTTGATTTATATATCATTGTATATATGCATGATTAAACTACATGATGATCATTGTATAAATGTTTTTGAGACATAGATAGAGCATGTATACACACGCATGCACTGATACGCAAATATATATATGTATAGTAACTCCATAACATGAGATGATTAGATGTCGTGTTGATGAAGATATATCATGACATGACTATCATAGAGATCTAAGTGTCATGTGCATGATACATACATCTTTCCTTCTATGCATAATATATATGTAGGTGCAGAGTGCTGATAGGTTCCTTGAGAGGTGTACCATCCATGTGGGATAAACCATAGGCACCAAAACCATAGATAGAGGTGACATTGTATGTACCCAACCAATTCAGGCTAATCTTCCCTCTTTGATCAGGTGGTGCATTGACATTTCTCTCATTCTCACAAAGAATTGGGTCACCTATCTTAAATGCTCGGGGTAGCATAGGGTGAAGCCACAATAGTGGGTTACACTTTTTTGGATGAAGAAATTGCACTCATTTATCCAAAACATAATTTTTACCACTTTCAATCAAAAGTTACGTTGCAAGGTCACAACTAGTTTTGAAGATATGAAATTTTCCCTTTGGAGGGTCTAATGAAAGGTTTAGATTTGATTTTGAGAACTTTAATGGTCCCTAAATTCCTTGAAAAGTGGGCGTAAACAAAGTAGAAATTTACAAGGCAATAGAGCAATTTGTGAGCTTTCTGGTGCTTCAAACGGTTCGTCAATCGAACACACGGTTCTCAAGTTATGGCCTCCGAAAGTTTGTACTCCTAAATAGGAAATATAAAATACATCAGACATATAAATGATATGTAAAAAGGGAGGGACACGTCATAGGGCATCTAGAAGGGAGATAAGGTTAGCTACACCTTATTGGGTCTTTTTAGCCCATGGTTTTGTAATACTGTTTGATGGTTTCTTGTATTGTATCTCCTATATATGAGGTGCATGAGATAGAGGTTGTGTGTAAGAGTCTTATGGCTATTGAGTTACCTTTGAATCTTTGATTAGTTGTACTCTTGTGAAGATATTTCTCTACAAGTATATTGTAATCTGTTTTGATTGCTGAATAATATATTGGGCGACTTTTGGAGTGTGGGGTTTTTCTCCCGAAAGGGTTTTCCCAATGTAAATCATTGTGTTATGGTTTGAATGTTATTATATCTATTTCTATTTTCTATAATTGTTGTGATGAATTGTAAAAAAAAATTCATGTTACTCTCCTCTCAAGATTACTGTAGGAAGTTGTTCCGCTACTTGACTTCCTTACAAGTGGTATCGGATCTTGATCACCTTTGGTTTCAGTTGTGGGTTGTTGGGGTTTTTGAACTAATCCAAATTTGAGTGAGAGCTTGTGCAGAAGACAATTTTTGATCTTGTTGTAGGAATTTTCAGATGGCAAGTTCAACAGGGAAAATAGAGGAGAAATTTAATGGAATGAATTTTGAGATGTGGAAGCTAAAGATGGAAGATTTGCTAATAGATCAATATCTATGGGATGTTGTTGATGCAAATATCCAAAGGCCCTCAGATCCTACTGCAACGGCTCAGTATGATGTTATGGACAAAAAAGCCAAGGGTCTAATCAGACTATGCTTGACAGACTCTGTTCTAATCAATGTCCAAGAATAAAACACCACAAACAAACTATGGGATAAGCTTGGTGAAATGTATCAAGCGAAATGTTTATTAAATCAAATTTTATCAAGGAAGAAATTGTATTCCTTGAAGATGTAAGAGGGTGGACGAGTTGTAGACCACCTGGAATCATTCAATATGTTGATGGCTCAATTAGTATTTGTTGGTGTTAAGATGAACGGAGAGGAGAAATGCTAGATCTTTCTTTTTTCTTTGCCGGATTCGTAGGATTCTCTTGTTACTGCTATCGGTAGTACTTATGTTGTTTTAAAGTTTGAAGATGTGGTGGGTTCCCTACTTGGTGAAGAGATGTGAAGGAATGTATCCCACAGTTTGAAGGAATCCTTAACTGTTCATGGAAAAATTAAGGAGAAAGGCAAGAATAATGAGAAGCATGATAAGTCCAAATCAAAAGGGAGATTGAAATCTCTTGGAAAGTCCAAAGTCATTTGATGGAATTGTGGTAAACTAGATCACATCCGTAAGGACTGCAAAGATGAAAAGAAGAAGAAAAAGAAGAATATTGATTTTGATTCTGAGTTTGAGAAGGAAGATGGTGATGCATTCATCACGACTTTGGTTACTCATTAAGGTAATGATGCTTGGTTAATTGACTCAGGTGCATCTTTTCATATGACTGCCAATAGAGATTGGTTTTTTGAATATGAATAATTTAATGGAGGTAAGGTGTACTTGGGTGATGATTCACATTTAGACATTGTTGGTTGAGGTAAAGTTAGAATTAGGTTTTCTGATGGTAGAATAAAAAGGATTAATGATGTCCTGCATATCCTTAGTTTAAAACAAAATCTGTTATTTGTGAGCAAACTGATACATGTGGGTGTGCATGTAGTCTTTTCTAAACCAAGATGTGAGATGATTAAGGGTGTTATGGTAATTGCTAGAGGCATCAGGTTCAACACTTTGTATAAGCTAGACGCATACACTGTTGAGTGTAACAACACTTCTGTAAAAATTAAATATGTGGAAGATTTGAGGGTTTCACCTTTAGCAGATGAAAATGGATTTTGGGTACCTAAGGGTGCTCTTTCTTCTAAAGAAAAGTTACCAGCAAAGAAAACTATGTTATGGCACCAAAGGCTTGGCCACATTGGAGAAAAGGGTCTAAGGACCTTGAAAATTAAAAAACTTGTTGAAGGTTTGAATTATTGTAATCTTGAATTTGATTTATGTGAGCATTGCATTTATGGAAAAGAAAAATGCGTTCAGTTTTACTCGAGTTCTCATAAAACTTGTGGTGTTTTGGATCTTATTCATTCTGTTGTGTTTGGTTCTGTAGATGTTCCTTCGATTGGAAAATTCACATATTATGTTTCATTTATTGATGATTTTAGTAGGACATGGGTATATTTTCTAAAGAGTAAATCTGAAGTTTTGAGTCAATTTAAAGAATTTAAAGCTATGGTTGAGCTGCAGACTAGAAAGAAAATTAAAATTTTGAGGATTGATAATGGCGGTGAATTTTGCTCTAATGATTTTGATAGATTCTGTAAAGACTGTGGCATTAACAGACACAAGACAACTCTATATTCTCCACAACACAATGGAGTTGCAGAAAGAATGAACATGATATTGATGGAGAAGGCTAGGAGTATGTTGAGTGGCATTGGTCTAGAATAAATGTTTTGGGCTAAATCTTTGGCCAACACTTGCTACCTAATTAACAAGTCTCCTACATCAGCCCTTGTTGATAAAATGTCTATGGAAGCATGGTCGAGTCACAAGCTTTCATTGAGACATCTTAGAGTTTTTGGTTGCAAGGCATATACACATGTGCCAAAGGAGAAGTGGACAAAGTTGAAGAACAAGGTTGTGAAATGTATCTTCATTGGGTACAACTATGGTGTGAAAGGATACAAGCTTTGGGACCTTGTTGCACAAAAGGTAATTCATAGTAGAAGTGTTATTTTTAGAGAAATTAAGTCTCATTCTATTACCTTGCAGCCAAAATAGACTAAAAAGGAAGATGTGATTCAATGTCATTCTACACCTAAAAGAATTGAATCAAGACCCCTAGATAGGCAAGAAGTTGAGGATAGCTCATCTAGCTCTAAATCTTCAGAAGAGGAGGAAGAACCTCCAACTCATCTTGTTCGAAGGTCTACAAGACATAGACAACCACCTAAAAGGTATTCACCTGATGATTAGAGATGTATTTTTTCTTTGAATACTAATGTGGATGAACCAAAATCTGTAGAAGAGGCACTAGGTATGAATGATGCAGAATCCTGAAAGATTTCTATGTAAGAAGAAATGGTAGCTTTGAAAGAGAATGATACATGGGATCTTGTACCATTTCTTGAAGGACAGAAGCATGTTGGTTGCAAATGGGTGTTCAAGAAAAAGATTGGTTCAGATTGAAGCATTGAGAAGTATAAAGCAAGGTTGGTTGCAAAAGGCTACTCTTAGGTTGAGGGCGTTGATTATGGTGAGACATTTTCTCCTATTGCCAAAATGACATCCATTAGATTTTTTCTTTCTATTACAACAGCTTATGATTTAGAGGTTGATCAAATGGTTGCGAAACTTCTTTCCTTCGTGGTGATTTGGAGGAGGATATTTATATGACACAACCCAAGCACTATGTGGTAAAAGGTAAAAGTAATTTGGTCTGTAAATTAAAGAAATCCCTATATGGCCTCAAACAGAGTCTTAGGATGTGGTACCATAAATTTGATACATATGTGTTGAGTTTGGGATTTGAGCATTCTAAATCAGATCATTGTGTTTATTATAAAACTAATGGTGATCATTTCCTATACATTGCATTGTATGTTGATGATATGTTATTCATTGGTAAAGGGAAATGTGTGATTTCAGAACTAAAGTCTCAACTTGCTGCTAAATTTGAAATAAAAGATCTTGGTGCAGTGAAACACATTATTGAGATGAAAATTAAAAGAGATAGAGTGAATAGAAAGCTATGGCTAGGCTAGAGTAAGTATGTGAATTCAGTGTTATAGACGTTCAACATGCAAGATTGTAGACCATTGTGTGTTCCTTTTACAGTTGGAACAAAATTATCTGTTGTAGATTGTCCTACATCCCCATCGGAGATGGAAGAAATGAGTAGAGTTCCTTACCAAAGTGTAGTTGAAAATTTGATATATGCTATGGTTTATACTAGACCAGACATTGTCCAAGCAGTGGGAGTTTTGTCCAGATATATGTCTAATCCTGGTAGAGTTCCTTGGGATGCAGTCAAAAGAGTTTGGATATTTCAAGGGTACCTCAGAGTATTCTTTGTGTTATCATGGTAATTTAGTTAGAGACATGATTTCCCTTGATATTCATGGTTATGTGGATTCAGACTGGACAGGTGATATTGATAGCAGAAAATCCACCACTGCTTATGTGTTTACTTTATTTAGTGGTGCAATTAGTTGGATGAGTAAGCGAAAGGTTGTGGTTTCTTTGTCCACTATAGAAGAAGATTATATGGAAGCTACTTATGCTTGTAAAGAAGTCATTTGGCTTAAGAGACTGTGTTCAAACATTGGAATAAGACAACGAGTCGTGATAGTTTATTGTGATAGTCAAAGTGTGATCTGCCTAGCTAAGAACCCGACATTTCATGCCCAGACCAAGCATATTGATGATCAATATCATTTTGTCAGAGATATGGTCAAAGATGGCAGGGTGAAGCTGGTTAAGGTAGAAACTTTTATGAATGTTGTAGATCTTTAACTAAGGATATTAGCACAAAGAAGTTCAGATGGTGCTTGGAGTCTATTAGCCTCATGACCCTTAGCAATTAATTCATTGTGTTGATACTCCCTTCGCTCTTGCAAGGTGTTAAACAAGTGGAAGATTTGTTGGGAAAATGGTGTCTCAACCTTGCATTTACATGAGGTTACTATTTATAGTAAGTTTTCATTTGATCATGAAATGGTGCAAAATTCTCCCTGAAGCCTCTAGTTGGCTAGATAAGCATTCCGATAAAGTTACATCGCAAGATCACAGGTAGTTTTGAAGCTATTAATTTTTTTTTTTTTTGCAGGGTTCAATGAAAGGTTTAAATTTTATTTTGAGGACTTGAGAGGCCCCAAAATGCTCTAAAAAGTGGGCATAAATGGCATAGAAATTTATAAGGCAATAGAGCACTTCACGATCTTTTTGGCACTTCAAACGGTTCGTCAATCAGACACACAGTTCTCAAGTTATGGCCTCCAGAAATTTGTACTCCTAAATAGGAAATATAAAATACATCAGACACATAAATGAGTTGTAAAAATGGAGGGACGCGTCATAGGACATCTAGAAGGGAGATAAGGTCAGCAACTCCTTATTGGGTGGATTTAGCCCATGGTTTTGTAATACTTTTGACAGATTCTTGTATTGTATCTCTTATATATGAGGTGTGTGAGATAGAGGTTGTGTAAGAGTCTTATGCATATTGAGTTACCTCTAAATCTTTGATTAGTGGTACTCTTGCGAAGAGCTTTCTCTACAAGTATATTTTAATATATTTTGATTGTTGAATAATATATTGGGCGGCTTTTGGAGTGTGGGGTTTTTCTCCCAAAAGGGTTTTCCCCACGTAAATCACTATGTTATGGTTTGAATGTTATTATATTTATTTCTGTTTTTTGTAATTGTTGTGATGATTTGTAAAAGTTTTTGCATTACTCTCCTCTCAAGATTAGTGTGGGAAGTTGTTCTGCTACTTGACTTCCTTACACCCATGGGATTCTATCGAACCCCCTTTCGATAAAACATATGTTCTATCGAACCTGACTAGTAGAGATCTCCCCCCCAAACTCTCCAAGTTTCTGCAAATTTTTGGCCTTTGAAGCTCATATTGGGGGCTCAAATGGAACAATCTTGACAAACCCAAATGCATGATAGTAGTACTTGAAACAAGCTTTCCAATGATTATTATCTTAATATACATTGGATTTATTATGAATTGTTTTTAGAGTTACTAAACATAGGTTTCTCACCAAACATCAACTCTTGTGTTCAACACTTATGGAAAAATAGTAAACAAGTGAAAACAATTCTGAAAAATATCTACGCAATAGGTATTTAAGTCCTCTTTCCAACAAATAAAAAATAAAATAAAAATTGATGCATACACAACAAGTTACGAGCTACCAAATGAACATATATCAAAATTATAGTTAACTCGACTTCAAAACTTAATAAAATATAAAATTGAAGATAATATTATAAAACTAATTGAAAACATTAGATATGGATAAAAGAATCACATTCATATCTATTTTAGAAAAAAGTTATGCCATACCAAATGAGTATCACTCTTTAAAAATGTTGTTTTTTGTAAAAAACTAGTTTTCATTGGAGATAGAAAAATGGAAACAAATTGATTCCAAAAAAATTCAAAAATATATATTTATAATCTACACACAAAATATCACAAATAACTAGTTCATATCATCTACAAATTCTTTACGGTTTAGCAATAATAGGTGTATGAAGGTGAAGTTTTTCTCAAAATGAATATTGCAATGTCAAAGTTGGCTAAAAAGTGTAACCCACTATTGCGGGTTCACCCCACACTTTGCCTATACTATTTAGACAAAAACTTTTGATAAGCTTGAAGATGTTGAAGGGCCTTTAAATGGTGCTCATCTAACAACTCAAGTTGATCGAGACAAAGGGTAGAATAAGAATCATTGTCAATGTCCTTTCAGAGAGATGCATAATGATGAAATATCCAATTCAAGAGGCATGATAGCATTGGCGCCATACACGAGGTTGTAAGAAGTTGTCCCCATAGACATGTGTACACTTGTGCGATAGGACCACAACACATATACTAGTTGACTATGCCAATCTTTACCATTTTTAGTAAAGGTCTTATGTAGAATCTATTCGATAGTTTTGTTAGATGCTTCCACTTGACCATTAGATTGAGGATAATAAGGTGTAGAAAAATGATGCTAGATGTGAAAATTCTTGATAAATTGCTTAACCTCTTTGTTCTTAAATGGTACATACCATTATCAGATACAATGGTAGCAGGCAAACCAAGATGAGAAATGATGTTATCCATAAGGAATCCACAAATCACATCTACAGTGGTGGATCTCAATGGTATAGCCTCGACCCTTTTTGTGAAATAATCTGTAGCGGTAATGATAAAGATATGACCCTTAGAGGAAGGGGGATATATCTTGCCAATGATATCCAACTCCCACGTCTAAAAAGGCCATAGACAAGCTTGAGTTTGGAGCTCTTGTGCGGGAGCTCGAATCAAGCTACTATGTTGTTGACATTGGGGGCATTTATTGACAAAGGAAAAATAATCTTCTTTCATTGTTTTCCAGTAATACCCCATGTGAATTAGCTTATGGATTAAATATTTTCCCCCAAAATGCCCACCTCCAGAGCTTGAATGAGCTTTCTGGAGGGCAAGGGGGATATCAGCTTTCGTCAAACAATGTAGAAGAGTCCATTATATGATCTTCGATAAAGAATATTAGATAAGAGGATATAACAAGCGTCAAGTTTTTGAATTTGCACATGCGATCTCTTGCTAGCATCATCGAGAAAACTTTCAGTCTTGAGATAATTATAAATGTGTGCGAACCATTCTCCTGAATCAATAGGAGCACACATGAAATTATATAAGTGGATTTGATCAATTACAGCTGGAGAGAAGAGGACTTGTACCATGAAATCATATTCATCCTAACCAAAGTCTAGTGTTGCAAGGGATGCAATGCTTTCCATTGCATTCACATGTGGTTTTCTCTCCGCGAAATAATGTCAATCGTATAAGTACTAAAATATTTTAGTATGGTTGTGACCAAATCCTTATACTAAGATAAATTCAACTGCTTAATGCGATATGCACTTGTAACCTAGTTTAAAATAAGCTTGGAGTCCCCATGGATGCAGATATGTTTCACATCCATAACAATCGTGGCACATAACCCAGTAATTAAGGCTTCGTACTCAGTGATATTGTTAGTGCCATGAAATTCTAAATAGAATGAAAGAGGGACTAGTTTTCCTTCAGGTGATACCAAGACCACACCCGCTCCTGAACCAATCTGATATCTTGATCCATCAAAATACATATACCATACGGGCTCTTGACCAGTGGTTAATACATCTTCATCGGGGAAAATATCTAAGGTTAAAAGATTTTTCAGATGGGGCATCAACAAAATGATCAATGATGACTTGTCCCTTGATCGACTTCGGAGTTATGAATCTCAGGTCAAACTCAAAAAGCAACATCACCCATTTACCCAATCCACTTGAAAGATCGGATTTCAAAAAGAGGTGTTTAAGGATATCATTCTTAGCGATAACCCGTATTTCAACATGAAGGATGTAATGTCTTAGCTTTTGTGTCGCAAAGACAAGAGCTAGACATTGTTTTTCCATGAAAGAAATTCGAGTTTCATACTCTATTAGGATGCGGCTAATGTAATAGACTACTCTTTCTCGTCGTTCATCATCACGCTGAGCTAAAAAATCTACTAGAGATGTACAAAAAGAAAGGTCTATCAGACATAACTCGTATCAAGATAGGAGGGTTAGCCAAGTAAATCTTAATAGAATCAAAAGCTTCTTGGCATTCCTTGTTCCATTTGAAATGAACATCCTTCTTCTACAACTGTGTGAAAGGAAGGGTACGATCATCCAATTACGCTATGAACCTACGAATGCCCTAAATATTCGCTTGCAAACTATAAAGCTAAGAGATTTTTTTAGGTGGAGGCATGTTTACAACTGTGTTGATCTCAATAGTATCTACCTCATTTCCTCGACAAGAGACAATGAATCTCAAAAATTTCCTTGCATCCACACCAAAAACACATTTAAGAGGATTCAGTCTAATTTTATATAATCAGAGCCTCTCAAAGACTAATCGAATATTTTCATTATGCTCTTGACGAGCAATGGATTTTACCAAGATATCATCGACATAATTAAATTATAATATTTTATGGATGAAATCATGGAATATCAAGGTCATAGCTCGTTGACAGGTTTCTCCTGCATTCTTCAACCCAAACGACATGACAACATAGCAGAAAGTTCATGAAGGATTCATGAAGGCGGTTTTATAGTGTCTTTTGGGTTAATGTGAATTTGATTATACCCCAAGAAACCATCCATGAAGGAGAGCAATGCATAACCTGTTGTTGAATCTATGATCATGCCAATGTCCGGGAGTGGGAAATCATCTTTGAGAGAAGCTTTATTCACATCTCAAAAATCAATGCAAATACGGATTCGACCATCAGGTTTGCTAGCTAGAACATTGTTTGAGATTCAAGGTGAATAGTCAATGGGATGGATAAAACTAGCCTTTAAAAGCTTTTCTATCTCTATCCTGACTAATAAATCCGCCTTAGGATTCATCTTTCGAATCTTCTATTTCATAGGTTTAGCATCGGGACTTAGTATGATGTTATGTACCACAATCGACTCATCAATGCCTACTATTTCTTCATAAGACCAAGTAAAGATATCGGGGAACTAATGTAAAAGATCAAAATATTCTTTGAATTATTTGAAGGATAAACACTTCACAACCTTGATGCCCTTATTAAGAGTTTTATCACTCATATTGATGTCAGCAGTCTCTCCACTAAGGAGTACACTGCGATCTTCTGGATGAGACATGGGTATATGCTCCTCATTATAAGATAAAGGTTCCCCCTGCTCAATAGATTCTACAAAATACACTTAGGTATTCAAACAATAAGGATTCTTCCGAAGGAAAAAGGTCCAAGGGAACTTCATTAGATGGTGTTACATTATCAATGAGTTCTAGATGAATAAGCTTAAGAGGAAAGGGATCGACAGAAATCGTGTTAATAGTTAACCATGGTTTCATTTTGTGACCCGTATGGCGATATCCTAGTCTAATGTTGTGGTGACAAAGTTTGGCTTCCAAATGAATTCAAATACCTTGTCCATTAGGTCCGTAGCCCTTTCCATCATAACCGAGTTGTGACACAAGCTTATATCTAGGACCATAAATATCATGCAAATCCTTAAATGAAGGAGGTTTTGTATAGAAAATGTGATCAACATGATAAGTATCACCCGACTTTATAGATGCATAGTCATCTTTTGTAGTCGAAATGAATGGAATCTTGGGAAACTTGAGGTGGACAGGATCCATCTTTTATTTACCAACATGAGAGTTAGTGAAATCTAAGGAACCCCAATAATCACCCAAGCATGAATTTACTTTGGATAGAGAAGGTTATTTAGTTGAATATGGTTTGTTAGGAGTAGATTCCAAGTCTTGTACCTCAGGAAGATCTATTTTTGGGGAGTCTTCTTTTAGAGAATCATGATCCCTAGGTAGTTTCTCCTAAATGGGATCTTGGCTTTTAGGAACTTCCTCTTTCAAGACTTCCTCCCTCTTCTGCCCTTCCTTTTCAGGGGATGGGACAAAAGTAGAAGTTGTCATTGAAGAGGATAAAGTAGGTACATAATTTTGAAAACAAGGCGCATCTGAGGCTTGACCAACCGTTGCTATTTGACAAAGGTGCATAGCTTCAAGGTCAACCTTGATTGTGACAACTTGGTTATTAGCTATAAACTTTACATATCCATGAAGTGTAGAAGATACAACTCCCAAAGTGTGGCCATGGTCTACCTAAAAGGAGGTTATAAGATAAAGAACTTGGCATCACATGTACAAGGGCTGGAATAGTGACAGGTCCAAACTTCAAGGAAAGTATGACAATTCCTACAACAGTTTTACCATTGTTGTCAAATCCTTGGACAAACAAGGAAGAAGATGCCAAGGTGTTTGGATCCACCTTGATTTTTGGTAACAATTCCAGGCTATAAACATTAAGTGTAGAGCCTATATCAATAAGTGTTCAAATAATACCAACACCATTCACATGAGCAATTATCATTAGCAATTATCATTAGAGGATCTACCAAATTTCTCACTTCTGGAGGTGGAAGTTCATGAGGATATATAGTAATATTTGGTGAATTTGCACGAATATGATCCATCAACGCATTCACATCCACTGATCTCATAGAAGAAGGAAATAAGATCTTTTACAAAGCTTCCTATGGCATACCTTGATACACTAGAGCTGTTTGAAGAAAATCCCATAGTGACATCTTAGCGGGAGTAACCTTAATTTTCTCAATAAGATCATAATCACTAATTGGCTTATCTTCCTGTAAAGGTTCTTGAGGAAGACTAGACTGAGAAGGTGGTAAAGAAACTTGTGGTTGATCAAGAGTTTTCTTGTTCCTCCAAGTATTATACGTGTGAGAAATGGTGTTGTAAGAAAATTGTTTAGATTGCATAAACTTAGCATACAAATCAGAAGATTCTCCTTTAAAAGGTTTTCTATTAATGGTCTTGACCTTCTTTGGAGAAGGACTTGTTCCAGTCACATAAATGCAAGGTCTCTTAGGCCTTTGAGGAGTCATAGAGACAACAATAACATTCACGGACTTCTGATTTTTAAATGAGGATGTTGTGGAAGATGACACTTCTTTTACATCTCTTTTGGATAGAGGTGTTTCTAAGAAGTCATCCAAAACTTCATCCAACATATCAAAGTCATACTTGGAGAATGCCTTGTCAAAAACATCAAACCCTAAGAGGAAGAAATATGACATCAAGCATTCACGTCGGGTTCACCAAAATGTAGAGGAGGGGATACGTTGCCTTTAAGATGACAAATCTATAGAGAACAATCTATATGTCGCTACCTCACTTATACTAGCACTAAGGGTGAGCTAGGGGATAACAATAAAATAAAACCACACTAATGAAGGAATAATTGAATGATTAAACACAAAATTGATGAAATACAAAAATCTAAGCTAACAACATAGTACAAAACTAGGAATAAATTATACCAAAGAGCTGGATAGGTCTTAGGTTTTGGACACCAACGCGATGTGCAAAAATCTATGCAACGCGTTGTTGTTTGTACAACTAGAGAGCACACAATTCCACAAAAAGATAACAACAACACTCTTTGACTGCGCAGAACCTGTTCGTCACTTGCAAACACGAAGATGACAAAAAATGTTGGGGTTGTATAGGGGCTTGCCTCAAGCAGGAACCCTCTTTGGTGTTCCCACCTCCACGAACAACCAAATAGATAGATTGGATAAAAGATAAAAGATAAAATGCAAATAAAAACTATACTCTGCTTAATGGAAGCCAACCCCTATTGTAAATAGATAAGAATGATATATTGATAAGCTAAATGCACCTAGATGATAGATAAACTTAGAGATATGATAGATAAATTGGATGCAATGATAAAAGATAGATAAATGATAGAGAGAAGATAAGGCGTATAGCCAAACCCTCCTTTTTAGATACAAGTGTGATGAAGTTCAAGATATGTTCTTGTTGTTGCAAGACGATTGCAAGAGTTCTATGAATAGATATAGCTTGAAAAAGCTTGTAGAGTGTTCAAGAGAGCATAATGAGATCCAAAGAAAGAGAGATAAGAGAGAGCCAAGAAGAAGAAGAAGAAGAAGAAGAAGAGGAACCCTTCCAAATGAGAAAAGAAAAGCTTTCAAAGATGGCCCATGATGTCAAAATAATAGGATTTTGATCATCAGTTTGTCACTAATTCACCAAGTGTCATGCATAAGTGTCATAAATGCACTAGGCGTAATTTAGGACACTATAATTATGCCTCAATATAATTTTATCCATGTAAATTGTATTACTCTATATTTTGTTGTATCGTGCTTTATAAGGCTAAATACATTTTCTAATATAAAATATTTTAGTAGCTTTCATTAAGTTTAAAATATCATATAGACTAAGAATTAAAGAGTTTTTTAAGCTTATTGTAATAGGTGAAAATTAGGGTTTCATCAATTAAGGCAAAAAAAACCACTATTTTTTCTTAAAAGACCATTACATCGAAAGAGAGATGGACCTAATAGATATAGTCTTAATCCCTCTAAGGAAAAAACTTTGAAATATTGATTAGGTTCCACTTGGGGTTAGGGTCTTATTCACTCTTTCTAAGTTGAATTGTGAAAATGTTGAAATTAGGTTAAATGGGTGAATATTGAAGAGATTGGGCATAAATAGTAAGATACAATCATCATACAAAGCCACAAACCTGGATCTGAGCAGAAGATGATGGTTCGGATCTGTTCCCAAAAATTTGTCCTAATTTGTCTGGACCAGAGTGGTGGTCTCCCTGGTCCTCTAAATTTCTTGTCGTCAAAAGGTGAACTTGTTCATCTCTATGAATCCTGTCAATCCTCTGAAATGCAGCTCTATACCTATTTCTGCACATAATGAAAAGAGGGAAAATTATTGCGAATAGGGGTTTTCTTAAGTTAAGTCTCGATTTAGGAATTAACCTTGAATAAAATAATTCAAATACTGAAATAAATGGACGGAGACTTCAATTTCTTAGATGTGTATACACCTAAATTTGGTATGGAGATAATTAATAAATACGAAGTGATTTAATTAATAATCCTTGTTAATTGATTAAATACAAAGCAATTTAATTAATTCTTTTATTATTCTACTTGTAAATAAATCTAAAGATTTGTTTAGTTCATTTCAATAATCCTTGGATTAATTAATCTCCCCCACCATAATTCATTTCTTCTTTTTCCATAATTAAATAAACAAATTTAATTATTTGTTGAATTTAATTATGTTGGTGTAAATAATTATTCATCTTGGATATTATTACACCTTACTTAATTTTACTTAGGTACATGCATTTCATAGTAGTTTGGGTATGAGACACTTGGGTGTTTCTGCCACATTGGGATAGTGTGTGTAGGAGAATTTCCACCTTTTATGGTGTTGATCTTGTTGTTACACTCCACATTCAGTGGGTGATCCACCCCATGTGGAATATTATATTGTTTCTCCTACCTACCCACACCTATTTCCTACCTACCCTTGTTTCTTATTGAGCCACATGTCATGTTTGTGTGCTCACATATCCATATAGCTTTGCCTATATAAGCAGGCTCATATTCATTGTATGTAACGATTGATGATCCAGTTGATCAGTATTTTCATCTTGATAGAATACAATTTATTTCTATCATATATTTTGTCTCTCTTATTTGTGTTTTCCATTGTCTCTTGATCTTGGAAAAATCTCACATGATATCGGAGCTTGGAAAAATCTCACATGGTATCAGAGCCATTAGAGTGTCATTGGTTTGCTAATTGAGAGAAATTTGATGCTATTTGGGGTTTGCATTTTGGATCTTTCTATTGCAGGTTTTTATTGAAGCTTGATGGGTCAAAATTGAAGTTACCATTGGATTGAGGAGGACCAAGAAAGTCAGTTTTGCCTTTTGTTTCATCCAAATCTGACTTCGGAGTCCAAATCTAGAGGCATTTGAAGTTAGACGCTGCGGCGGAAATTTTCCAGAAATTATAATTTGCAGGCAATTTTCAAATAGTGATATCTCACTCATCCGAACTCCTTTTTCCGGGCAATTTTTTTTGTTTTGGGGTAGAATTTCATGATCTGTACAGTGGTGTGGGATTTTTCTGATTTTTGGATATAGGTTTTTTAGAAATCGTGATTTCCCGATTTTTACAACTTTGGAGGCTTCGTTTGGTCTCATATGGACTCCTTTTCAGGTGCCGTTTTTTTTTAAAGTGCATATTTTTTCATCTACTTTCATAATCTTCTATCTGCTTGCAGTGATTTTAAGTAGAAATTGTACTTTCAGTATTTGGATATTTTTTGGCATATTTGGTACTTGCATTTTGCTTGGATCTCAGTTTAGATCACTAGCAGTATTTGTTGAAGTCTCTTAGATCTCATTTTGAGAAGTTGTAAATTGAAATTTTAATTCCACTTTGCCTTGTTTTGCAAGTGGCCCATTGTATAGGCACTAAGTATAAAGTGCCAAAATCACCATTTTGGGGGGATTTCTTGATTGAGTATTTTGGGGGGGTGTCTTATGTGATTGTGCCTCTCTATCTTGTGTTTTTTCATTTTGTTGCTATGGGTTCTCCTAAATTTCCACTTTTAATTCCTCATAATTATGCATCATGGAAAATTAAGGCATGGAGTAAACTAATGGAAAAAGGACTCATTCATTATGTAAATGAAACTATTACAACACCACCTGATCCTAAGGCTGATCCTAATGCTCAAATTGAATGGCTTACTAAGAATTATATGGCACTTGGAACTCTTAGAAAGTATGTATCAAATGACCTTATTTTTCACATTGATAAGTGTACAACAATTAAAGAGGCTTGGGATATTTTTTTGAAATTGTATGGTCAAGTTGATGAGATTAAGGGCTACAAGCTTGATAGTGAACTCTCAACTTTGGATCCCAAAGATTTTGATACAATCCAAGATTATGTCACAAAAGCAACTGAGTGAAGAGCAAAGCTAAAGGATTGTGGAATTGACAAAAAGGATACTCAATTGGTTTATAACTTGTTGGACAAGCTTCCTTCAGAGTATACAGCCTTTGTATCTAGCTTTCACACCCATAGGTTAGCTCAAGGTTCCTCATACACTTCTCCCTCATTTGATTCATTCACGGAGATGTTGATATTTGAGCAATCTAAGTTGACCATGATGGGGACTCTCAAATCTTCAAAGTCACAAGCTTTGGTGGCTAACAAAGGGAATCAAAGTAATAAAGGAAAAGGCAAGAATCGAAAGCAAGCTAAGTCAAAACCACATCAAGATGGAGCACAATCTTCCTCTCCACAACAAGGTGATTCACCATTCTCACCTAAGAGGAAATCATATAAGGACAATCTTTTTTGTGGATATTGCAAGAAGTCAGGACATGATGAACATCATTGTTATAAGAAGGATATTGATGAGTTGAAGAATCTTCTTGAGAAGAATAGAATCAACCTACCTTCTAGAATGTCTGCATCGACTTCTTCTTCCAAGGATAAAGGAAAGGATCACTCTTTTGGGACAAATAAAGGAAAGGGACAAGCTCTTTGTGCTACTACAAGTCATGATATAGGGAGATGGCTTCTAGATTTAGGGGCTTCTCATCATATGACATCTTTGCAATCTATGTTTTCTACATTTGAGCCTTGCCACATGTCACAGATTTTGATGGGCAATCATACATACATGGATGTGATTGTGAAAGGATCTATTGCCATTGGGGATAACTCCTTCAATGATGTGTTGTGTGTACCCCACTTGACAAATAATCTTATTTCCATCTATCAAATCACACATGGGGCAACTAGGAAAACTGTGGAGTTCACACCTAATTCAGTTATCATTAGAGACTTGAAGAATGGAGCTATCATTGTGACTAGGGTGGTTGATCATGCATCTCGGTTGTACTCTTTTTCAGATTTTGGTCCTATTGATAAGGTTAATTCTTCCTATGTTGATGATTCCAATTTTGAGGAGAAATTTGGGCATTTGAACTTGGGGATTCTCACATGTGACCCCATTCTTGAGCCTTGCATTTCATCTCCTTCTATTGATATCACACCACCTATTGCACCTAATGATGCAGCTAATGCGACAGTTTTACCTTCTTATGATTTAGTGCAGTAGGATATTTCATGTCTTCCAGCTTCAGTTGATTGGGATGCCTACTTGACAAACATTGCAGGTTTGTTTGTGGACTCCTACATTGCAGATTTGGGAGACACCATTCATGACATTCATCTTCTCTTTGATGAAGATGATCCTTCTTTGATTGTTGTGAGGGATAACTTTGACCCTCTTGTGCATTCTCTACATGATCAATCTTTAGAGGTTGACATGATTGTGGATACTTTTGTACAACACTTGGAGGATGTCTCTTTATCTTTTGAGGAGACATATGAGTCTTTGGATATTGTTCTACATTCATCTCCACTAGATCTTAGAGTGCCTTTTTCAGCAGTGTGGCACAGTTTACCACCTTTGGAGGGGGTACCTTTCAGCATCGACATGGGGACACTTGAGTAGTTTTCAAAGATTCCTTTCATCATGAGTATTTTTGCTTCATCTTCCCTTCATGGTTGGGGAGACTCCATGGATACACCTTTGGTTTTGTTTCTTCCTAAGGGGAGGAATGGTGTTCGATGTTCATGGAGCAATTTCTTCATTCATCTTTGAGCTTCTATCATTAGTGTAGATTCCAGATTGAGGGGGGGCTTCCTAGTCTCTCTTCTTCTTCTCTCATATGGGGGGGACTTTTTCGTCACATGGGGTTTTGTCCTTCATATACTTCTATGAGAGTTCTTTGTATTTAGTTTTCATCTCTCTTTTGGGGGAGGGTTTTTTCCCATTGGGTTTTTCTCTCTTTCCCCACTTTGTGAGAGACTTCCTTGCATTGGTTTTCATGCATTTGCATTTGTACATGGGTACCTAATATGGCCCCATAGCCGGGACCCATCTTGCATTGCTTAGTTGCATTGTAGACTTAAGTGCATTCCCCTAAGTTGCACTTAAGGGGGGGTGTTGGTGTAAATAATTATTCATCTTGGATATTATTACACCTTACTTAATTTTACTGAGGTACATGCATTTCATAGTAGATTGGGTATGAGATACTTGGGTGTTTGTGCCACATTGGGATAGTGTGTGTAGGAGAATTTCCACCTTTTATGGTGTTGATCTTGTTGTTACACTCCACATTCAGTGGGCGATCCACCTCATGTGGAATATTATATTGTTTCTCCTACCTACCCACACCTATTTCCTACCTACCCTTGTTTATTATTGAGCCACATGTCATGTTTGTGTGCTCACATATCCATATAGCCTTGCTTATATAAGGAGGCTCATATTCATTGTATGTAACGATTGATGATCCAGTTGGTCAGTATTTTCATCTTGATAGAATACAGTTTATTTCTATCATATATTTTGTCTCTCTTATTTGTGCTTTCCATTGTCTCTTGATCTTGGCAAAATCTCACATGGTATCAAAGCTTGGAAAAATCTCACAAATTATCCCTAATCATTTAATTTGAATTTTTAATTCAAATAAGCACGTGTCCTAACTCTTAGCCACCTCCTAACCTAACCTTCTTCTAAACAACCCCCTAGCCTAACCATGGGTTAACTAACCCTATCCTCTCTAACCTCTTCATCCTAACCTCTTGTGGGTTGTTCACTCTCCTTTGAGGACACATTGCATCTTTGCCACTTGTCAGTCCTCCCCTTGCCACTTGCCTCTTTGTTGGCACTTGGTTGAGATTCCTTGACACTTGTCTTTCAAGAAATGACATGCGTCCTCTTCTTCAACCTCATCTCCAACTTCTTCAATTTCAATCGTCGATATCTCCAAATCTAATCTTGATCATTGATTTGTGCCACCTTACCCTTGGCCTTATAAAATCTATAAATAGCTCTATTTCTAGTAAGGAGCCTCCCCCTTAGCATCTTTAGCATTTTCTTAGCATTATCAACAACCTTAGTATCATCTCTAGCAGCATAATTAGCTTTCTTTGCATCATAATTTAGCTTATCATAGTATCATTGCATCTAGTATAATGAATTTCGTTGTATTTTTCATCATAGTTTAGGATTGCATTGTTCATCATTGTAGATCTTAGTATTGCATTTTATCATTCTCGTTTCTTGAGTTGTCATCTTGCAAAATCATGCATCTGAGAGCCATCATATAAACACGCAAGGTCCTTAAGGATAGAGAATAATGAAGCGATTTGAGGGAGTGGCTTGATTTACTTATTTATTTTTACTCTTTCATGTAATGCTTGATTGTATGTTGTGTAATTGTTTATTATTATTGCATTGAAACAAATTTTACACTACATTTTCTGGTGCCCACCATGGGGTCGCTTGCCTCATTTTTAATAATTTTTTTACACATTTTCCGTAATCGGTAAATTTGGAGAACCAGTTTAGCGCTTCGGGGAGGAACTTCAGCGTTTTCAGCTCCCAAATAAGCATTTCAATACCTTCTTCTAGAGCATTTATCTCCAATAATAGCATTTTGGGTTTTTAGATTAGAGTTTTTATTCTCTATATTAGCGTTATCATTTCACAGAATAGTGTTTTAATGGCACAAATTAGCGTTTTGATGCGTTACTTTAGCGTTTTCAATTTTTTTTCCTAAATTTCATTTTTCCAGAACTAATTCGGATGGTTACTGGAGATGCCTGACATCCGTGTGAATCACGGATTACTCACAACCTTGGTTGAGAGGTTTCAAAGTGAGCATAATACTTTTCACTTGTCAACTAGGGAGATGACCATCACTCCTGAGGATGTATACAAGATTTTGAGGATTCTATTCACTGGAGACAAGGTGGATTATGACACCACTCCATGGCCAGGAATTGAGGCACTGAGGCGAGTATTTCGATATGATATTATCTTGGATCGTTACATCACTTGGGATGATATGATTAGTAGATATGGAGTGCAGCTCCCTCTCACTTGTGTGTTGGTCGAGATTATAAGTTGTTTTGTGATGTCGGACAGGGGCTAGTAGGGATTCCTCTATGGATGGGGTAGGATGTTGGAGGGACTAGTTACTCACCCCATGAGATTAGGATGGGGTTTGTGTTTATTGGCCCACATGTACCATGAGATGCACAAGATCATCTATAGATGAGCAAAGAGTATGGTAGTCGGGGTTTTGGTATTACAGATATGGGCATGGGAGCATATCCCAATGTGCAGGCCTATTGCAGATGATACCTGACAGGATCAACAACCATTTGTTTATAGATACACAAGTTACATGTCGCAGCCCCACTTGGGGAAGAGTGACTACTAGAGACATCAGTTAGATGATTTGATAGTCGTTGTCTAGAGGTCGTACATGGGTTTAAAGCCATGGGATGACTGGAGGAGGTAGCGAAGGGACATGTTCATGACCCGACCATTGATTGAGAGATCCTCAAAGATCATAGAGCGATTTATTGTCAGTTGGGTCCTGAGGCAATATGGAAGACAACAGGGCATGTCTCAGGAGTTCACAACATATGCCCGATTTGCAGATGAGGAGAGATAGGGATGGGGGCCTAGATTATCATATGCCCTTATGATGCAGGAGTTGACACGAATACAGACATAGAGCTAGGATTATGTGGAGGATGTCACAGATGTGGGGTCGCTCCCCAATTCAGAGATTATTTTCATACACACCCATTCTCGAGATTCACAGATCTGATAGAGTAGGCACCTCAGATAGATGAGAGTAGTGATGCTCCAGTGCGTGCACAAAGAGATGTAGCACCCAGGAGAGTAGGAGGAGACCTCGGTGCTAGCTCGAGTAGAGCACCTATTATAGGACGATAGCGGAGACAGGGAGAGGGAGGATCACTTGGAGCAGTAGGAGGTGATCTAGGTGGTGATACCAGAGTGGAGGCTAGGGGTGATGTGGAGATGGGTGAGGGAGTAGGCCTTGATGATGAGGAGGCAACTCGACAGGTTAGGCAGTGGATTGACGAGCCAGCCGCCGGGGGTGATATACCTAGATGGTAGACGCCATAGGATGTCATTCGTGTGTTGAGAGGGAGACTTAGGGGTGTGCAGACATAGCCGACAGTATCACAAGCATAGATAGCAGAGAGAGATCAACAACTGCATAGCATGAGAGCAGAGTGTGATAGCCTCCAGCGTGAGGTGATGCATCAGACGAGTAGGGTGGCTTACTATGTCGCAACTTATAGTGCAGCGGTGCTAGGGGATAGGCAGGTGGTACCCTATTCACACTATATGGCAAGATCTGAGGGAGCTAGGGCATCGAGGCAAGATGATGTACCGGCACCGCATCCCCCACCTCCTCCTCCAGGCGATGAGGGGGAAGCAGAGAGTTAGTTTTGATGTCTCTCGAGATTTTGTATCCCATTTTGAAGAATTAGTTTTGATGTCTCTCGAGATTTTGGAAGCTAAAGAAAAATTAAGTAGTGTTATGAGCTAGTGAAAATGTATGTTTTCAAAACATTTTAGTTATTTAATTTTGTTTTATTTTTAAAAAATTAATTTAATTCATTTAAGTTATTTGATTTAATTCAAGTTATTTAATTTAAGTTATTTGATTTAATTCAAGTTATTTAATTTAATTTAAGTTATTTAATATGATTTAAGTTATTTAATTTAATTTAAATTATTTAATTTAATTTAAGATATTTAATTTAATTTAGTTTAAGTTAGTATATTTTATTTAATTTTTAAATTTTTAAATTTTAATTAACTTACTTTTTCTCTTAATTCTATATTAAAAATAAAATTATGATATTCCTTTTAATGTATCAAATCATGAAATCAACAAACTCAAAATACCAAAACTCCATCTTAAAGTGGATTCCAAGATAGTTACGGATGCAATTTCTAGTGGATCCTCCCAATGTTGGCGAATAAATAAATTTATTTCTATTATTTGCACAAAATTGGATTCTTTTCAAGATTTTAAAATTTCACATATTCAAAGTTATCAAATTTCCACAATCCATTCAAATCTTGTATGCAGTTTCTGGATTAGATTGTGTGAGCAATTTTTAACCAACTAATCTAGAAACTACATACAAAATTTCACATTTTTGTCCAACCTAGGATGTGAGTTGGACCCTCAAAGGATTCGGCGGTGGGACAATTCAGAGGTCGATGTGGCATGGGCTACTTGAACGATACTTGGTAGTTATTTTTCTTACCAATGGGATATACAGTTCATTAATTTCACTCCTCGACTTTTGTTCTTCATGCTGATCTTACTTCCTCATCATTAATTTTGAGCCACTACCTAGATTTATTATTATGACAATTTTTTTTGAGATTGGATGTTTGCGGGGTGGCACATATTACATCGATGTGGCATGGGCTACTTGAGCGATACTTGGTAATTATTTTTCTTGCCATTGGGATGTACAGTTCATTAAATTCACTCCTCGACTTTTTTTCTTCATGTTGATCTTACTTCCTCATCATTAATTTTGAGCCACCACCTAGATTTATTATTATGACAATTTTTTTGTGATCGGATGTTTGTGGGGTGGCACATATTACGTCGTGTGAATGGGTTGGCTTAGTCTTGAAATTGAAAAAATTCTAGATTTTTGACAAACATTGTTTACCTTTGAATGATGCTTTCCTTGGTTTTGGAGAGAGGGTGACGTGTGGTGGTGGAATAGTTAATATCAGCTTCTCAGGCTGGAGATGGAGGCCAATTTCATTTTTTCTGTATGATGAGGAGGAATTTTTTAACATTTTCAAGTGACTGTTAGGCCGTGAATATTTGGTGTCTGAGTTTCGATACAAAATAAACATGGGCATTGTGTCAGTGTTGGTGGCCTGGGGTCTTTCTTTTGGGACTAAAGCAGAAGTTGAATGGATGGCTAAAGTGTGTGTCTCAACTCATTCATTGTGTGGTTTGGTTTCTCTGTTGGGGAGAGCAATTCTAGCACAAGGTTTGAGACATCTGTTTGGGGAGGGAATAATGCCCAACCAAGTGCATGTGGAATATCAATTGTCCATGCTTTGGTAGGATGGTGCAAATCGTGTGGCAAGAACTGATGAGGCTCAGGAGGCGTGGGAGGATCTATTGGTATACATTCACTTGGAAAAGATTGAAATGGACAAGGCTTGTGAGGCAAAGAAGAAGTAGAACTATGGCAAGATGATGCAGACTGGCGTTGCAGACTGTTGGGGGTTTGATCCTAGCCAGAATTTGAAAACCAAGTAGGAAATTTGTTTGGCCTTTAATGGTGGATATTTAGTATCCCTTTTTTTATGAACTGGTTAGATATGTATACATGTATTTTAAGTTTAATTTAATATATTCAATATCAATCAAAAAAAAAATTATGATATTCCTTTTAATGTATCATTAAACTTTTAAAGGATCAATATTTTTGTTATTTAATTTAATTTAATTTTAAAAATTTATTTAATTTTTTATTAAGCAAGCTATTTAATTTATTTTTTAATTCTTAAATTTCAATTAACCTATTTTTTCTCTTAATTCTATATTAAAAATAAAATTATGATATTTAAATTGGTGTAAATAATTATTCATCATGGATATTATTACACTTTACTTAAGTTTACTTAGGAAATGCATTTCGTAGTAGTTAGGGTATGAGACACTTGGGTGTTTGTGCCACATTGGGATAGTGTGTGTAGGAGAATTTCCACATTTTATGGTGTTGATCTTTTTGTTACACTCCACATTCAGTGGGTGATCCACCTCATGTGGACTATTATATTGTTTCTCCTACCTACCCACACCTATTTCCTACCTACCCTTGTTTCTTATTGAGCCACATGTCATGTTTGTGTGCTCACATATCCATCTAGCCTTGCCTATATAAGAAGGCTCATCTACATTGTTTGTATGAACAATCATTGAACATCTTGTAATGATTCAGTTGATCATATTTTGCATCTTGATAGAATACAGTTTATTTCTATCATCTATTTTGTCTCTCTTATTTGTGCTTTCCATTGCCTCTTGATCTTGGCCAAATCTCACATGGTATCGGAGTTGGTCCATGTCTCACATGGTATTAGAGCCATTAGAGTGTCATTGGTTTGCTAATTGAGAGAAATTTGATGTTATTTGGGGTTTGCATTTTGGATCTTTCTATTGCAGGTTTTTATTGAAGCTTGATGGGTCAAAATTGAGGTTACCATTGGATTGAGGAGGACCAAGAAAGTCAGTTTTGCCTTTTGTTTCATCCAAATCTGACTTTGGAGTCCAAATCTAGAGGCATTTGAAGTTAGACGCTGCGGCGGAAATTTTCTAGAAATTATAATTTGCAAGCAATTTTCAAATAGTGATATCTCACTCATCCGAACTCCTTTTTCCGGGAAATTTTTTTTTGTTTTGGGGTAGAATTTCATGATCTGTACAATGGTGTAGGATTTTTCTATTTTTCGGATATAGATTTTTCAAAAATCGTGAAATCCCGATTTTTACAACTTTGGAGGCTTCATTTGTGCTCATATGGACTCCTTTTCAGGTGCCATTTTTTTTGAAAGTGCATATTTTTTCATCTACTTTCATAATTTGCCATTTGTTTGTAGTAATTTTAAGTAGAAATTGTACTTTCATTATTTGGCCATTTTTGGCATATTTGGTACTTGCATTTTGCTTGGATCTCAGTTTAGATCACTAGCAGTATTTGTTGAAGTCTCTTAGATCTCATTTTGAGAAGTTGTAAATTGAAATCAGAAGTCCACTTAGCCTTGTTTTGCAAGTGGCCTATTGTACATGCACTACATATAAAGTGCCAAAATCATCATTTTTGGGGGGTACTTTGATTGAGTTAATTTGGGGGGGGTGTCTCTTGTATTTTTGTGCTCTTGTGTTCCTTCTTTTTTGCTGCTATGGGTTCTTCTAAGTTTCCTCTCTTAAACTCCTCATAATTATGCTACTTGGAAAATTGATGCATGGAGTAAACTTATGGAAAAAGGACATACTCATTACATTGATGGAACTATTGTTGCTCCTGCTGATCCTAAGGTTGATCTAGTTCGTCACTTGGATTGGCTCACTAAAAATATCATGGCAATTGGTACCTTAAGAAAGTATGTATCAAAGGATCTCATTTTTCATATTGAGAAGTGTAGTCTAGTCAAGGATGCTTGGCAAAAGTTTCAAGACTTGTATGGTCAAGTTGATGAGATTAGGGGATATCAAATTGATAGTGATCTCACCATGTTAGATCCCAAGAACTTTGATACTATACAAGATTATGTCACTAAGGCAAATGTGTTGAGGGCACAACTCAAAGATTGTGGCATTGATAAGAAGGATACTCAATTGATCTTCAACTTGATAGGCAAGCTTCCACAATAATATGCAACATTTGTTTCTAGTTTCCAAACCCATAGGATGACAATGGGTTCAAGCTACACAATGCCTACATTTGATGCTTTCAATGAAATGTTGATGATGGAACAAACTAAGTTGATAAGCATGAGCATTCTTAAGGCTTCTAAGTCTCAAGAATTAGTGGCAAATCAAGGGAACAAAGGAAATCAAGGAAAGGACAACTCAAACAAGAAGAAATGGCAATCAAAGCCTAAGGACAAAGCATCATCCTCTCCACAACAAGGAGATTCATCCTCTTCCAAGAGGGATAACTCACCAAAGAGGGAGAGACCTACTTGTGCCTATTGTAAAAAATTTGGTCACGAGGAGCATCGTTGCCATTCTAATAAGATTGATGAGCTCACACATATCCTCAAAAAGCATAACATTGATTTGCCTAATGTCTACAAGAAGGACGATTCATCAACTTCCACTTCCTCACATTCAAAAGGAAAAGGGCAAGCATTCATGGCTTCTACAAGTGGGAAGACTCACTCTTTTGGGACAAGAAAAGGAAAATCTCTATGTGCTACTATCAGTCATGATTCAGAGAGATGGCTTCTAGATTCAGGGGCTTCTCATCATATGGCATCTTCGTAGTCTATGTTCTCTACATTTGAGCCTTGCACCATGCTGCAGATATTGATGGACAATCATACATACATGGATGTGATTGGGAAATGATCTATTGACATTGGGGATAACTCCTTCAATAATGTGTTGTGTGTACCCAACTTGACAAACAATCTCCTTTCTATCTATCAAATCACACATGGTGCAACTAAGAGAGTTGTGGAGTTCACACCTGAGTCGGTTTTCATTAGAGACTTGGAGACTAGAGCTATCATTGCAACTGGGGTGGTTGATCATGCATCTCGGTTATACTCCTTTTCAGATTTTGTTGATGATGATGATTTCACATTTGATGATTCTACACATGATGATCACACTTCTTGTGATGGATCAGTTTTTGAGGAGAACTTTGGACACTTGAACATGGGGATTCTCACATGTGACCACGTTCTTGAGCCTTGTATTTCATCTCCTCATATTGATATCACATCACCTATTGCACCTGATGATGCAGATAGTGCGATAGTTTTGCCTTCATATGATTCAATGTAGCAGGATATTCATTGTCTTCCAGCTTCAAATTCATGGGATGGTTACTTGACAGACATTGCAGGTTTGTTTATGGAATCCTACATTGCAGATTTGGGAGACAGCATTGATGACATTCATCTTCTCTTTGATGAAGGTGATCCTTCTTTGATTGATGCGAGGGCACACTCTGACCCTCTTGTTCATTCTCTACATGATCATTCTTTTGAGGTTGATATGATTGTGGATACTTGTGTACAACAGTTGGAGGAGGTCTCTTTATGTTTTGATGAGACATGTGAGTCTTTGGGACATGTTCTACATCCATCTCCACTAGATCTTGGAGTGCCTTTTTCAGAAGTGTGGCACAGTTTACCACCTTTGGAGGGGTATCTTTCAGCATCGACATGGAGACACTTGAACAGTTTTCAGAGATTCCTTTCATCATGAGTTTTCTTCATACATATTCCCTTCATGATTGGGGAGACTTCATGGATACACCTTTGGTTTTGTTTCATCTCTCTTTTGGGGGAGGGTTTTTTCCCATTGGGTTTTTCTCTCTTTCCCCACTTTGTGAGAGATTTCATTGCATTGGTTTTCATGCATTCACATTTGTACATGGGTACCTAACATGGCCTAGTAGCTGGGACCCATCTTGCATTGCTTAGTTGCATTGTAGACTTAAGTGCATTCCCCTAAGTTGCACTTAAGGGGAGGTGTTGGTGTAAATAATTATTCATCATGGATATTATTACACTTTACTTAAGTTTACTTAGGAAATGCATTTCGTAGTAGTTTGGGTATGAGACACTTGGGTGTTTGTGCCACATTGGGATAGTGTGTGTAGGAGAATTTCCACCTTTTATGGTGTTGATCTTGTTGTTACACTCCACATTCAGTGGGTGATCCACCTCATGTGGACTATTATGTTATTTCTCCTACCTACCCTTGTTTATTATTGAGCCACATGTCATGTTTGTGTGCTCACATATCCATCTAGCCTTGCCTATATAAGAAGGCTCATCTACATTGTTTGTACGGACAATCATTGAACATCTTGTAATGATCCAGTTGATCATATTTTGCATCTTGATAGAATACAGTTTATTTCTATCATCTATTTTGTCTCTCTTATTTGTGCTTTCCATTACCTCTTGATCTTGGCAAAATCTCACAAAATCATAAAAACCATGAAATCAAAAAACTTATCAACTTGAATTTAAATGTCCAATATTTTAGCTATTAATATTATTTAATTTTAATTTTAATATGTATAATATAATTAAATTATAATATTTAAAACATAAAGGCAGAAAAAAGTGAAAATGCCTCTATGTGCGAAAAAATGATGCAATGCATCGACATCCTTTTTAGAGCGTTCTTATCCGTCGCGGGGAAATTACAGAGGCTCTGCAAATCGATTCGTTGTTTTGGCTAATAAATCTGGGACTGAGGATCTTGGTAGGGTCATTTCACGGACCCGCGATCAAGAGGCCTTCTTTAGAAAAACAAAATACTCTTTGGTTAATGCGGTTAGGGCTCCCCCCACTCTTTACAAGGGCTGGGATCAGAATTGGTATTTGGTGAGTCGCAGAAATAAAAGGGCATTAGGGCAACCAAATAGCCTCAAACGAAATTCCAATCATTGTCAGGAGGAGGGTTTTGTTAAACCTAACTAGTCAAAGAGTTCCTCTGCTTGCCATATTTTTCCTCCACGGAAATCTCTTGGTAAATTATCAGAGGATATGAAAACCCTTGGCTATCAAAATTCTAAGGAAGTTGAGCTCCCAATGTCGGATCTACCTTCAAATTCCCTAGCTTCTCCTAACGGGTTGGTCATTAAAATTGATAATCTTACCCAGGCCAGGTATCAAATGCATTGTAGTGACAAAATGATCTTTTCTCGGTGGAAAGGTTGGGGGATCCTGTTTGAACAAATTGGCAACTGGGTGTCGTCTTCCTTCAATAACCAGGTAAAAATTGACATCATTCCTGATAATTTCTTAGCTATTGAATGTGGTAATCAGAGTCTGAGAAATTCATTGCTAAATGGGGATATATTAACATTTAAGGGTCTAGGGTTTGATTGCTAGGAATGGCAACCTCTCTTTCTCCCATCTCAATTCAATTCCTGCATGGTTAATAGAGAAATTTCACTTGATAAATTTCCTGTAGAATTATGAAATAACGACTTTTTAAGAATAATAGGTGTAAAGCGGAAAATCGCGGTCGAACCCTAGTTGGTCTCCCCTCTTCTAACTCCGAGGAGAGAGAAGGGAGGTTCGCTAGGATTCGATGGGTTTTCACTTAGGGGGAAGACTTTACATTCAAAAGAGGGGTTGAAACTCATAAGATTCAATCCCACACGATGTAAGATTGGATGCTAAATGAATTTCAAGGGTTTGGAAAGCAAAGCTACCCTCTTTTGTAAAGAATGTTGATTAAGGAAATTAAGCTAAGAATACATAGAAAGTCATAAAGATTCGCTTATAAACTGAGTTCGGGTTATAGGATGAAGCTGCGGACCTGGAATTAGCAGTAGAATGTCGATACGGCGCTGTCCTGCAAATTTGAGCAAAGGTTGTCGGGACGATGGCGCCCGGCACCACGGTCCTCCGAAAAATCCGCGAAACGAAGGGGGATATGTTCGTCTCTGCACAAGGATTCTAGATCTTCAATTTCAGCCGCGTACCTGCAACCTACACAGAAAAGCGAAGACGATTGGGGGGTTAGGGATTGGGGGTTTGCCTTTAGGTCAAACCCCGGTTTTGGAACTAACCAAGAAATGAGCAAGAGCTGTAAATGTAAATGACTGTAAAACAAGTACTAATACCTTGTTCTAAGGATGTTTGTATCCTTATGTGCAAAGGTTTAGATGTTGTATGTTGTAGTATGTGGCATGTAATAAGTGATCTCCTCTTCAATGGTTGAATCCTTGACTTGAATGCAACACTTAGCCTTGAATGGAGACTTGGAATGATCAATTGCTTGAATGCTTGAATGCTTGAGTATAGTTTCCACGCTTTTTCCGTCATGTATATCTTCTTTCCTCTTTCAAATGAGAGAGAAAAATGTAGTTTATATACTTGTCAATTAGGGCTGATAGACTGATTTTCCCGACCTTAGGCCGACCAGGGAAGTATATTTCCAAATTGCAATCAAAAAGACCCGATATCACTTAGGAAACCGGGCCCAAAATAGGACCCAGGGACCAGGGCACTGGGCGCTCTGGTCCCACCTCCGGGACAGCGGGGTGCAAGGAGGTTCAGGCCAATGGTGCTTGAAAAATGCAGTTTTCAGTGTCGTGAGCAAGTTTTGGGGTCTCCATTCAGGTTGCGTGTTGCGTCGCCATCGTGAAGACCGAAATGCAGTCGAAATTGCAAGTGTCGCAATTTTAGGACGCTACATTTAGCCCCCACTTTAGCGGGAGTATGTATGCTCATACTTCCGGTAAAGTACAAGGAAACAACGTTGAAAGACTTTCACCACGTCAAGGAGGCAAGACACACCAAGCCCCCAGTGGACTAAGGATCTTACGACTTCGATTGACAAAGTAAAAGGGAAGATCACGAGGGAGAACCATGACTGTCAGTAGTAAGATTCCCTCACTATGAGTCATGCAAGAAAGATACCAAAAATCTTCAAGACAAAGCTAAGTTTGCCAAGAAATTTTCAAGTATCTTTGAAAGGATAGACAGGGTGTATGCCCCCCTACGTTAAAGCAATCGCACACGCCTCAACGGGGGTGATTGTTTTAACGTAGTGATACACATAAGAAATGAGAAAGGAAAAAGGAGCACGTTATCGCAAAGATTTAGCCCCCAAGTGTGAGATAAACCCAAGGATAATAGACACAAAACACAAAGCACGAGGTGACTTCGCTTTCCTCGGGGTCAGTATGCTGTATGATAAGTCATGTATATATCATATGGATGTATGCATAATTGTTCTTCATTCCCCAATCAAGGAAGGTCACCTAGAAGAAGGGAACACATGTGTCTTTTGAGTCAACATGAGAGAGACCAAAGAGATCTCAATGCTTTGCATCGTCCTCAAGTAGACAACACTAAGGACAACAAATAGAAGAATGAGAATAACATATAGAAGAAGTAACACAAGAGAGGAGGAGAGAATCTGCTATGCTAATGTAACTAGTCTAGCATGTCATCTACCCCCCGATCTTGCTGATCAATATTTCGGGAAGGCAGGGAACACGCTAGAGGAGGAACATCCAACATAGCAGATGGAGCTATCACAAGATCCCAACAAGGGCTATGTTCATGTTCCAAGCCACATTGTTCTTGTCTAGGAGCTAGGATAAGTGCTTTAGAAAATTCATTAGATAAATGGTTATCAACATCAACAAGTTCATATTCGCTATCAGAAGCAAGAGGAGTAACATTTTCATCATGCATAACATTTTCATCTATATCATCATCAAGATTTATAAAAATAGGATCTTTAACTCGCACAGGATCAAGACCATCATGCATCTTATGTTTAGGAGATTTAGGCTCAATATCCGGCTGAGGAGAAAATGGAATAATGCTTGTTGAAGGTGTTTTTGGAGATTGTAAAGTTTGAGAAGCAAATGCTTGAGCCCTAAGACGACGCTTTCGTCGGCGTTCCCGTGCAGAACGATTACGTCTAGTCTTAGTAGGAAGTGTAGAAGGTAGAGGAGGAGGAATGTTCTCATCCTTATCACTTGGGTGTTTAGGTTGTGGTCTCTTAGGCTGGATAATAGGAGAAGAAGAAGGTCTCTTCTCTCTATAAAAGGTAGGAGGAGGAACTGCTCCATATAAAGGAAGAATTTTTGGTTTAGGAAGAAGACCAAGTCCATCATGACAAGGAGGTATAGGTCTACTTTTAGAAGATTTATTAGGCATAGACATAGTCACATCCATGGGGACGGGTTGGGAATCTTCTTGAGGAAAGACATTAGTTTTGTCTTTCAAAGGAAGAATTTCCTTCTCAAGAATGATAGGAATATCAAGTTTAGGTGTTCTAGGTTCACTTAGAGATAAGATCATATCTGTTTTCCACTTTTGATAAGATTTAAAAAGATGATCACTTCGCGGAGGAAGAGATTGGAATTGTTTGGGCCAAAAGTAATCAATAGGAACACTAGAGGTTCTTTTAGCTGGTTTAAAGAGACTATGATTGACAGTAACAACTTCACCATTATGGGGAAATTTCAAACACTTATGAATAGGAGAAGCAATAGCTTTCATGGAAGATAGCCAAGGATAGCCAAGCTTCACACGAAATTGTTCGGAAGATGGAATAATAGCAAAGTTCACATCAAGAGATTTATTATGAACCTCAATAGGCAATGTAATAGAACCAATTGCAGGAGAAGAAAATGCATCAAATAGTTTCACAATCACATCTGTTTTGTCATAGATCACTTGATTCAATTGCAAAGTAAAAAGAAATTCTTCAGTAATAACATTAACCATGCACGAAGGATCAATAAGCACTCCACGGCAAGGTGTATTTTTGACTTTTGCAACTACGTATAAAGGACCATCAGGTGCTCTAATGGTTTCACTAGAATCAAATGTGATGGAAGGTTCTTTAGGGATTTCTTGCTGCTCTACAAAGTTAATCACATTCGGAGTCATAGACACAAGACCAGCAGATGAGAGAGAGGAATCATTAGCCTCAATCACATTAGAGGTATGAGAGGTATGAGAAGGTAATGGATCAGTAAAAATCTGAAGATTTTGGTTAGGAGGAGCTACAGATGTGTTGCCTTTATCATTCACTCCAGAAACAGAAATAGTATTATTATCAATCAAATCTTGAATTTTACCCTTTAAAGAAAAACATTTTTCAGTATCATGCCCAGGCTGACGATGAAAGTGACAAAAAGATTTGTGATCAAAATAAGGTGAAGTAATCTTTGCAGGATCAATTTGTCGTATAGGAGGAAGAGTAAGCACATTTTGTCCCAATAACTTATTCATAATATCATGCAATGATTCATTCAAAGGAGTATACTTTCTTTCTTTCCTGAAAAATTTAGAAATAGGAGGCACACCTGATGCTGCATTCACATTGTTGTTGATGATGTTTTCATTGAATTTGATGGAATCTCTGTTCGGTTTAAACTTCCCAAATGGTTGTTGACTGCTATCACCCTTATCACTCGGAGCCATAGGATGTGATTGTTCCATTTGACTCACAGTCAGTTGATAATTGTGAAGAGTGGCACACAACTGTTGGAAAGAAGTAAACTCAGAAAACAGAAGTTTGTCTCGAATATCTTTTTGCAAATTAGAAATAAAGATTCTTTGAATATCATTATCAGGCACTGGAAAAGAAATTTGAGCATACAAATGCTTATATCTACCAATGAAATCAGTCACTTTTTCTTTAACACCTTGTTTACAATGCATTAAATCAATCAAAGTAACTTTAGGACTTATATTGTTTTGAAATTGTTGAATGAAAGCATTTGCAAGTTGTTCGAAAGAAGTAATAGAATAAGAAGGCAACGAGCAATACCATTGTAGGGCTTTGTCTCTTAATGTTCTGGTGAATAGTTTTGCAAGCAACCTTTGGTCATAAGCAAAATCAGTACATATTGTTTGAAAAGTCTTAACATGTGTTAGAGGATCTCCTTTACCATTATAAAGATCCAAATGCGGGATTTCAACATGTTTAGGAGGGATAGCTCGAACAATGTCAAGAGAAAGTGGGCTCGCAACATCAAATGTGGGCACACTAAACTTAGATTGATTCATAGAGGCAATTTGTTGCTGTAAAGAAGAGACAGTTTGTGCAAGATTGTTAATGGTAGCTTCAGTCGAAGAGTTCATATTAGGTGTGTTAGATTGAGATGGAGGTGTGATGTTATTGAAAGAAGGTAAAGAGTAAGGTGGTGGGACCCTATGATAGTCAACCATAGGGGATGATTGGATAGGAGGAACACTACAAGGAGGAATGGAATGGTTAAATGAATTGCCCCCTTACGTCATGTTCATTTGTGAAGATGTAATAGGAACACTCATTGAAGGAATGAATGAAGACGTCGGATTGAATGAAGGAATAGGGTTAATTGAAGAAGGAGGATTGCCCCCATGACTAGTGATCACAGGAGGAATGTCTTGTATAGAAGTAGCCATTATGTTTGATGTAAAGGTAGGTATACTAGCAATAGGAGTGGTCAAAGGAATAGAATGATTGACTTGTGTAGGAGGTTGTGTATAACCTAAAGATTTGGCACAACTCCTCATAGGCATCACATTCGAATCCACGATGTGTGCAATACCACGTAAAACATCAATTCCATTCTTATCACTTTGAAGCATGCATTTTAGACCCTCAATTAAAGGAAGAGCTTGACTATCGGGATACTCATGAGACATCCATTGGTGAAAATCGTCAAATTGGTTATCCAATTTGGAAAGTTGTTCAACAGAAACTTCATGGGGAGCTTCTTCATCATTCGGAGGATTAGAGGAATTACCCATGTCCTCGTTAAAAAGGCTACTCAAATTAGGTTCCATCTCCTCGGTAGTTAAACCTCGGAAGGACTTAATTCTACGGCTTCGTCTAACGGGAATAGTGTAAGTAGGGCTTATTGTTGTAAAACTCATGCACTAGAGAGAGAGAAAAGATTTTGATCTTAGAGGTAGAAATTTTCAGTAAAACCAGCCAATCTTCCAGATTTAAGCTGTTAAATGCAATCACGACAGTCTCCCGAAATTTAAAAAAAAATGTCCGAGACCGTGGTGCTCGGAGTGCAACACGGTCCTTGCAACTTTTTTCGAAATTTGCAGGGATGAAAGGTATGATGATTTTAGAGCTAATCTAAAAAAATTGAGTGATTTTACGATCTGTAGATAGGCCAAATTAAAGTTGCAATCTCAAAATTGAACCCTATCAAGATTGTCGAAAAATGCAAAATTTGAATTTTGAAAAAGAGAGGGGAACTGAAATTTTGAATTTTATGATTTTAGAGGGAATGTCAAAAGCAGTGCAAGTTTTGAAATTTAAAAATTGATTCAATTTCACGCAAAATTCAATTTTGAAAGCGGAAATCAAAGTTGTTGTAATTAAGCACTTAATTTCAAAAGTCACAAATTGCAAGAATTTGAATAAAGCACTGAAATTTTGAATGAATGCCAACACAATTTTCAGATTTAGGACAGTAAGAACACAATTTTGACACAAAATTTCAATTTCCACAATTTTTGAATGATTAGGAGCCTTAAACCAAGCGATCACAAGACCAACTTTGACTGTAATTTTGAAAGTGTTATAACTGACAAAATCAGCCAAAATTCTGGATTTTAGCAGGAAAATACAGCAAGATCTCGCTCCCGAAATTTTGGAAAAAATGTCGGGGACGATGGCGCTCGGAGTGCAACACGGTCCTCGCAACTTTTTTCCAAATTTTCAGGGATGAAGGATATTGTGATTTTATTGCAGAATCCAAAGTTACAGCTGATTTGGAGATGTTTTGATTGGTCAAATTGTCGGACAAAGGTTGAATTAAGATGGTTTCAAAAATTAGGGTTTTGACTTTTAACCACTTAATTTTCAAAATTAAAGTACAGATATGAATTGATAATTTATAATAGAAAAGCAGATCTGAAGCAAGCATTAATAATTAAACATTTCGCAAGTTCAATGTTCAAAAAAAGAAAATTTAGGGTTTTTATGCAATCACCTCTAAAATTTTGCAAAAGATCAAACATGGAAATGTAATCAAGGAATCAATTTTCAGATCTAATCATGAATAATCAGAAAGGATGTTCACGTCGGGTTCACCAAAATGTAAAGCGGAAAATCGCGGTCGAACCCTAGTTGGTCTCCCCTCTTCTAACTCCGAGGAGAGAGAAGGGAGGTTCGCTAGGATTCGATGGGTTTTCACTTAGGGGGAAGACTTTACATTCAAAAGAGGGGTTGAAACTCATAAGATTCAATCCCACACGATGTAAGATTGGATGCTAAATGAATTTCAAGGGTTTGGAAAGCAAAGCTACCCTCTTTTGTAAAGAATGTTGATTAAGGAAATTAAGCTAAGAATACATAGAAAGTCATAAAGATTCGCTTATAAACTGAGTTCGGGTTATAGGATGAAGCTGCGGACCTGGAATTAGCAATAGAATGTCGATACGGCGCTGTCCTGCAAATTTGAGCAAAGGTTGTCGGGACGATGGCGCCCGGCGCCACGGTCCTCCGAAAAATCCGCGAAACGAAGGGGGATATGTTCGTCTCTGCACAAGGATTCCAGATCTTCAATTTCAGCCGCGTACCTGCAACCTACACACAGAAAAGCGAAGATGATTGGGGGTTTGCCTTTAGGTCAAACCCCGGTTTTGGAATTAACCAAGAAATGAGCAAGAGCTGTAAATGTAAATGACTGTAAAACAAGTACTAATACCTTGTTCTAAGGATGTTTGTATCCTTATGTGCAAAGGTTTAGATGTTGTATGTTGTAGTATGTGGCATGTAATAAGTGATCTCCTCTTCAATGGTTGAATCCTTGACTTGAATGCAACACTTAGCCTTGAATGGAGACTTGGAATGATCAATTGCTTGAATGCTTGAATGCTTGAGTATAGTTTCCACGCTTTTTCCGTCATGTATATCTTCTTTCCTCTTTCAAATGAGAGAGAAAAATGTAGTTTATATACTTGTCAATTAGGGCTGATAGATTGATTTTCCTGACCTTAGGCCGACTAGGGAAGTATATTTCCAAATTGCAATAAAAAAGACCCGATATCACTTAGGAAACCGGGCCCAAAATAGGACCCAGGGACCAGGGCGCTGGGCGCCCTGGTCCTGAGGGACCAGGGCGCTGGGCGCTCTGGTCCCACCTCCGGGACAGCGGGGTGCAAGGAGGTTCAGGCCAATGGTCTTGAAAAATGCAGTTTTCAGTGTCGTGAGCAAGTTTTGGGGTCTCCATTCAGGTTGCGTGTTGCGTCGCCATCGTGAAGACCGAAATGCAGTCGAAATTGCAAGTGTCGCAATTTTAGGATGCTACAATAGGAAACAAAATAAGTAAATTTGTAGAAGTAAAAAATCAGCCCTAAGCTTCTTTAACCAGCTCTTAATCGTTAATATGAATATTAACATTAAATCTTTAGAGCCTATAACTCTGAAATGCGATAAATCTTGTTTAACCCTAGAATTACCCTTTTATAATGGTCCTTTTGAAGATTATATGCCAGGAAAGATCCCCTTCGAGAAACCTCTCCCTGAATCATTTCTCAAGTCTAATGGTGCACCATTCAGATTCGTGGAAGGAGGGGGTTTCACCCTAGAGTGCTATAAGATTGATATTAACCCTAACCATCTCACCGCATACCTATATCCTCATAGCTCCCCCGTTAAGCCCTCTCGTTCCCCTCTTCCTCCATTTCTAACTATAAATTCACCTATAGCTAACTCTCTTCTTAGGGATCAAGATCTGGAAGATGGTGAAATCATTGAGGTTATCCCTCAAAAAGAGCAGCTCTGTCTAACAAATATGTCATCATTTAGCTCTCTCATTCCACTAGAGAAGTTGAGTCCCTTGGGGTCTCCCCCTTTAATGGAACTAATTACCTTTGAGCAATCAGCAGAGATGGATAGGCTTTCCCCGGATCCAGGATTGGCATCCTTGCAGGATCAACCAATCTCTCTAGTCTCAAGATTGGAGGGCTTTGAGGAGGCAGAGGCTTGCCCTCCATCTTTGAAGGTTGTTTCTGATACAATTGTAGAATCTGAGAGAGATCAAGTGGCTAGGGAAGTTAATATCATTGCCAATTTTGTAGGGGAAGAAGTAGTAAACGACCTCATGGATCAATTGGTAGCTGAAATTTGTGATGATGAGGAGTTGGAAAGACAAAGGGATCTCTTAGTCAAAAATCTAGTGGATGTTACCAGAGTAGACCTAGAAATAGATGAACTATTTATAGCATTAGATAACTTAGAAAATGATAACTCAAATACTCTAGGCATTCTCAGCTCTGATAGAAGTAAAGACTCTCCTGAATGTCCTAAACACAGTAATTGAAGAGGTAGGAGATCCCTTGCTGAACTAAGATCAAAGGATGGAGAAGCCAAGGGTAAGTCTAAAATATCTACTCTTTTTAATGCAAGGGAGGGGAATTTCCTCCCCATAGAGCTATGAAAATCATAACATGGAATGTTAGGGGTCTGAATGCCCCTAACAAACAACACATCTTAAAGCGCTACATCTCTGATTCTAAACCAGGTATAATGTTAATGTAAGAAACCAAAATGAACTCCTCTGAGATTATCCTTTTTGATAAAAAACTAGGCGTTAGACAGCTAAAGCATTCCCTTGCTACAGGGGCCTCAGGGGGCTTAGCTATCATTAGGGACTCTAGATTCATCTCATTTTCACCTTTAGTGATAAAGCAAAATTGGATGGGAGGAGAAGTAGTAAGCTATAAAAATAACCTAAGATTCAAATTGATTAACATTTATGGCCCTATCCAAAATAGGGATAAGGCTAGGGTGTGGGTGGAACTGGAGTTTTTCCTTAGAAGTTTCCCAAATGATGTATGCATCAATGGGGGAGATTTCAATGCTATCACTAAGGTAGCAGACAAAAGAGGAGGTAGAAACAAAGTTCCTCCAGCGGCTGTAGATTTCAATCATTGGATCAATAGGAACTCCCTATTGGAAATCCAGACGGCAGAGAATGCCTTCACCTGGAACAATAGAAGGCTTGATTTCTGCAACATTGTTGAGAAACTATATAGGTTCTTTATCCATGGGGGCTCTCAGAGCTTAATTTTACCCTGAATGCAGAACCCCTCCCATTATCAGGATCTGACAATTTCCCACTCCAACTAAACTTATTATTTGACCACTCCCCTAAAAAATGTCTCTTCAAATTTGAGAGCATGTGGTTCAGAGATGATAACCTTTTAAACTTAATTGAGAACTGGTGGAGAAGCTATGTTTTATCTGGTTCGAAGATGTTTATTATCACAAGCAAGTTAAAGCTTATCAAAAGGAAGCTCTTAGAGTGGAACATGACTAATTTTGGAAATATTTTCAATAAAAAACTCTTAATAGAAAATGATATTAAGAATGTTAACATTGAGGTTCTTGAGAAGGGGATGGATGAACATCTCTTCATCAAAGAAAAGGTTCTACTCTCTGAGTATGAAAAAACACTCTCAAATGAAGAGATCCTCTAGAAACAAAAATTGAGGGAGACTTGGTTGAGTGATGGGGACTGAAATACTAAGTTTTTCCACAATAGTACTAAGTAGAGGGGATGGGTCAATAAAATTTCTAAAATTAAGAATTGTCAGGGCTCCATCATGTTTGAACTGGATGATGTTGCCTCTGAGGCAGTAAGGTTTTTTGATAAAATCTTAAACAATATTGAAGGCTCCAACCTCAAAGGCCAACTCAATATTATCAAGAATTTTCCAAAACTCATTAACAATGACCACAATAATATCTTGTTAAAGAAATTATCTAAGGAGGAGGTTAAATCTGTCCTTATGAAGATGAATCCGGACAAGGCCCCGGGCCCAGATGGCTTCCCCACTAGCTTTTTCCAAAAATGTTGGGGTTTTATGGGGACAAAGATCATGGATGCCTTAGAAGGTGTTAGGAATGATGAATACTCAGAGGGGGGGTGAATTCGTATGCCAAAAATCTTTGCACTTAAACACTTTGCAAGACTGACAGTAAACTGGTAAAATAATTTAGCAGACAAACCGGTTAACAAACATGCAAACCAAATAGCTAATAATGCATTCACCCATAGAAGCACAAACACCATAACACAAGAGATTTTGACGTGGAAACCCAAATGGGAAAAACCACAGTGAGATGGAACTCACAAGTAACTATCTACAGAATAGGAACCAGACCGGTTAAGGTCTTACAATGTTCTTTTCCAGAACATATCTTGTTAGGAATCTCAATCTCTGTTAGGAGATAAGTCTAATTAAAGACTACCTTGCTAGAGGATTTTAGATCCATAGATGTGAACCACCTTGTTAGAGGATTTACAAAAGGCTTTTGGGCCTACCTAGTTAAGGGCTACAGACTTGTCAAAGATGTGAGTAATCAACAAGTGTTTGATCTAGCTAGTAGCACAGACTGCTTGGTTAGATCCTTGGTAGCTCGTTCCTAATGCACTCTAGCATTACTTCAGTCTTCTACACATTCATATTCTCTCCAACTCCTCAATCACCTTAAACCCTAGCAACAACATAAACTTTCGCTATATCCACATCAACAACCTAAAACCCTAGACATGATGTCCTTATAAAGGAATCTGATTTCATGTCGGTCCAATAGGATTACATAACAATTTCCTAGGTTCAATGAACCTGGACATACTTGGTACCACGACACAAAAAGCACCGTTAATGTGTCGGCACCGTCAAACAATCGGTGGATGGTAACTCATCATAGAGTACTACTGGTTCATACAAAATGCCGGTTTGACAAAAATGAAGACTGGTAAAAATGTGTTATGCCGCTTTAGTCCCTCGTACCGCTTGGTATCCATGAACTGCTAGGGATCAATATGTCACTTCAGACTGGGAAACACATTTTGCAAAGCACCAATAGTCTAAAGACTATAATACAACATACCGGTTGGAACAAATACCGGTTGTGCTCAAACTCATACATATAAAGAGGATCTTAATGCAAGTGTGTGTCCATCAATGACAATCACAACATAAACATAAAAAATGCCAACAATCTCCCCCTTTGGTATTGATGGCAACAATTAGGAAAATAAAATTTTGACATCTAAGTGTTTTACAACAAAATCATGCCATTTGCAAAATTGCTCCCCCTAAGCATATACACTATCCCTTTGACAATACAATGTATAACAATTTTCCATATAGAGCATAAACATTGAGATATTCAGAGCATATAATCAAAATTTTGATTACCAGATACTTCTCCCAAATAGAATTCTTCTCCCCCTTTGCCAGCAATGACAAAGTACAACCCTGTTTTCATTTGATATTAGAATAATAAAAGTTTATGACAATAAGGAATGATACTTGTCAAAAACATATTTAAAATCCTACAAGAATTGTTTCATTGACAAAGACTAGGACTCGAGTAGGGAGGTGGCTACTTCTTTTTCTATCTGCATCTGGGAGACATGTTCTTCCATGGCATCAATTGTGCTCATCTCCTATGTAACTATTAAGGCATCCAGGTTCAGACAACAATTTTGAAGAATTTGTAGTCGTGGGAGTAGAACCAGTTGTAGCTCCTGCAAATCTCCAGACTGGGTGCTGATCTCTTGCTCCATTTTTGCTGACTGGATGTGAAACCGGTGAATGGTTTGCCCATAAGTTGTAAAGGAATCTTAAGGTGGCTTGAATGTGCTCATGTAGGACTGCAAGTCCATTTGAAGCTTTTGCTTCTGAGCTAGCACATCATCATAGAACATATGGGGTTGGTAGATCTTGCTGAGTAGCAGATTCCCCTCATCCAGAGCGTCCCTTATATCCTTTTATTCTTTCTTTAGTTCAGATCGGAGCTCATTCAACTTCTTCACTAGAGCTATATTAAGAGTTTTTTGATGCTCCTTCACATTTGCCTCTGCTACCTCTTCTAGGCTCTGCACCTGATCATCCACTACTGTGCATAGGAGCTTAAGTTTAGCTAGTGATGAATCGGTGTTGGGAAGATTTGTACCGGGTATCAAACCGGTAAGAGTGTCCACAGCTGCTTGAATTACATCCTACTCCTTCTTCCTTCTAATAATTTCAAGGCGCTCTTGAGCAACCTTTATGCTCTGCATTAGCTCCATTTCACTTGCAGACTAGAGATCGATAGGACTAGTGAGATCAGTTGGCTTAGCTTGACTCTCGGTTGCCTTCGGAGTCTCCAACTGGGTGCTCTTCTCTACTTCTCCTGCCTTGTCCTCTTCCACTTTCTTCTTCTCCACTTCTCTCCTCTTTTCCTCTTCCTTGTCCTCCTCAGCCTTTTTCTTTTCTATGTCTTCTTCTTCTCCTATTCCTTATCTTCCTCTTCCTTCTTCTTCCTCTCTGCTTCCTTCTTCTTCTCATGTTCCTTATCTTCCTCTTCCTTCATCTTCTTTTCTTCTTCTTGCTTCTTTTTCTCCTCTTCATCCTTTTTCTTCTTCTCTTCTTCATCCTTTTTCTTCTTCTCTTCTTCTTCCTTTTTCCACTTCTCTTCTTCATCATTTTTCTTCTTCTCTTCTTCTTCTTTTTTCTGCTTCTCTTTTTCATCCTTCTTCTTCTTCTCTTCTTCTTCCTTTTTCCGCTTCTCTTCTTCATCCTTTTTCTTCTTCTCTTCTTCTTCCTTTTTTCGCTTCTCTTCTTCATCCTTCCTCTGCTCGACCTCTTCCTTTATCACTTTCTATCTGTCCTCGGCTTGCTTATCAACCTATTTAGCCTGTTGCTCCTGTCCCGTTGCCTCAGATGGTGTTTCTTGAGTAACATCTTCTATGTCCAGAGCATCGACATCAATGGTGTCAATCGATTCAACAACTGGATTTCCTTCATCATCAAATACTTCGTCCAGTTTGGATATAACCGGTTCTTTTTCAGCTTGTCGGTTGGCTAGACGTGCTTTGTGAGACTGAACAACAGTTCTCATATATAGATGAGTGTCTTTTTCTACATCATCAACTCTTGCTTTTAGTAGCCAGAGTCTTCTTCTTCTAGTGAAGAAGAGTCCTTTATTTTGGTCAATAACATCAAATAATTCAGAATTTGACAGGTCGGGAAAATATTGTGCAAAAAATTTCTCCCTAATTTCATGTTCCTTTTCTATGGCAATGCGCCATCTATTATCTAATGACATATATAAAGAATTTGGTGTCTGAGATTTAATCTCTGAGGGCGACCAGTCATTAACACATAAGTACTGAATTATTTCCTTTTCAACCGCTTCCTTTTCATCATCATTAAAGTCATCAAAACACTCAATTAAGTCATGTAGCACTTTTCTCCTAATATTCTTTATTGTTCTTTGACAATGTGTCAAATGTTAATAGGAAGAAATATCTATATTTACCGGTGCAGATGATGTCGGTTCATTCTTTGTCTTCCTCTTTGCTTGACGTGTTTTCTTTGGCTTGTCCTCAGACATAGTTTCTTCTGAGTCTGGAGAGGTATTCCTTGTCTTCCTCTTTCTCTTGAACACTTTAGTCGGTGCTACTTCCGGTTTCTTCTTGGCTGGTGACCACTTGGTCACTTTTGGAGTTGCAGTAGTAACTGATGCAGATGTTGCAAGCACTACCTTTGCCTTCTTTACTACAGGTTATTTTCCTTTCTTTGCAGAGGGTTCCTCGACCAATGTAACCCTTTCCAGATAGGTTCCGGTCCTCTTTGCCTTAGGATCAAGAGGTGAGGCAATAAGGGTAGAGGCATACCCTTCTAGCATATCATACATCACCTCATAGCCCATTGGCTCCACTTCTTCCTGTCTAGGCTCAACAGCCTCCATTATGCATTGATCCACCTTGATGGTGAAACATATATCGTCCTCATATTTCTTGACGATGTCACTAGATATTCTCATTCTTTGGCTCATTTTCCGTCTGAACTCATCAAAATACTTGTCTAGAACATCAGGGTAACCGGTTCCAATTGCTTCAATGCTTTCCTTGATTTGCTTGGTCACCAGCTAGTCAGCAGACCACTGGATATCTCCTACTCCTGGAAAGTAGCCTTGGAAATAGAAGAACAACCCAACCAGTAGTTGCCCAAACTTGAACCTTAGTGCATTATCCTGTTTGATCGACTTCAGATTCAACAGGAGTTGTCTCTGCATACCGGTGCACAGATCAAATGATGCATCCTCCTTTATCATCTAGTAAGTGGCATTTACCACTACAACAGATACAGAGTTAATTCTGCTGGCTAAGAATGTCCGGTATCCAATCACCATACATGCATACTTCACCAAATCATCCTTGATTGAATTAACTGTCATGCCTCATGAGTCACTCACTAAACCGGTGAGTTTGGACATTTCAGTTTTGCTTACCGTCCTTAGGGTTGGCACTTCCCCTATGTTGTAGAATCTAGTGACTGCATGAATTTCATGTGGCATGATGTCATGTGTTCTCTCCAGGTACATCTTATCACCATGGACTCTTCTCAAAATGATCCTTATATGATCCTCTGTGAAATCCTCCAGGAAGTAAATAGCATTGTGGAGCTTCTTCTTCTCCAAAATATTAAACTCCGGTTTGATCTTCTTATCCTTTCCACAAAATAAACCTAACTAGGAATGGATGGCTAGAGACCCTAGGTTTTCAATCTTGCAATCTATGTAGTTTGAAATTCCCTCTTCTATTATCACACCAGCCAGGACTTGTGATAGGGAATTATACTTAGACTTTCGTTGAATTAAAATTGCAGACTTGACAGATGCACTAGAACTGGTATGAGATGTGGAAGCCATGATAGAAATTTTAAGAACTCGAGAAATACCTCTTGAAACACGTGAATTTAGGGCTTTCCGATTCTCCTTCACTTCACACTGCGATGGTTGTTGAATCACCGCTTTGTGTTCTCTACTAGACTATTTGCAGTTTGAATTTGAATCTCCTTCGCGGATTCTCAATTTCTCAAGATCTCAGCTCAAATCATCTTTTCATCGCTCTTCTCTTTGAAAAAAATTTCTTCGCTCAAAAACTGATAGTGAGAAATGATTTGTAAAATCCTTTTTAAGTATGTTTCTCACCTACTGCAATTAATGCTCCTCCATTAGGGCGTAAACCCTAATTTGCCTTTTTACCGTTTCTGGTCTTCTACCAAACGACAGGTATAACATACCGGTTAAGGCCTTTTACCGATGTAAACCGGGGGTTTGAAACATTTTGCCATTTGCTCCCCAAGCTTTTCGAAGCTTAGTTTGTTGGTTTCGTGATTTCCACACTAGGTGCAGAAACCGGTTCCTCTTGTAACACCGTTGGTTTCTTCTTCCATGTTTTGTTCATGTCCACTTGAACAGTGTCAACATCAATGTTTCCTTTCAGAGTGTCTGGTATATCATCAGATATGTTCTTTCTTGATCTACAAAATCTGGCAATGTGACCCGGTTTGTTACAATGATAGCAGACCAATCTAGGTGCTCTCCAAGGTCCATTGTTCATGTTTCCATTCTTCCTTCTGCATGTTGCAGCAGTGTGACCATGACCATGACAAATGATACAATTTTCTCTCCATTCGGTTGCCACTTGATAACCACTGCTTCTTGGCAGATGATTGAAGATATTAAACCAGTTGTGATTCTGGTTCACATAAGGTTCAGGACCAACTCCTTGGGTCCTCTGAGGATATCTTCCAGTGTTATTCATAACAAACCTGCATTCAGATGCTCTATGCCCATACTTGTTGCATGCATAATAGTTACCATCAAATCTATAGGATCTAGGCTTATCATTTAGGAAATAAGGAAAATTGTTGTAAGCCTTACTCCTACACACATTTGCAGTATGTCCTTCTTTAAGACAGTTAAAGCAAACAGGTTTAAACTTTTGCTTACCTTTATCCTTTGATGTCGGTTGTTTCTTCAATGTTCCAGCATTTGTACCAGAGGTCTCACCTTCCTCATGACTAGAATAACCAAGTCCATTGGTATTCTTGACCGGTTTGGCAAATTCAAGCTTTTTCTCTAGCTTGACAGTGCTCTTGTTGAACTTAGCAAGTATTTCCTTTGACTCAGAGAGTTCTTTAGAAATAGCAGCATTTGTTTCCAACAGGTTTTCATTCTCAGAGATGGCAATGTTCAGTTCTCCTTGCATGTCTTCCTTTTCCACTTTGCTTGCATGGATTTGAGCAGTTAGGGCACTGATCCCTTGTTTCAACTTGGAGATCTCATGATCTCTTTCTCTCACCAGATCTTCAGCTTTCCTCCAGTTCTCAAGCTCTTGACACATCCGGATAGTCAGTCCTTCCAATTCCTTTCTTAGGTTGGAGTTTGATTCATTCAACTTATTTACTTCTGCAATTAGGGCTTCTATGTCTGCTTTATCTGAAGAACTATTTTCAGATAGCTCCATCAGCTTTTCTGCATGTTCTCTCCTTTTTGCTTGAGATGCCTTGTATTTGACCATAAGATCATCATAGGCTTGCTCAGACTGAGTGAGCAGATGAGTAAGTTCCCTTATAGAGTATTCCTCCATATCTCTTTCCAAGTGGTTAAACTTATAGAAAGGTAGGCTCTGATACCAATTGATGAATACTAAGAGGGGGGGTGAATTGGCATTAAAAACCTCTGCGATCAAGGCAAAGCCTTGGGTGCCAAGCTGGTCTGGAGAATCTTTAGAGCCCCCCACCTCAAATGGGCTTGCCTGCTACACCACAAATACCTTAATGTAGGGAATCCTATAAAAAATATTCAGAGAAACCAACCCTCCCAGAGGGTCTTGCCTATGAAATTTTATGCTAGACTGGAGGAGGATTATCTCTGACAGACTTACTTGGAACTTGCGGTCTGGGGATAAAGCTCTTTTTTGGTCTAATTCATGGGGTGGGTATAAGGCTATTGATAATATCCATGACTTTGGTGCTACTCGTATCCTTCTTGAATCACATAGAGGACCCCTGTTAAACAACTATATCTCCCCTTCAGAGGATGGGGTCGGTTGGCAGTGGATCGAGAGGGAAGATGAGGATATCCCAGTATGGGATAAACAAAAACTTATGGCAATTCTCAAATCAAGGAACATTGCCTTAGGTCATAATGAGGACAAGCTCATCTAGGATGGCTCCCTAAGAGGAGAATACAACTCCAAGGATGGGTAGTCTCTCATCTCCAAATCGTTTATAAGACCTATGATTGAGCTTCCCTTGAAACTTTGCTGGGATAAATATTGTCTGCCTAAGGCAGGTATCTTCTCCTGGCTTGCGGTTCAGAACAAGCTCCTAACTACGGACAAATTTAGAAGAATGGGGTATGAGGGCCCTAGTAGATGTCCTCTTTGCGAGGAAGATGAGGAAGTCACCAATCATATCCTCCTTAACTGCCCCTTTGCTCACAAATGTTGGATTTGGTTCACCAACAAACTTGAATGGTCTGCAGCCTTCCCCCACACCATCTTTGGAATGCTCAAAGCATGGCCTCTCCTCAGGCATGGCTGTCTCTTTGAAGGTTTATGGACAACTCTTCCTTCTTCCATAATGTGGGAGCTATGGAAGGAGAGAAATAGACATCTCTTTAAGAATGAAAAACTAGAGATTCCCAGAATCATTAACAGGATAGAGTCAGCTATCACTGAGCTCATGAACAACCAACTATCATCAGGCTTAATGAAGAATGCCTCTATCACTTATTGGGATGAAAAGATGAAAAAATGGTGGGAAGGCTTATCCTTTCCCCCCTGTGTAGGAGATGGTCCTATTGCAAGTCTTTGATCAAGGGATGCATGCAGATGACAGCCCCCAGGTGAAGGTTGGGTGAAGCTAAACTTTGATGGGGCATCCCGTGCCAATCCAGGGCAAGCAGGAATAGGATGTCTTGTTCATAATTGGGAAGGCAAAGAACTAGCATCCCTTGCCTCTCTGGTTGGCATCAATACCAACAATTGGGTGGAACTTATGGCCCTGGTGGAGGGTTTGCATTTATGTAGGAAACTAGGAGTTAAGAACTTGGATATTGAAGGAGATTCGGCTATACTTGTCAGTGCTCTGAGGAAAGGTAGTATGCTTAATTGGAGACTAAACACTTTGCTATCAAAATCTCTTGACTTATGCAAAGATTTTGGCAGGTTCACAATCAATCATATTTATAGGGAAGGCAATAAAAGAGTGGATGAGTTGGCCAACATGGGAGCTGATGGCATCAAACTCATGTATGTGCCACCTTAAGGTAACCCCCTCTTTTGTTTTCGTGTCCTAAGTGTTCGTTAGCATGTTTCTCCTTTCATCCCCTTATGTTTCTCTTGTCGAGACTCTATTTTAAC